>NC_090649.1:415695852-416296685 GCF_040937935.1 Hyperolius riggenbachi | reverse complement strand
ACAGGCGCTGATGGCTCAGCTGTGCACAGTAGCATGGACTGTATTGGGCTCAGCTTTTTTTTACATCAGAGCAGATCCGTGCTAGTGCACGTGTACACTGTGGCCACATTTCGGGGGTCTCAGCCATGGATCAAGCTGGTCCACAAGGGGCTTTTTGGGGATCCCAGTGCTGAAACGGGCACGTGATCCTCCAGAGGCTTCCCCTTCTGGAAGGAATACCTCATAGGGGCACTTTTTACAAGGATGAATGTTAAATAATTAGACAGCAAGAGAGAGGACACTCTCAGCAATGTGCACATTAAAATTTCAAGATCTAAAGTAACAAGAAAAATGTATTTCAACCGGGCCACAAGAAATGCAATATTGCCCTAGTGCTGTGATTGAAGGTACAACGTAATACATACAACATCTGCAGATTGGGTTTCAGTAAAGAGACAAATGGTTGGCTGGAGAGAGTGAAATACATGTCCATCCATGTGCAGGTATTTCCTTCACTTCCTAAGAACTGAAAACACTGCACAGTAGTGTTGGGCGAACAGTGTTCGCCACTGTTCGGGTTCTGCAGAACATCACCCTGTTCGGGTGATGTTCGAGTTCGGCCGAACACCTGGTGGTGTTCGGCCAAACTGTTCGCGTTCCCCCGAACGGCTCAATTCCTGGCCGAACCTGGCCGAACGGGGCCCCTGTTCAGCCGAACAGGGCCCTGTTCGGCCGAATACGGCCCCCCTATGGGGTCGCAGGCATAAGGGGGGAGCATGCCCCGATCGCGGGGGGTCGGAAATTCCCCCCACCCCCTCCGCTAGCGCTCCCCCCTCTGCCCGCTTCCCCATACAAAAGTTTAAGGAAAGTACCGGTGGTAGTGGATGGCCTGGCAGTGGCACTGTGGAGTGAGGAGGAGGAGTCCGGAGAGTGACGCGTTGAGGGAGGCCGGGCAGCAGGCGTGAGGTCAGAGAAAGGGCGGAAGTACCACAAGGGTACTACCGCTGAACCGCCCGCTGCCTGGCCTCCTTCAACGCGTCACTCTCCGGACTCCTCCTCCTCACTCCACAGTGCCACTGCCAGGCCATCCACTACCACCGGTACTTTCCTTAAACTTTTGTATGGGGAAGCGGGCAGAGGGGGGAGCGTTAGCGGAGGGGGTGGGGGGAATTTCCGACCCCCCCCGCAATCGGGGCATGCTCCCCCCTTATGCCTGCGACCCCATAGGGCCCCCAAAAGCGGGATGTTCGGGGAGTTCGGGGTTCGGCCCGAACATGCCGAACATCGCGGTCATGTTCGGCGAACTTTCCCGAACCCGAACATCCAGGTGTTCGCCCAACACTACTGCACAGTAGGGGTCATATGCATTTCCTTTTTTTCCTAGGAGATACTTTTTTATCTTCAATTTAAAATACCTTTCAAGCACTTTTCAACTGAAAAAGTACTGAAAAGTAGGTGGAAAAGTACTATCAAAATGATTTTGTGTGTTTTCTTGCTTTCTGGTAGCTTAAAAGGCATTTTATTGACAAGTTTAAAAATATCACCCCCAGGAGAAAAGTCAGGTGAAAATGTTAATTGCATATGGGCCTTAGTGTGATGAATTGTTTTTTTACTACACAAAATATTCCCAGTTGAAGATACCTTCTTATTTATGTATAAACCCTAACAAGAACAAAAAAGGACCTTCACAGAGATATGTTGCTAAAGGATAACTGTACCTACCTATAACAATAGTTACATACTCACCTAAAAAGAGAGAAGGATCTGAATCTTATAAAGCCTTTCTGGTCCTCTCTTGCCTTCCTCATTTCACTACAAGGCCTCCGCTTAAGTCTCCCTTTGGCTGCATTTTCGGGTCCATTTGGAAGGCTTTGGATGTACTCTGGTCTTGGAGTACTTCCAAAGATGAGCAGCTTCATACTGCACTCGCATGTGCGCAAGATTGGAGCCTCTTATCTTCAAGACCTGAGTACTTCAGAAGCCTTTCAAGCAGTTCCGAAAGCTTCCTCTACAATAAAGTTGGATCACTGACACGGGGGCTCGGCAGTGGAACGAGGGGACCGAGATAGGGCCAGGAATGGCTCTATAGCATGGGTTCTCAATGTGTGGTATGTGTACCCCAGGGGGTACTTCTGAGGGTTCCAGGGGGTACTCAGGCTTGATATACTTAACCAAGAATAACAAATTTAGAGATTTAGAAAATTATAAATAAAAAAACACTAAATTAGAATTTTAGCTAATTAACCCTCCTGGCGGTATGAAAAATTCCGCCAGGAGGCAGCGCGGCAGTTTTTTTTTTTAAAATCATGTAGCGAGCCCTTCGGCGATCTCCGATCAGGAAATCCCGTTCAAAGAACGGGATTTCCTGGAGGGCTTCCCCCGTCGCCATGGCGACGGAGCGGGATGACGTCACCGACGTCAGCGACGTCGTGACGTCATTGGGAGTCCCGATCCACCCCTCGGCGCTGCCTGGCACTGATTGGCCAGGCAGCGCACGGGGTCTGGGGGGGGCCCGCGCGCCGCAACGGATAGCGGCGATCGGGCGCAGGCCGGCGGCGATCAGTGTGCTGGCGCAGCTAGCAAAGTGCTAGCTGCGTCCAGCAAAAAAAAAATTAAGAAAATCGGTCCAGCAGGGCCGGAGAAAATCTCCTGTGCGGCTTACCCCGAACTACGTTCGGGGTTACCGCCAGGAAGGTTAAAAGCAATAGTAAATGTTTGTAAACTGTTTAGAACCAATTGTAATGTACTACAATTAAATATATATTTGTCAAGGGGTACTTGCAATAATTTTTACTATGCTAGGGGGTACTTGGTGTGTACAGAATTACATACCAAATAAAATGTTGAGAAACACTGCTCTATAGGATCCAGGGCCTTCCCTCTTCTTAGGTAAATATGTAACATTTTTATAATTACTTTTTAGGTGGGTATATAGTTATCACCTAATCTCCCTAGCGGTATGATTATTTCCAGATTTTATTGTTTATAAGGGGAGCATTTTTTTTTAACAAACTTTGAAACCCTTAAAACCATACCGCTAGATAGATCCACGGCAACCCTGCACATTACACAACTCCCATGGATCCAGCTCGGGGTTACTGCTCTGAGCCTCTGAAGTTGCAACCAGTGATGATCAAAAATGCCATTATTCTTTTCACATTAATTTTCACAAAAATAATTTGACATTCCAGAAAAATGCCTTCAAAAATAATTTTATAGCACATTGACAGTTTTTCATGGTTTTTTTTTTCAGATTTTTTGTGATATTTTGCTTTGGTGTAATTCTCTATTAACCTGTTAGCAGACAGAAACAAGTTATCTCACTATAAGATAATGCACTGCTTTTGTCTTCAGCCGACAGAACTCGTTGTGCTGTAAATTCTTGGCTTGCTTTGATCTCTCTCTCCAAGCAGAAAACATAGAAACTGAAAGCAGAAGTCCTCTTTTACTGTCTCATACAGCCCCCTAGTGACAAGTGGCCATAAATACACATTACAGCTGTACTAAATAGAAGAAGAAATAAAAAAAATGTGCTGAAATAAATTGGCCTGGAGCACTTGCAAGCCTCCAAATAAATTGGCTGTTAAAGGACTTACGAGGCCTGTTTTGTAAAAAAAAAACATTAAAAAAGTTAGATACCTGTGTCTGTTTGTAAGGCACGAAGGACGCCATACGCGCCCTCATTCCGCCGGGTCCTCGCTGCACAATATCCCCCCGAACGTCCCCCGACCGCGCGGCCCGGGTCGGGCACTCCAGCCTGTACAAAGATGGCGGCCGGAGGTGGCCGCGGCTGCGCAGTACGCATAGCCACGAGTGCGGCTGCGCAGCTCTAAGGCCAACCCCCTGATCCACACTACTGTTACGTGATCGGGGGGTTGGCCTTAGAGCTGCGCAGCCGCACTCGCGGCTATGCGTACTGCACAGCCGCGGCCACCTCCGGCCGCCATCTTTGTACGGGATGGAGAGCCCGACCCGGGCCACGCGGTCGGGGGACCTTCGGGGGGATATTGTGCAGCGGGGACCCGGCGGAATGGCACGGAGGGCGCGGACAGCGTCCTCCGTGCCTTACAAACAGACACAGGTATCTAACTTTTTTTATGTTTTTTTTTACAAAACAGGCCTCATAAGTCCTTTAAAGTGAACCAAAGATGAATGTTTCAATAAAAATAAAAAAATAAACATATCAGTCGATAGCTTGTAAAGAATAAATGCTTTACCTGAAAAATTTGCCGCACTGGTGTGCCTTTTTGAATTTTTTTTAATCCTTTATTGCTCCAGGAAAAATCCAATATGGCCGCTGGCTCATATCTTGGCTGATGGTGTAATGGTTAAGGGCTCTGCCTCTGACACAGGAGACCAGGGTTCGAATCTCGGCTATGCCTGTTCAGTAAGCCAGCACTAATTCAGTAGGAGACCTTTGGTAAGTCTCCCTTACACTGCTACTGCCAATAGAGCGCGCCCTAGTGGCTGCTGCTCTGCTCTGGCGCTTTGAGTCCGCAAGGAGAAAAGCGCAATATAAATGTTATTTGTCTTGTCTTTGTCTTATCTCTTCTGCTTTCGGTTTATGAGTTGTTCTGGATGTGCTGTCTAGGCTCTATGAAACAAGCAGGGCTGCTGCTGCAGCCTTTCCTCTGTGTGCTTTAATATTCTGGTATGCTGTGTGGTTGCCTGTAAGAAGTGTCTCTCATAGGAATGAAACTGCACAGTGCACACCGATTACACAGCAGCCACACTTGTCCAGGAGGATAAGAGGGATAGCCTGCAAATTCTGGCCCATTTTACAGAGGGATGCCGAATGCGGAAAATTGTTTAAAGAATATCCCCTGTTTGCATACAAAAGAGGCAGAACCATTGCCAATCATGTGTGCAAGCGGGTTTTTGATAAACCACCAGTGTTGGAGGGGCGCAAGGGTACCCATCCATGCTATTCCTGTAATTGTTGTTCTGGCATCGTACGGGGTGAATATCTGTCTCATCCGAATACTGGTCATAGAGTACCCGTAAAAGGGAGTTACAATTGTGACACAACATTTGCGGTTTACGCATTGAAATGTCTTTGTGGATTTGTTTATGTGGGGGCGACAACCCGCAATGTGAAGGTGCGCATTCAAGAGCACAAGCGAAGCATTGCTGAAGTCCGCAAAAATTTGGAAAAGGGGATTGAGAAGCAGAATGTCCCGGTGGGCCGACATTTTGTTCAGGCTGGACATTCGGCTTCCCAGTTGAGATGGATGGTCTTAGATTCTGTCCCCCCTTTACGCAGAGGGGGAGACAGAGAAAAGGTACTGCTACGTAGAGAAGTGGATTGAGTAAGGAAATTAGATTGATTTGGTGTGTTTAAAAATGCTGCGGGAATATTGATGACCCCTCCACTAATCTTTGCAGGGTAGACGGTATAGTAGTTCCCTGTATAGGAATTATGAAATTGTATATAGTTCAGTATTTGTGATGATGTAATGTTTCACTTGGGTGTGACTTCCTGTGGGGTGGTCCTTTAAAAGGGGAAGTTGGTGTTGTGGGTGGTACACTTGAGGAAGGGTCAGGTGACCCGTAACATGTATGTGTCCATGCTCTGAATAAAACAAACACAAGTTTGAAGCCCGTGGAGTGCCTTATCCTTATTGTTTTTGGATTCAGCAGCCACACTTGTCTGTTTCAGAGCTTCTTTCTCAGCAGAGCAGCCCCTCCCATGTCATCAGAGCTCTGAGTATGCAAAGCAGGAAAGCTGAGCCAGGAGGGGGCGGGCTTGGGCTTGAAAAGACTTCACAGAAGACTGACTCTGCTATGATGTTTCCAGGTCAAACCTAGACTGAATGCTCAGTCAGGGATTCTTATCACAGCTGATAAAAGGCAGATTTAGCAGAGAAGGATGAAACTAAAAGCAGGGTAGGTGTTTACTGTCATGTTCCCACTGATAAAAGTAGTAAAATACATGAGGGTGCTTCGTCTCTGGTTCTCTTTAAAGGGTTAACTCATGGATGAAAATTACTGCTTTCTCTGAGACTTTGCATTATTTTCTTATAAAGTTCTGACCGCAGCCATTTCTATGGCATCTTTCAGTTTCACAAAAGTAAAATTAGCCCATTATGATCCTCACTAACATATACAGATACACACACTCAAAACCAGGATGACTTCAGCACCATTTAGTCAATCTATACAGACTAATTGGCTGCCCAATGAATGCGAATGGCTACCATTCAGTCCATTGAATACCATAAACAATAAATTGGCAGTAGAGGTCACACAATTCAAGCACATAAGGAATTTCTATTTAAATCATAAATCCTCTTTGACCCATAAATAGAACAGAGTGAATAAATGCAACATAATTACTTTTACCATTCCCTACCGCAATGTGTTATGGTTTCTTCAGAATATCGTCAATAGAAAGCTACCATAGAAATGGCTGCGGTCAGAAGTTCATTGAACTGACTGTGCACAAGGCCGTTTCTCAATTTTTCAGACCTTAGCTATTTTCTGTCTCCTGACACTGTATCTAATTTCTAAAATGAATACACTTTAATTTTCCTTCTTCATGCATTGTGCCTTTTCTCCATTTAAAACAGCAACAGCCCCTGACAGTAAAGGACATCACGCTTCTGTGTGAGATCATTTTCTTTAGCCTATATGCAGTCGAATATCATGGGTCAAGGGAGGAAAAATGTATGCAAGAAAACATCACACCTGAATGAGCCCAGTTTTTTTTTTTTTTTTTTTACATTACAATTTTGTCTTTTACGCTCCAGGTTCATTTTCCACTGGACCATATTAACTGTATGTCAGGTTTTCAGCAGATGGGGAAAAAAAAGTATCCATATGATTTTTTTTCTCCACTATATGAATTCCCTTCATTAGTGTGTAGTGATGCTTGCAGCGTATATGCAGTATGCAGATGTATGCAGACTTCCTATCTATTGAGTGGTTACAGATCAAGAAGATTTAGAACCGACACACTGTGAACACATTACTGCTGTATTAACACAATAAACCAAGTTTCCATGTTTTTATTTCGTTTAAAGAATATTGTATTTACTGTATATTCATAGGTCGTTTTTAATATTATTTCATGACCCATACTAACAAATTGCAGGAGAATAAATAATGTAATCAGACAACGATGTTATTTAAAGTGAATTTTGCACCTGGAATACATTCTTTTAACACAAACCTTATGTAGAATTTGGCATGTGGGGGTGGGGCAGGGGCAAAGTTGGGGTGAGTGTAATTTCTTACCCAAGGGTTGTTGCTCCTCTGTCCACCCATCTGTAAGGGAGCTGCCATCTTCTCCATGGATCAACTGCAGCTGTAGTGGATTATGAACTTCCCGGAAATGTATAGCAAGGATGCGAGAACATCTCTGTGCTCGCATCCATGAACTACAACTCCCAGCATCCATTATGGCGGTCACATACGATTTCACCAGCAAGCTGTGGCAGTTGCAATTGGTTCTGTCGAGAAGATGGAGGCTCCCATGGCCCAAGGAGAAGCACCCCTTAGGCCTCGTTTCCATCTATGCGCTTCTGTCCGCTTTTCAGCAACATGTATCAATCTGTAACATTGATGTGCTGATAAAAAGTGGACAGAAGCGCACTAAGTGGAAACAAGGCCTTAGTAAATAAGTAACTACGCTCACACCAACCCCACGCCACCAACTGCACACTCCTTATGGGGAGATTTGTTTTGGTAAAAACATAATTCCAGATGCACAGTCCTTTTTAACTGCTTCCCCACTGCCTAACGCAGATAGGTGTCGGGAAGCTGGCAGCCCCAGGACCGCGTAACGCCAAAAGACCTCAAGTCATGGGGCAGGGTTTTGCAGGAGATCGCGCGTGCAAGCTCCGCTCCGTCATCATATTGTAAAAAAACTTTTTAAAATACATACAGTATGTATAGCAGATGTACATCTGTTCAAGAAGAAAATTCACTGCACATTTCTTTGTCTTATCTAGATGACACTTATTGTAGGTAAGTGTTCTTAATATTTTGACCATACTAGCCACATCCTTTTTTTCAATGTAAGTACTGAAGAAAGAGAGATCAGCGGGGTAAGACAAGCAAATAGACTAATTTGAAAGGAAACAAAATCAGGTAGCTACCATATCCCTTGCACTACAAGGTCACTTTCAAGGACTACTATTGTAAAATATTCTAAAATTCAAAATACTTATATATAAAATGTATATTTGACCTGGAGTAAAATGCACTATAAAATATTTTTTCCTAGATTTCTATCACTTACAGTAGGTAGTAAAAATCTGACAGATTTTGGACTAGTCCATCCCCTCCCAAAGGATTCTCAGATTCTTTTTTTATTATTTTCAAAAGCACTTACTGACTGAGCAGCTGTTGCACAGTCCAATTGTCAATAGTGTGCAAGTGAATAGAGAGGGAGGCCAGCCAACATTCTTGTAGAGATAATTACTACAACGTGATTTTGTAAAGAATAAAGGAAATACTGAGAATCCCCCATGAGGTGATGAACTAGTCTAAGAACTGTCACATTTGTAAGTGACAACAACTCAAGAAGAAAGTTATTTATAATGCATTTAACTCTGGGAGAAATCACATTGGCCTTGATTCACTAACCGGCACTAAGCCGGTTAGTGTGCCTTTATTATTATCACTTAGTGGGCACAAACTACAGCACTAACCTTATCTGAGGTTAGTGTGCCTTATCTGAGGTTAGTGTGCCTTATCTGAACTTAGTGCCCCTTAAGTAGCTTTGTGCACACTAAAAGATGCACAAAGCTACATCTCGCACTGCACCGCGCACAGTGTAATGCGTCGATCGATAACGTTGCACCCGCTATACTGTATATGATGCGACCGTAAGGTCGCATAGGATGCGACGATAACGGTGCATTGATGCGCCGTTTAGGTCGCATCCTAGTATAGCAGGTGCGATGTTATCGTGCAGTGTGCAATGTAGCTTTGTGCATCTTTTAGTGTGCACAAAGCTACCTAAGGGGCACTAAGTTCAGATAAGGCACACTAACCTCAGATAAGGCACACTAACTCAGATAAGGCACACTAATCTCAAATAGGACATACTAACCTCAGATAAGGCACACTAACCTTAGCGCCGGTTAGTGAATCAAGCCCATTTTCTTATATGTGTTTTACATTTTACAATTTTTCATGATAGTTGTCTTTTAAGTAAGGACTGGTGCCCATGATGGTTGACAGAAGAGCATTTACTGTCTGCCAGCCACACCCATGGAACTACGCAGGATTTGCAGGTTTTCGGTATTGGTCACTGAACAGTACTATACCTACATGTGTATAGCTATGCAAATGACTGGTAACTGAATAGGGTAACTGAATTGCATGTCAACCACTGAAACAAAATACAGACAGCAGTTGCTACAAATTCCACCATTTCCTTGCATCTTACAGCAACCTAAAGGCAGATCGGTGGTCAACTGTGTGTCTACCTCTTGGTGACCAGTAGAGATAGCCCGAACCTCCAATTTTCGGTTCGTGAACCGCGAACGCGAACTTCCGCAAAAGTTCAGTTCACGTGAACTCTGGAAACACTTACGCTGGCCACAAAAGTGATGGAAAAGATTTTTCAAGGGGTCTAACCTATGAGTTTTTGCATGGATGAGTGGAATAGATGCCAAAAGTCCCGGGCAAAAATCTGGATTTGACGCAAAGCATCGTTTTAAGGGCAGAAATCACATTGAATGCTAAATTGCAGGCCTAAAGTGCTTTAAAACATCTTGCATGTGTATACATCAATCAGGGAGTGTAATTAGAGTACTGCTTCACACTGACACACCAAACTCACTGTGTACCGCACCGCAAACAGCTGTTTGTGTAGTGACGGCCGTGCTGGACTGGTGCGCACCATGGCGAGAGTGCAGGTCATGGCGGTTTTCAAGCCCATATGGTCGCCAGGCTGTGGTAGCTCAATGATAGAACAACAGTGACTGTCCAGCTGATCAAATTTGGTCTGTCCACAATGAAGCAACGACCTTATTACCTTGGGTGTTCCCCCCTCCCCCCCCCCCCCCCCGAGACACTCATATAGCCGGCGGTCATTGCTTCATTGTGATACGCAAGCCCTTGCACCGCGGCAAGGTAATGATCACGAAGGGGAATTGACACATGTACATGCCTTTTGTTTTGTTGTTGCAGCTGCAGTGCAGCCAGAAAAATTAGGCAGGCATGTACAAGCACCAGAAAAATGATTATAGCAGCCTGCTAGCAGCGGCCCTAAAAATTCAGGAATCCACCTGGAGTCCTGGACCCTGTTGGTGGTGGTGGAGAATGCAGTCAAGCGGCCTGTGTGCAGAGGTGCTGTGTGGGGAGCGACTTAGTCTTGGGGCAGGCAGTCACACGGCGTGCAGGCAGAGATGCTGTGTGTGGGGAATGACTTAGTCTTGGGGCAGGCAGTAGCCCTCTGGGATCCATTCATGTTGATAAAGGTGAGGTACTGAACACTTTTTTGACTTAGGCAACTTCTCTTCTCAGTGACAATGCCTCCAGCTGCGCTGAAGGTCCTTTCTGACAGGACGCTTGAGGCAGGGCAAGACAGAAGTTGGTTGGCAAATTGGGACAGCTCTGGCCACAGGTCAAGCCTGTGCATCCAGTAGTCCAGGGGTTTATCGCTGTCTACATCCACACTTAAGGCCAGGTAGTCGGCTACCAGCCGGTCCAGGCATTGGTGGAGGGTGGATCTGGAAGGGCTAAGGCGAGGCGTTTGACTAAAGAATGTCCGCATGTCCGACATCTCCATGAGATCGCTGGAGCGTCCTGTCCTTGCCTGCGTGGACATGGGAGAAGGATTACTGGCAGTGGTACCTTTATTGCATTGTGCTGTGACATCACCCTTAAACGCATTGTAAAGCATAGTTGACAGCTTGTTCTGCATGTGCTGCATCCTTTCTGCCTTCAGGTGACTTGGTAACATGTCCGCCACTTTGTGCCTATACCGAGGATCTAGTAGCGTGGCCACCCAGTACAGCTCATTCCCCTTGAGTTTTTTTATACGGGGGTCCCTCAACAGGCCCAGGGCCCCAAAGCTTGTAGGGGCCCCCAAGGTGTCCCTCCCTCATCTTAACTGTTGCTCCCCAGGGACTCTGCAGATTCTGTTAAGTTGGGATGTGATTGGGGGAGGGTCAGCAGCCAGCTCAGGGGCCCAGGAGGGAAATTTGGCTGCAGCAAAGGGCCTCTTATGGCACTTTTTGGTCGTGGAGTGTCTGTTGCGGGGCCCCCAGGCTAATATTGCCCTAGGGCCCAATTGTTACTTGAGCCGGCCCTGCAGGCTGGACAGCATGAAATTAATAAAATTAAAATACTGCGCCACAGTTCAAATACACCTAATTGCACCAATATATGGGATCGCTGCAGAAAGTCCAGTTCAGGAAAATTTACATGTATAATCACTGCTGCGCTCCGCAGATATGTGCCTTCAAACCTGCAATGAAAACTTCACATAGGGTGATACCGTTCTATACCATTAAACAAGTCTCTAAATTTGCATGCAAGCTCCACCAGGGTGACACTTCACATCCGTGTATAGTGCTCTCATTCAGTGCTCATTCCGTGAAAATCCCCAACTGGTATATGCCAAAACGCTCACCAGATGCAGCCCACCTCAGATTGCAGGTGGAAGTTTCACTTTTGGCCCACTGCCAGTCAATAACATCACCTCAATTCGTCATAAATCTTCATTTAATTCCATAAAATCAGCTCCATAAAAAACATAAAACATAACATAGCGTAATCCTGTCACATAAACGGCGGAGCAGAGCAAGAGCGTCAAGGCGTACACGCGGAAGTTAGCTGACCGGCCGGTCGGGAGTGAGCAGTACGCTTAGCGGCATACACCCTGCGGCGAGAGGGAGGATCAGGAGCGGCATCAACGCGGACATCCTCTACACACTACAGGCGAATGGGCATTGGCTAAGGAAACTGTGATATGCGATTTTAAACACCGGGACGCGTAAGTGCAATTGTAGATGCGCCCGGAACGTTTATGTGACAGGATTACGCTATGTTATGTTTTATGTTTTTTATGGAGCTGATTTTATGGAATTAAATGAAGATTTATGATGAATTGAGGTGATGTTATTGACTGGCAGTGGGCCAAAAGTGAAACTTCCACCTGCAATCTGAGGTGGGCTGCATCTGGTGAGCGTTTTGGCATATACCAGTTGGGGATTTTCACGGAATGAGCACTGAATGAGAGCACTATACACGGATGTGAAGTGTCACCCTGGTGGAGCTTGCATGCAAATTTAGAGACTTGTTTAATGGTATAGAACGGTATCACCCTATGTGAAGTTTTCATTGCAGCGATGGACAGCATGAAAGACGCCATCTGCACAAAGTTGGATCCAGACGTACTATCCATCTCCTCTTGCTCTTCCTCAGTGACGTCAGGTAAGTCCTCCTCCTCCCCCCAGCCACGAACAATACCATGGGAAAGTTGAGCAGCACAAGCCCCCTGTGACACCTGCTGAAGTTGTTCTTCTGCCGCCCGCTCCTCCTGCTCCTCCTCCAAAGAAACACCTTCCTCATCATCCGAGTCTGACTCCTCTTACCCACATGACTCTTCCTCCTCTTCCTCCTCCCCCCTCTGTGCTGCCACAGGTGTTGAGGAAACATCTGGTTCTGCTGAGAATTTATCCCACAACGCTTCCTTCCATAACTGTTCCTGTTCACGCTCCTCCACAGCTTGAACCACCACTCTACGCACGGCACGCTCTAGGAAGTAAGCGTACGGGATCATGTCGCTGATGGTGCCTTCACTGCGACTCACCAGGTTGGTCACCTCCTCAAACGGCCGCATGAGCCTGCATGCATTTCACATGAGTGTCCAGTTGTTGGGCCAGAACATCCCCATCTCTCCAGACTGTGTCCTTCTACTGTAGTTGTAGAGGTACTGGGTGACGAATTTCTCCTGTTCTAGCAGGTGAGAGAACATAAGGAGGGTCGAATTCCAGTGAGTCGGGCTATTGCAAATCAGGCGTCTCACCGGCAACTTGTTTCTCCGCTGAATTTCCGCAAAGCGTGCCATGGCCGTGTAAGGCCGCCTGAAATGCCCCCACAACTTCCTTGCCTGCTTGAGGACGTCCTCTAAGCCTAGGTACTTTGACACAAATCTTTGAATTACTAGATTCAGCACATGTGCCATGCAGTGTACATATGTCAGCTTTCCCAAATTCAAAGCGCAAATGAGATTGCTGTTGTTGTCACACACCACGTTGCCGATCTCCAGCTGGTGCGGGGTCAGCCACTGATCCACCTGTTTGTTAAGAGCAGCCAGGAGAGCTGCTCCAGTGTGATTCTCCACTTTGAGGCAAGACATGTCTAAGATGGCGTGACACCGTCGTACCTGGCATGTAGCATAGGCCCTGCGGAGCTGGGGCTGTGTAGCTGGAGAGGAGATCACAGCACAAGTAGAGTTGAACTGCCACTCAGCCAAGGAGAAGGAGGAGGATGACAGCGAAGAGGATGTAGCAAGAGGAGAGGAGGTAGCAGCAGGCCTGCCTGCAAGCCGTGGATGTGTCACAAATTGGTCCGCTGAACAGCCACGTACTCCCTGCTTGCCATCAGTCACCAGGTTGACCCAATGGGCTGTGTAAGTAATGTACTTGCCCTGACCGTGCTTGGCAGACCAGGCATCCGTGGTCAGGTGGACCCTTGACTCAACGCTGTGTGCATGAGATGACATCACTTGCCTCTCAACTTCACGGTACAGTTTGGGTATCGCCTTTTTAGAGAAATAATTGTGGCCTGGCATCTTCCACTGCGGTGTCCCAATGGCCACAAATTTACGGAAGGCCTCAGAGTCCACCAGCTGGTATGGTAACAGCTGGCGAGCTAACAGTTTCGCCAAGCCAGCTGTCAGATGCCGTGCAAGAGGGTGACTGGCAGAAATTGGCTTCTTCCACTCCTTCCACTCATTTCCTTTACAGACACCTGGCTGCTGTGGGAAGAGGAGCAGGAACTGCTCAAGGTCAGAGGCGGAGTGGAGGAGGGTAGCTGTGAAGGTGCAAGGGAGAAACCGGCTGAAGATGATGCACCTGAAGGAGGAAGAGGAGAAGGAGGGTGGATTTTCTTTTGTGTTCTGCTTTTTCTCTGGTGCTCTTCCCATTGCAGTTTGTGTCTTTTCTCTATATGCCTTCATAAGGCAGTTGTCCCTACGTGGGTGTTGGCCTTTCCACAGCTCAAATTTTGGAGGCAGAGAGAACAGATGGAATTGCTCTGATCTACGGCAGACAAACTAAACAATTTCCAAACCACTGAGCCCCCTGGGGTGATGGCACTATGGTGGCCTCAGCTCAGCAGGGTCTGCCTCTACCTGCTTTTTCCATATCTGGAAAACCTTCTACCATGAACAGGTACTGTGACTGGTGGTATTAAATATCACACTGCGTGCACTCACGTAGGTAGGTGGGTGCACTGAAGTGAACAACAGGTAGTAGGTATATGCAGTGATGGGTAATACAATGTGCACTTGTCCCTCACAGACAGGTACCGGACAGGCACAGTGACACTGTGTGTGCTCATGTAGGTAGGTGGGTGCACTGAAGTGAACAACAGGCAGTAGGTATATGCAGTGATGGGTAATACAATGTGCACTTGTCCCACACAGACAGGTACCGGACAGGCACAGTGACACTGCGTGTGCTCATGTAGGTAGGTGGGTGCACTGAAGTGAACAACAGGTAGTAGGTATATGCAGTGATGGGTATTACAATGTGCACTTGTCCCACACAGACAGGTACCGGACAGGCACAGTGACACTGCGTGTGCTCATGTAGGTAGGTGGGTGCACTGAAGTGAACAACAGGTAGGTATATGCAGTGATGGGTATTACAATGTGCACTTGTCCCACACAGACAGATACCGGACAGGCACAGTGACACTGTGTGTGCTCACGTAGGTAGGTGGGTGCACTGAAGTGAACAACAGGTAGGTATATGCAGTGATGGGTATTACAATGTACACCTGGCACAGTAGTAATTATACCACCAAGGGCCCAAAGGCCAGCTGCGACTGACTGACAGGGCTGTATATAATGCAAGTGGGCCACACACACAAAAAAAAATGGATCACAAGAACAAGATTAGCTCTCAAAAAAGCTGTTGAGGGGTGCATTTTTAGCAATAACAATCAGCCAAGAGCAAGCTAACAAGCCTACAAGATCCTAACTAAGCTTTCCCTATGAGAGTCTGCAGCAGCTATCCCTTCTCTAATTACTGCAGGCACACGAGTGAGTCCAATGCCTGACGCTGCCTGCCTTTCATAAGGGGGGTGGGGCTCCAGGAGGGAGTGTAGCCTAATTGGCTACAATGTGCCTGCTGACTGTGATGTAGAGGGTCGAAGTTGACCCTCATGATGCACTATGGGGGCGACCCGAACTTCCAGAAAAGTTTGCGGTTCTCCGCGATCGCAAACCCCGGAAGTTCGCCTGGAACCATTTGCTGGCGAACTGTTCAGGCCATCTCTAGTGACCAGCCGCATACATGGATGTACGCCGCCCGTCATTTTGGCACAGGGTGAACCAAATGATGGCTCACACTGTTGCCTCATAAATTCCAGGTAAGTAATTAAGCTCACCTCCTCCGAGTCATAGCAACTTGATGGAAGAAGTAATTCAGTGTCTGGCAATTGCCAGAGCCCCGAATTACCCTTGTGCAGCCATAAACATAATAGCATTATGTCTATGGTGGCACCCAGGTCAGGCGCCACGTGGGTTAGAACGCACCAAAATGACCTGCTTCAGACAAACCAACCAAGATCAAGTCTTACCTGCTAAAAACTAAGCTTTTTGGTTTGTTCAAAACATTAATTTTCAGGATAGAAATGGCAAAGTAGGGCTGTCACAGGTCCTCTATACACAGTGACAGAGCCACTTATGCACAGATTCCAATGATAATAATTGGCAGGACTTTTATGGGCCAGTGTTTAGCAGTCAGGAGCAAACCTATTTAACAATACCTACTGAGGGCAAAAACCCTGGTAATGAAATTGTATTTGGCTTTTACAGATTTGTCTAGCTCAAGAAAATAGGAACACACTAGTGGAGTAATTGAACAATGATTGCTATAAGGTCCAATGCTTTTGGCCTACTTGAACAAAAAACCCACCATTCAACCAATTCTTACAGTCTGTGCTGTCTTATGGAATATTGGGCTTGATGCACTAAATCATCTACTTTAAGGAAGCCTCGGCAGGTAAGGTAAAATGCACTAGCAGGCGGGGCCAGTAGTGGAGTGATCGCTCATGTGACCCATAGAGACTGGAGTTTGCAGCCCCCTGCACACCAGATTTCGGAAGCTACCAGATGTGCATATAAGTGTGAGGAATGGGTAGCACCACCTGACATGCCACTCCAGTTGCAGCGAAACTCTGAACCATCACAACCATGAGTTAGAGGTGGCACCCCATGCAATCATCTGTGGTAAACTTTTGTATTAGTGTGAATGAACTTTGTGCATGTTGTTGACTTTACGGCACCCAAGAGTTTCCATACATTGAAATCCTTAGTGGATCAGCATACCAGAAATAATCCACATGTACATTGGCGTAACTATCGAGCCTGCAAGGCCTGCAGGTGCAGGGGGGCCCGGAGGAGGAGGATCCTGAGAAGGGGCCCCGGCTCTGGGGCCTGCCGCCCATTATTGCGTGCAGGCTTTGTGCTGTGCAGAGTGTGACACAGAGATAGCACGCCTTATCCGAGATAACACACTGTATCAAAGATGACACGTCTTATCAAAGTTAACACGTCTTATCAGAGTAGCATAGCAAGCGCTATGAACTTATGCCTGCTACAGGGAGTGCAGAATTATTAGGTAAATGAGTATTTTGACCACATCATCCTCTTTATGCATGTTGTCTTACTCCAAGCTGTATAGGCTCGAAAGCCTACTACCAATTAAGCATATTAGGTGATGTGCAGCTCTGTAATGAGAAGGGGTGTGGTCTAATGACATCAACACCCTATATCAGGTGTGCATAATTATTAGGCAACTTCCTTTCCTTTGGCAAAATGGGTCAAAAGAAGGACTTGACAGGCTCAGAAAAGTCAAAAATAGTGAGATATCTTGCAGAGGGATGCAGCACTTTTAAAATTGCAAAGCTTCTGAAGCCTGATCATCGAACAATCAAGCGTTTTATTCAAAATAGTCAACAGGGTTGCAAGAAGCGTGTGGAAAAACCAAGGCGCAAAATAACTGCCCATGAACTGAGAAAAGTCAAGCGTGCAGCTGCCAAGATACCACTTGCCACCAGTTTTGCCATATTTCAGAGCTGCAACATCACTGGAGTGCCCAAAAGCACAAGGTGTGCAATACTCAGAGACATGGCCAAGGTAAGAAAGGCTGAAAGACGACCACCACTGAACAAGACACACAAGCTGAAACGTCAAGACTGGGCCAAGAAATATCTCAAGACTGATTTTTCGAAGGTTTTATGGACTGATGAAAAGAGAGTGAGTCTTGATGGGCCAGATGGATGGGCCCGTGACTGGATTGGTAAAGGGCAGAGAGCTCCAGTCCGACTCAGACACCAGCAAGGTGGAGGTGGAGTACTGGTTTGGGATGGTATCATCAAAGATGAGCTTGTGGGGCCTTTTCGGGTTGAAGATGGAGTCAAGATCAACTCCCAGTCCTACTGCCAGTTTCTGGAAGACACCTTCTTCAAGCAGTGGTACAGGAATAAGTCTGCATCCTTCAAGAAAAATATGATTTTTATGCAGGACAATGCTCCATCACACACGTCCAAGTACTCCACAGCGTGGCTGGCAAGAAAGAGTATAAAAGAAGAAAAACTAATGATATGGCCTCCTTGTTCACCTGATCTGAACCCCATTGAGAACCTGTGGTCCATCATAAAATGTGAGATTTACAAGGAGGGAAAACAGTACACCTCTCTGAACAGTGTCTGGGAGGCTGTGGTTGCTGCTGCACGCAATGTTGATGGTGAACAGATCAAAACACTGACAGAATCCATGGATGGCAGGCTTTTGAGTGTCCTTGCAAAGAAAGGTGGCTATATTGGTCACTGATTTTTTTTTTTTTTGAATGTCAGAAATGTATATTTGTGAATGTTGAGATGTTATATTGGTTTCACTGGTAAAAATAAATAATTGAAATGGGTATATATTTGTTTTTTGTTAAGTTGTCTATTAATTAGTTTTTTGGGTTCATTGAGAACATGGTTGTTGTTCAATAATAAAATTATTCCTCAAAAATACAACTTGCCTAATCATTCTGCACTCCCTGTAATTGGCAATGGCACTCGTCCTGCCCTGAGCCCATGTGAGTTCATAGCGCTTGCTATACTACTCTGATAAGGCATGTTGACTTTGATAAGGCGTATTATCTCTGATAAGGCGTGGTATCTCTGATAAGGTGTGCTATTTGTCATGGCACGGTTTAGTGAATCAACCCCTAAGACCTGGGAGGCATGCTTTTTTTTACCTTCTGAACTTGGATGCTTCCTTATCGGCCCCCCTCTCCGCCCTCCTGGGGAACGCAGAAGGGAGTGTCACACCCCTATTGTAATTTTATGGGATGTATTTTAATTTAATTTGTATTTACCATGGTAATGTGAAAAGCCATCTATTTTAGCATGAAAATGCAGAAAAGTTTAACTTTAGTGCGAAAATTCACGAAAAAATTGGAAAAATCACAAACTTATTACAAAATAATTTTTTGCTGGCATTTTCACTCAAAAGTCAAATTTAGCATTATTTTCGTGAAAAAAATAATTGGCATTTTCACTCATCACTGATTGTGGGTACATCAAATGTTGCCAGAGTGTCCTTTTTGCATTTCTTAAGTATTTTTTGTAATGCGCTAGTAGCAGCACTGTGTTTTTTGAGGAATTTGATTCTATCCATCAATTTATCTTTCTATTTACCTCTTTCGGTTTTATTTTCTAAAACATTTATGTTTTTATTTTTGGAACAATTGATATATCATCTTTAAAATATTCAAGTAAGTGAGGCACTACGTACAGAATTTTCTGCACTCAAAATGCACAAACAAGATTTAGAAAATAACAGAATCCATTTTATTTTGTATATTTAAACTAATAATAAGTTTCAGGTAACATCAGAACTCGCTACCCTGTAGTTTTGATCCATATCAACAGGAAGTAAGAATAGTCTGGCTCTTTATTTTTGTGTCTCGTGTTCTTTCCTTTTTTTTTTTTTTTTCGAGCAACGATTTCAAATTGTGAACATTTCTTTAATATGGTTCCATTATCATCCTAATGATACCTCTAGATATTCAGAAATGCCTGGCAAGACTTTTAGCTGTTTTGTATGAAGAAGATATAGCTAACTAAATTGAGGAGATTATCACATCAGCACATAAATCAGTGACAGTACTGTGCTATTACAGTTGATTTTTGTTGACAGTTGGCTGTAGGCAGTTGTGTGCCAAATGCCTTCTTTCAACTGGAAATTAAAAAATACTCTATGTGAAATGCAGTCCTTCAGTTCAGAGACTGTGAATCCCAAATTAGCATTTTTATACTTAAAAGGTAGAAAACCTCAATTTCCTATTCAAAGGTCTGTGCAGTTGTCACAAATGGGTGCTTCACACATGACACTAATGCCTTTTAAGAAAGCCACCTATTCCTCATATTATTTCTCTCAATAATAAGCTGCATTCAGCATTTCCAATAGTAATAAAGGAGAGAAAATGTACATTCGGAGACATCTACTCTATGATTTAGATGCAGAAATGCTCTGAATTTCAGTCATGCTGTTTATGCCTCACAGATAGAAGTCTTATCCTAACAGGCCAACCTTAAGCACTGAAACATTTGCCGTATTGTGCTCGCATCAATAAAAGGTTATAGTTATAGCTATAGCTAGCATTACTTCACAACGCAGAGCGATTCACTAGCAAATAGGTGATGCGTCAAGGGATTGGAATCCCATAGGTTGCTAGGAAAGTGTCTCTTTATTTAAATGTCACAAAACTGCCTAAAATTATGGCAGGAAGGTAAATGTGTATTCATAGGACAAAATATATATAAAATGAACATAAAATGTAACGTATTGAAAAAAAGGTGTAGACGTTAGTTATTAGTCAAATATAGTTTAAAAAAAGAAAGAAAGAAAGAAAGAAAGAAAGAAAGAAAGAAAGAAAGAAAGACAGAAAGAAAGAAAGAAAGAAAGAAAGAAAGAAAGAAAGAAAGAAAAGAAAAATATAAAGCAGATCGTAACAATGCCATGATTTAAGAGTTACTTTGCATTGATGTTATGAATCTTAAAATTTTCAGAACAGTAAGGTATTGCATTTTGAAGAAGATCTATGTGAAGCAAAAAGATTTTTGGGCTCTTGTTAAGTTTGACACCTAACAATTTTGGCCTCAGTGTTTTCAAGCAAGTAGTAAGAACAATACAATACAATAACATTTGTAAAGCGCTTTTCTCCCATAGGACTCAAAGCGCATAGTTGTGTCTCAAATACAGGGTTGCAGGCTGGGTTGTGTTACAGAGGAGCTAGTCAGATGTTCATGAATGCCAGACTGAAGAGGTAGGTTTTCAGTTTAGACTTAAATGCTTCCAGGGATGGAGCTGTCCTGATTGGGTGTGGCAGGGAGTTCCAAAGTGTAGGGGCAGCATGACAAAAGGCTCTGTCTCCAAAGGTTTTGAGGTGGACTCTGGGGGTGACCAAGGTGTTACGTCCTTTTGATCTAAGATTGTGGGGGGTGTGATGCAGTTGCAACAAGTCCTTCAGGTATCCAGGGCCCAGATTGTGCAAGGATTTGAATGTCAGTAAGCCAATCTTAAACAGAATTCTCCATTTTATTGGTAGCCAGTGGAGTGAGCACAGGGTTGGTGTTATGTGGCAATGGCGGGGTCGGCTTGTTAACAGCCTTGCGGCGGCATTCTGTACTAATTGCAGGCGGCGTAAGTCTTTCTTATGCAGGCCTGTGTAGAGGACGTTGCAGTAGTCTAACCTTGATGTGACGAAGGCATGAACTAGGGTTGGAAGATCCTCTGAAGGAATTAGGTGTTTAATCCTTGCAATATTCCTTAGGTGAAAGAAGGAATGTTTCACAACAGCTGAGATTTGATTCCTGAAGCTTAATTTCCCATCAATCAGTACTCTCAGGTAGTGTTGGGCGAACATCTAGATGTTCGGGTTCGGGCCGAACAGGCCGAACATGGCCGCGATGTTCGGGTGTTCGACCCGAACTCCGAACATAATGGAAGTCAATGGGGACCCGAACTTTTGTGCTTTGTAAAGCCTCCTTACATGCTACATACCCCAAATTTACAGGGTATGTGCACCTTGGGAGTGGGTACAAGAGGAAAAATTTTTTTTAGCAAAAAGAGGTTATAGTTTTTGAGAAAATCGATTTTAAAGTTTCAAAGGGAAAACTGTCTTTTAAATGCGGGAAATGTCTGTTTTCTTTGCACAGGTAACATGCTTTTTGTCGGCATGCAGTCATAAATGTAATACATATAAGAGGTTCCAGGAAAAAGGACCGGTAACGCTAACCCAGCAGCAGCACACGTGATGGAACAGGAGGAGGGTGGCGCACAGTGGCGTAGCTAAGGAGCTGTGGGCCCCGATGCAACTTTTACAATGGGGCCCCCCAAGCTCTCTATACGTGACAATTGATACGGCGCACCAAAACCTGCCAATGGCAACTACAGTGTCAGATGTGCAAGAAGGGGATGGGGAACAGTTTGTTAATAATTACCACTATTTAAGGTATCTATAGAAGTGATTATTATGAGCACAGGACCAATAGAGAGCTAATACTGAAGTTGAGGGAGGGCCCTTCGGGGCCCCTCTGGTCCAAGGGCCCCGATGCGGTCGCTACCGCTGCAACCCCTATTGCTACGCCCCTGGTGGCGCAGGAGGAGAAGGCCACGCTTTGTGAGACACAACAACCCAGGCCTTGCATGAGGACAAGAAGCGTGCGGATAGCATGCTTTGTACCGCCATGCAGTCATAAATGTAATAAAGATAAGAGGTTCCATAAACAGGGACCGGCAACGCTAACCCAGCAGCAGCAGCAGCACACGTGATGGAACAGGAGCAGGCGCAGGAGGAGAAGGCCACGCTTTGTGAGACACAACAACCCAGGCTTTGCATGAGGTACCGCCATGCAGTCATAAATGTAATAAAGATAAGTGGTTCAATAAACAGGGACCACGCGGCAACGCTAACCCAGCAGCAGCAGACGTGATGGAACAGGAGGAGGCGCAGGAGGAGAAGACCACGCTTTGTGAGACACAACAACCCAGGCCTTGCATGAGGACAAGAAGCGTGCGGATAGCATGCTTTGTACCGCCATGCAGTCATAAATTTAATAAAGATAAGTGGTTCAATAAACAGGGACCACGCGGCAACGCTAACCCAGCTGCAGCAGACGTGATGGAACAGGAGGAGGCGCAGGAGGAGAAGGCCACGCTTTGTGAGACACAACAACCCAGGCCTTGCATGAGGACAAGAAGCGTGCGGATAGCATGCTTTGTACCGCCATGCAGTCATAAATTTAATAAAGATAAGTGGTTCAATAAACAGGGACCACGCGGCAACGCTAACCCAGCAGCAGCAGACGTGATGGAACAGGAGGAGGCGCAGGAGGAGAAGGCCACGCTTTGTGAGACACAACAACCCAGGCCTTGCATGAGGTACCGCCATGCAGTCATAAATGTAATAAAGATAAGTGGTTCAATAAACAGGGACCGGCAACGCTAACCCAGCAGCAGCAGCAGCACACGTGATGGAACAGGAGCAGGCGCAGGAGGAGAAGGCCACGCTTTGTGAGACACAACAACCCAGGCCTTGCATGAGGACAAAAAGCGTGCGGATATAGCAGCAATGCTTTTTGCCGCCATGCAGTCATAAATGTAATACAGATGAGAGGTTCAATAAACAGGGACCGGTAACGCTACACCATCCCAGATGTTCATTGGTCATGTTACTTGGTTGGGGTCCTGGAGTGTTGCGTAGTCGTTTCCAATCCAGGATTGATTCATTTTAATTTGAGTCAGACGGTCTGCATTTTCTGTGGAGAGGCGGATACGCCGATCTGTGACGATGCCTCCGGCAGCACTGAAACAGCGTTCCGACATAACGCTGGCTGCCGGGCAAGCCAGCACCTCTATTGCGTACATTGCCAGTTCGTGCCAGGTGTCTAGCTTCGATACCCAATAGTTGAAGGGTGCAGATGGATTGTTCGACACAGCTACGTCATCTGACATGTAGTCCTTGACCATCTTCTCCAGGCGATCGGTGTTGGAGGTGGATCTGCACGCTTCCTGTTCAGTGGGCTGCTGCTGCATGGGTGTCAGAAAATTTTCCCACTCCAAGGACACTGCCGATACCGTTCCCTTTTGGGCACTAGCTGCGGCTTGCGTTGTTTGCTGCCCTCCTGGTCGTCCTGGGTTTGCGGAAGTCAGTCTGTCGGCGTACAACTGGCTAGAGGAGGGGGAGGATGTCAATCTCCTCTCTAAAGTCTCCACAAGGGCCTGCTGGTATTCTTCCATTTTGACCTGTCTGACTCTTTCTTCAAGCAGTTTTGGAACATTGTGTTTGTACCGTGGATCCAGAAGGGTATAAACCCAGTAATTGGTGTTGTCCAGAATGCGCACAATGCGTGGGTCGCGTTCAATGCAGTCTAGCATGAATTGAGCCATGTGTGCAAGAGTCCTACCAGAATCCTCATCATCCTCTTGTGAGCGTTGTGATAGTTGTTGTGATGCATCATAGTCGTCACCTTCCTCCTGGTCTGCTTCTGCTGACCATTCGCGCTGAATTGTGGAAGTCCAACGTGCACCGCTCTGGCCCTCGTCAGTGGTGGCATGAAATTCCTGCTCCAACTCCAGCTGTTCCTCCTCCTCTTCTTCGTCATAGCTGCTGGGGCCAGCGTTCCCTGAGGCGGATGGCCTGATGTTGGTACCATCACGCTGATCGTTTTCTCCTTCAGATTCCCCCAGTTGCATCATGACAGCTGTTTCCTTGATTTTCAACATTGACCTCTTCAGTAAACACAGCAGTGGTATGGTAATGCTGACTGAAGAGTTGTCACTGCTCACAAGCAACGTGGATTGTTCAAAATTTTGGAGGACTTGGCAGAGGTCCAACATGTTGGCCCAATCGGATCCACAGAAGCTTGGCAGCTGGCCGGATGCGCCTCGGTACTGCGCCGTCATGTACTGGACCACTGCACTCTTCTGCTCACAAAAGCGTGCTAGCATGTGCAGCGTAGAATTCCAGCGCGTAGGGACATCACACAGCAAGCGATGGTGGGGGAGATTGAAGCGCTCCTGCATCTTGGCGAGTGCCCCCGAAGCAGTACTGGAATTTCTACAATGTTTGGCCACTCGACGCACCTTCAACAGAAGATCGGCCACGCCTGGGTATGTCCTCAGGAACTGCTGAACTACTAGGTTCATCACGTGCGCCAGGCAAGGGATGTGTGTCAGCTTAGCCAACCTTAAAGCGCGAATGAGATTACTCCCATTATCACACACAACCATGCCCGGTTTCAAGTCCAGCGGTGCCAGCCACAAATCCGTCTGTTCCTTTATTCCCTTCCAAATTTCCTCCCCTGTGTGCTGCTTATCCCCAAGGCAGATCAGCTTCAGCAACGCTTGCTGACGCATGCCAACAGCTGTGCTGCACTGCTTCCACGATCCTACTGCTGCTGGGTTAGCGTCTCCGGATGAGGTACAGCTTTGAGATGCGTTGGAGGAGAAGGAGTCAGAGAGGTAGGTGCTGCTGTTGTTATCCAGTGGGAGGGACGGCGGTGCAGCTGTTTGCGCCGTGGGCAACACCCGCGCCGTAGCAGGTGAGGAATCGCTGCCAGGCTCCACAAGGTTCACCCAGTGCGCGGTAAGGGAGATGTATCGACCCTGGCCGAACGCACTCGTCCAAGTGTCAGTGGTGAGGTGAACCTTGCAGGCAACGGCATTCTTCAAGCTTCGGGTTATTTTGCTGACCACGTGCTCATGCAACTCAGGCACTGCAGAGCGCGCAAAGTGGTAGCGGCTGGGAACCACGTAACGTGGGATGGCCACTGACATCATGCCCTTGAAGCTGTTTGTCTCCACCACTCGATATGGCAGCATTTCGCAGGCCAGAAGCTTGGCTATGCTGGCTGTTACTGCCACGGCCCGGGGGTCATTTGCTGGCAATTTCCTCTTGCGCTCAAACATCTCCGACACAGACAACTGAACCGTAGCGCTGCACACGGAAGGGCTGTTGGTTGTTGTGTTTGATGAACACTGGGAGACCTCAAGAGCACTACTCCGGAAAGTGACAGTGTCAGCGTCGTCTGATGTTTGTGAATGTTGTGAACCACGCAATGGCTGGGCTACTGCTGCTGCTGAGGCGGGTCTGGTGGTGAGTGTGGTGAACCCAAGGGAGGCAGTGTTGCTGGTACCCTGTCCTGCCGCGTTTGCCCACAGAGTGGGATGTTTGGATAGCATGTGGCGGCTCATGCTGGTGGTGGAGAGGTTGTTAATACTTTTCCCCCTGCTCAGGCGAGTCTTGCACACCTTGCAAATCGCCATGGTAACATCCTCAGTGCAGTCTTCAAAGAAAGCCCAGACTTTGGAGCACCTGCCTCCTTGCTGGCGATTTCTGTTTCCTCCTCTTTTGCCTCTCACTCTAACTTCCACGCTTGTGGTGCCTGAAATTGCGCGCCGCCTACCTTGTGGCACAAGGCGAACTCGTGCAGCAGTGGGTTCTTCAACAGACTCATCTGTGCTGCTGCTACGACGGCGATGTTCTCGTTTACAAATAAAATCTGGGTCTCTGTCCACATTGTCCATACCCTCCTCTTCCATCTCCTCAAACTCGTCATATGTCATTGTGGGGGGCCGCCGCCGTGGAGTAGAGCTCCCCAGAACAACCTCTGCGCAGCTCACTCCAACGTCGTCTTCCAGATCTTGTCGGCCGACCTCCTGCAATTGCAACCCCTCCTGCTCAACTTGCTCTGGGATTTGGGTTTCCGAGTCCTCCTCGGACTCGCCTTGTATTTCAGTGCGCGGTGCATTTCCCACAGTTAATGGTTGTGAATCCGGGCACAACATTTCTGGCTGTTCCTCCATTGACCTTTCATAGGTGGAAGTTTGTTGGGCTGGGAATAGCTCCTGCGAATACCCCATTGTGTCCTGAGGTAATTCATAGGACTGGTTATCTGGCAGTTGTGTGCGTGGTGTCGCTGCCGGTTGTGTCAGCTTTGTGCCCACTGGCTCCTTGTAACTGGCTGAGGACTCGGACCTCGTGCGTGATGTGCTGGTGCTGCTTAACCCACTGCTGGACGCTTGAGAGGTCATCCAAGTAATTATCTGGTCCTGTTCTTTTGGATTTGTGAGGGTTGTTGTCCTGGACAACATGGGCGGTATTGAGTGGGTTTTCTTGGGTGCTCCCCTGTGGCCTGTACGTGAACCGTCAGGGGAAACACCTCTTCCCTTGCCCCTTCCTCTTTCACCGGATTTCTTCCTCATTTCACTTATCCTTACAGTACACGCTGACTGGCAGCAGTACAGTGGCAGTACAGAAATGCTATACAGTACCACTATTCCCAGCAGCGACACAGAGCACAATGCTATACAGTGGCGGGTGAGCGGTGTACTACTGTTCCCAGGCCCAGCAGACACAGAGTGGAAGTAAACACAATGCTATATAGTCTGGCTGAGCGGTGTACACAGAGTGGCAGTACACACAATGCTATATAGTCTGGCTAAGCCGTGTACACAGAGTGTCATTAAACACAATGCTATATATAGCGTGGCTGAGCGAGGTGCACAGTGGCAGTACACACAATGCTATATTAGTCAGGCTAAGCCGTGTACACAGAGTGTCAGAAAACACAATGCTATATATATAGCGTGGCTGAGCGAGGTGCACAGTGGCAGTACACACAATGCTATATATAGCGTGGCTGAGCGAGGTGCACAGTGGCAGTACACACAATGCTATATATAGCGTGGCTGAGCGAGGTGCACAGTGGCAGTACACACAATGCTATATTAGTCAGGCTAAGCCGTGTACACAGAGTGTCAGAAAACACAATGCTATATATATAGCGTGGCTGAGCGAGGTGCACAGTGGCAGTACACACAATGCTTTATAGTCAGGCTGAGCCATGTACACAGAGTGTCAGTAAACAATGGTATATAGTCTGGCTGAGCGGTGTACACAGAGTG
Organism: Hyperolius riggenbachi; assembly: GCF_040937935.1. Taxonomy (NCBI): domain Eukaryota; kingdom Metazoa; phylum Chordata; class Amphibia; order Anura; family Hyperoliidae; genus Hyperolius; species Hyperolius riggenbachi. Next base: position 416,269,546 of record NC_090649.1, on the reverse strand, counting down.
TCAGTAAACAACGGTATATAGTCTGGCTGAGCGGTGTACACAGAGTGGCAGTAAACACAATGCTATATATAGCGTGGCTGAGCGAGGTGCACAGTGGCAGTACACACAATGCTATATATAGCGTGGCTGAGCGAGGTGCACAGTGGCAGTACACACAATGCTATATATAGCGTGGCTGAGCGAGGTGCACAGTGGCAGTACACACAATGCTATATTAGTCAGGCTAGCCTAAGCCGTGTACACAGAGTGTCAGAAAACACAATGCTATATATATAGCGTGGCTGAGCGAGGTGCACAGTGGCAGTACACACAATGCTATATATAGCGTGGCTGAGCGAGGTGCACAGTGGCAGTACACACATTGCTATATATAGCGTGGCTGAGCGAGGTGCACAGTGGCAGTACACACAATGCTATATATAGCGTGGCTGAGCGAGGTGCACAGTGGCAGTACACACAATGCTATATATAGCGTGGCTGAGCGAGGTGCACAGTGGCAGTACACACAATGCTATATATAGCGTGGCTGAGCGAGGTGCACAGTGGCAGTACACACAATGCTATATATAGCGTGGCTGAGCGAGGTGCACAGTGGCAGTACACACAATGCTATATTAGTCAGGCTAGCCTAAGCCGTGTACACAGAGTGTCAGAAAACACAATGCTATATATATAGCGTGGCTGAGCGAGGTGCACAGTGGCAGTACACACAATGCTATATATAGCGTGGCTGAGCGAGGTGCACAGTGGCAGTACACACAATGCTATATATAGCGTGGCTGAGCGAGGTGCACAGTGGCAGTACACACAATGCTATATTAGTCAGGCTAGCCTAAGCCGTGTACACAGAGTGTCAGAAAACACAATGCTATATATATAGCGTGGCTGAGCGAGGTGCACAGTGGCAGTACACACAATGCTATATATAGCGTGGCTGAACGAGGTGCACAGTGGCAGTACACACAATGCTATATATAGCGTGGCTGAGCGAGGTGCACAGTGGCAGTACACACAATGCTATATATAGCGTGGCTGAGCGAGGTGCACAGTGGCAGTACACACAATGCTATATATAGCGTGGCTGAGCGAGGTGCACAGTGGCAGTACACACAATGCTATATATAGCGTGGCTGAGCGAGGTGCACAGTGGCAGTACACACAATGCTATATTAGTCAGACTAGCCTAAGCCGTGTACACAGAGTGTCAGAAAACACAATGCTATATATATAGCGTGGCTGAGCGAGGTACACAGTGGCAGTAAACAATGCTATATATAGTGTGGCTGAGCGAGCGGTGTACTACTGTTCCCAGCAGCGACACACAATGACTGGGGGGGACCCTGGCTAGCGTGGCTGGAGAGCGAACTACCCTGCCTGCCTACCCAAAGCTAAACCCACAGACAAATGGCGGAGATATGACGTGGTTCGGGTATTTATTTACCCGAACCACGTGACCGTTCGGCCAATCAGAGCGCGTTCGGGCCCGAACCACGTGACCCGTTCGGCCAATCACAGCGCTAGCCGAACGTTTGGGGAACGTTCGGCCATGCGCTCTTAGTTCACCGTCAGGTGTTCGGCCGAACTCGAACATCACCCGAACAGGGTGATGTTCTGCAGAACCCGAACAGTGGCGAACACTGTTCGCCCAACACTACTCCCAGGCTGCGCACACAGTCTGAGTTGTTCAGGTCTGAGCTCCCTATCCTTAGCGGTGTTGGTTGAGACTGGGGCTGCTTTGCTGTTGAGCCCTGGCCCTCGATAACAAGAACCTCAGTTTTGTCAGCATTAAGTTTTAGCCAATTATTATTCATCCACTCCTGAAGCTCAGCTAAGCATGCGTTTATTTATGGAGTAGGGTCTGTGACGTCAGGTTTGAATGACAAATATAGCTGGGTGTCATCAGCATAGCAATGATATGTCAGGCCATGTTTTTGTATGATTTCTCCAAGTGGCAGCATGTATATGGTGAAAAGTAAAGGGGATAATATTGCGCCCTGAGGTACACCGTATTTTAGTGGTACAGGGTTGGAGAGGAAGGGCCCTAAGGCTACCCTTTGTGTTCTGCCAGCCAGGAAGGAGTTGAACCACCGGAAAACAATGTAATCTATGCCACAGTACTCTTGTAGCCTGTGGAGCAAGATTTCATGATCGACTATGTCAAAAGCCGCTAAGAGGTCGAGCAAAATCAGGATGGGACATTGACCCTTGTCTCTTGCAATGAGCAGATCATTGCAAATCTGGGTGAGGGCTGTTTCACAGCTGTCATATTTCCTGAAGCCAGATTGAAGAGGGTTAAGGATGTTGTTTCTGGAGAGCCTGGCTTCAAGAACCAATAGTTTGACGAGCTCAAGACAGTTTGGGAAGGTTAGGGCTAAAGCTCCCACTAACGAGACATTTTTTATGAATGATTCTTAATTTCGATCAGATAAATCTGGTTGAATTGTAAATAAATATAAAAATCATCATGTAGTCAATTGTAAATAAGAGGTTTGTTGGTTCACCCAGCAGATTTAAATGATTGATAGTAATCTAGTCTATGTTTCAAATGTTAATAATAGTTCACGATATTGTCCACATAACCACTTCAGTGAAAAATCACTTATAACAAGTAAATGTGAAGCTTACTAGCTTACACCAGCCCAGATTAAGAGGCTATGTGGGATTTAGGTGATCAAATCTCCAAGATCAAAGACTATTGGTCCATTTCAATTCCCTCGGACACTCACTAGATTCCATTCTCAATATATCATCTACAGTACAGTACATGTCAAAAGTTATCAACAGGAAGTCTAAGTGTAGGTTGTTTATTTATCCAGTTATAAAATAGTTAAAATAAAAAAGATGAAACACTTACCATGTTTTTCAGACTATAAGAGACAATTTTTATCCCCCCAAAATGGGGAGAAAAAGTCCCTGTGTCTTATAGTCCAAATCACAAACACTGGTCCACATGACAGCCCAGGGGCCCCAGGTCTCTCTCACTCACTGGGGCCCCCAAACCACCATGCGACACCTAGAGGGAAGTGCGGGCAAGCCCTGGACCTCTCACCTCCAGGGAACTCACCCCACCACCTCTAAACTGAATGCCAACTGCAACAAACACAATTGCTAACTTCCAGTCAGAGCAATATCCTGCCTCTATCTGGCCAGCAGATGCTAGTCAGCCAATCAGGTGCACTGTCATACACCCTTTGCCTGCTGTACCATACCCAGCAGGAACTACATAGATTAGCATTCAGGTGGGAGGCTTCGGTTGGACGCAATCGTGAATTGCGTCATTTACAGGGACGCCCCGTGTAGGCACATCTCCCACACGGTCCCCTCCCCAACCACTCACCTGTCAACCGCATCCTAGAAGCTGCAAAAAAGAAATTTAAAATCACAAACACTGGTCCACATGACAGCCCAGGGGCCCCAGGTCTCTCTCACTCACTGGGGCCCCCAAACCACCATGCGACACCTAGAGGGAAGTGCGGGCAAGCCCTGGACCTCTCACCTCCAGGGAACTCACCCCACCACCTCTAAACTGAATGCCAACTGCAACAAACACAATTTCTAACTTCCAGTCAGAGCAATATCCTGCCTCTATCTGGCCAGCAGACGCCAGTCAGCCAATCAGGTGCACTGTCATACACCCTTTGCCTGCTGTACCATACCTAGCAGGAATTACATAGATTAGCATTCAGGTGGGAGGCTTTGGTTGGACGCAATCGTGAATTGCGTCGTTTACAGGGACGCCCCATGTAGGCACATCTCCCACACGGTCCCCTCCCTAACCACTCACCTGTCAACCGCATCCTAGAAGCTGCAAAAAAGAAATTTAAAATCACAAACACTGGTCCACATGACAGCCCAGGGGCCCCAGGTCTCTCTGACTCACTGGGGCCCCCAAACCACCATGCGACACCTAGAGGGAGGTGCGGGCAAGCCCTGGACCTCTCACCTCCAGGGAACTCACCCCACCACCTCTAAACTGAATGTCAACTGCAACAAACACAATTGCTAACTTCCAGTCAGAGCAATATCCTGCCTCTATCTGGCCAGCAGACGCTAGTCAGCCAATCAGGTGCACTGTCATACACCCTTTGCCTGCTGTACCATACCCAGCAGGAACTACATAGATTAGCATTCAGGTGGGAGGCTTCGGTTGGACGCAATCGTGAATTGCGTCGTTTACAGGGATGCCCCGTGTAGGCACATCTCCCACACGGTCCCCTCCCCAACCACTCACCTGTCAACCGCATCCTAGAAGCTGCAAAAAAGAAATTTTAAATCACAAACACTGGTCCACATGACAGCCCAGGGGCCCCAGGTCTCTCTCACTCACTGGGGCCCCCAAACCACCATGCGACACCTATAGGGAAGTGCGGGCAAGCCCTGGACCTCTCACCTCCAGGGAACAACTCACCCCACCACCTCTAAACTGAATGCCAACTGCAACAAACACAATTTCTAACTTCCAGTCAGAGCAATATCCTGCCTCTATCTGGCCAGCAGACACCAGTCAGCCAATCAGGTGCACTCAGGGGCGTCTCACCCACCAGGCAAGTATAGGCGGTTGCCTGGGGCGCCATGAGGTGGTGAGGCGCCATGAGGTAGTGAGGCGCATTCCGCCGCCGCTGCTACCGTGACCATGTTGTTGTTTTTTTTTATATTATATTACCTCCCGACTCAGTCCCCGGTGCTCGGCACGCTACCATGTGCTCAGCACAGTGCCTCTACCTCCACTTCTCCCCAGCCAATAGAGCAATCAATACTGCTCTTCTCTGCCAGGCTCCTTCTTTAAAGCCGTGCCCCTTCTTATCAGTAGCCACACAGGTGAAGTGTTTATCCCGTGTGGCCCAGCCTTTAACTCCGCCCCACGCCAGTCAAACCAGGAGCCAGCGGCCAGCCAGCTTATGCCCCCGACAGTCTGACCCTCCACCTGTGTCACTGGCTGCACACAGACACTGGAGCGAGACAGCCAGGGGACAGATGCAGTCACAGAGAGAAGAATGTGATGTGTCCATGTTGGAGCCCCGACCCCGCACAAGACAGCAACACAGCCCGGGAGAAGGGAAGTTTCTGCTCCAGAGTAGTGATGGGAATTCCGGCTCTTTTCAGAGAATCGACTCTTCTGAATCGGCTCCCATTAAAGAGCCGGCTCTTACGGCTCTGAATCGGCTCTTCATTAAATATCACTAAACACCACTCAGAATCGGAGTAAAAACTCGCCCCCGTCTCCATGACAATTCCAGACTGCTTCTCTGACTGGGGCAATCCCTCCTGCTACTGCTCTGCTCCGCCCCATACACTCCTACAAGCTGCAAGAGGAGGACTACATCTCCCAACATGCCTCAGCGACAGCGCCCTTTATTGCAGAGCAAAGCAGAGCTCTGTGGGGCGGCTGAGGCATCGGCTCTTTCAAAACTGAGAAACGGCTCTTGTGGTTTGCAGCAAAGAGCCGGCTCTTAGAGCCGGCTCGTTCGTTAACGACCCATCACTACTCCAGAGATGATAAGCTGCATGCACAGGCAGAAGAGAAGGTATGCAGGCAGGCTGCTAAGAACACTTCCTGTCCTGTGTGCAGACTCCTAGTACTGTTATAACTGCTAGAATGTGCCCTGCTCTTTTGATACTAGAGTTTTCTTTGAAAGCTGGTTAGGCTGTAGGCTGGTAAAGCTGTAAACCTGTGCTTTAGTGCTGTGCTGTCTCTCCCTCACCCCTCTCTGTTCCTCTGCACTCTCTTCCATCTTATGCTGTCTCTCCCTCTCCCCTCTGTTTCTCTGCATCCTCTTCCATCTTATGCTGTCCATCCCTCCCCCTCTCTGTTCCTCTACCCCCCTCTTACATCTTATGCTGCCTCTCCCTCTCTACTCTTTCCCTCTACTCGGATTACGTGTATTTTCTGGTGAAACGCTTCCACATTACGATTATTTTCTGACAACGCTGCCCCAGTCCGATTATTTTCTGGTGAAACGCTGCTGCCCTATGATTAATTTCTGGTGAAATGCTGCTGCAATAAGTGTATTTTCTGGTGAAACGCTGCCACCTTACGAATATTTTCCGGTGAACTGCTGCTGCAATAAGTGTATTTTCTGGTGAAACACTGCCACATTACGATTATTTTCTGGTGAATTACGATTCTGAATTACGATAATTACTATTATTTTCTGATGAAACACTGCCGCATTTGGTTATTTTCTGGTGAAACGATGCTGCATTATGATTATTTTCCTGGGGGGGAGGGGCTGGGGGGGCGCCACAGGTTTTCTCGCCTGGAGTGACAAAATGACTAGAGGCACCTCTGGGTGCACTGTCATACACCCTTTTCCTGCTGTACCATACCTAGCAGGAATTACATAGATTAGCATTCAGGTGGGAGGCTTTGGTTGGACGCAATCGTGAATTGCGTCGTTTACAGGGACGCCCCGTGTAGGCACATCTCCCACACGGTCCCCTCCCTAACCACTCACCTGTCAACCGCATCCTAGAAGCTGCAAAAAAGAAATTTAAAATCACAAACACTGGTCCACATGACAGCCCAGGGGCCCCAGGTCTCTCTCACTCACTGGGGCCCCCAAACCACCATGCGACACCTAGAGGGAGGTGCGGGCAAGCCCTGGATAGGGAGGGGACCGTGTGGGAGATGTGCCTACACAGGGCGTCCCTGTAAACAACGCAATTCACGATTGCGTCCAACCAAAGCCTCCCACCTGAATGCTAATCTATGTAATTCCTGCTAGCTATGGTACAGCAGGCAAAGGGTGTATGACAGTGCACCTGATTGGCTGACTGGCGTCTGCTGGCCAGATAGAGGCAGGATATTGCTCTGACTGGAAGTTAGCAATTGTGTTTGTTGCAGTTGGCATTCAGTTTAGAGGTGGTGGGGTGAGTTCCCTGGAGGTGAGAGGTCCAGGGCTTGCCCGCACCTCCCTCTAGGTGTCGCATGGTGGTTTGGGGGCCCCAGTGAGTGAGAGAGACCTGGGGCCCCTGGGCTGTCATGTGGACCAGTGTTTGTGATTTTAAATTTCTTTTTTGCAGCTTCTAGGATGCGGTTGACAGGTGAGTGGTTAGGGAGGGGACCGTGTGGGAGATGTGCCTACACGGGGCGTCCCTGTAAACGACGCAATTCATGATTGCGTCCAACCAAAGCCTCCCACCTGAATGCTAATCTATGTAATTCCTGCTAGGTATGGTACAGCAGGCAAAGGGTGTATGACAGTGCACCTGATTGGCTGACTAGCGTCTGCTGGCCAGATAGAGGCAGGATATTGCTCTGACTGGAAGTTAGCAATTGTGTTTGTTTCTTATAGTCCAAATACAGGAAGTCCCCGACATACGATCGCCCGCTGATACAAACCACGACCCGCTGTGATGTCTAGGAGTCCCTGCACTCCCCAGTGCCCTCCTGCACTGTCCCTGTATAAATATAATTAGAGGAAGCCACTGTCATTCACCTTGGAGCCCGAAATGAAAAGCTGCTCCCCCTCTATAAATGTAAGTAGCAGCGGCAGCAGCAGGGATCACTCATCTAGGATAAGCTGCTTGTCTCTCTTACTCCTTCCCCCTAGTGCCGGCACTTCCTGGGACACCGGGGACATGGAGGAGGACACCGAGGACCCAAGGGGGACAGCAGCTGATCACTGCAGGGTCGCAGGATGAGGTAAGTGATAGCAGCTGCTGCTAATTAGATTTATACAGGGGGACAGGGCAGGAGGACACAGAGGACATGGAGGGGGGCATTACGAGGCCATCAAAGGGCACATTGGGAGGCCACAAAGGAGGACATCAGGAGAACACACAGGCGGACACTAGGAAGCCACAAAGGGGGACATTAGGAGGACAAAAAGGGGGACATTAGGAGGACACAAAGCGGGACAGGAGGAGGAGCACACCAAAGGGGGACAGGAGGAGGACACCAAGGGGGGAAGGAGAAAGATACATTAACTGGGCGTAAAAGTATTTTTTTCCCCTGTTTTTTGCCCTCTAAACCTAGGCGCGTCTTATAGTCCAGAGCATCTTATAGTCCGAAAAATATGGTACATATGTGGCCCTTATGAAAAAGGAAACCATAATGTTACAATGCACAATGTGTTAAACCACTAGGGTAAAGATAAAAAGGTGCTAACTGTCTCCTTCCCGATTTTAATGATTATATCTGATTGTATCTTACATAAAATTGTTCCGTTGTTGGATAAATATGATCATTTCCAATTGCTTACTTCCAATTAACTAAATCAACCAAATAAAGATTTGTTCATAGAAACTATACTATTATTGGGCACCTTCAGGGCTGTTTTTTACTACATGCAGTTTTGTTGCATTTTCCAATTACATGCAAATCACAAAATGCAAGGACATTAGCAAAATGAAGAAAATTACAGGAAGCAAAAGTGCAAAAGTCCTGCATGCTGCATTTTTTTCTGAGTTTTTTCCTTGTGTTCCTAGCATGGAGTGAAAATTGCAATACAATTACATAGAAGTCACATTGCGTTTGAGTTTTGAGATTTGCAGTGTAAAAGAGCCCTAAGAGTTAGGGTCTGGGAGAGTGTTAGGATCTACTTCATAGTTATGCTCGGCTTGTTATACAATATATTGGTGAAAATATTGAATCTAGAATACCATAGTATTTTGTATTAAAAGATTCAAATCTCTTCTTACATTTTTTACTGTGCTAGGAGAGTAATTTTTGTGTGTGTGGTTTCAGCTCCCACATTGTCAAATCTTGAACTATTGAATTTATGTATTCCCTGCATTCAGGAGTGTTCCTTAGTCAAAAAGAGTTTCATCTGCTTTATTTAGGTATCAGCGGGGCATATTCACTAAAAGACAGGGCGGTATGGTAGTGTAGTAGACAACATTCTTACCTCATAATTCTGTGGTCCCTAGTTCTGATCCTTCCTGGCCAGGACACTATCTGCATGGAATCTGTATGTGCTCTCTGTGTTTTTGTAGGTTATCGCCTGGAACTTCAAATTCCTCCCACATCCAGGTAACATACTGACAGGTTATTTGGCTCTTCCCCACCACACCACCTTTTAGGAAACTGGCCTTAGATCATGATAAGGGCACTAAACTATGCCTATTGTAGGGACTAGACCATGAGATCCTCTGGTGGACTGTTAATGACATGACTATGAACTATATAAATACATAATAATCAAAATATTTGTAAATTTAACCTGCTCAGAGATATATAATTTATTTTGTATTGTTTGTAGATTCTTTAACCTTTCCTATTTTTCGTCTCTGCAACCGGTTTTTGCGTTTTTTTTTTATTATTTTTATTTTTAGTGTCTATTTAATCTGTTCTGTTTTTTATTATTGTTATTTGTGTGTTTTCTTCTAAGCTATGGAGGCGTTTCGTGCCATTTAAAGAACAATACTTTGGCTAGTGGCAAAACAAGGAGGCAATTGTTACCCTTGTAGAATGTAGATATCCCAATTCCCAGCTAGCCAGCTGACCAGGAGAGCAGGTTAATAGTCAGCATGAAAAGGGTCATAAAGCATGTAGTGCGCTGTCAAGGCCACCTACATTGAGCATTGGAGGAGTACTTTGTACTGAAGTGTTGAAGTAGAAAATCTTACAAAACACTACAAAGCACCTGTCATGGTTAGCAGGGTCTTTGCCACCTCCTGCCTCCAAAGACAAATGTGGGGTTATATGTTTTTTGCTAAGTAAGGTTGTATAGTCTTAGTTATTGATCTGTGGAGCTCCATTAGTAAAGCATGTGTTTGGTGTGAATAAGTACTTCAAAAACACTCCTTTACTCATTCACCTGACAGCAGTTGGCTACCTGCCCAGTGCCCACCACAATTAAGGCACTGAGCAGCCTACTCTGTATTAATGCTACCTCCTTTTGAGGTGTCGAAGGTGGCAAAGAACCCAGTTCCTTGCATGGGGTAGGAGACACTTTCCCCCTACTTTACAAAATACTCTATAAGTGTAGAAAAACGTATGGGCTAGTTGGATTTGCAAGAAGGTCACACACTTGTTGACTCTGTTTTTATTAACCATCAGCCAACATGCCTGGATATTGGGCTGAGGGATGTTTTCAAATGTAAATGTGTGCTTGTGTTAACTCTGTTAACTTCATTGTTTGAATCTATGTGGAACGTCAAACCTACCTTTTTTCGAAGCTTCACATGCAGGGCCATGTCGAGGCAGAGGTGAGGGAGGCTTCATCCTCAGGGCGCAGTGTAGGAGGGGGCACACAACTCACTCAGCTATCATTCCCTATTGTGTTTGAAGCAGAGAGAAATAAGAAATGTTAGAAAACTAAACTAGAGATGAAGGTGTTGGGGGGTTGGGGACCTGGGGCGCCTCTTAGTCTAATAGCATTCAGTGTGTGACGGCTGGGGTGGGAGGGATGGAGGGGCGCACTTTGGTGTTTCTGCTTTAGGTGCTGAAGGACCTTGTCCCGACTCTGTTCAGGTGTAATTTAAGTACTTTGCTTAGTAGTCCTATAAGGGTGCTGGAACAATGAGAAGATTCTGAGCTAAGTTGTTCTTATGTATCAATTCTATGAGATCCCCAGTGAAGTGTATATTTGGTTAAATTATAAAACACAGATTTTTTTAATACTTCATGTTAGAATTGTACTGTTCATATCCGTAGCCCCTTCCACAAATTGATGTATTCTACTGCATAATAATATTTACACATACTGTTCCTCAAATTGACATTTACCTTTACAAATAAATGTTGCAACCAAAAATGCTGGATGGGTAGATGGGAGTATCGCTCTACTGTTCAAAGCATAAGAATACTTTGAACAACCAATAACTCTATTTACTAATTAAACAATAATTATGAAAAGTAGTAGGGAAAAACATAGCAATACTATTAAAAACAATAATACAAGTATTATTATTATTATTATTAGTAGTAGTAGTAGTAGTAGTAGTAGTAGTAGTAGTAGTAGTAGTAGTAGTAGAAGTAGTAGTAGTAGTAGTAGTAGTAGTAGTAGTAGTAGTAGTAGTAGTAGTAGTAGTAGTAGTAGTAGTAGTAGCAGCAGTAGCAGCAGCAGTAGTAGTAGTAGTGGTGGTAGTGGTAGTAATTTAAAATTGTAAAATTAATGATTCTGCATTGACATATGTTTTAGCATTTTACATCCAAGAATGGTTGTTTATGTAGGCTGTTCTTCAAGTTTTATACTAAGAACCTGTCTCTTTTGGGATACATATATCAATATATTGTGACTTCACTACTGCATACATGAATGCTTAGCAAAATGCACTATAAATTACTTTTCTTGTATGCTGCTGTAACTTTAGTAGGCAGTAAATATCTCCCAGATCTGACGTTTTTGAACTAGTCCATCTGCTCAAAGGGGATTCTCAGTGTTTGCTTTATTCTTTACAAAAGCACTGTATGAAAAAGATCTATACAAAGATTCCGGCCAGCCTGTCTACCTGCCCACACATGATTCTGGCAGTCGGACTGATCAGCTGCCGTACGGTAAGTGCTTTTGAAAATAAAGAGAACCCTGAGAATCCCCTATGGGGATATGGACTAGTCCAAAACCTGTCAGATCTGTCATATTTGTACTGCCTACTATAAATGACATTAACATAAGAGAAAAGTAATTTATAGTGCATTTTACTCTGGAACAAATATACATTTTATATACATGCCTATTACATTGCACATTTTTTGCAGTAGTGGTCCTTTAAGAACATATTTCCAAAGCCAATTATGGTTGACAATCATTACCCTTTATAAAGACACAGTAGACCAACAAGTACATAAAATTCATTTAGTGTAAGCTTCTCTTGGTTGTCAATGGTTTATAAGTGCTAACATGTCAGCTGGTTTAACGTGTATTGATTTCAGTAAGGTATTATTCATTAGTGCATGAGTGGCTGTAACATCCATGAATAATTACTATCCTAGGCTGCAAGTTAATCCAGGCATTCATATTTCCAAATGTGTTTAATGCATGTGAGAAAAATTTCTGCAACTTCAAAATTAGCCATGCTCTATTTTGTAGCCTTTCAATGACCTCCAGCAAACTTGTGACCCAGATAGGAAAACCTCCTGTCCACGAGTATATATACATGGCTCATGGGAGCACAAAATGAACCAACAAATGCTATAGTGAATTACGAGACAGTGTTCAATGATAAACACGCATTTAACCTCTTAATGGCAGTAGTCATTTATACATTTGTGGCTGGTAGAGTTTGCTATTTTTTCTGTCTTTCAAAGTGTAAAGTTTGTAGCATCTTGATCACAGGTGTGAGCAGAGAAAGGCTGATGTTCAATATAATAATGCAGGGCTTTACATCACTTGTTTTTAAATTTGTCCCTGTACTATATTGTTCTGATGCTTTAAAGTGTACCTGTCATGATAAATATATAAAGCCCCTATGGTTGACTGTTCTCCTTCAGAAAATGCTAGGCTAGGAGCTTGATGGCGGTAGTTTTAGGGCTCGTTTCCACTATCGCGAATCTGCATGCGTCCAACGTATGCAGATCCGCACATGTAATACAAGTGGATGGGCCTGTTTCCACTGTAGCGTTGTTGAGGTGCGTTTTTTTCAGCGTGAAAAAAACGCACAAAAGAGCCAACGATTTCGCCTGCGTCGGGAATCCGTGTGAATCGCCGCTAATGTATTTAATAGTAAAAACGCATGCGTTTGTTACATGCGTTTTTACCCGCGATTTCGCGTGCGATTTCGCACCTTTTTCAATTTTATTTAGCCCTGGCAGTGTCATGGTTAATTTCGCATGGCACCCTGCCATGCGAAATCGCAGGCGAAATCGCGGGTAAAAACGCATGTGGAAACGCATCCGCATGCGTTTTTACAAGCGTCGGAATGCGGCCGAAATCGCGTCGCAACAGTGGAAACAAGCCCTCAGGGATAAACAGGCAGAAATGTCAGAGGACAATCTAATCATTTGACCTGTTGACATGTTCTAGATAAATTACTTCTAGAGACAGGATCAGCATGACAGTCAGGAATCTTATGAAAAAAAAAAAAAAGATCAGCAGGGGTGCCTTCTTTTTTGATTGTTTTGCTCGTTTGTATTCTGTATTTACTTCTTTATTTGTTTAGTATTAGAAAACACACGTTTAACTATGTTTCATTTTAATTCAATAAAGTTTTGTTTTTTTTCATTTTTGCTTCGATTGCATAGTCCAGTGGCAAGGGTTAATTCCAGTGCTCTCTCTCTCTCTCTCTCTCTCTCTCTCTCTCTCTCTCGCTCTCTCTCTCTCTCTCTCTCTATCTATCTATCTATGTCCTGTAACTATCAACATTTATACTACTTATGCTCTGTATAGTGGCTGGGTAGTGTAATGGTTAAGGGCTCTGCCGCTGACACAGGAGACCTGGGATTCGAATCTTGGCTGTTCCTGTTCAATAAGCCAGCACCTATTCAGTAGGAGACCTTGGTCAAGACTCCCTAATACTGCTACTATCTATAGAGCACATCCTAGTGGCTGCAGCTCTCATGCTTTGAGTCCGCCAGAAGAAAAGCCAGATATAAATGTTCTGTATCTTGTATAGTGTGTACGGATGTATATTGTAGTACACTGTGAGGCTATTCAAAACATGATCTGTCCCATGAGAGAATACTAGCTCCTGATGTTTAGATTATGTTGATACACTGTATGGTTGCATGTTGCATGTTATAGGGCCAGAGGTAGGATCATACAAAGTAAGGGGAGGCTCTACGTGGCACATGTGACTATGCATAATAATTTTTTGCAAACTGACACCTCCACACCAGCTAAGGGCCCTTTTCCACTAGCAATCGCTAGCGTTCACGCTGAACGCTAGCGATTGCTGAATCGCAATTACCGCCGATTCCCCGACGTTTGCGGCCGCGATTTTGCTATGCTATGCACTGCATAGCAAAATCGCGGCAAAAGTCGCTCCGCGGCGTGATCGCGATCAAGTAAAAAACGAATCGCGGTAGTGGAAATTACCTACCGCGATTCCTATGTTTAAAAGCAAACCGTAGCGATTGTAAAATCGCTAGCGGTTTGCGTTTTTGCGATTCAGCCAGCGCTGGTGGAAAAGGGCCCTAACGGTGAACCCCCAAGAGCCATTTTTTTTTTCTCCTACATTTTCTCCAAGGAGTTAATTTTTCATTGGCAAAAAGTGAATTGGATTAAGCCCTATTTATCTCCTCTAATGCTGGGCAGAAAGTTATTGGTTTTAACTGGCCTGCCAATAGAAAAACTTAAGAATAGAGGGGATCTTATGATGTAATTATATCATCCCGCCCACTTTGCTAGAGATACCCATACTTGTTTTAGTTTGACTGGGAAAAGTGAACGTTAACCACTTCACCACTGAGGGGTTTTACCCCCTGAGCACCAGAGCAATTTTCACCTTTCAGCGCTCCTTCCATTCATTCCCCTATAACTTGATCATTACTTATAGCAATGAAATGAACTATATCTTGTTTTTTCCGCCACCAATTAGGCTTTCTTTAGGTGGGATATTATGCCAAGAATTATTTTTTTCTAAATGTGTTTTAATGGGAAAATAGGAAAAATGTGGGGAAAAAAATAATTATTTTTCAGTTTTCGGCCATTATAGTTTTTAAATAATGCATGCTACTGTAATTAAAACCCATGAAATGTATTTGCCCTTTTGTCCCGGTTATAAAACCATTTAAATTATGTCCCTATCACAATGTTTGGCGCCAATATTTTATTTGGAAATAAAGGTGCATTTTTTTCATTTTTGCGTCCATCCCTAATTACAAGCCCATAGTTTATAAAGTAACAGTGTTATACCCTCTTGACATAAATATTTAAAAAGTTCAGTCCCTAAGGTAACTATTTATGTATTTTTTTTAATTGTAAATTTTTTAATTTTTTTTTAATTACAAAAAAAAAAAAATGGGGAGTGTGGGAGGTAATTAGTTAATTTTATGTGTAAAAGTCATTATTTGTATGTGAAAAATGTGTAGGGTGTAGTTTACTATTTGGCCACAAGATGGCCACAGTAACTTTTTGTTTTAATGCAACCTCCAAGCTTCCTTCCGGAAGCTTGGAGGAAGAATAAGGAGGCTGGACACGTGAGTTTTTTCTCACAATGATCGCGCTGCCCATAGGAGAGCAGCGGATCATTGCGGGGCTTAGATCAACGAACGGGAATGGATTTTCCCGTTCATTGATCTCTGGGCGAGCGGGCGGCGGCGTGTTTACTAGCGGCGGGCGGCGTGTTTACGAGCGGGAGCGCGGTCAGCGTCGGGTACGCGGAAAGTACGTATTTCTCCGTCCCTGGTTGTTAAAGGATGGAAAAAGGGGCGGAGAAATACGTACGCGCGGGGGTAAAGTGGTTAAGAAATAAACACTGCTAGTGCTGCTGTGTATCTAGTTATCCTCAAATGTTCTGTAATAAAAGTGTAGTTTTTTATGTAGTTGTACATAGCCTTTAAGAAGATATACATCCTATGAGTTTTAATACTATGTATAAGTTGCCTTTTATGAATATATTTGGCTGTGAGTTTTTCTTTCAATAAAGATAAAATAAACATAAAATGAAACAAAACAAATTGTGATCACCAGCTGAGAGCAAATTTTATGATGCCGACACAACAGTATTTCCTCCCATTGGTGCTTAGGCTCCTTTTACACTTAATAAGTTGGTGTGCATTAGTGTGCGTTAATACGCGTTGGTACGCGTTTTTTCCATAGCAGTGCATTGGGAAGAAGATTTCAGTGAAAACAAGTCAAGTGTAAAAGGTGCCATAGGAAAACATGGGACTTACTTTGAAAATCAGTTTTCTTTCCGTTTTAACTGAGAGCAACTGATTAAGTGTAAAAGGGCCCTTAGTCTCCCTAAACTGACTGCTGCTGCTATTGCTCTTTTTAGTTCATATACAGGCCATATTGAGCTAAACAATAAACATGCAATTGTTTTAAACTACCAGATATTGCAAGAATTGCAAGCTTATTAAACCAAGTTGTATTTACTTTACTTTTGTTTTCACTGAGACTTTGCAGTCTTAGCTTTCATGATGTGATTGCATGTGACAAAATTATGCATTTAAGCCATATTGTCTCTGATTATGCATCCGTTTCTAATAGATTTGTATTGAATCAGGTATAATTGCCTCTTTCTAACACTTGTGGTCACTGTATTAGACTTACTGGCATGGAACTATGGCTGCATAAAGTGTTACTGGCTCTCAGCCTCCTCAGCGACTATAAAGCTCATTATAGGTTTGAAAATGGCAATAAAGCTGTACATTCACGAGTGCAGCTTTAAAATGACATGAACATTCATACCAGAATACATATGTAAACATTCATGAACAGAAGTGATTATATGTAGGCAGAGCTCCATTTAGGGTTTGTGTTGTTTAAGGCAAGCCAGAATAATAATATTCCACCATGGTGATCACCTGCAGATTTTTGCAGGGAAGCTGTGCTGATTTCTGGCTGGGGCCTGTCAGTGGTTCCATACTTCTCAATCTCCATCACGATACTGCTATGATCCTTGATGTTGTGATCTAGGTTTGCTTCCTTGGATTATTAGGACAGGAAGACAGACCAAAACTTGGCCAAATTTCAACTATTTTGACCCACTCTAGGAAAAGTGTTGTTTGTGTACCTCAACAAGAGAATATCTTATCCTCCCCACCACCACCAACACACACACACCACACACGCATGCACGCACACCACACGCATGCACACACACACACGCACGCACGCACGCACGCACACACACACACACACACACACACACACACACACACGCACGCACACACACACACACACCTTTCTTGTTCTACGCATACCCCACCACCTAAAAATACATAAATTAATGAATAAAAGGGGGTTTATGTTGGCTTTATTATTATCAAAATGTTTTGCTTTGCCTTTTTAATATTTTTTTAATATCCTGTGTCATCCATGTTTTCTATGTCTTGTTTAATATAAACTAGCAAGGATGCGGCAATCTGGCAACCGACCTTTTTTGAAATAAATATATTGTTTAAAGGGCTATGTTCAATGTCAGTACAAGTAGTCATACTGTGAATTGAGAATGGATACCAGAGACTATTTATCACATTGTCTTTATTATTTAACTGGGCTAAATTTATACAAAGAAACAATTCACAATTGTTTTCTGATAAATCATCTGTAACCCCCAAACCTGGAAATAAGTTTATAGGGCAGATTCAGGAAAAATATAGTTAGAAGCAAAGTCAAATGTATGTGTATATTTATTTTATACTTTTCATTTTACTGCACATATTTTATTGCATTTGTTAAAAACATAATATAAAGATCCAAATGTTTATTCTAGAAAGAAATTGTGTTATATGTTGTTTTTTTTAATTATTATTTAGATGTACAGTATAGCTTATTTTACAATAGTGTACCGTTTTCTGTAATTCTGAAATTATGCAGGTATGATTTAATGTGACCTCATAGTGAGAGGGATGTAGTGACTGCCTTTTTTTCTCTTTAACTACTTGCCAATCGGCGTGAATGCAGCGTCAGCACCAGGACCACTCCATGCTGATTGGCGTGAATGGCTTCCTATGGGGCTTGCAGGAGAGCGCGCGCTGATGGGCACGCATCTCTGCTCCGCCTTCGGTCTCTCAGTGGTAATCGATGCTCGGAAACTGTTAGATGGCAAAACCGCCGTCTAATAACCATGTATCACCACCTGCGATCTAAGGCAGCGATGTACTAGGGACAGCGTGGCATGGCTGTCGCCCTGGGGGACACAAGAGCGATCCGCTGTGATAGGCTGATGGAGGGAGGGGGGGAAGGCTGTTAAAATAATAAAAAAAATAGGGAAATTTAATTTAAAAAAATAAAATAAATATTTATAAAAAATAAATAAACATTCCTGGAGGTAAACTGATCCCACCAACAGAAAGCTCTGTTGGTGGGGAGAAAAGAGGGGGGGGATCACTTGTGTGCTGAGATGGATGACCCTGCAGCGAGGCCTTAAATCTGCAGTGGCCTATTTTACTAAAAATGGACTGGTCACTAGGGGGGTTTAACCCCAAGGGCCTCAAGTGGTTTAAAACCAGTTTCCAGGCTATCCTGCTGATCCTGTGTCTCTAATACTTTCATCCACTGACCCAGAACATGTATAGGTGCTGTGATTAAACAGATGTGAACAGCAGGTACTGTAATTAAAGTCTGGCCATATTAGCCACATGCTGTGAAGTCTAACAGATCTCCTGCCTTCCTTCAGTCCCTATGCTCTTCAGCAGTCTTCACCCTATGTGTTGCATCACTGCTTGGTTGAGGGAATGGGCATTGTCTCAGTACTTGGTTACACCAAGGCCTAAAAAGCACAAGATATAGGATCTGAGGCCAGGGCAGTTTCTAGGCTATATTACATTCAGGGTAAGGGTGTAAAAATTGCACCCCTCGTAGGCTCAACTTCAAGTACATTATTGGTGGTGTGGAAGTTTGCAGCCCCAAGTATTGGTTAGCCAGAGATGTATTAACCACCCTAGCGTTCTGGACGAGCTGAGCTCGTCCAAGAAAAAGTTGCTGTTAGTGTTTAGGACGAGCTCAGCTCGTCCAGCGCTGTCCCCACTCACCGCTGTGCAGCGCATGATTTCCGCCGCCTTCTCTGTGCTGCTGCGGCTGCTGCGGGGCTCCCTCTCCCTCCTGCTGGGCTCTGATCGCCGGTCCCAGGCTCCCCAGGCTCCCCCGATCCTCCGGTCCCCGCTCCCCTCTTCTCTCCGCAAGCCTACGGAGATCCGGCAGTCAGGGAAGATGGCGTAGCCCAGCCACTTCCTCTGACGCCGGCTCCTGCGCCCCCTAGTGTCCGTCGCGGCGACAGCATCATTGGATTACATAGGGAAACAAACTCTATGTAATCCAATCATGCTACAGTAATTCAAAAAGTTGTTTGCACAAACACAAACACCTGTCAGCTCTCAATAAAAGCCCTGAACAGTTACTGGCTCTCCCTCTTTCAGAGTCCTCAGCGTCCAGTGTTAGTCAGCTAGCATCTGTGATTTCTGTGCGATTTCTGTGCGATTACTGCTTTTTTCCAGCCTTAGCTTCGTTCATATTACTGTCAGATTGCGTATTGCTTTCCGTCTTTTTCAAGACGCTGTGATCCCTGTGCGTTTGCTTTTGCTGGTTTTTTTTTTTTGGTTTTTTTTTGTCGCTGCCCGTGACCCCGTACCCTGCTTGGGGTCATGGCCTCGTCCTCCCGGAGGCGTGTGCGTGACGAGGAGTTGCTGGATGTCCTCGAGGCAAGCGACAGCGAAGACGAGCTCCTAGAGGAATCGACAGACAGCGAGGTTCCCGGTAACCTGTCTTCGGAGACGGAGACCAGTGATGAGGAAGCCGAGGAGCCAGTGACGGTCGCACGCACCTGGTGTGAGCTGGGGAGCCCCACTCAAGCTCCGCCACCCAGGTTCCCCTTCACAGGGGCACCCGGGCAGAAGATCGCGTGCGACGAGAGTCCGCTGTCCTTTCTGGAGCTCTTCCTGACTGATGACGTCATCCGCAAGATCGTTGAGGAGACGAATCGCTATGCAGCGCAACATCAGCAGGAATCTTCTCTACCCAGGTTCTCGCGGAGCAGGAAGTGGGAACCTGTGACCAGCAACGACATCTGGGTGTTCCTGGGGCTCGTCATCCTCCAGGGAGTTGTTGGTAAGCCGCTGCAGAAGTGGTACTGGACCACTAATAAGATCCTCAGTACGCCCTTCTTTGGATCTGTTATGTCCGAGCCACGGTATACCCTCATCATGAAGTATTTGCACTTCGGAAACAACGAGGAGTTTGATGAGGCCACCCATCCCGCACCCAAGCTGAAAAAAATTTGGGACATATACCAGATGATTGTTGCGAACTTCAAGGCTGTGTATGTTCCAGATCGCGACATCACGGTTGACGAAAGCCTCATGGCATATAAGGGGAGACTGAGCTGGGTGCAATTTATTGCATCAAAAAGGGCACGCTTTGGGGTGAAGTCGTTTATGTTATGTGAGGCCAACTCCGGGTACATCTGGAACTCTGTAATTTACACGGGCAAAGGCACCAAATTTGCCCCTCAGTTCAGCCAGTTTGGGTGTGCCACCTCCTCTGTCCTAACCCTAATTGAGCCATTGCTGGATCAGGGGTACTGCCTGACGACAGACAATTTCTACAGCTCCCCTGAACTTTTTGATTACCTGGTCCAGCATAAAACCGATGCCTATGGTACCTTGAGGGCTAACCGTCGGAATCTGCCGCCGGCCTTTTCTGCCAGGAAGCTGAAAAAGGGGGAGGTCGTTGCCTGGCAGAAAGGCAAAATGATGGCTCTAAGGTGGAAGGACAAACGTGATGTATGTGTCCTCAGCACTATTCATAATGCCGAGACTGTCCGCACCACCAACAGGAGTAAACAGGAGGTGGATAAACCCAAAGCCATACTGGATTACAACAACACTATGGGGGGTGTGGACAGGGCTGATGGAGCCATGACTTTCTATCCGGCTGTCCGCAAGCAGCAGCGGAAATATTATAAAAAAAATTTCCGCCACTTACTTGAGCAGTGTTTGTGGAATGGCTATGTGCTCTACAAGAAAAGCTGTGTAAGGCCTGTACCCCACCATGACTTTGTCTGGCAGCTGACGGAAGCAATCTGCATGAAGTACCCCCCACCAGAGTCAACATCTAGACCGGGGCGCAGGGCATCATATGTCGTGAATCCGGCACGGCTTTCAGGGAGACACTTTGTGGAGTACTTGCCACCGACCCCACAGAAAGCAAACCCTACAAGAAGGTGCGTTGTTTGCTGCAATAAGAAGGACAAGGATGGCAAAAAGATGCGGAAAGAGACCCGCACTTACTGCCCAGATTGTGACGTGCCACTTTGCGCATTACCATGCTTCAAGATCTACCACACTAAAGAAGTGTTCTAAGGTATACTTGTACCCTGTATAATTTTGTTTCTGCCTTCATTTATTTATTTCTGTATTGATTTATTTATTTCTGCATTTTCTTTATATTTCTGCATTGAGGAAAAATGCAAGGTATTTCAGTTAGTTATTAATAAATGTTATTTTATTTTTGACAAGAATTAGTGTTTGACACTTTTATTATACTCAGAATGTATACTAAACTCTTGCTTGGCTCATTTTGGTAAGTTACAGGAAAAAAGGTGCTGAAAATTAAATGTACCGCTTTTTGCACAGAAATCCTTGGGAATCAGAACGCCGAGGTGGTTAAGTAGCCAGATGAATCCTACCAGTATAGTTAGCCAGGTATAGGTACCTCCAGTATAGGTAGCCAGGTATAGTTGCCCCCAATATAGGTAGCCAGATATAGGTGCCCCCAATATAGGTAGACTGCAGCATTTGGAAGCACTGCCATTTCCTCCTGTTGTACAAAAATGTAAGTCAACTTGTAGTTAGCTGCATTCATGTGTATCAGTTTGCATTCAATGTATCCAGTTTAGGGTTTAGTGCATAGTTTGCATCTGATTTGTAATCAAGGTGTGTATTTAAGTCTCGGGGGGGGGGGGGGGGGTTGATGCACACTTCTGTTGGTTCCATTTCAGTTGCAGCCTGATTAGGAGCGCTGCCAATTTTTTGCTGTTCTCTAGAAAATGTGTACACCATTTTATGGCTAGCTGCCCCAGGCTTACATGAAGGGCCTGATTCATCAAGCTGCGCTGTTAAGGCAGCTTAATATGCAGTAGTGTGCACTATGCACACCTTACATAGCAGCGCTCGCTGCAATGTAAGGAGTGCGCCTTCCCTTAATCACACGCATTGCTTCCTTAGCAATGCACCTAACAATAACTGCAGGCGGTCCTGCTCCTGTGAAGTATTGTTACCGCGATGCTTCACTCGCGGCAGCTACTGTGTTATTTTACATAATTGTAACAATGTAAGTTGACACAGTAGCGGCCGCGAGTGAAGTATCACGGTAACAATACTTCACAGGAGCAGGACTGTCTGCAGTTAATGTTACGCGCATTGCTAATGAAGCAATGTGTGTAACTAAGGGAAGACGCGCTCCTACTAGTGTTGGGCGAACACCTGGATGTTCGGGTTCGGGAACGTTCACCCAACATGGCCGCGATGTTCGGCATGTTCGGGCAGAACCCCGAACTCCCCGAACATCCCGATTTTGGGGGCCCTATGGGGTTGCAGGCATAAGGGGGAAGCATGCCCCGATCGCGGGGGGGGGTCGGAAATTCCCCCCACCCCCTCCGCTAGCGCTCTCCCCTCTGCCCGCTTCCCCATACAAAAGCTTAAGGAAAGTAAAATAGTACCGGTGGTAGTGGCTGGCAGTGGCACTGTGAAGTGAGTGAGGAGGAGGAGTCCGGAGAGTGACGCGTTGAGGGAGGCCGGGCAGCGGGCGGTTCAGCGGTAGTACCCTTGTGGTACTTCCGCCCTTTCTCTGACCTCACGTCCTCTGCATACGAGGGTACGCGTCACGCGTACCCTCATATGCGTCATCACGCAGAGGACGTGAGGTCAGAGAAAGAGCGGAAGTACCACAAGGGTACTACCGCTGAACCGCCCGCTGCCTGGCCTCCCTCAACGCGCCACTCTCCGGACTCCTCCTCCTCACTCACTTCACAGTGCCACTGCCAGCCACTACCACCGGTACTATTTTACTTTCCTTAAACTTTTGTATGGGGAAGCGGGCAGAGGGGGGAGCGCTAGCGGAGGGGGTGGGGGGAATTTCCGACCCCCCCGCGATCGGGGCATGCTCCCCCCTTATGCCTGCGACCCCATAGGGGGGCCGTATTCGGCCGAACAGGGCCCTGTTCGGCCGAACAGGGGCCCTGTTCGGCCAGGCATTGAGCCGTTCGGGCGAACCCGAACAGTTTGGCCGAACACCACCAGGTGTTCGGCCGAACTCGAACATCACCCGAATAGGGTGATGTTCTGCAGAACCCGAACAGTGGCGAACACTGTTCGCCCAACACTAGCTCCTACATAGCAGCCAGCCCTGCTATGTAAGGTGTGCATAGCACACACTACCGCAATTAAGCTGCACCGCTTTAGCAGCGCAGCTTAATAAATCAGGCCCTATGTCTTTAATTGTTAGTTAGAGGTTAGGTTAAAGGTTAGGTCTCTTCCGCGGGATCCACTCAATGTGGTGAAAGAGTCTAGAACGAAAGAATCTGCATGCAAACTGTTTTTGGAAGCTAAAGTCCTCCATTCGTTGCATCTGTTTTGAATACAAGTCGTGTAACTGCCCGTGTATTGGGCTCTGCACATCTATACCGCTGGTCAATTCGGGTGCAGCCTGCATTTGGAAGAGCAGCCATTTCCTGCTGTTGTGCAATACAAGAATTGCCGATGTATGTCCCATTCCATCTTTCTGCACACGAACCAACTGTACAGTATGAGAATTGTATGTCCCATACCACATGTTATGAACATCCTTAACCATATTTATCAGGTGCTGAGTAGCATATAGTGATTTTTGCTACTAACTGTGATTTGGAATTCTGGCATTCACTTGCTTAACACTTATTAGCTAGTGGCTTATGTGTAACTTCTAACAGTCTGTTAAGGTGCCTATACATCAGACGATATATGGGCAGATCAACCAAGAGATAGATCTCTCTGTGATCCAATCTGATCAGAGAGAGATCTGTTACCTGCCCATACACTGCAGGATGATTCCTGATCAATTTCAACATGAAATCTCTCTGGAATGCCGCTTCTGCCGTTTCGCTGCCCCTACGCTGTCCCACCTAATGTAAAATGTGCCCCTTGGTGCCCAGTGCAGTATATGTTACCTGACCCTGTTTATCGCTGAATCTGGGCTCCATCTGCAATCTGCAAAGACGTGCCCCACGTGGTTGCCGGCATATAGATAGACACATGACATCGCACATGCACCAATGTTACACCAGCAGCCACATGGGGCACATGTATTAAAATTGTGGACGGAGCCTACAGCCAGCGATGGACATGAACAGGTAAACTATACTGCACTGGGCATCGGGGAGTGGGCACATTTTACATTAGGGGGGACAGCACCAGGGGTTACAATGCATTTTCCGCTTGTTCCAATACCATTATTGGCATTACCGCTGTGCACGGCCTGAAATTGGTCACCTCCTCAATCCGATTTTAATAACCAAATTGGATGGTCGATCAGATGCCAAGTCCCCTGATGTATGGCCTCCTTTAGCCTTACATCTGGATTGATATGCATGAGCCTTGTAGAGACAACCAACTGCTGATATACTGACTGACTCAGCTTAGTAGACCATCCTGAATACATTTGCTCAGGTTGTGTATATTACAAAAGCCCTAGGCAGATCACTAACTGGCAGTTTGCATTCAAAGGATAGCATTTTAAAATGTACCCAAGGTGGTCTTAATATAAAAAAGGGACACAGAGGCATGTTCCCATCTGAAGGACATGCCTCTGTGTGTCCTCCGAGTAGCTGTTAGCCCCCACCCCATGTGCCATGCTAGCCCTCTCCAACCTGACCACAAGCAGTTTGTTGACAAACTAATAGGGAAGGGGTGTCCGTTGCAGGAGAGGAACTTCTGCATAACGCCCCTTTCCCGCACTAAGAGCCTCTCACTGGCTCCCCTGTGTCTGTTCTTGCCTCTCCCTTGCCCCTTCCAATGCCAATCAGTGCTCTGTACCCCAGAGCTGCATCTGCAGCATTGTAAACCCCAGAAGTCACATCACAGAAAGTGAAGGATTGCTGCATATATGAGTGGTGGGCAGAGGCAGTAATGGAGACTATGCTTCCTCCTCCCTGTAGATTCTAAGCCATTGGCAGGGCCCTGCCTTCTTGTATATCAGTGCCAGTTATGAATGCTGATATTCTTTTCACATTCTTTTTAAGTAAAATGTCTGCTTTCACAAGCGAAAACAAGCTCAAATATGCTAACTTTTTTTGCATTTTGATGGCCAAATTTAGCCATTAATAGCAGAGCCCCCATACAAGCTTTTTAAAAAGACCTTTTAGTTTTGGAGAAAATCAATTTTGAAGTTAGAGAAAAAAAGTCAATATTTAAATGCAGTAAAATGAATAAATGTATTATTTTTTTCAGTTCAAAGTGTGGGAATTAAAAAAAAGACATGGGGTCCCCCCTTTCACCCCTTCAACCCCTTGTCCCTCATGGAGGCTGGGATAGCCAGAATGCAGAGCCCCAACCACTTGGTGCTTCGTACCCTGAGCCATACTAGCCCACATGGTCCATGTTATAGAGGGGCTCTGGTGGAGAGAGATGACCAAACCTCCCTGTCTCCCCATGAGCCATTGTCCAGTCCATGGAGGAGGAGAGGGCTGAGGATGCCCTGGTGGGTTCATGGTGAAGAAGGGGGCCCCCAGATACCAGCCCCCTCTCCAGGTGAAATAAGTATAAGGGTACAAAGTACCCCTTACCTATTTCCCCAAAGGGTTAAATTGAAATAAAAATGAAAGCATGAAAAAAATACTTTAATGTTCTTAAAGGACATTTATAGTGAAAATATATGGAGGCTGCCATATTTATTTCCTTTTACGCTATACAAGTTGCCTGGCAGCCCTGCTGATCTATTTGATTGCAGTAGTGTCTGAATCAGACCAGAAACAAGGATACAGCTAATCTTGTCAGATCTGACAATAATGTTAGCAACACCTGATCTGCTGCATGCTTGTTTAGGGTTTATAGATAAAAGTATTGGAGACAGAGGACAGTAAGGCAACTGGTATTGCTGAAAAGGAAGTAAATGTGGCAGCCTCCATATACCTCTCACTACGGTTATCCTTTAATTAACCATGCATACTTAGCCTTAAAAAAAAGTTCCCACACCAAAATCCTTGAAAAAGTCCCATGCCCATATCCTCTAGATACCTTGATTGCATTTACGCCGACTGCTGCCACACATGACACTTCCCGCTGCTGCTCTCAGCTATACTTAGTATAGCCGAGAGCCCTGCCTCTCCCCAGTGTTGCACCGTGGGCTGCCGCTGTCCTCCCCAGCCCCAAACCTTTCACCCCATCCATGCTGGCACCTAGAGCACTTGTAGGTGCACTAGGTGCCAGCATGGGTGGATGTGATAGGTGTGGGCAGGTGGGGAGGACAGTGGGAGCCAGCGGTGGAGCGTCCAGGACAATGCTACTAAGTATAGCTGAGGAAAACGCATCTTCAAATAGACCTCCAAGGCCCCCTCATTGGTCTATAAACATACCACTGAGAATCCTCCTGATTTGTTTTACGTTTGTGTTAAGCTAAGGTTTGCTTAATGGAGGATCAATATATGCAAGCCCAGATTTACATCACAAGAGCCTATAGGCACAGATGTCCTGGCACCCCAGACTCCGCCCTCCATGAACCTGCAAACCCCTGCCGTACCGCACCGCAAGTGGTCTGCCTGTCCCAGCTGTCACTTCTCCCTTACTTCCCTTGCTCATCATAGGTAGCTACAGGTGCCACTTAATATTGGGAAGCCAGAGGTACCCTCAGCATTAAGTAGCTAGAGGTGCCCCCAACTGAAGAGAGATCTGGTCAGTGGAATACCGAGAGCAGGGTGAGTAACTTCTCTTTTACACTGCGCTCGGGACTCTGCATAGATAAGGCAGGAGGGTGCACTTAGGGAGGGGAGTGAGCTGCCTTTTCATTCCTCAGACGCCTGTAGGCACGTGCCTACAGTGCCTTATGGTAAATCCGGCCCTGAATATATGTGACATTTGCTTGTGCATGATCTTCCTCCATAACATTTCTTGTTTATAGCCTAAATGCCACCATATGTTGGGCAATGTCCAAATAGAATTATACAAGACTTCTGTTACTTTTCTCAGA
This sequence comes from Hyperolius riggenbachi, assembly GCF_040937935.1. Classification (NCBI taxonomy): domain Eukaryota; kingdom Metazoa; phylum Chordata; class Amphibia; order Anura; family Hyperoliidae; genus Hyperolius; species Hyperolius riggenbachi. Next base: position 416,242,838 of record NC_090649.1, on the reverse strand, counting down.
ATGACCATGATACGGGGAGGTAGTGACTGACTGCAGCACAGGTGGCTGGTGATTCATAAAATGTTATAGCCAAAGGATCAGGTAAAGTGCACACATGGGAGCCGTAACCACACGGAATTGCAAAGTGTATTATTAGCTCATGTTGATGAGAACATCTAAGAAAATCACAATATCCTTTTAAGCAAGTGCAAATAATTCATAAATAGCAAAATTAGAATATTTACTGTGCAATGCAATGAGCGTTTGCCTTCACAACTCATCTTCCACTTCCATGCAATTTATTTTTTTTTATTGAAGAATTCCAATTAATGGCTTCCTGGCGATTTTAAAGCCTCAAATTATCAGACTATGAAAACAAGGCAGAGAACATAATTAGCATGAAACGGAGAATTTTTCATTTTGAAGCTTATCTGTTTGTGCTAAGTATCTTGTCTGTAAGTAATTAGTGCCTTTATTCCTTCAGTAAAAATAATGACTATTCTGCACATCCAAATTTAGCTAACTGTTCAACAAATGACACTCCGTGTATGTGAATACAGCCCACCTTTCAATGAATGTATAGAATGTTAATGTACTAAGAACAGCCACCACATCTGTTTGTAAAAGCTCAGTGTATCAGAGGTCCTTTATAAGGCTTTTTTTCAATTAAGCCAAATGCTAATGTCCATTTTTTATGGTATCTCACGTAGTATTGTCTTGTTTAGTTGATAGATAAATACATTAAAGGATACCTGAAGTGACGTGTGACATGATGAGATAGACATGGGTATGTACAGTGCCTAGCACACAAATAACTAGGCTGTGTTCCTTTTTTTCTTTATCTGTCTGAAAGAGTTAAATATCAGGTAAGTAAATGGCTGACTCAGCCCTGACTCAGACAGGAAGTGACTACAATGTGACCCTCACTGATAAGAAATTCCCAGTTTCAACCCAGACAGAAACTGTCATTCGCATACCTGATGTTTAACTCTTTCAGGCAGAGAGAAAAAAAAGGAACACATCATAGTTTTTTGTGTGCTAGGCACTGTACATACACTTGTCTATCTCATCATGTCGCATGTCACTTCGGGTATCCTTTAAAGCAGAATAAAGCTACACACACCTGAAGAATGATTGTCATCAACAGGGATCTAAAATCTCATGATGCAATCTGCTGCTGAGGGGAGGGAGGACATTTCAGCGATTGCAACCTCTGGTGGGTGGGATAAGCAGCAGAACACTGTGCTCCACCATCATTTGCTGTATCTTTTGCTGAGGCATCGGGTAGCTGTACACACACTAAGCTCAGGTACAATACACCCAACTGTTTATCATGTGCTTAATTGTGACTTTCTCAGGGTGAGTTACAGTTGACATCATAGTTTGAAAAAAAAGTAGCAAAACAAAATATACAAAGAGAACATTTTTTTTTTTTTTTTTTTAATAGCAATGCAAACTAAAATCTGGCACTGAACACAGCATTTTTAGTACACACACTCCAACAATATTTCCCCCAAAAGTATGTATTAAAATGTATATTAAAAGGTTGCTTACTTAAAAAAATAGTTTGGGTATGTGAGCTGCCATGACGTATGGCCTATTTAGCTTTTTGGGGTCAATTACGTTCTTTTAATACTGAACATTACAAGGAAAATGTATGCATCTGCATCTATTGGTAAAATGTGTTCCAAATTTTATTATGTTATTGAAATGACCACTTCATTCAATTTCAAAACTGTTTTTTTTTTTTTATTGAGCTCGTTGTTCTCACTGTTTATTTAGAAGAATTTTACTATAAACAATGTCTGTGATTAAGTTATCATGAAAGTGCAGCATTTAAAATAGCAGATCAACATATGTTTGATAAAGAAATAACACTAGACTCTATTAATGTCTATGTAACACAAAGTGATAAGGTACTTTTTTTTTTCAAAGAAAATTTCCATATTATCATCATATGTCAGAGCTTTATTATCTGGCAACCAGTGGGTTTATTGTGACCATCGCTGGTTTAGTACTTATGACAGGTCAACACAAGAGCGGCATAGTGGATAGCACTCTCGTCTTTTAGCGCTAGGGCCTCCAGTTCAAGTCTGTGCCAGGTTTGCATGAAGTTTGCATGTTCTCCCCACATTTGTTTGGATTTCCTCATGGTACTCTGGTTTCCTTTCAAAACCTAAAAACATACACAAAGGTTAATCATCTCCCTCCAATATTGGCCCTCAACTACCATAGGAACACAAACTCCTCTGAAAGAAAGTTAGTGTCGAAATTATATGTACACTGTGTAAGTGCTGCAGAAGATGTAAGCACTATATAAATGCATAATAATAATAATAATAATAATAATAATAATAATAATAATAATAATAATAGTAGTAACTTTCAGCCAAGGCACTGCTGCAAATCCACATTCTTACAGATAGTGGTGGGCCCCTACACTCTTCTAAACTCACATAACCTGGAACATTTTTCCTGTCTGCCATAACCTCCAAGCCAATAAAAGAATATTGGATTTGCAGAATACAGTTACATACCACAAGCACATTGCTTGCAGGGTCATGAAAAAAGGCTAAACCAGACATTCACAGTGATTAATATTAAATACTGGAGAACAGGTTATTACATATGCATTTACCCCTCATGGGGGAGTAATAGGTGCCAATATCCTTAGCAACAAAAAGGGGAACCAATTTCTCACAATGCTTCATAATTTATTGAGTCAATATACAAAAACCCCGCGAATAAACAACCCCCACCCCCCTAAAAACAATGCCTATATTGGATTGGAGCGCTCCACATTCATACCAACACACGCACACATGCAATTGTATGGCCAAGTCTGCAGAATCTGACAATGCTCAGTTGGAATAGCAATTAACAATTCTAGATGGTTTTCCTTAGGACGTCACATTTATCAATGGAGTTCTGTTTGGGGTCTAATCAGATTAGCTTCCGCATCACAGTTCCATATAGTGCTCTGAATCTTCACAGGAAATGCTAATGGTCATGGACTATAACGCACCTTCCTCTATGGCAAGCTGCATTCCCATAACGCTACTAGAGCCCTCTCGAGCTTTCCGGGTCAAATATAGTCTTTTTTAAGTGCTTAATCCAACGCTGCACAGCAGCACTCACCACCTCGTATCACGTCTCGTCTCTTATGTGTTCATCTCTGCACTTGTGGGCTTGTGTCCGCGGCGTCCCACGGCTTACACTGCCATCACTTGCTGAAAACCCGAGAGCTGAGGGGGAGTCTTCTCTGACCGGCCAGCCATGCTAGATCTATGTGCTGGTATAGGGGTACATTGCGTCACACGCTCTCCTCCGGCGGCATGTACCACGCCTCGCATACGCGTTACGCCCACTAATCGTCACATGGGCTTCCTCAGTGCATCTGCTGTGGATGTGACAGAGGGGGCGTCGCCCAGTCCTTTTATCTCGTCATACATTTTTTTTCTCTCTCCTTACGGAACGGCCTACGCCCAGGGGAGGAGTCGAAGACTTTACCTTTTTAACGCTTTCCATCATAGAGGGGACTGGATGCAAAGTCTTTGATCATTACTGCATCTTACCGAGACATTTAGTGATCATTCTTAGAGATCATTCTTAGACCATTTTTTGATGATTTTTAGATCGTTTTTAGAGCATTTTTAGATCATTTTTAGATCATTTTTAGAGCATTTTTTGAGCATTTTTAGAGCATTTTTAAAGCATTTTAGGACATTTTTAAATCATTTTTAGAGCATTTTTAGAGATCATTCTCAAAAGTCATTTTCTGAAATCATTTTCAAAGACCAGTTTTTTTCCATATTATTCCACTGCTATTCCATATAGTTCAGATGCAAAGCCCATGCATACATCCACATATATCTCAGAAATGATGACACTTGTTTCTCATGCAGTATCAACACCTCAGCTACTTACAGTAATAGTATCAATAATATAACTACTGTGGAAAATACAGACACACATAGCCCGTGCCCCCACATCAAAAGGCAAGATCATTTAGGAGCTAATCTGGCAAAAAAAATGCCAAATTAAAGTCCGTGTTTAAATCTCCAGGGTATAATGTTCCTAGGGTGTATATCCACCTGCTTTCTACTTGATACAACAGCCTATCATAGTCCCCCCCTCTTAAACTCTGTTTGGGTTTCACTATGCCTTTGAATTTCATTAGGCTTGGGTCACTATTATGGAACACAGCAAAGTGGGTTCCCAGGGGGCATCTTTTATATTGGCTATATGTTCCCCTATGCGTTTTTTCAGTAATCTACCTGTCTTGCCAATGTACTTGAGGCAGCACGGGCACGTTATCATGTATACAACTCCCACTGTGTTACAATGAATAAAAGTTCTTATATCATATTGTTTGTCTCCTGCCGCATTTTCAAATCTTTTTGTTTTATGGAGCAATTTGCAGTAGGTAAACTTTCCGCACGGGTACATTCCCACTGGTTTGGGGCCTAAAAAACCCCTACCCTGTGTGCTAGTAGTTTGGGGTTTTGAATAGACCTCTGCTTTTACTAATGCGTCTTTACTAATGACACTTTTGTTGCATGCACAGCCTTGCTAATTGATATTGTGTGGGCCACTGCCAGCAGCCCAGCACATTCAGTGACTACCTGTGTGTGTGACAGGGAGCTGCACATTGTACTACCCAGTACTGCATATACCCCAGTACTTGTTGTGTTTACTTAACCCACCTCGTCACTGCATATACCTAGCTTTGTGTTGAGTGAACCCAGCTCACTGCATCTAACTACCTGTTGTGTTGAGTGAGAACCCACCTCACTGCATCTTAAGTACCTTTACTGTTCAGTGAACCCAGCTCACTGCATCTAACTACCCAGTACCTGTTGTGTTTACTTAACCCACCTCATCACTGCATATACCTAGCGTTATGTTGAGTGAACCCAGCTCACTGCATCTAACTACCTGTTGTGTTGAGTGAGAACCCACCTCACTGCATCTTAAGTACCTTTACTGTTCAGTGAACCCAGCTCACTGCATCTAACTACCCAGTACCTGTTGTGTTTACCTAACCCACCTCATCACTGCATATACCTAGCGTTGTGTTGAGTGAACCCAGCTCACTGCATCTAACTACCTGTTGTGTTGAGTGAGAACCCACCTGGCCACCTCACTGCATCTAACTACCTGTTTGTTGAGTGAGAACCCACCTGGCCACCTCACTGCATCTAACTACCTGTTGTGTTGAGTGAGAACCCACCTCACTGCATCTTAAGTACCTTTACTGTTCAGTGAACCCAGCTCACTGCATCTAACTACCCAGTACCTGTTGTGTTTACTTAACCCACCTCATCACTGCATATACCTAGCAGTGTGTTGAGTGAACCCAGCTCACTGCATCTAACTACCTGTTGTGTTGAGTGTGAACCCACCTGACCACCTCACTGCATCTAACTACCTGTTGTGTTGAGTGAGAACCCACCGCACTGCATCTTAAGTACCTTTACTGTTCAGTGAACCCAGCTCACTGCATCTAACTACCCAGTACCTGTTGTGTTTACTTAACCCACCTCATCACTGCATATACCTAGCGTTGTGTTGAGTGAACCCAGCTCACTGCATCTAACTACCTGTTGTGTTGAGTGAGAACCCACCTGGCCACCTCACTGCATCTAACTACCTGTTGTGTTGAGTGAGAACCCACCTGGCCACCTCACTGCATCTAACTACCTGTTGTGTTGAGTGAGAACCCACCTCACTGCATATAGCTAGCATACCCCCAAGATGGACAAAATGGACAAACTAGGTAGAGGAAGAGGTAGAGGCAGACCCAGAGGAAGGCCACCAGGCACCGGCAGGTCTGTGGCTGTGCGAGGTGGTGTTGCTGTGATTTCGTGCAGACCTGCTCCAAAATACAGTGCTCAGAAGAAGGCACGTGCCATCACTTCCCAAAATCGTGAGGAGGTGATTGAGTATTTAACACAGAACACCTCATCTCCCGCAGCCACCAGCACTACAACAAGCACCACATCCGCTGCATTTGACACTTCGCAGGAGTTATTTGGTGGTGGTGGTGAAATCACTGATTCCCAGCCACTACTGCAACAACAACAAGAAGGCGCAGGTACACCACCTCATACGTCTGAGTTAGGTGGCGATAGTATGGACGTAACGTGTGTGGATGGGGATGATGGTGGACCACCTGAAGTTGGTGCACTTGAGGAGGTGTCTGAGGAAAGCGCAGCTGGCCAGGAGGATTATGATGATGATTATACGGATACCACATATGTTCCCGGTAGAGGAGATGACCAGGGGGACAGTTCAGAGGAGGAGTCAGAGAGGAGTAGGAGGAGACGAATCCATGATAGAAGCAGAGGGAGCTCGTCCTCAGAAACAGCTGGGGGCAGTGACCGGCGCCATGTTTCGCCCGCTATGGCCAGACAGCCAACATGCCCTTCAAGCTCAGCTGCTGATGCCACCGTAGCGCCATCAGCCCAGGGTGGCTCAGCGGTTTGGAAATTTTTTAACGTGTGTGTCTCAGATCGGAGCAAAGCCATCTGTTGTCTCTGCCAGCAAAAATTGAGCCGTGGAAAGGCCAACTGTCACGTAGGGACAAGTGCTTTACTAAGGCACCTGGAGAGAAGGCACAAACAGCTATGGCAAGAACACCTGAGGAAAAGCAGCACCCCTCAAAAGACAAGCCGCGGAGAACAACCGTGGCAGCCGTCACAGGGGGCTTCTGCTGCTCCCCGTTCCCATGGTATTGTTCGTGGCTGGGGGGAGGTAGAATGGATACACTTTTAAACAATTTAAAAATACAACCATCTAAACTTTCAAACAACTTAAAAATACAACCATCTAAACTTTCAAACAATTTAAAAATACAACCATCTATCATTTTCAAAAAATTTAAAAAAAGGGCAAAAAAACTTGCCCATCCGTAAAACATTCTTGGCAAATGCTTTCGACTTGGTTTGTCTTCCGCTGGCTCAAGGGTCCATCTGACCACAGATGCCTGGTCTGCAAAGCACAGTCAGGGCAGCTACAGCTAGTGTTGGGCGAACAGTGTTCGTCACTGTTCGGGTTCTGCAGAACATCACCCTGTTCGGGTGATGTTCGAGTTCGGCCGAACACCTGGCGGTGTTCGGCCAAACTATTCGGGGTTCGCCCGAACTGTGGAATGACTAGCCGAACAGGGCCCTGTTCGGCCGAATACTGCCCCCCTATGGGGTCGCAGGCATAAGGGGGGAGCATGCCCCGATCGCGGGGGGGGGGGTCGGAAATTCCCTCCACCCCCTCCGCTAGCGCTCCCCCCTCTGCCCGCTTCCCCATACAAAAGTTTCAGGAAGTAAAACAGTACCGGTGGTACTAGTGGGTGGCTGGCAGTGGGCGGCACTGTGAAGTGAGTGACTGAGGAGGAGGAGTCCGGAGAGTGACGCGTTGAGGGAGGCCGGGCAGCGGGCGGTTCAGCAGTAGTACCGTACTACTGCTGAACCGCCCGCTGCCCGGCCTCCCTCAACGCGTCACTCTCCGGACTCCTCCTCCTCAGTCACTCACTTCACAGTGCCGCCCACTGCCAGCCACCCACTAGTACCACCGGTACTGTTTTACTTCCTGAAACTTTTGTATGGGGAAGCGGGCAGAGGGGGGAGCGCTAGCGGAGGGGGTGGGGGGAATAAACGATCGGGGCATGCTCCCCCCTTATGCCTGCGACCCCATAGGGCCCCCAAAAGTGGGATGTTCGGGGAGTTCGGGGTTCGGCCTGAACATGCCGAACATCGCGGCCATGTTCGGCGAACTTTCCCGAACCCGAACATCCAGGTGTTCGCCCAACACTAGCTACAGCATGGGTCTCAGCAGGCTCCCACTTCGGGCCGGAATCCAACCTTTATTCCCCGCGGTGACAATGGCAGACTTGCCCTCCATAACGGATTCCCGTTAAAGGATTTAAAGTTAATTCATTTCAAATACACAGCAGGGCCTCGAAAGTCCGCCTCCTGTATTGTTATTTCTGGTCACTACCTCGGGGCGGGCGTGCATGCCTGCCTGCTGCCCTCCTTGGATGTGTAGTGGTAGCCGTTTCTCAGGCTCCACACCGGATTCCATCCCTCATTCCCCGGCCATTACCCGGGGTCACAAATGGCAGACTTGCCCGCCTCCATATGATTCTCGTGAAAGCAATGTGGTGTCATCTTTGCCCGCCATAACTGGTTCTCGTTAAAGGATTTAAAGTACATTCATTTCAAATACACAGCAGGGCCTCGAAAGTCCTCCTCCTGTATTGTTATTTTTGGTCACTACCTCGGGGCGGGCGGGCGTGCATGCCTGCCCGCTGCCCTCCTTGGATGTGTAGTGGTAGCCGTTGCTCAGGCTCCACACCGGATTCAAACCCCTCATTCCCCGGCCATTACCCGGGGTCACAATGGCAGACTTGCCCGCCTCCACAGGATTCTCATTTTAGCGGTACTGAACAAGTACACAGCAAGTAGAAAATGTAATTTAAAAACAAAACGTAAGCTTTTTAACAATGCCATGGAAAGTTGAGAAGGAAGTCACACATTACCTGACATCACTGAGTGAGGAAGAGCAATCTCGCCATGTTGCGCAGTAGTCCAGCACGGCCGTCACTACACAAACAGCTGTTTGCGGTGTGTTACACAGTGAGTTTGGTGTGTCAGTGTGAAGCAGTACTCTAATTACACTCCCTGATTGATGTATACACATGCAAGATGTTTTAAAGCACGTTAGGCCTGCAATTTAGCATTCAATGTGATTTCTGCCCTTAAAACGCTGCTTTGCGTCACATCCAGATTTTTCCCCGGGACTTTTGGCATGTATCCCACTCCGCCATGCCCCCCTCCAGGTGTTAGACCCCTTGAAACATCTTTTCCATCACTTTTGTGGCCAGCATAATTTTTTCTATTTTTCAAAGTTCGCCTCCCCGTTGAAGTCTATTGCGGTTCGCGAACTTTTCCGCGAACCAAACCTTCTGCGGAAGTTCGCGAACCCGGTTTGCGAACCGAAAATCGGAGGTTCGCGACATCTCTAATATGCGAGGCGTGGTACATGCCGCCGGAGGAGAGCGTGTGACGCAATGTACCCCTATACCAGCACATAGACCTAGCAAGTCTGGCCGGTCAGAGAAGACTCCCCCTCAGCTCTCGGGTTTTCAGCAAGTGATGGCAGTGTAAGCCGCGGGACGCCGCGGACACAAGCCCACAAGTGCAGAGATGAACACATAAGAGACGAGACGTGATACGAGGTGGTGAGTGCTGCTGTGCAGCGTTGGATTAAGCACTTAAAAAAGACTATATTTGACCCAGAAAGCTCGAGAGGGCTCTAGTAGCGTTATGGGAACGCAGCTTGCCATAGAGGAAGGTGCATTATAGTCCATGACCATTAGCATTTCCTGTGAAGATTCAGAGCACTATATGGAACTGTGATGCGGAAGCTAATCTGATTAGACTCCAAACAGAACTCCATTGATAAATGTGACGTCCTAAGGAAAACCATCTAGAATTGTTAATTGCTATTCCAACTGAGCATTGTCAGATTCTGCAGACTTGGCCATACAATTGCATGTGTGCGTGTGTTGGTATGAATGGGGAGCGCTCCAATCCAATATAGGCATTGTTTTTAGGGGGGTGGGGGTTGTTTATTCGTGGGGTTTTTGTATATTGACTTAATAAATTATGAAGCATTGTGAGAAATTGGTTCCCCTTTTTTGTTATTCACAGTGATTAGTAGGCCACAATTCACTTCCATTGGTCTAAACTGATCTTACAGTTTTATTAATGAATGGAACATGCTTTTGACTTGTTTAAGTATGTAATTAAGTTGATGTTCAGCAACAAAAAAAATTGAATTTTAAATCTGTAAATAGGTTGAATGTATTGGACAACTGACGTAATAATTGGAGAGCGTAAAAGTGTCAAACTGAACCTTGTGTTATGACCCACCTACAATATAAAAACCATTAAAAAAATCAAGACATTCAACAGGTAAGTCTCATTTTCTCAATAATAAAAACCATCATGTGTTTACCTATCTTTCTAAAAAATGTACCCTTACCTTTCATTTACCTTTCATGTCCTTACCTTTCCCTCTAGATTGTAAGCCTTCGGCAGGGTCCTCCTCCTTGTGCCTCCTACCTGCAGGGATGGTCATAGTCAGGAAACTTCGCTATGCTGAAACTACGCTTAGTTTTACGCAATTACGCTTCGCCAAACTACGGCTTTGAAAACAAATATCCGCTTTGTTTGCTTTTCGTAGACTGCGTTAAAATACGCAATTACACATAGTGTGAAGCGTAGTTTATGCGGATGCCTATGCCCGTTTGCGGAAGATTTTCCGCATTAATTCCTTTTGAAAGGTATTCTTCTATGCGTATATTCCCCTTTCCAATGCGTAAATTTGTAAGCATATAATCGTACACGGAAAAATAAACGTGAGTAATGCATTCGTAGTTGACTACGCAATACACATGTTAATTACGCATAGTGGGCGCCAGCTACGCGTAGCGGGATTTCGCTACGCATACATTCGTAAGCATAGTTTTGAAACTTCGCTTACAAACTACGATGCGTATATGCGAACTATGTTGCGTAAATTTGCACTGGCGTAGTCTCTGCTTATCCCTGCCTACCTGTTCACGCACCTCCATTACTGTACACCCATTCTATGGATCTGAGTGAACTCTTGAGTGAACTTGACTTGCCTAATCTCCATGCTCCCATCCAGTGACTAACTAAGCATTACCTTGTACTCATACTGTGCTGCATGATCTGGTTTGCATGTATCCCTGTATTGTCTTATTGCTGTATGTCACCCCTAAATATTGTTTGTAACCTTAACTACCATATTTTTCTGACTATAAGACGCTCCGGACTATAAGACGCACCTAGGTTTAGAGGGCAAAAATCAGGGGTAAAAAAAAACTAAACCCGGTGTGTCTATAGTGCAGGGGCATCTTGTGGACATTCTCCCCCCATTCTGTCTCTATCTACTTTGCCAGTAACACTAACCCTGCTGCCCCACCAATAACACTACACTACGCTAACCCCTGATGCCCCCCAATTACAGTGCACTACACTATGCTAACCCCTGATGCCCCACCAATTACACTGCACTACACTACACTATGCTAACACCTGATGCCCCACCAAACACACTACACTACACTATGCTAACACCTGATGCCCCACCAATAACACTACACTATGCTAACCCTTGATTCCCCCCAATTACACTGCACTACACTATGCTAACACCTGATGCCCCACCAATTACACTACACTACACTATGCTAACACCTGATGCCCCACCAATAACACTTCACTATGCTAACCCTTGATGCCCCCCAATTACACTGCACTACACAATGCTAACACCTGATGCCCCACCAATTACACTACACTACACAATGCTAACCCCTGATGCTCCACCAATTACACTGCACTACACTACACTATGCTAACACCTGATGCCCCACCAATTACACTACACTACACTTTGCTAACACCTAATGTCCCACCAATAACACTACACTATGCTATCCCCTGATGCCCCCCAATTACATTGCACTACACTATGCTAACACCTGATGTCCCATCAATTACACTACACTACACTATGCTAATACCTGATGCCCCACCAATTACATGTCACTAACTGTCCGCCGAAGTTACTCCCTGTGCGCTGCTATCCCTGGCTCTGGCTCTCTACCTCCTACACGCAGAACACAAAACAGAGTGACTAGCCCCTCCCTCCACCCCTGTATATATTATCCTGTGGTGAGATTATCTGTTTTCATTGGCTGCTGGGCCTTGCTGTGCATCATGGGAGCAAATCATTCACTCCAGCAGATGCCCATTCTGGTCTTCCTGATCCTGACAAAACTTGGTGTCTTTACCGCACATTTTGGCTCAACGAAATTACAACCACATGGTAACTCTCTGGGCATTTATTGTGGAAAAGTTCAGTAAGTGAGAAAAACCTGGTTTGTTGTGAGATCGAATTGTAAATGTCGCTAGCTCATTCCTATATGGTAGATTCAAATAGCTAAATTCTACCCGTTCTGTGGTTTAAAAAAAAAGTTAAATGATTTTAGAAGTTTTTTTTGTTTTTGTTTTTTTTGCTAAGCCTGTAGTGTGAATTTAAATTTGATACTTGCAAAAATGCATTGCATTGAAAGAAAAAGCTCTTATTTTAAGGAACAAGTTAAACTCTAGTTCCAGACAAAGCCTTTCTTTCTTCTTAGTTCTGATACAGTGAGAAGAGGATAAAACCACTATCACGTTGTTATTGTTATTTGTATCTCTTTTAGGCATCTCCACTTACAAGAGGAACTGAAAGAGTGTGAAATCTCCCCAGCTGTTACACAGCTAGAGCTAAAATACTGACAGATAGTTTATCCCTTCTTCTTTAGAAAGTACAATTTTGCCTTCTTAAAACAAAAGGTAATTGCATATGATCGCTTTTTCTTGTCTGCAATGGAACACCCGTAATGCATCATTTTAGGCAGAGCCGGGACAAGGTCCTCCAGCACCGAAGGCTGGGACACCAAAGTGCGCCCCTCCACCCCTCCCACCCCAGCCGTCACACACTGATTGCTATTAGACTAAAAGGTGGCCCAGGACCCCCAACACCCTTTTCTCTAAGTATATGGCTTGCAGTCACTGCCATGTATCCCCTTTTCTTATTTCTCTCTGCTTCAAGCACAATAGGGGAAAGATAGCTGAGCGAGTTGTGCGTCCCCGCCTACACTATGCCCTGAGGCTGGAGCCTCTCTCGCCTCTGCTTCGGCCCGGCCCTGATTTTAGGACAATGCAAATTATGCAGATAATTATATTTTTGCCTCTGTGATCTCAAAAAATGCATTTATTGCACACCTAGAAACCTTAAAGGGCAACTGAAGTGAGAGGGTTGTGGACGCTGCCATATTTTTTTCCTTTTAAACAATGCACATTGCCTGGCTGTTCTGCTGATCCTCTGCCTCTAAGGCCTGGGACACAATAGCAGCACTTTTGTAAGCGCTTGTGATTTGAAAAGCTCTTGCTAATGGAATCCTATGTGTGTGATACCACTTGAGGGATAGGATTTTTAAAAGATCACCCATACCATTATATCAGCAAAAGCTTTTCAATTCACAAGCGCTTAGAAAAATGCTCCTAGTGTGCCCCAGGCCTAATACATTTAGCCATAGACCCTGAACAAGCATATGCAGCAGATCAGAGGTTTCCGACATTATTGTCAGATCTGAGAAGATTAGCTGCATGCTTGTTCCTGGTGTGATTCAGACACCACTGCAGCCAAATAGATCATGAGGGCTGCCAGGCAACTGGTATTGTTTAAAAGGAAGTCAATATGTCAGCCTCCATATTCTTCTCACTTCAGTTGTCTCAACCACTTTTTGCTCCAGAGCGTAGATATTTATCTATGTAAGTTAATGAGAAGTGAGTGAGCATTGAACATTGCTCTGGCTCTGAAACTAAATCTTTGTTTCTCTTACAAAAAAAAATATATATATATCCACACATTCTACTCTGAGCCAGGATAAAATATATGTATTTAGTTTAGATCTGTGATTTTGCATTCCACAGATATCCTCACTTTCACTATTGTGAATTAAGTCTCAGTTCTCAATAGTAGGTGGCTCGGTATATGGAAGCGGGAAATGTAGGTGCAGCCGCAGCCTGCAACTTTAATTTGCATGCTGGAGACACTGGATGTATCTGAAGCGTTATTAGCGTTCTATGGGCTTGATTCACTAAACTGTGATAACTCAAATATCACACCTTATCAAAGATATCACACCTTATCAAAGATATCACACCTTATCAAAGATATCACACCTTGTCAAAGTTATCACGCGTTATCAAAAGTTCAAAGAATATATACAGTTTGCGCTATGGATAAATATATAAACATATAAACAACGTGGTGCGCAATCAATAGTATTACTGCCTGTATACAAAAATTTGACTGGAGACCAGTGACAGTTGAACTGAACTTTACGCTTATTCCAGTTTATGAACGCAGTTCATTTCTTTATGGTTATCAAAAGTTATCACACGTTATCAAAGTTAACACGCCTTATCAGAGTAACTTAGTGAGTGCTACAAACTTATTCCTGCTTATTGGCAATGGCACTTGTCCTGCCCTGAGCCCCTGTGGGTTCGTAGCGCTAGCAATGCTACTCTGATAAGGCGTGTGATAACTTTTGATAACGTGTGATAACTTTGATAACGTGTGATATCTTTGATAAGGTGTGATATTTGAGTTATCACAGTTTAGTGAATCAAGCCCCATGCGTGAACCAGTATTGTTTAACGTTATTAAACTTTGTATTATTGATAAATGTATCGTCTAATGTTTTTATCATTGTATGATTATCCTATTGCATAGTTTTTGTACCATTAATGATTGTTACAACTATCATCAACAGTGTTTACATTGCACCCTGTACCTTGTTACATAATATGATTATGATATGTAAATAAAACAAAGTATAATAATAGTGCATTGTCAAATACCGGTAACTTTTAAGGAGGTCCCGACCAGGAATTGGAGTAAACAACTATGATTTGGTGGGGGTATGCCTGGTATGAACATTATTGGTGTAGGGGGTTCAGTGGAATAGTGCAATGCCATTCATTTCATTTTTCTCTAATCCTTTTTCTGGAGTTTAAGGGAAGTGTAGCTACAGTGGGGAAATTATGTGTTGTATATGGTTAGTTGTATACATATCTTAGTCTTCAATGTTTCCTGGAATTATATTAAAAAAAATATTTATTTAAAAGATAATTAAAGAGAGCCCGAGGTGGGCTCAAATTTTTTTTTTAAAAAGTAGGCTACCTGATTCGCGGGGCTGAGCGGATCAGGTAGCCACCAAAACCGCTGCTCACCGCTGTTCCGGCCCACTTTCACTATAGGGGCCTCTAGGTCATGACGCTGCACTGAGAGACTGTGTGTCTCTCATAGCACGCAGGGAGGCAGGGGAGAGTCAGGGGGCGTGGTCAGGGAGAGAGAGCTGCCCAATGGCAGCTCTGAAAACCCTGCAGGAACACCCCTGGTGGGTGTTTTGAACAGGAAACCATTCTCACTGTGTTTACCTCTGAGTTAGCGACAACTATTGTCACTAATCTTAGGGGGCTATACAGCGGTGGTGGGGGGACACAGGGGCATGTTATGAGGCAGAGAAAATACCTCTGTGTCCCATCTGCCCCCCATCTTCCCACCTCGGGTTCTCTTTAAGCATGGAACCCCTAAATCATCTCTTAACAAAGGCACATAGTATTTCCAATACATATCCTACATAATCTGGAATATGATAACCACTTCCTAAAATGTCCACATAGTAGGGTGCCATGGGAATAAGTTTAAAATTGATAGAGTATACATTGAACATAGCTAATAACAGAATTCAACTCACATTTTGCTAGCAGCCATGACTGATGTATACTTTATCGGTTGTACAACCTATCCCCATGTCCCCCTACTCCTACGTGGACATCTTGGGGAGTGGTTATCATAGTCCAAGATTATGTAAGATGTGGATTAGATATACAAAGTTCAAAGAGATTATTTAGTCTTGCTGTATTTAATGGGTCTTTTTTTGTTGTATGTTTTACAATACATATATCTGTATGTTTGACATAAAGACACTAGGGGCATATTTTTGTTAAGGCTCTCCCCTTAAAAGCTTAAAGGATTGTTGATTGTCTTCTTTATTTTGTACTTCCAATATTTAAATATAAATAATAAAAAAATATATAAAGGACAACCGAGGTGACATGTTGAAATTATGAGATAGACATGTGTATGTACAGTGCCTAGCACACAAATAACTGTGCGGTGTTCTTTTTTTTTCTCTCTGCCTGAAAGAGTTAAACATCAGGTATGCAAGTGACAGTTTCTGTCTAGGTCGAAAATGGGTCTGACTGGGTCAGACTATAGCATAACCCTCACTGATAAGTAATTAAAGCCATAAAACACTTTCCTGCCAGTAAATAGTTTCTGAGAGCAACAACGAGATAAAATGGGTCAATAATTCATAGATTTAAGCTCTGGCATACTTCAATGAAGGTGTCATTGAGCAGAGACAATGAAACAGTAAAAACTTGAAAAAAAACTAGATTTAAATATAAAATAAAACTGTGGGATATCTAAAAAAAAGTAATTTTTAGGAGAATGAGGATAGATACAATTTTGTTTTACTCATCAGTTTATTTTCACCTTGGATGTCCTTTAAGTACTCTGATTTGATTATTAAGCTCTTAGATGGTGTTTTTTGAATTTTGCCTAGAGGTAGGTTTTATGCTGAAAGTTCCTAAAATAAGCTCCTGGGCTAAATATCCTTCCATTTTGACTGAGATAAATATTTTCAAATGTGTGCATTCACTATGCACACAACATCCACATGATGCACATTCTTTCAGTTGTTACAGGAAAAGTTACACATGGGAGGCCATTATTACAAGTGGCAGAACGTTATATGCTTCACACTAGATGTATAAAAAAAAACTGCAACAAATTATCATTTGCACATATAGGAGGTATATGAACAAAAGGCACAGACTTAGACCTTGCTGCAATAAATACGAAGAGTGGAAGTTACAGCATTGGCCTGGCAGTAGTGTGTGAAACGCAATATACAATACTTGTTTCTTATAGCAAAACTAAATTAAAATACTCAGTTCAGTTCAATGGAGTTAAAGAGGTCAGCAGCAGAAACTGGTCACCTCTACTTGCTAATGCTAGGTATTCAAAAACTATCATCAGCTATTATCAGCTAACACCTCTGGATCATCCGTAGGCTTCCCTTTACTGAGGTAAGTATCTAATTTTTCTTTTGTTTTTCATCCAGTTATCTTTCTTTGCTGGGGGTGGTGGAAATGTGTTCCAACATAAAAAAAATGCTGGCTAAAAAAACTGTTTTATTTCACAAATCCAACTGTATTCTGTCATGTGCAACAAAGTGATAGAGTCCATTAAGTTCATCAGAGCTTTCGTTTTGTAATAGGTACAGTATAACCTTGATGACTATACAGCTGTAACTCAGATTATTTCATCATGAATTCACTTATGACCTGCGAGGTTAGATAATGGTTAAGAGTGCTAGCATTTACACATGACCAATCCAAAGTACCATAATAACAAAACACTTCTGATACCTACTGCAGCTCACTGTGGTAGGTCCTCTCTTTTCAATATATAAAATTCTTCAGCATTCATCCTACCCTGCTGCTGCGGAATAAATTCATCCAGAGGAATTGTTTACTGTTTAACTAAAAACGTACCAGCCAGCTGAAGCAACGGAGTCCAATAGGCTATTACTAATGTTTTATTAAAATCCCTGCGGCACGCACACTGCCCAAAAGCAGTTTTAATAAAAGACAGTATACAGCACATTTTTCTTGCATGCTATGTAATCAAATCTAAAGCTTGTGTTGCTTGTGTTTGTTTTACCTAGAGGATTGACTACCAATTTAGAAGTGACCTGCCTTAAACTGATTTTCATTGTAATTAATGCCTACCTTTGCTTCAACCTTCTACACTCGATACAACTTTCCATTAGAGGTTTGCAGCCATCCTCAGGGTTCTGTTCCAAGACACCCTCCAATCTTGTGGTTGCAGTTATTCTGTTGGACTGAAAATAATTTTAAATCAGGTAGGAAAATAGATTGTTTTATTCTTCGGGCTGTTTTCCAGTTGTGAATGAAGGTTTTGGGGACGTCTGGAACATTACTGGAACTTATTAAGAGCTCTGGGTGGCTGTGGTTTAAAACTCAGCCACTATTCTTTGTTGTCTGCTTAGTCTGAAATAAAATCTTATTTTAAACCACTCCGTCAGATGTTATGAAAAGGCTGTTGCAAGCATTTAAAAGACAATTAAAATAATTATTAACTATTCTGAAGGTTACATTCCAAACCAGAAATGGTATCCCTCTCTTTTAGTATCGTAATTTGGTTACTGTCTGAAACAAAACAAAACAAAAAAGACATGGAAAATGATTGAAATATTTCTTGGGCAATTATTTGTTTTTGTTAACTTGTTCTTACTTGTTCTACACTGAAAATATTTTGCTATAGAACTTATTACATTATACACAATACTTAAAGTAGGATTGCACTCAAAATTAAAATTGTCATCTAAAACATTAAACACAGTAAATAACGCAAAACACTATAAGGTCTTTTCCACACTGATAGCGAATCTGCCCTGATTTTGTAGCACTTGAGAGTCCAAAAGCAGTGCATGCAGGATTTCAGGAGCAATACTCGTTCCCTGAATGAGAATCGCAAACACAATTGTGGCAAAATTACCAGATTTTGCCACGATTTTTTGTGTGAAACAGCTCTAATACTGCTCTGTTAATTTTTGAAGGCACATTTGCACTTCCCTGAACAGGGCAGTTTCTAGGCTACATTGCATCCAGGGCAAGGGTGTAAAAATTGCCCGCCCCCCCATGGACTCGCGAACCCATACTCTTTGGGGACAGTCACATAACCACAGGTCACAAGTAGATCTGCCTACTAGTGACCAGCCGCTCATCCAGGAGGAAGCAAGGACCAGGAGGAAACACAGGCGAATAGAGCCCCAGCAAGCCGATTCCTTCATGGGCGCCAAGCACTGACAGACTGCAGTACCGCTACAGGACGTCAGGTGTTATCACATGGTGGTGACGTGATGATGACTTGACACCGGATGCAGGCAGCCACATTTGGTTGCACTGCGCGTCTCCGGCTCCCTACCGCCTAGTGGTTATGTCCTTCTGCCCATGCCCCCCTTCTTATACTTGCTGGTCTGCACCCAGGGTGGTCGCACTGCCTGCACTGCCCAAGAAACGGCCCTGTCACTGAAGCTAACTGATATAATTTAGCTTCACAGAATTTTCATTGGTCTATTTAACTGAGCAATGAAATATTCTCATTGGTCCAGACTGTGGACCAATGGGGAGTCCCAGAAGGAGCGTCAATAACACTTTGCCAGGACTCACAGTATTCCAAAGTGATGGAGTGCCAATGAGGTTCAAAAGTGCAGGAGGAGTTTGGTGGCACTGCATGAATGAATAGCGATGGGGCTCAAGGGCTTGGCCCTCTGGGGGTGGGGACTAATGGAGAGGTGGATAGCAAGGATCAGTGGGCAGTAGTCAGCCAGGAGGATATTTTTCAATCAAGCTTTAAAGGATGGCTGAATCAACCTGTGCGGGGCTCCAACCTACTAACTATACAAGCCCACATGGTACATAATGTTGCAGGACTCTGTAAGAAAGGGGCATCAAAGCCTCTCCCTCTACTACAGAGCCCTCGGCCAAATCATGGACAACTGACTCTTCCCACCTCCGTTCCCCAGGAGGTGATGGGGATAGATAGGTTCTGGGTAGCTTATGTTTGAATCTGGGAGCCAAATTTAATAGGGGAACACTAGATGTTTGGCCCCTTCCAGGTAAATGGGTATAGAGGGTAATTTTTCACTCTATAGCTATTTAGAATAGTACAATACACTTTATTTGGGAATAATGTATTATTTTTTATCTCACTATAATCACTTCCTTATTTTCATTTTGCATCTTTCTTCTCCTTTAAATCTTGATGGAAGAATCTGCTCCTGGCCGATGCTCTCTGCTGGACTACCATCATGGATCGTCACTTCTTTCTTGTTTTAATTTCTTCATCTTTCACCTCCTTTAAATCTTGATAGAAGAAACTCCTGATGGCTGATGTTCCCCGTTGCTCACTGTTGCTTCATCCTCAGGCAGCCCGGAATTCACCCAATGTCCACCCCTGCATGCCATGCTCTCCTGGTACCCACGCTCCTCTTCACTTCCAATTGCCCTGCATTGACCCATTGGAGCAGCAGAGACCACCATTGCCTCTCTCCACTGCATTAGAGAACACTGGAGGCCCGGCAAAAACATCTTCATAGCTCCCACCGGGTTGCCCCATAGGTCCATTAGGTGAACCAATGAGAATCAGGATGAATCGTCTTGGTCCACCAGGTGGACCAATGGGG
The DNA here is from genome assembly GCF_040937935.1 of Hyperolius riggenbachi. Lineage (NCBI taxonomy): Eukaryota > Metazoa > Chordata > Amphibia > Anura > Hyperoliidae > Hyperolius > Hyperolius riggenbachi. The sequence continues at coordinate 416,222,869 of NC_090649.1, read as the reverse complement.
ATTCCCAGCAGGAGATACTTTTTCTGGGTCTCCAGGGTTAGAAGAAGTGGAAAAGAGAAGCAACAGTCTCCATGTGGCCAGCGGGTTGGAGCAGAACAATAGGAAATTAAGGGGCTAGGAGAGGGAGATGACAGATGATGATTAAGTGCTGGGGACAAAGAAATTGTGATGGGACCTCAACATTCTTCTTGTCCATTTAGGAAAGCTAATGTAGGATCTGCAGACAGGGTTCCAAAACAGCTGCTTCATACTCAGATTGCAAAATGCAGCATTATACATTTTTGGTGATTTCCAGGCAATTGTGTCTTGCGATTCTCATTCAAGGGAACAATATTTGCAACATGATTGTAGTAAAATGCTGCATGCAGCGCATTTGCGATTTATACAAATTGCAAATGTTGCAGTGAGAATGGTCCCTGGGGATATATTGTTACAGTGCTTTGCAGATCACCAGCAATCAGCAAAGTGCTTAAACACTTCTGAAAGAACCCCGGTGAGAACTTGCCCTAAGGGAAGATTTTTCTTTCAATCTGTCATCATCATGAATAAAAGTATTTGATGTAGCTTGCAGTGATGAGTAAAAATGCAGAAATTCATTTTTTTTTAATTTTGGCAAAATAATGAAAAATTTGACTTGCGAACAAAAAATGCGTTTGAAAATTCTTTTCTAATATTGCAAGGATTGATGTTGCACCGATAAATAGCAAATTACGACAGCAGCTAATCTGAAAATGGGAAAAGCTCCCTTTCCCATAGAGATAGACAGTATTATGGCCCAAATGCAATTAACTTTCTTGGGGATATTTTCACAACTTAACTTTTAAACTACAAGCAAGCAAGAAAATAATCAACATAATTTGTTATAGCACCTTTTCACCTTCTTTTTTGGTACTTTTTCAATTGCAAAGTCCTAAAATGTTATTTTAAAGAGATGATTAAAAAATTGTCTCCTAGAAGAAAACTCAGGAGAAAATGGGAATTGCATATGGCCCTATATTATAATAATATTTAAAAAAAAGGCTGTACTTCAGTGAGTGGAGATGGTATGGTTGCGGTCTGATTGAATATGTAAGAGACTGTAGGTATGTGTCAGTAAATCAAGGTAGAAAGATATGCACCAGCACCATTAAGATTAGTAGCTGAAAAATGTTCACATAGGATAAAACGTAAGTACAAGAGTGAACTTAATAAGGAAGGGCCCATGTTGATGCAGAAATACAGGCAAGACAGAAAAACTCCCACCACTTTATTTTACAGGTAGGGTAATAATCTTATGCTGGAATGTAGTGTTCTTCTGTGTCCAAATGTAAAGCCAAAAGGGTCTTTGATTTCATTAATGATAGACAAGCCTTCAGTTGTTTAGAAGTTGTTATTACTATTATTATTTAGTATTTATATAGTGTTGACATTTTCCTCAGTGCTTTTACAGTGTATTGCGCTTAGAGTTATCGGCAATAGTCAACCACTTCTGGGTAGGGTAACAGTGGTCTTGAATTTGCTTAATTTGTACTCAGTCTCTGTGACCCCTGATTGGTCACCTCCAAACTTTTTAGAGATGGTCTTGTAACCTTTTCTAACTGTAAGTGCATTTTCTCAAGTGCTCTTTGTTTAAGACTTGACACACATCCAAAAATGCTTTGTATGTATGATTAGGCTTTTCTGGATCCTCACAGTTTTTTACTCACACCTGATTGACACTTTTTACCCTATTTATTGAAAACACCAGACACTGATTAAACCTTCAAATTATATAAGAATCATTAGGATTAATTTACTTTTGCCTGTGTCCTCCCTTTTCCCCCCTCCTTTTATGCTAAAGTGTAGTGTTGAAACAAAATTTGCATATTTTTGTGTCTCCGTAATTACTCACATGTATTTTGCCACTACATCACAAATTTGTAATTTCGTAATTCCCATACAAACAGTAATTCAGAATTCCATAAGCAAAATTTCCGTCACATAAATTTGCGTTTCAACGCAAATTCGTGTTTAACGCGAAATTTCATAATTTCGTGTTTTCTATAGAAACAATTATTTTAATTATGAAAATGGACATCATTTAATTTTTAATAGTAACCAGAGATGAGCAGAAACTATGCCAGTGCGAATTTACACATCGTAGTTTGCATCTACGCATTGTAAATCGTAGGCGAAGTTTCAAAACTACGCTTACGAATTTACGCTTAGCCAAGTACCGCTACGCGTAGGTAAAGTGTATTGTGAAGTAAACTACTAATGCGGTACTCACGTCTGTTTTTCCGCGTACGTTTGTATGCGTACAAAATTACGCATTGGAAAGAGGAATGTACGGATAGAAGAGTTCCCAGTACAAGCATTAAAAAAGAGGAATTATTGTGGAAATATTTCCATATAAGGGCATCAATGTCCGCATACACTACGCTTCGCACTACGCGTAATTGCGCATTTTAACACGTAGTCCACGAAATGCATTTTGTGCCGTAGTTTGACGAAGCGTAATAGCATAAAACTACGCGTAGTTCCAGCGTAGCGAAAGTGGCTGACTATGACCATCCCTGATAGTAATTATGCAAATTTAAGTTGGCACTAAACTCAGGAAAGTCGCTCATTGATTGGAATTACAGATAATGCAAAGGCCCCTGCACGTGCTGTCGCTTTAAATGTATCAGGAGGCTCTACCTGCGGGTGCTCTTTGCCAAGGTGCACTTAGCAGTCAAGCATGCTGAGACACTTGATTTTGGGCCTTGCAATATCTGATAATGCAAAGGTCCCTGCATGTGTTGTCGCTTTAAATTTATCAGGAGGCTCTACCTGTAGCCACTTCTAAGACCGGTGCTCTTTGTAAAGGTGCACTTAGCGGTCATGCATGCTGAAACACTTGGTTTTGGGCCTTGCAATATCTGATAATGCAAAGGTCCCTGCATGTGTTGTCACTTTAAACGTATCAGGAGCCTCTAGACTGGAACACAATTTTGAGAACGGTCGAATTGCACATTACACACAAAATTTTGATTTGTTTCCATTACGAAAATTATTGTAATTACAAAAAACTATCGTAATCATAAACGCGATTTTTTTCGTAATTTCGTGAAATTATGAATTTTCACTTACGGGCATAATCGGAATTTTGCAAATCACGCAAAATTTCTCGTAATCATAATTAGGTCATTACGCTCGTCACTACTGAAGTGACTCAACTGTGGTCAGAGCAACGTGTCTACTCAGCAGAGGGAGGGAGGAGGGAGCAGAATTAAGACACAGGCTGGGAGTGTCTCCTGCCTGACAAAGGTTACCTTTGCAGATTAGTCAGAGATAAGCAAGCCTGTGCGGTTTTGTGCAGTGAAAGTATTTTTTTTTTTTACACATAGGGAATGCTTGGGAATGCTTTCAAATGTTATTTTATGCACCGAAGAGTAGTCAATGAAATTTTGCTTTTGAGAGTACATTCCCACTTTAAGCAATGTTACTTTTATTGACTATTACTCTTATTCCATTGCTTATAACTTTGTTATCAGATTATCTTTAGCATACCAAAACACGGTTTTGTTCTGTTCATTCTCACACCTCTTACTGTATCTCTATCAACTGTTACTAAGTTACAAACTACACAAAGTTTTGAACTTTATCCACTTCTTTACACACTGCAGTAATAGATTTCAATGGCTTACTGCTTAGTCGCTAATTTATTTTGTTTTAAGTTTAACTACATGTATGCTGAGTTTTTTTCTTTCTTTCTTATTTCTTTCAGTCTCCTCTTGAGCATGTTTATATTTGCAAGGCAATACAATAATGCCATCCACATAATCTATCTCTCTCAATACTGAAGTAAGTGTCCAGTGGTTCTTTTATTTTTTTATGTTTCTTTTATGTGCCGATTGGTTCCTGTGATGAACAGAAATGGTAATAGAATACAGCATTGTTTGACCTCCGTTGTAAGTTTAAAATTGTCTCTTAATTTGTTATTGCTGTATTTTACCTGACAATGAAAGTCCATGCACAGTGCTTTTGATACATTTGCTATTTTCTGTGCTACGCCATAATAGCACATGATTTTCCACAGTGGTTTTATTAAAAGCCTTTTCAAAGTAAATGAAAGTAGCATAAAGTGTGCTATTCCATGCTGAACTTTGGTCTACAAACTACAGTATTGCCTTTTTTTTGCAATGTTATGTGTAGAGGGCTTTTAGGTTCCTTATAGTCCACTCCATAAAATTCTGGTACTTATGGATCACCATAATGCATAGTGCCCTGTAGGAGGTTCATTCTGTAATCTGCCTAAAATTGAAGATCTGTTCATTGCAATATTTTTCATTTCTAAAGCCTGTTTTGTTTTTGCCTTGTGATGTTATTCAAAATGTAGATGAATTCTTTTTATGATAGCTAATTGGAAAATGTTGTTGGTAGTAATGTTTTATATCCCCGATGTCATGAACCAAATGCAATGCTTTATTAAGTTCCATTAAATCACATACTTTGATGAACATTGTAGCGGCTGTGCTACTGAAGTATCGCGGTCATGCTAATAGGCCATTGTGTGGTAGTGGGAACATTCGTGTGTAAGTGAAGAGCGCACTCTACGCTGACAGGACAGCACATAGTGTGCGCTCATTAGTATAGCTTCTGCTTGAGCTTGATAGTATTAACTCATGCTGCTTGAGAGCTGTAGCATTGATAAAGTAGCCCCTTTGTCAGAAACTACAAAGAAAGATTATGACTGGAAATCCCCCTTGACTCTTCCTCACCAAATGTGTGATCCTAACTTAAAATGTATCTGTATCAGAAAGGTGCCCTAAATGGGTACATACCTGAGTAGAGGGAAGCTTCTGGATAAAGTAGGCAATTGCGCCAGTGACCCAATCCCTCCAGGGGCCCCCACGATACCGGACCCCCCCCTGACTGCTATCCATGGCCCCTGCATGTTTGGTAGTTCAGCTGCCTTGAAATATCTCACCTGTTCTCTCTGGATCTCCATCTTTAGCCACACTGCCTGCCTCTACTCTATGCTGGTGCATGTTATTCACACATCACATGTGCCGGATGGAGAAGATGCAGACAATGAGGCCTTATACAGAGATCGTAATGGAGCCACCGCCAGGACAAGTGGGATATTTCAAGGCAGCGGAACTAGCAAACATGCAGGGGCCACGGGGAGTGCTCAGAGGGAGACCACCTGGGGGGTCCAGCAGTGCACTAGCCCAGGGAGCTGACATTGATGTGCGGGGGGTGGGGAGCCCCTGGTTACTTTTGCCCGGGAGCCCTATGTGGCTTAAACCGGCCCTGCCCCCATTCCAGATTTGTGTCCCCCTGTGCCTGATTTCTGTCATTTTGTGCCTGCTTTGTGTCCCCCTTTTCCTTCTTTGTGTCCCCCTGTGCCTTTAAAAGAGCTCTCCTCGGTGACCTGGAAACCTTGAACGTGAAGACCCAGAGGAATAACAAAAGATATGGTGAACAAATTAAACAGCTGGTGGAAGATAAAAATCTGATACTGAAGCCAGACGATAAGGCAGCAATATAAAGCAGAGATGACCAGGATTCTCAGTGATGGGGATACATATAAATGTTTGAGAAAATAACCCACCATGGACAATAAGAACATTGTAAAAATCAAACTACTTGTTAACAATGAACCCTCGAATACCAGTTATTTACTTCAACCCAAAAATTCACAAAGATACGAACAACCCACCCAGAAGACCCATAGTAAGTAGGGTGGGGTCTCTAACACAAAGGGTGGGTGAATATATAGACTGGTTTTTACAACCAGAAGTGAAAAAGTTACCTTATTTGTTGAGAGATACAAAACACCTATTACAAAAAAATTATGAATCTTAATTTTTAACCCGGGGACTTATTGGTGACGGGTGATGTGATGTCACATCTTTATACACAGTAATCCCACATGAAAAAGGTTTAGAAAATAGTGGGAGGTTCCCTTAGGGGAGGAGGAGATCTGAAGGACCCCCAAATAGAGTTCCTACTTGAATTATTGACTTATTCATTGAAACATATTTATTTTTGGTACCAGAATGAGTATTATGTGCAATTGACTGGCTGCGTTATGGGAGCAAAATATGCCCCGAGCGTAGCCAACCCATACATGGGTCAATGGGAATAGGAGATAGGAATAGGAGATACTGCAGAGGGATAAGGGGAATAACGTTATATCATGGAATAGATTTATTGATGACCTCTTCTTTATATGGAGAGGTCCAAGAGATTAATTGCAGGCCTTCTGTGAAGGGGTGAACAATCACTGGCCCAAAATTAAAATTACATTAAATATTGATGCAAACAAGGTGGATTTCTTGAATCTAGTAATTAGAGGGGAGGGTTCAGGACTAAAGACAGCTACATTTTGTTAAACCCACCGATCAGAACGGGTATATCCCGAAAGAAAGCTTCCACCATAAAAGGTGGTTAGACAACATACCAAAGGGCCAACCAATGAGAATTAGAAGGAATGGTTCACAATTGGATGATACAGAGAACAAAGTAAAATAATTACTCAAAGATTCAAGGAAAAAGGTTATGAGGAGGGATTGTTACAGCAGGAGGCCGGTAAAGCAGCGCAAATGGATCGAGATGAACTGATAAAAGTAAAAGTTAAAATAGACAGAACCCAAGGAATATGATATACTGTTGGATTACAATAATCAATACCAGGATCTAGAAAAAATAATTTAAAAAAAAATGCTGGTGTATACTGCAATTAGACCCTGTTCTCCAGAAGGCCATCCCAGCCACACTAAGCGTTGTATATAAAAAAGCACCAAATTTAAAATCAGCATTGGTTAATAGTTATATTGAACCACCCAGGGTTAGTTCAGGGAATTTACCAGGACAGAAAGGATTTTTCCCATGTAGAGGATGTAGGGGTTGTACTAGAGAGGCCAAACCAGTGAGGGGAGATCAGATGGTGTCAAGAAATACTGGAAAATCATGGAAGATCAAGCAATGCATAACTTGTAACACTGTGGGGGTGGTATATGTACTTTGGTGTCCATGCGGGATGGAATACTTGGGAAGAAGCACAAGAGCTTTGCACAAAAGAATTGGACAACACATATATAATATATCCAAAGGATTACAAACACATTGGTCCTGATTCACAAAGCGGTGCAAAGTGTTTGCACGCCTGTGAAAAGCCCTTTATCACGCCTAAACTCAGTTGAGGCGTGATAAAAAGAAACTTGCGTGAAATTTCCGAGCGCAAAGTTTTGCGCACGCAATCGCGCGGCGCACGATGCGCCCATTAAACCCTATGGGCGCTGCACGCACAAATGCGCGATTGCGCATGCAAGACTTTGCGCGCGGGACTTTGTGCGCGATCAGCAGCACAAAGCGGTGGTAACTCAGCTAGTGCAAAGGTTATCACGCCTAAAGTCTTTTAGGGGTGATAACTGGGTTATCACCGCTTTGTGAATCAGGCCCATAGTGCATCTAATCATTGTATGCTTGCGTATGGAGCAGATCCGAGCTGTCTGAAATTTATGGGGGTAGAAAAATGTGTAAAAAAATGGAGGGGATCCAGTATGGTGAAAGTAATCTCTAAAGCAGAAGGAAGATGGATTTATAACTTGGGGTCACTACATCCGGAGGGTCTGAATATCAAATTTGACCTAAATTGTTATATTACCATTGACATATAACACAGAATTTATGGAATGAGAATAATTGATATGGTGGGGACACTAATACAGTGGTATATATACTCATTGTGTTCTATGGAGGGGGGGGGGGTGTAAATGCATGAGGGTTTTTCACTTTAATACAAATTATGACATTAGGTGTGGACTAGAGTATTACACCCAGTGGCACTGGGAGATTAACTATTGTAAAGACCTTTCAATTGTTATTAATATGAGTGCAAAGGCTATTTTATATTTATGGAAATGGTGTTTAATTACATTTAGAGTAGCATAACAGGGACCTATAACATGATAGTTTAAGACAGTTAGCGAAATAACCACTAGATGGGAGTAACTAAAATAGGGGTATTTTTTGATATAAGTGGAATTGCTTGTAATTTTATTTTTATTTTGATATATTTTTATAATTTTTTAATGTTGTTTTAATGATCAAGGTTCTATTTAATTATAATGGGATGGTAAAAGCAGCGGTGTCTGTAAACAGACTTCTCTGACAGCAATGCAGCACTCTGTTTGAGAAGCGGACGCCATGTTTGTGAAGTCTATGAGGAAATACACATATCGGGTAGAGAAGCAATCAATAGGCGACTCGCAAGGCAGTATAAAAGGGGCGTGGTGCGCTAATGACATCAGTGTAACAAACGTTGGAGAAGCAGTTGCGGTGAACAGCGCTACCACTGCAGCTGCCTCCAGCTCTCTGCCTAGCAATCTATCCGTGCCTCGGGCGTCTAGCACGCAGAGGACGGGTTTTTCAGTTGCACATAAGGTCGCCTTATCGCGTGCGCGCGCGCACAGACAGGACCTTTATGCGAGGAGGAGTGTCAGCTGACCGGCCGGTCGGCTGACGTCAGAGTAGACACTCGCCGCTCCTCATTGGCTGAGAGGAGTAGGTGTGACGGAGGGGTCTCCTCTCTTTTATAAGCCAAGCTGAATCACTCGCAACTTGTCTGCTGTTGCGAATACTTGGTGTTCAGACCTTAGATAGTTCTGGTGTGCTTTGATCCGGGAGGAAACCGGGGATTTCACACAAGATAGGAATTGTTTGATAGCTATAAAGATTATTCATTACTGTGTTATTATCTTTGCATGACTCTGGCTCGTTCTGACTACTCTTCTGCTCAGTGATTCTGTACCTCTGCCCATCTGATATTGCTGCCGACTCTGCCTGTGTAAACCTTCTTGTCTCTGCCTTCCGATTTTGTACTGCATCTGTCTGTCTGTTGCCAACCCGATTAGTCTGACCACTCTACTCTCACCAGAGGGCCCTTGACTCTGGTGTGGGGCGCTGTACTGTTAGTACCCACCAGCTCCTCTGGTGAGGTATAGCTAAACCTATCAGTACTACTGTTGCACCAATAACTATACTTGCTATTGCTGTCACATTAGCTGTCTGATATACCTGCATTATAGGTGATTCTGCAGATCACCATATAATCAGGTATATATCTGCATTATAAGTGATACTGCAGATCACCTAATAATCAGAATTCTGTTTCTTGCTGACACAAATCGTTACAGTCAGCCCCTGATGAGTCTGATTGGACAAAACACATAGGGCAGAGCTACGTCCAGTGCATCTGACATCACTGCTTATGCAAAGGAGCCAATGTATATGAACTATCGGAGGTAGCGTGGGCGGCAGCCTGGGCAGTCGGAGGCAGCCTGGGCGGTCGGTCAAAGCAAGAGGGATGTGGGACGCCGTATTTCTTCATCTTGATGCCAGGACAGACCCCGCTGCTAGGATTTATGTAATGTGCAAACGATACAAGACAACAGACATGAGTGCGCATTTGATGCGCGGGCGAGTTATGAATTAAGCATTGTTACTCTATGATGGTCCTAATTTTCTATGTCTTTTATGCAATGGAGTTTTATCCCGAATATTAAAGAGGATTGAAGATTTAAAGTGCCAGCAGGGCCGGCGCTACCATTAAGGCAAAGGAGGCAGCTGCCCCAGGGCCCCAGAGCTTGTAGGGGCCCCCAGTGGCTACAAGAGGAAAAAAATTTTCAAATCGGCCTTATAGTTTTTGAGAAAATCGATTTTAAAGTTTCAAAGGAAAAAAAAACACATTTAAAAACCTGCCGACTTTAATGGTTAATAGCAAATCCACCTTAAATGCTAGAAACCCTAAATTTGCAGGATATGTTAAGGAGATCATTAGGAATAAGAGGAAAAAACAATTTTTCAAAAAGACCTTATAGTTTTTGAGAAAATCGATTTTAAAATTTAGAAGGAAAAAAGTATAGTTTTAAATGCGGTAAATGTAACTTTTAGTAGCAAACCTAATGGTAGTGTAATTTTACATGCATCAAACGATAGCGCAATAAATTTCCTGATGGGGTTTCCAGGGGGTCTATACGCAGCCACAGCGCTTTGGCCAGGGATCGCTATACAGCCGCAATATGGCTGTATGAAGATCCCTGGCATTTTTTCCTATTTTCCCAATTTTTTTTTATGTTTAGAGTGTGGGAATTTAAAAAAAAAATTATGTAGGGTCCCCCCTCCTAAAACTTTTTAACCCCTTGTCCCCCATGCAGGCTGGGATAGCCAGAATGTGGAGCTCTGACCGATTGGGACTTCACACCCTGACTATACCAGCTGCAAAAAAGGTCCCCTAATGCCGATTTTTTTTCCGGGGTATATGTTGGGGGAGGCCCCCCAGGTTTATTTTGCCCTGGGGCCCCATTGTTGCTTAAACCGGCCCTGAGTGCCAGTGGGTGATTTATGAATACATACGCTAGATCCACCTGATGTTTGAGGTGGCTACAATTTGGTGAGCGCAAAAGAGGAGTCTCGAGTGTCACACTATTTCACCATTTCCAGGGTGTCTGTGGAAAGTTGTTACAGAATCACACCATGTGCAACAAACTTTTTGTTTTATAGGCAATTGTGGGGAGCGCAGCTCAGCATTATACACTGTGCCTGCAGTGCTGTTCTCACCTTCCTGCTGGAGTACAGAGCTGTGTGTCTATCCATGCCTCCTCCTGTTTACTCTAGTGCCCGTCTTCTGCATGTGACATACAAGAAGAGGTACTAGAACAAGCAGGGGGAGGACCGAGGAGGAGGCGCAGCATTGGACTCGGCTGCTATGTGAGAAGTCTGCTGCTTTTGCTGTGAGGAAGCTCTGTAGGATGTGTGCTGGGGTAAGTTTGAAGCTGCTCCTTCAAACTCCCGCCATGCAAAAATATTGTCATTGCGATGGGATCAGGCCATTGGTATCAGCAAGTTTTTTGTATGTTAGGCGTTCGTAACTCCGGGATTACCTGTATGTGACTTTTTTTTTTAATGCTCACAGTTCTGCTTTTACTTTTCACCTAATCCTGAGCCTAATCTACACTATTGAAATAATACCTAATCTTGGCTTTATGTTCTAAACTACTAAAAACAGACTTGATAACCTTTTATCTATTCCTAAATTCATCGCAAATCCCAACATAACATTAAATTGACCTAACACTAATATATTTTATACTAGCCATCCAGGAACTTCTTAGCCTTATTAATTATAAATAGCTACTTAGTGAAATGGAGATTGAGATTAATTTGACTGTGTGCTCAGATGAACATCATAGGAAATGGATGCTTCATGTGGAATAAACCACCATATTAAGGGGTTATCATATTACCCTGTGCACTATAGGCTAAAACAAGGATGGGTAAATGCATTCCATTGTGGGCCTAATTCAACGTATTCCTCTCCTCTGCCCCTTCCCCCCCCCCCCCTTCACAGTTGTGAGCAGTGCGTAATAAAGCATGCTGGCTAAGTGGAAACTGGCTACTCTCCCATCTCAGCTTCCAGCAATGATCACCATGGCCACTGCGGTGTCATGTGGCATGCTGGCACATACTGACAGGAGGTCATCTGACACAGCTGTGGCCATAGATATCACAGCTGGAAGCTGCGATTGAGCGAGGGGCCGATTTCCACTCCGCTGGCGTGCATCATTACACATTGTCACAACGGTGCAGGAAGGGAGGAAGGAAAAGGAATTCAGCCCTCCAACGGCATGTCGTACTTGATCCAAAGGCCATAGTTTGCCCAGAGCTGGATACAAGTGTTAAACATCACACTTGCTGCTGACTTAGTCTCTGCTTACCACTCTGTTCTAATTCTGGTCTCTGCATGCTAAACCATCTTGTAGTGACAGTATCTTTTGATCGGACCTGACTCCATGTTTGCTTGCATGCTTTTCCTATTCTGTTCTGATATTGACGGCAAGAGCCCATTCCATTTTAATAACTAATTTAGGGTTTAGCGTATGGTTAGAATCTGGGAGTATTCCAGCCCATCATCCTTTGTGGCCTGTTTGGGTGAGTACCGGGGTCAGTGGATTCTGTGCAATGATAAGACAAGACCTGTGCTGATGTAATCACCTTCTAGCTTAGCAACAGACATCCTTTTTGAATCAATACTGCTCTCCAAATTCAGAAGTATAATCCTTACATCCTTATTTTAGAAAAATCCATCAAGAAATGGACTAAAATGAAGAGTCAAGTATTTTCACCCTAGCTGGTCTTAGATAGCTTCCCTATTTTTCTTCACAAAAGCCATCCAGGGGACTTTTGAAAATCATCCATTTCGGTTTGCATATCAACATTTTAAATCAGGATTTTCATCTGTGAAAGCCAAATTCATCACAAATCGTTTCATATTGGAATTCTATTTACTAAGCTATCAGATAGTATTTTTAGATTTTTGCCTTGAGTTGGGCTTTTGGGTTACATTGAAACCCTGACATGAGAGATTCTTTATTTTAGTGCAAAGTTATGTGCTGTGTTAGAGTCTTTCTGCTCATGCATCTTAGGAGACACTTAATGCTGCTCTCAGCCCCTGTTTATTATTAGTAAGATTCATTTGCAAAAGGGGCCCTTTGCTTTTGTGTCACAGTCTGAATGTGCTTTGATGGCAAATAATTACTCTAGCCCTTTTGACATGAAGATCCACAGGCTGCCCTAGTTAAGCCAGTAATTAGCCTGTCCTCCTTTTTTTTATTATTGCTGAAAAAGTACAAATTATCCTCATGTGTGCACTGGCCATTACTTTTCTCTTTTATTTCTGCTTTGCTCTCTTGTACCTCACTGCACTTTTGATAGGCTGAATGCAGCTGCTCTATAGCGAGATAAAAACTCCACTATCAAGATGATGAACAATTTGGATGAAGAGCCTTCGAGACGTATACAAAAGCTGAAGGAGTGCGACTGTTGCTGCTCTGGACAACTGAAGAATGTAGCGTTCTGCAGATGAATAGCCCTCATTTGTGAATATACAGATATTCCATCATGGATATAAACCATGCGCGAGTTACAATAAATAATATTTTTTTCTTATAATATTTCAGGTTCCCGGCACCAAACAGCTGTAAATTGAAGGTTGTGTTTCCTTTTCCCAACTCTCAAAGGGCATAATTAAGCTAAGATCATATTGTTTGATATATTAATGTAAATGAGAAGCTATACTGTACTTGTGCATTATTATTATTATTATTTTTACAATTGTATCTGCTTTAGTATAGCTTTTTTTCCATAACATTTTCAGCATATGCTTAAGTGTAACAAAGCCAGCTCCGTAACTCACTGTGCATAGTGAAAGTATATTTATTAAGCATGTAAAATAAATAGCACACTAAACTAAACAGGCAAGATGATGCTGAATAAATAACATGTAACAGCATTACAAGTTATTTTAAATTAGATTTTGGCGTTAAATTACTTTATTTTACAAAGAAAGAAAATTATATATCATAGGTGCCAATGAACTTAAAACAATTATGTACATACTGTATGTCACTGCTTCTGTGACAGATATATAGATAGACACCACATATATATATATATATACACAGTATATGTATGTACCTTGGCTCAGTGTCACAAGTAAGGACATGTTCAAATGAAGCAGCAACGTATATTTGGACAAAACACAGTGGAAAGCCTAGTCCTAAAGTAACATAATAAAACATAGCGTTTAATGATGCTAAATAAAAGTAGTAAGGGGCCACTGGATTACAATATGCAAGTTACTAAGAATGTCACATAACTAAGAACCAATAGGCAGGGAATCACCCATATAAGTATTACAGGCCCCAGAGATTGTTATGAGCTAGTGGTGTCTCTAGCTATTCAACAGCAAGACTATTACACTACAGTGACTCTACATGTTGCACCCCAAAGAGGGGCTTCATCAGGTGTGTGCATAACAAGTGCAAAATGGCAAACGACATAAAGAAGGAAAATAAACATAGAGAAGGTTGAAGTATACTGATGAAAATCAAAGGAAACAGATTGGGGGAGGGCAATTGTATCATTACTTGCTAAGATTTTATTGTTGTCTTTCATTCCAAATATTTTTCATTCCTATGGCTTTCATTCTAAATGATTTATTTACCTATTAACCTCAGGGGCAGAGACATTTGGGGTCCCCTATAATTAAGTCCTTAGTCTAAATTCCCCAAGACCCAACTCCACTTCCTCCTAGGCAGTAGATGTCATGGACAATGTAGGCTGGTATTGCTGCCACTCGCTGGCTCAGCTATCCTGACAATATCCCTCTGCATGGAGAAACGTTTTTTAACAGAATTAACCTTTGTTGGTAATGTCTAGGCTTTTTTATAAAAATAATATAAAAAAATGGCGAAAACATAGTTAAGTGACAAAGCTGCAAATGATACATGGTGCTTGAGACAGCTCATCAAAAGCAATATGAATTACCCCTGCAGCATTTAAAGCCATCTTTGTATCAACCAAGTATGTACTGTAGTTTTCAGCATAGACACACCTTTTCTCCCCAAAGAGTGGATAGAAAAAGTCTCTGCATCTTATATGCCAATAAAGGGACTGCACCACTTACGATCAACCATGAATATGAACCGCTGACCCACCACTATGTCGGCGACTCCCTGTATTGTCCCCCTGTGTATCTCCTGCTCCCCTGTGTATCCTCCTCTGCCCCCGATGTGTATAGTATAAAAAGTATAAAAAGTAGTAGTGTGGCTCATCTCATCAACAGCTCCAGTGATGAACAAAGACCTCTCCTCCCCTGAATGGCTCCCATAGTGTTGGCTTCTGCTGATCGCCGTGCAAGAGAGGAGAGGTCTGTGCTCACCGCTGGAGCCATCGATGAGGTGAGCCGCACTGCTGCTTATCATATTTACAAATGAGGGACAGAGGAGGATACACTGTGAGCGGGAGACACATGGAGGACAGAGGAGGCAAAATGGAGACTGAAGGGGCCACACTGGGGAGAGAAGGGGTCACACTTGGTACAGAACTGGGGACAAAAGATGCCACACTGGAGACAGAAGGGGACACATGGTGAACAAATGGGGCCACTCTAGGTACAGAAGGGGACACACTGGGGACAGAAGGGGACACAGGAGGACATGATAATTGGGGGAGAATATCTATCTATCCAGATGTTCCTGGACTAGGGATGCACCAGGTTTAGTATGTATTTTTTTCCATGGTTTTTGCCCTCTAAACCTAGGTACGTCCTATGTCCTGGGGCATCTTATACGCTGAAAAATATGGTAAGTTTAACATGCCGGTGGGGCTAGAACTCACACAAGCATTTAGAGCACTAAATTTAAATCAGCTGGTAACTTGTGTGTGATGTGGGGTGATAAGAGACTTACCT
The DNA here is from genome assembly GCF_040937935.1 of Hyperolius riggenbachi. Lineage (NCBI taxonomy): Eukaryota > Metazoa > Chordata > Amphibia > Anura > Hyperoliidae > Hyperolius > Hyperolius riggenbachi. Next base: position 416,207,607 of record NC_090649.1, on the reverse strand, counting down.
GCAATGTGTCTTTTATCTACTGGAATACGTTTAGGTCAATAAAGTATTTATTTATTTAGTTCTACTAGTGCAAATAGGTAGGTCTGTTTTGCGGTGGAAACCAACATTACAGGTTTGTTTGTTTGTTTGTTTTTTTGTTTTTGTATTTTTATAGAATTAATTGTTTATAATTGATAACAGATGTGTTTATCTAGTAATCATAATTATATATATAAAATGATTAGTATTGTGCCAGGATTGTTTAATATTCTAAAATACTATGTACAGGCCGCCCCTCCTGGAGGCTCTATATAATATGTAAGGGTGTAATAAATAAATGAAAGCACTCAACACTGCTAATTCTTAATTATTTTTCTCAAAGTAACGAGGTGATATAGGATTTAAAAAATGTTTTTTTAGAAAAATGATTTCAATAATGCAGTACAAGAGCATAAATTGCCCCTATTAAGCTAAATTATGAGGATACAACAAATTAGAATTTTAAAATGCAGCATTGATAATCCTTGCCTTATTTTTCATGTATTATGCAACATTTCAGAGAGATATAAAAAGAACCCTGAATCTAAAGGAAGTCCCCAGTTTCTTAAACCAGATCTGCAGAACTATCTATGGGATCGTCAATCAGCTATTTGGTTTAAAATTCTCTTAAAACTGTTTCACAGGCTCACTTTATTTGGCATTTTTATTGGTATTTATATCTCTGGAGTAGTGAGATAATTAGTAAAGCTATTAATGTTTCTTATGCTTTGCCTTACGAGTCCTACAAATCTCTATAAATCTGACTTATAGGAAAATAAATAATGATGATAATGCTGTCAGGCATCTCTCTGGGTGTTGGACAGCTATGTGTAAGCTGAGCAAAGATCTCATCTGATAAACAGTAGAATCTTGATTACATACCTTCTTTTTTGCCTCTCATTTCTTTTGGCAATGAAACTTACACATTTTACCCTTTTATCTTATTTTTATAATACATCAATTTAAAGGATTGCATGAATTAATTGAATTGATTTTTGTAATTTATAGCTCATGTCTTGTTCTTCTTTTTCTTTTTTCGTTTTTGCCTTTTAAAACTAGGCTGTAAAAGTGTTAAGATGTATCAAACTCCCTCTTCTGAAAGCTATTCAACTTGCATATTTAACTTGAGCCTGAAAGTTAAGAAGAGAAACAGACTGCTTGGCTAACAGCTCCAGTAATTATAGTGTTGTCTTAAAAGAGGAACTGTCGCGAAAATCTTAAAATTTAAAACACATACAAAACACATACAAATAAGAAGTACATTTCTCTCAGAGTTAAATGAGCCATAAATTACTTCTCTCCTATGTTGCTGTCACTTACAGTAGGTAGTAGAAATCTGACATTAACGACAGGTAGGGGATTCTCAGCATGGCCTGTATACGTTATAATGACACTCCCTGAAAAAGATTTATATAAAGATTTTGGCTAGCCTACCTACTTGCTGTACACTATTTTGGCAGTTGGACAGAGCATCTGCCATTCACTAAGTACTTTTAAAAATAAAGAAAACCCTGAGAACCCCCTATGAGAAGATGGACTAGTCCAAAATCTTTCGCTAATGTCAGATTTCTACTACTTACTGTAAGTGACTGCAACATAGAAGAAAAGTAATTTATGGCTCATTTTACTCTGGGAGAAATGTACTCTTTGTATCTGTTTTAAATTTTAAGATTTCGCAACAGTTCTTTTTTAAGAAGGAGGAAGTGTGTAATATCTTCCAAAAGTTCACTGAGGTTATCATGCGAATGACCTGAAAGTTTGCATTCAACTGCAATTAATGGAGATTACAACCAAGAAAAAATACATAGTCAAAAATGATGTGCATTAACTGATATAGCTATTATTTTAATGCATCTTCCTTAAAATAATTTTACAGAAGAAAAGCATGTATTAATACAATTAAAGACATTTAAGCTGTCTGATTAGGTAGGCATTTACTAAAAGAAAAATAAACACAAATGATCTACAGCAAGACTTCATAATTTAAGTGCACTTTTTTTTTTTACAGTAAACCTTCCCATAAGGAAGATTCGTAACACAGTATGCTTTTGGGTCCCTCATCACTGTGTAGGGCTCCATCACAGGCCACAGCTGACTGCACTTCAAATGATCCACTTGTGATCTCACTCCCAGTAGAAATCCATGCTGGGAAATGCATGCCGCAATGCATGTTAGGAGTTGAAGTACATACTTCTCTCCAGTTGGAAATGTACTCAAATCTACATACTACAGTTCTCGGCAGGCATTGTGGCTGGGAGCGAGCTCACAGGCAAATTCATTGATGTGCGGGCAGTGTTGGTGACCTTCCCAGGGATGGAGGGCTACACAAGCATCCTGCCGCAGGTAAGCAATGGCATTCCCTCTAACCCCTGGGCACCAATGGCATACTGTGTTCAAAGCAGGGTTTTTTGGCACCCACCATGCACCACGTAGCACCTGAAGTTTGGCGCAGCTATAGCAGCACTGATTTAGCCCGCGTACAGGTAATTTAGACATCCAGCGATTGCTGGACCCCAAATTACTTCTCCTTCCAAGTTGCTACAATTCAGAGGGGGAATAGTAATTAACGTCGATGCCCAGACTTTGTGCGGCAGCAGAGTGAGGCATCATTCTTCTCACCCTGCGCCCAGTAGCCATATATGCTGCTGTGTTATGAGTCTCTATTACGGTGTTTTTATGTCAAAATCACCTAGCAAGACCAATAAGTAGGAGCTCTAGGTTAATGACAACAATGTCTGAATTTCATTCTTCTGTTTATGACAGTGGACTATTTTACATTATGTGAATAGCCAGAGGTGATTTCTTTTTTAATCATATTCTGCAAGAAGTAAAATTTGGTCAGAAGCTGAAGACAAAGGCCTAGTTTAGATTAGAGGCTTGCATGAAAGGGTGAGTTTTAAGTGTGTGGGTAAAGATCACAATAGTTGGAAAATTATGATTGTGATTTAAAGAGGGATTCCAGGGGAAGGGAGGAGATCATGAGAAGTCTTGCATACAAGTGGGAGTGGTTGATTTTAGTAGAAGTCAGAAGAATGTTGTGTGCAAAGGCCATTCTTTGATGTCATTTTCTACACTAGTTTTAGTACAAACATAAGGAGAATTGCAATCCAGTATCCTTTTGAAAACTGAACTGAATTGACTCCCTCATGTCAGTACCCACCAACCATTATCTCAATATTTCAAGCCACACCCTAGGTAATAATGAGTACAGTTTGGTTTTGTTTTATTTCACCCTATATGTAAAAAGTTGTAAATAAGCCACCAATTTATACGGTACGTTGATAAAAGTCTTTTGGATTATTCTCATGGAATTCCATTTTATTCCTCCACTGAAATGTTGCTAGAAATCTTCCACTTTGCTTAAAGGAATACTATTAAAGTATCTAAATTTCTGGAAGCAGCATTAATCAATATGGCAATATGAGTCAGAACGAGCACAGCATATGTTTCTGCTGTGCAGTGTGTCTTTTTTTAGTATACCTTGCAGACAGCGTCCCCTGAACAAACTGACGGCGACGGGTTTTTGGGGCAGACCATTATGCTAGAGGTGATGCCTCTTGCCGAGTGCAGCTGTGGATTATACTGTTTTATGCTCCCCAACATCAGTGCAAGTTATGCAGCATGTTACTATGAGGAGGGAGAGACAACAGCTCTCCCTCCCTCTCACTCCAAGTCTGCCCGGCCAATAAAATCATGCTTACTTGTCCCCTTCTGTTTGCGTGTGAAGGGAATCGTCAGAAGTTTCCCTTCACACTAGTGAAGCCCGGTTCATGAGGGATTGGCTCATTTGAGCCGGTTCTTTCCTGTGAGTCGAGTGATCCGACTCATCACACTGAACCGAATCAGTTCAGTGGATGAGAAAGACACTGAACCGAATCAGTCCAGTGGATGAGAAAGGAATCCTTTCTCATCCACTGAACTGATTCGGTTCAGTGTGATGAGTCAGATCCAGGGGTGTAGCAATAGGTCCTGCAGCGCCTGCGCCCGCGGGGGGGCCCGGCCCCCCCCTGGGGCCCGCTCGGGGCCGTTTTTTGGGGGCTGGAGGGGTGGCAGCATGAGGGGAAAGCCTTGCCCACAGTCGGCGGGGAGAGGGGAAGTTCCCCCCTCTCCCTCACCTCGGGGCTCTCCCCTCTGCGCTCCCCTCCAGCTAGTGAATGTGTGTGGGCAGCGGGCAGCGGCGGCGGGATACATACCTTCTTCCTTGCGTTCCATCACCGCCTTCTCGCTCTAGCGGCTGACGTCACTTCCGGAAGCGGAAGTGACGTCAGCCGCTAGAGCGAGAAGGCGGCGATGGAACGCAAGGAAGAAGGTATGTATCCCGCTGCTGCCCGCTGCCCGCTGCCCACACACATTGAAATTCTGCAGGGGGATTTTCAGGTGTCTGCTGCCCACATTACGATTTTCAGGTGCCTGCTGCCCACATTACGATTTTCAGGTGCCTGCTGCCCACATTACGATTTTCAGGTGTCTGCTGTCCACATTACGATTTTCAGGTGTCTGCTGCCCACATTACGATTTTCAGGTGCCTGCTGCCCACATTACGATTTTCAGGTGTCTGCTGCCCACATTACGATTTTCTGGTCACTGCTGCCCACATTGCGATTTTCTGGTGACTGCTGCCCACATTGCGATTTTCAGGTGTCTGCTGCCCACATTACGATTTTCAGGTGTCTGCTGCCCACATTACGATTTTCTGGTCACTGCTGCCCACATTGCGATTTTCTGGTCACTGCTGCCCACATTACGATTTTCAGGTGTCTGCTGCCCACATTGCGATTTTCAGGTGCCTGCTGCCCACATTATGATTTTCAGGTGTCTGTCTGCTGCCCACATTACGATTTTCTGGTGACTGCTGCCCACATTACGATTTTCAGGTGCCTGCTGCCCACATTACTATTTTCAGGTGTCTGCTGCCCACATTACGATTTTCTGGTCACTGCTGCCCACATTGCGATTTTTTGGTCACTGCTGCCTACATTGCGATTTTCAGGTGTCTGCTGCCCACATTACGATTTTCAGGTGTCTGCTGCCCACATTACGATTTTCAGGTGTCTGCTGCCCACATTGCGATTTTCAGGTGTCTGCTGCCCACATTACGATTTTCAGGTGTCTGCTGCCCACATTACGATTTTCAGGTGTCTGCTGCCCACATTGCGATTTTCAGGTGTCTGCTGCCCACATTACGATTTTCAGGTGCCTGCTGCCCACATTACGATTTTCAGGTGTCTGCTGCCCACATTACGATTTTCTGGTCACTGCTGCCCACATTACGATTTTCTGGTGACTGCTGCCCACATTGCGATTTTCAGGTGTCTGCTGCCCACATTACGATTTTCAGGTGTCTGCTGCCCACATTACGATTTTCTGGTCACTGCTGCCCACATTGCGATTTTCTGGTCACTGCTGCCCACATTACGATTTTCAGGTGTCTGCTGCCCACATTGCGATTTTCAGGTGCCTGCTGCCCACATTACGATTTTCAGGTGTCTGCTGCCCACATTACGATTTTCTGGTGACTGCTGCCCACATTACGATTTTCAGGTGCCTGCTGCCCACATTACGATTTTCAGGTGTCTGCTGCCCACATTACGATTTTCTGGTCACTGCTGCCCACATTGCGATTTTCTGGTCACTGCTGCCCACATTGCGATTTTCAGGTGTCTGCTGCCCACATTACGATTTTCAGGTGTCTGCTGCCCACATTACGATTTTCAGGTGTCTGCTGCCCACATTGCGATTTTCAGGTGTCTGCTGCCCACATTACGATTTTCAGGTGTCTGCTGCCCACATTACGATTTTCAGGTGTCTGCTGCCCACATTGCGATTTTCAGGTGTCTGCTGCCCACATTACGATTTTCAGGTGCCTGCTGCCCACATTACGATTTTCAGGTGTCTGCTGCCCACATTACGATTTTCTGGTCACTGCTGCCCACATTACGATTTTCTGGTGACTGCTGCCCACATTGCGATTTTCAGGTGTCTGCTGCCCACATTACGATTTTCAGGTGTCTGCTGCCCACATTACGATTTTCTGGTCACTGCTGCCCACATTGCGATTTTCTGGTCACTGCTGCCCACATTACGATTTTCAGGTGTCTGCTGCCCACATTGCGATTTTCAGGTGCCTGCTGCCCACATTACGATTTTCAGGTGTCTGCTGCCCACATTACGATTTTCTGGTGACTGCTGCCCACATTACGATTTTCAGGTGCCTGCTGCCCACATTACGATTTTCAGGTGTCTGCTGCCCACATTACGATTTTCTGGTCACTGCTGCCCACATTGCGATTTTCTGGTCACTGCTGCCCACATTGCGATTTTCAGGTGTCTGCTGCCCACATTACGATTTTCAGGTGTCTGCTGCCCACATTACGATTTTCAGGTGTCTGCTGCCCACATTGCGATTTTTAGGTGTCTGCTGCCCACATTACGATTTTCAGGTGCCTGCTGCCCACATTACGATTTTCAGGTGTCTGCTGCCCACATTACGATTTTCAGGTGTCTGCTGCCCACATTACGATTTTCAGGTGTCTGCTGCCCACATTGCGATTTTCTGGTGTCTGCTGCCCACATTACGATTTTCTGGTGTATGCTGCCCACATTAGGATTTTCTGGTGACTGCTGCCCACATTGCGATTTTCTGGTGACTGTTGCCCACATTGCGATTTTCTGGTGATTGCTGCCCACATTGCGAATTTCTGGTGACTGCTGCCCACATAAGGATTTTCTGGTGACTGCTGCCCACATTAGGATTTTCTGGTGTGTGCTGCCCACATTATGATATTCTGGTGACTGACTGCTGCCCACATTAGGATTTTCTGGTGACTGCTGCCCACATTACGATATTCTGGTGACTGCTGCCCACATTAGGATTTTCTGGTGACTGATGCCCACATTGCGATTTTCTGGTGACTGCTGCCCACATGGCGATTTTCTGGTGACTGCTGCCCACATTGCGATTTTCTGGTGAACTCTGCCCACATTACGATTTTCTGTCCCACATTACGATATTCTGGTGAACGCTGCCCACATTACGATTGTCTGGTGAATGCTGTCCACGTTACAATTTTCTGGTGACTGCTGCTCACGTTACGATTTTCTGGTGAACTCTGCCCACATTATGATTTTCTGGTGAACTCTGCCCACATTATGATTTTCTGGTGAACGCTGCCCACATTACGATTGTCTGGTGAATGCTGTCCACGTTACAATTTTCTGGTGACTGGTGCCCACATTACGATTTTCTGGTGAACTCTGCCCACATTATGATTTTCTAAAGGCCCACATTACGATTTTCTGGTGAACTCTGCCCACATTACGATTTTCTGGCCCACATTACGATTGTCTGGTAAAATGCTGCCCACTTTACAATTAATTTACAGTGAAACGCTGCCCCATTACGATTATTTGGCACCTATGGGGGGGGGGCCCATCCAAATATTCGCAGGGGGGCCAAGTGATTTCTAGTTACGCCCCTGGTCAGATCACTCGACTCACAGGAAAGAACCAGCCAATCCCTCATGAACCGGGCTTCACTAGTGTGAAGGGAAACTTCTGACGATTCTCTTCACACGCAAACAGAAGGGGACAAGTAAGCATGATGTTATTGGCCGGGCAGACTTGGAGTGAGAGGGAGGGAGAGCTGTTGTCTCTCCCTCCTCATAGTAACATGCTGCCTAACTTGCACTGAAGTTGGGGAGCATAAAGCAGTATAATCCACAGCTGCACTCGGCAAGAGGCATCACCTCTAGCATAATGGTCTGCCCCAAAAACCCGTCGCCGTCAGTTTGTTCAGGGGACGCTGTCTGCAAGGTATATTAAAAAAAGACACACTGCACAGCAGAAGCATATGCTGTGCTCGTTCCGACTCATATTGCCATATTGATTAATGCTGCTTCCAGAAATTTAGATACTTTAAAAGTATTCCTTTAAAGATTGTCTCTCACTTGCTATGAGTCTTAATTGAGTAGTTGTTCCAGCTAGACTGAAGCTGGCATCTTCTAACAGTTTCCCTATGTTGACTGTAGCCGTCTTGTCTCATGAAGCCTAAATACTCAAGTATTTTAATTGGCTACAAATATATCTTAATGTATATATGTTCATGTAATAGGGTTTTTTCAGTAGCAGCAGTAAATTCAAATAAGCCCCGTCCAAGTGAATAATAATAACAACAACAATAATAATAATAATAATAATAAAAATAATCAGGAATGAGCAGAAACTACGCCAGTGTGAATTTACGCATCGTAGTTCACATCTACGCATCGTAGTTCTTAGGTAAAGTTTCAAAACTACGCTTAAGATGTATGTGTAGCGAAGTACCGATACTCGTAGCTTATACCCACTACACGTAGTTAACTTAACATGTGTATTGCGTAGTGAACTACGAATACGGTCCTCGCGGGTAATTTTTCGCGTGTGATTGTATGTTTACAAATTTACGCATTGGAAAGGGGAATGTACGCATAGAAGAGTTCCCGGTATAAGCAATTAAAGAGGAATTAATGCGTAAAATTTTCTGCATGCGGGCATAAGCATCCGCATACACTACGCTTCGCATATGGCATAATTGCGTATTTTAACGCGTAGTTTATGAAATGCATACGAAGTGAATATTTGATTTCGAAGCCGTAGTTTGGCGAAGCGTAATTGCGTAAAACTAGTTCCAGCGTAGCAAAGTTGGCTGACTACGACCATCCCTGATGATAATAATAATAATAATAATATGCATAACTCTCTGTATAGTAAGATGTTTGATACAATTAATACAATTTGAGCAACAACTGAGATTCAGATTATGCACAGTTTGGCAACACTAGTCCCAATGCTGGTTTATAATTTTTGGTGGGTTTAAACTAATTAAAGTCAGTTGCGTGTGTTCCGGTACTATTCATGGATAGAACCTGAAGACATAACAGCAAAAGTTGTTTAGGTGATACCTTTTATGACTAACTGTAAAAGATTTTTTTGCAAACTTTTGAAACTTTAAGTTTCTTCTTCAGGCATGTTTCAGAACTGGATCCGAACTATACCATATGGTTCTGATCCAGTTCTGAAACATGCCTGAAGAAGAAACTTAAAGAGACTCTGAAGACTAGAAAAAAACAGGTTTTTACTTTAAAAACCTGTTTAACATAATTGCCCCACCTAAAACACTGCATCCCGTGGCTGAAAACTCCATATATCACCCCAAACTCCCTGGGCAAAAATCCATGACTTTCCTGGTCATGGATTTTGCTGCCCACAGTGCCCGGGGCAGGCAGAGCTTTGGGCTGTAGCTCTGCCTCCATGCGTGTCAATCTACGCGTATCTCCGACTCTCCCTGCCCCTCCCAGTGAAGGAAGACTGAGAGGGGCAGGGAGAGGCTGGGATTGACACACAAGGAAGGAGCCCCGCAATGTGCCCCAGGGAGTTTGGGGTGATTTATGGAGTTTTCAGCTGGGGAAGTGGCGTTTCAGGTAGGGCAATTATGTTAAACAGGTTTTTACAGTAAAAACCTGTTTTTTTCTAGGCTTTAGAGTCTCTTTAAAGAAATTTAATGTTTTGAAAGCTTGCAAAGAAATCTTTTACATTTAATCACTAAAGGTATCACCTAAACAACTTTTGTTGTTATGTCTTTGGGTTTAACTAATTAAAGTCCCACCACAATCAAAACTGGTGTGGACACCTCTGCCACCAGTCTTTCCACCCCACTTTACTCACCAGATTGATTAAAGTAATTGGGAATCGACATATAAAAAAAGCCAGATATTCCTGCCCACTCCAGAATCCTTCCATCTAACCGAGGGGGAGATTCTTATAAATGTCTGCTCAGGAGGGAGGCAATGTGGATTTTCTGGGTGGGCACTAGGGGCCTCACAGGGCCTCAGTGCCATGTGGGATTTGACCCTTACTACACAGTGATGTGTCATTCCATTTGCTCCTTCCTGGGTAGGCCTATATTCTGATATTACATTGCCCTGGATTGTGTGTTGCTCTTATTGATCCCATACTTCGGTTTTGTTTTGTGTTGGATATTTTTGACATTTTATTGTAGTCTGATTTTTAATTATGTCTGTTTGGTTAATGTATACATGTATATGTATTTGTATCATTTATCATATTTGACAGACTATCAGTCTCCAGAGAGTATTTTCCTGTATCACTAATTGCTCCCAGGTTAGGACGCCTCTAAGTGGGTGGGCGGGAGGCGGAGCTACTGGCTCAGGTTCTATTTATATGTCAATAGCATCTCTGTGTAAACCAGCTATGATTAAGGACTGAACGAGTTCGAAACATGTCAGCTTGAGATTTGGTGGTATTTTAGTTTTGGATATGTCCATCAATAAAGGAGAAGTATAACGGATCAGGGCGGACCTTCTCTGTATCTACATGGCTTAAAGTATGCAGAGAATCTTATACTGCAGCTACAACATGCATGACTATGGTAGCAGAGTGTCAACATTATCACTATACTGGTTCTTTAAATCAAATCTATAAAATAGAAATTCGGAAAACTATTAGAAAGGAATACGAAATACAGTTGTGTATGGAATAATATGTGTAATTCATATTCTAGGGCAGTTAAAATGTAAAAAATATCAAAAGACAGCAAGCAAACACAAACAAAACAAGCTGTCTTCATACACTTGATAATACGAAATAATAAAAAACACACAGGCATGTCATTTGCATAGCAAGCGTACAATATTTAAGGTTAAAACACTAAATAACAATGGTATTTTAATTAAAGCTTGTAATAAAAATGTATTTATTTTTATCAGGCAGGGTCTTTTGAAGTATGTAAAATGTCTTCGTATTCACATATTCAAATGTGATATTTTCAGCCAATAACATCAGAGTAAACAAAGTCCCTTCCCATCTTTATGACCTTTGGACATTTCCAGATGGCGCCCTTCAGATTACTCATCACCACTGTGTAGTCATTTTAATAAGTAAAATGCAGGTGCTAACATTTGTGCTGTTTGTTAAGCCTGCAGTGTGATCTATATCTAAAACAATGTCAAAGTTAGATTTACATTGTAAAGCATACAGCACATTTTAGAGATGAGGAAAAAGCAAATCAGGAAGGAAAAATGTGTACTTAATATTTGGTATTTTATTCTGTGCTCCCTTTACAACTCCCTTTGCACTCTTGTGTACCTCAGGAGGCTCAAGAGTAAACCAAGGTGGTCTACAAATGCATATGCTAGTAACACACCCGGAAACCTGATGTACCATTTCTGATCCATGTATACAATTTGCAGGTCCATACACTATATTGTGCAGCTTATTCTGCAGGAGCATAAAAATAGCTCCTATGAACTCCGCAATTGCAAAGTAAGCCAGAAGCTAGGGAGGATCTTCTCCTGTTTTCCCAATCCTAGGACCCCAGCTCCTATGGTGCCCTATAAATCAAATTGCAGAGCAATGCTGTAGAGAACCAAACTTTACTACTCCAGCTGCAGTCTTGTCTATGCATCTCCCCTATTTTAACTGCAGCTGGGCATTGTGAAGCCTCAAACTCCTTACAGCTGCCAGTATAAGTCACATGCCATGAAGAAACGTGTAGAGTCGTAATGAGGTACAAGGCATTACAATGCCCGGCTGCAGTTAAGAGAGGGGAGAAGCATAGTCTTGGGTGCTGGAGTAGGTAGTATACACTGTTACCTGTGCCACACTGCATATTGATATTAAGGGGAGGGGTCCTACAATGGCTACTACTGCTGTCTGGAATGGGCAGGAATAATATCTGATGCTGCTCTCTGCAGGGAGGTGGGGCACAGAATCTACCTAATACTGCTCTCTGGGTGGTGGTGGTGGGTGTTTGAAGGGGGGAGTTACAGAGACTACCTAGTATTGCTCTTTTTGGCTGGGGAAGGGAGAGGGCACAAATACTACCTCCTATCTGTGCACAGAAAACAGTGGGCACAGATGCTGTTTAACTTCTTGGCCACTGAGTGAGGAGTTTTAGTGGCAGTGTAACAGCCGGAAGATACAATGACGCAGGCATCTTATAGATGCAAGAGTTCATTGATTCGGGGACTTAGATTTATGAATGGGAACTGCGTTCCCATTCATTCATGTCCCACCTAACCGGCAGTAACAGTAGCATTGACTAATTTTTGCAGCCCTGAGACTTCAAATGAAGTTTCCCAGGGCATGCTTATACTGCACCTGGTGCAGTAAGTAGTTAATACTGCTATTTAGGGGAGAGGAGGACACAGAGGCTACCGTATACTGCTATCAAGGAAGGAAGAAAAGAGGGACCCAAAGGCTGTCTAATTCTACTATACACGATGGGGGAGAAGTGGTCATGCACAGAGGTTACCTAATACTGCTATCTGGGGGGAGGGGAGATAAAGGGGAGGGCAGAGGCTACCAGTGGCATAAATGCATAAAGTCGGGGCCCGGGGGCATCATAAAGGCCACCTATTATTGTAGTCTGGGTGGAGGGGGCACAAAGGCTACCTAATACTTCTATCTGAGGATGGCACAAGGACCATAGGCAAATGCAGGGGGGATTACAGCTGCCCAGAATGCCCCCTCAGACCAGGGCCGATTCAGTGTCTGGGAACAGGCACAAGTTGAGACACCAAAATACCTGCTGGTATCCTGAAGCTCACAGCACTGCCCCCTTACTTTCCCTGCTAAGTTGACTTTGAATGGAGCAGCAGCGTGTGTACAGAACATGTGACAGCTCTGGGGAACTTAACAGAGTCAGGTATGAGCACAGCCCTGCTGTGTGAATGCTTCACTTTCCCCTTCATTAGCAATGTCGGCTGTCCTCATTATTATCTGTATCCAAACTGCTCCTGATCAATCCCATTGTCGATCGGGGGCAGTTTGGACATTTAGGAAATTGTCAGATCCAGTCAGTTGGATGGGAAATTGCATTATTTGCACCCAGCATGATGTCCTCCCATATTATTATACTGTATTGTTGTGTGGCTGAGGGAGACCTTTCAGGAATCCCCCCCTTGAAAATACTGGGTTTGCCCCTACTACCTAAAAAGGAAGGACAGCTGAGGGGGGAAGTAGGCTACCTAATGCTGATATCTTACTAGTGATTTCTAGTTATGCCCCTGTTCCTGTATAGCAACATTTTGTTAGTTTATTGTAGTCATTATTGTTTAGTGGTCATTTGTCAGTATTTGTAATATTGATTAGGTATGAAAAACACAAAACAGAAAAATACTCCTTCACTTCCAAATAATTTAATACCGCCATACCTTGTACTGGGGACATATTTAAATGTTGTAATAACCAGGACAAATGGACAGATACAATGTGTGTGTTTTATTTACAGTAGCATTGTTGATTTTAAAACTATAACGGATTTGAGAAATACTGTATATTTTTTCTTTTTTCTCCTTTTTTTTCTCTGTAAAATAGATGGAAAATAAAGACAAGACAAATAACCTTTATATCACGCTTTTCTCCTGGTGGACTCAAAGCCCCAGAGCTGCAGCCACAAGGATGCACTCTATAAGCAGTAGCAGTGTTAGGGAGACTTGCCTAAGGTCTCCTACTGAATAGGTGCTGGCTTACTGAACAGGCAAAGCTGAGATTCGAACCCTAGTCCCCTGTGTCAGAGGCAGAGCCCTTAACCATTACACCATCCAGCCAACGCAATTAAAGTAATTTCTGAAAAAAGTATCACCCCAACAAGCCTAATTTGTGGCAAAAAAAAACAAGATATAGATCATATAGGTGTGAAAAGTAGTGATAAAGTTAATGTCAAATCAATGGGAAGAGCACTCAAATTTGAAAACAACCAGCATGCTGTAGTGGTTGCAACCAACGCATTGTCTCCATTGTTGTGACCACTATATGGAAATGTGTATTGTCATGGTGCAGAAAGATTATTGTTTTTACAGTATTCCTCTTCTTCTGTTTCAAATTGTAGGTTTCAGTTTTCCCCTCCCTTAGCATGAATTTTACAAAATGTCACTCCAAGCACCTAAAGAAACCCAGTTCACACAGCAGAGTGCCCATGTTTATTTTATCTTGGCTTTAACTGAACACACATTGGAGGCCAAATACTTATGAATTGAATCTGTATTCTCTGATTAGTCCAATGCTTCCAAATTCTGATTGGACTAAAATTACAGAGTTGTGATAATGCAGTATTTCTGCAGAAATCTGATTTCTGACCGGAAATGCCGATTACCGATCCAAAAAGTTTTATTTCTGTGTAATCCGAAAGACTTATATAGCAGGCATCATTAGAGTATGGAAAGGATATATAATTTATAAGTCAAAGTCAATGAGAGGAAGGTCTAAAATGCAGGCTCTCCCATCTTATTTTTGATAATTATGCCAAAATGTTTCAAGATAGTAGTGAGTCAAGGTACTGTGCTAAATGCACAGTGTGTTAAACTTACAACGATCGGAGGCGCCCTTTGATTTTGCACAACTATGATCTATAATACGAGTTCACAGAGGTAAGAGTATGCAGTCCTACCTTTGATGAAGACTCTCAAACAGGTATATAGGTAAACAATTTATTTAGCACTTGGACAACGCGTTTCGCGACCGCACAGTCGCTTCTTCAGGTCAAATAATTGTGCTACAGTCTAGAGCGGAGATTCTTGAGCGCCATGCTAAACTGTTCATCTATTTGTACTACCCACTATTGTCTGTTTTGTACTATGTACAGTGTTATAGAAGATGTTGGCAATATATAGAGATGGCCCGAAATGTTCACTTGTGAACACTACATGGGAAATGACCTTGGGGTCACTTCCATGTTCGCAAGCTTCCTCAATACTGCACAGAAGCTTTCCTGGGGGCTACGTGTCCTTGATCACGTGCCCGCAGCCGGGAGCGCTCTGCGTGATGTCATGCGCATGCACGGAGCACCAGGAGTACAATCAAGGATGCACAGCCCCCAGAAAAGCATCTGCGCAGTATTGAGGAAACTTGCAAACACAGAAGTAACCCCAAGGTTATTCCTAATGTAGTGTTCGCAAGCTAACAGTTCGGGCCATCTAGATATATAGATCATTAAAATATAATAATGATTAGCAAATGAAAGTCACTAATTCCAATTAAATGTGCTGTGTCCGTTAATTAACCATCTGCTGTGTCCGTTAATTAGCTGTCAACTAACTGAGGTGCATTTAGTGACTTTCAGGTACTGGTACAGCTTTCATTTACTCAGTGAAAGTTCTTTAATCATAAAACTCCAAATTTTAGCAACGCTTTTATCAGGATACAGGCCGCTTCATCAGGAACAAAACAGGAATGACTGTATATCAATCTCTGTAGGTATCAGCACCTCCGTGTCTCTTGGTAGAAGGGCGGTATCCCCATTTCTTTCTAGGGAGAGTGACTTTTTAACCTGAGTGGGGTCAAGTCTAATCTGCCCACCTACCGATACAGCGGTTGCTTGAATAGCAATGCACCTTTGTGAGTACCATTTCTATTTATATAAGACCTCATCCTATATATCAACATACCACACTATCTTAGCCTCTCAATTTTGTTTTCTTTGTATGCCTTAAGCGCAAGTTAGGAGAATTGTTCACTAATTTTTAATCATGAGTAAACTCTGCAAATAAGCACTGCCCAGGGTATCAAAACAACAATGGCAATGCTCCATTTTGGACTTGGGTAGAGTAGGTAAAGGACAGAAATGCTTAGCTTCTGATTACTTAATAAATCCTTGACTGCTGATTACTTTGTATGTATACATTTCATTCTTTTTTATGTTTGTGTGTCTCGGGTATTCCTTTATGCTGCTATTCGCCACTTGTACTATGATGATGCAAATGTTGAATAATCTAATGCAAAACCTAAATAGATGTTTTTGCAATACATTTTATGAAATTTTAAAGTGATTTAAATAGGTTCCTGTTTCTGTTCAAAAGAGACAGCTAGACATTACTGAAGCAAAATCTTCTTGTAACAGAGAAACACCTAGAATCACAATATGACAGCACATTTTATTATTGCTTTATATTAACTTTTGTGTTGAGCAGCTACTAAAAAGATTGCTTTCTTTAAAGGCAAAATTCTTGACTAAATTAAACAGCTTTTCTTAAAGACCTTCTGTTCCTAATTTCCGTAAACAAAAGCATCATACAAGGTCAGGTTTTGAATACAAACAATACATATGCAAATTGCCTCTGTTAAGTTGCAAATTAGCCTTTGTTATATTTAAATTTGTGCTATTGTATTTTACATTGTCATGTGCATGTGCATTTGGAGACTTAATGACTTTTGTGCACCCTTCATGTAATACATCTTCTAACAAGAGGATCATATAATCAAACAAAATGTTGAATTAATAAAGAAAAAAACAGATTAGAATGGCAAACTTTGTAAGTCATTACCCTTAAACACTATTACTTGCTTAGTACTTTAAATAAACAAAAGCAAAAATAAGATTCGGTTATACCACCAAAAGCAAATGTTAAAGTCCTAGTTCAACCTCTCAGATTTTTCATTGTTAGTAACTGTGAATAATAGGAGCCTATGGCATTGCTCACACAATCTTCATGTCTCAAGCAGCTGTTCTAGAGATACTGTCTTTGGAACAATTGGCCACATGATCCAGGGATGAATTCAAAAACATGCAGCTGCTATGAGCCTTGGTGTTGCTTCTGACCTTGCTCATCTCCTCCTTCTGCTGTTCAGAAACTAAAGGTACCCACACTCTGGCAGATGGTCAACCAGTTCAACCATCACATAGATCCCTCTCTAAATGAATCTGATCAGAGTGGAATATATTGCTGCCAGTGAAGTGCAAACAGATTTCCAATAGATTTTGGCATGAAATCTATTGGAAATGTGCCCAGCAGCCCCTGCCTGCCGATCTCCACAGGTCTCCCCATGTACTATGTACTTCTGGTGCGTGTCACAGGCTCACCTGTCTGTTGGCGTGCCTCCTTCTGTGTCTCTTGTCTTTTGCATTCTTCTACATGGCCACTGGGGTGCCTGGATCATGTGACCCGCTGCATGTATTGATGTCACATACATGCAGTGAGATCATGGGATACAGATGCCCCGGAAATCAATGAGAAAGAGGCGGGACACAGTAGGATGTGCACCAGTGGACAGATTATCCCGCCACTTTCACCACAGGCCCGGGGAGTACATGTTTGACATGAGGGAAGATTGGCTTGGGGTCCATCGGGTCTGTAAATCTTTGGAAAAACTAACATTGCAACAGCAGCGACCCCAACTAAGCCCTTTCAAGTGAGATTTTTCCAGCATGCTGTATTGATCATTTCAATCGATTTCAGCTGGAAATCAATAAAAATGGCAAACAGGCAATCGATCTCTTAATGTATGAGCACCTTAACTCTTTGCGCTAAGATAAGACTTTTTGTGATGAGACTTTGCTGATCTACACTTCTGGCCACAAAAAGTTAAGAGAGAGGAGATAGGTGGATAAGATCGTAAGCTCTACGAAAAACATGAGCATAAATTAGGGCTTGAAAAAAAAATCTAAAATATCACAAATACAGGGCCTGATTAATTAAAAGCTGGTAATGTGTTTTTAAGCTTTGATGAATCAGGTCCTGTGTTCCAGGAGGTCTTTTTTTTGTTTTTTAGCTGACAAAAGAGTGGCAATCTTTTTTTCTTACCGTAACCATTTAGATCTGCTTTGCAAAAATACGATGACAATGAATGTGAGATTATGTGTGTGTGAATTTATTTTGTATTATTATTAGAGTTGTCTCGAACCTCCGATTTTAGGTTCGCGAACCTCGAATGCGAATATACGAAAAAGTTTGCGAAGATGCAAACTTTTCGAATCGCCACAGACTTCAATAGACAGGCGAACTTTCAAAACTACAAACACTAATTGTGGCCAAAAAAGTGATGGAAAATATGTTTCAAGGGGTCTAACACCTGTAGGGGGGGCATGGCGGAGTGGGATACACGCCAAAAGTCCCGGGGAAAAATCCAGATTTGGTGCACAGCAGGGTTTAAGGGCAAAAATCACATTGCATTGCTAAATTGGAGGCCTAAAGTGCTTTAAAACATCTTGCATGTGTATACATCAATAAGGTAGTGTAATTAGAGTACTACTTCACACTGACAGACTAAATTCACTGTGTAACGCACTGCAAACAGCTGTTTGTGTAGTGACGGCTGTGCTGGATTGGTGCACACCATGGCGAGAGTGCAGGCAATGGCGGTTTGCAAGCCCATATGGTCGGGCTGAGGTAGCTCAATAACAGAACAACAGTGACTGAGTGTCCAGCTGATCGAATTTGGTCTTTCCACAATGAAGCAACGACCTTATTATCTTCTTGGGTCAGGTGTGCCCCCCAACCCCAACCCACTCATTAAGCCGGCTTCATTGTGATACTCAAGCCCCTTCACGGCGGCAAGGTAACGATCACGAAGAGGAATTGACACATGTACATGCCTTATGTTTTGTTGTTGCAGCTGCAATGCAGCAAGAAAAATTAGGCAGACATGTACACGCACCCAAAAAATTATTATAGCGGCTGCTAGCTGCCACCCAGTAGTGTTGGGCGAACACCTAGATGTTCGGGTTCGCGAACGTTTGCCGAACATCGCCGCGATGTTCGGGTGTTCGCGCCGAACTCCGAACATAATGGAAGTCAATGGGGACCCGAACTTTCGTGCTTTGTAAAGCCTCCTTACATGCTACATACCCCAAATTTGCAGGGTATGTGCACCTTGGGAGTGGGTGCAAGAGGAAAAAAAATATTTGAAAAAGAGCTTATAGTTTTTGAGAAAATTGATTGTAAAGTTTCAAAGGAAAAACTGTCTTTTAAATGTGGAAAATGTCGTGTTTCTTTGCACAGGTAACATGCTTTTTGTCGCCATGCAGTCATAAATGTAATACAGAGAAGAGGTTCCAGGAAAAGGGACCGGTAACGCTAACCCAGCACCAACAGCAGCACACGTGATGGAACAGGAGGAGGAGGCGCAGGAGGAGAAGGCCACGCTTTTTGAGACACAACAACCCAGGCCTTGCATGAGGACAAGAAGCATGCGGATAGCATGCTTTTTACCGCCATGCAGTCATAAATGTAATAAAGATGAGAGGTTCCATAAACAGGAACCGGCAACGCTAACCCAGCAGCAGCAGCAGCACACGTGATGGAACAGGAGGAGGCGCAGGAGGAGAAGGCCACGCTTTGAGACACAACAACCCAGGCCTTGCATGAGGACAAAAAGCGTGTGGATAGCATGCTTTGTACCTCCATGCAGTCATAAATGTAATAAAGATAAGAGGTTCAATAAACAGGGACCGGGCGGCAACGCTAACCCAGCAGCAGCAGACGTGATGGAACAGGAGGAGGCGCAGGAGGAGAAGGCCACGCTTTCAGGCGGCAGGCGCAACTCAGGCCTTGCATGAGGACAAAAAAATGCGTGCGCAAAGCAATGCACTGAGTAGTTTTCAGGACACAATGGGCTATTCGGAGGAGCTATTCCCACCCCAACAATCTTCTACCTGTGAAAGGTCAATGGAACAGCCACAAATGTTGTGCCCGGATTCACAACCTTTTTCTGTGGAAAATGCACCTCGCACTGAAATGCAAGGCGAGGCCGAGGATGAACATGACGTCAACAACTCAACATGATGCAAAATGGGGGCGGAACAGAAAGCTGCTTTCAATGTTTTGAAGGCCTTAATTGCCTCCGGTGGCCAGTTAGATGCATCATTCATCACACCCAAATCCCAGAGCAATGTGTGCAGGAATTTGAATCGCAGGAGGTGTACCGAGATCATCTGGACAAGTGACCAAGTGACCAAGTGACCAAGTGACAAGTGACCAAGTGACAAGTGACAAAGTGAAAAGTGACAAAATGACAAAGTGACAAAGTGACAAAGTGACCAGTGACAAAGTGACAAGTGAGAGGTTGTTCTGGGGAGCTCTACTCCACTGCACACAGTCACATATGAGGAGAGGTCTCGTCGGGACTGCTGATCTTCCTCAGCTTGCTCAAAGCCTTGAGGGTTCCTGAAGATCCTCTGCTTGGAGTTCGCCGGGGTTCAGCTTGGTGTCGGGGTCGGCGGCGTCCTCCTCACTCCAACGTGGCAGATCTTCTGTTGAAGGAAAAAAAAACATTTTTTAAAGTCCAGTACCACTTCTGAAGGACTCACCAAGAGATGCAGGAGCGCTTCAATCTAGCGCACCATCGCTCGCTGGGTGATGTCCCTCCCTACGCGCTGGAATTCTATGCTGCACATGCTAGTACGCTTTTGCGCAGTGCCGAGGCGCATTCCAGCAGCTAGCTACCAAGCTTCTGTGGATCTGATTGGGCCACCATGTTGGATCTCTGCCAAGTCCTCCAAAATTTTGAGCAATCCACGTTGCTTGTGACTGAGCAGTGACAACTCTACAGTCAGCATTACAATACCACTGCTGTGTTTACTGAAGAAATCAATGTTGAAGATGGAAACCGCTGGCATGATGCAAGTGGGGGAATCTGAAGATGAAAACGATCAGCATGATGATACCAACATCAGGCAACCTGCCTCAGGAAACGCTGATCCCAGCTATGACAAAGAACAGGACGAGGAACAGCTGGAGTTGGAGCAGGAATTGGATGCCCCCACTGCCGAGGGACAGAGCGGTGCACGTTGGACTTCCACAATTTAGCGGGAATGGACAGCAGAAGAGGAAGAAAGTGATGCTGGTGACGAATATGGTGCATCACAACAATCACAACGCTCACAAGAACATGAAGACAGAGGAGTCTGGCAGGATTCTCTGGCACACATGGCTCAATGCATGCTAGACTGCATTGAACGCCGCCCGCGCATTATTCACTATTCATTATTATTCATTATTCTGGACAACACCAATTACTGGGTTTATACCCAGTTTATACAAACACAATGTTAAAAAACTGATTGAAGAAAGTGTCAGACAGGTCAAAAATGGAACAATTCCAGCAGGCCCTTGAGGATGGAGACTTTAGAGAGGAGATTGACATCCTCCTCCTTCTCTAGCCAGTTGTACGCCGACAGACTGACTTCAGCAAACCCAGGAGGACCAGGAGGGCAGCAAAGAACACAAGCTGCTGCTAGTGCCCAAAAGGGAATGGTATTGGCAGTGTCCTTGGAGTGGGAACATTTTCTGACACCCATGCAGCAGCCCACAGAACAGCAATCGGGCAGTTCCACGTCCTCCAACACCAATCGCCTGGAGAAGATGGTCAAGGACTACATGTCAGATGGCGTAGCTGTGTTGAACAATCCATCTGCAGACAGACGGTGAGTGTGACAGCACAGAAGGACCATGGAAACTCACTCATAGTACCACAGTTTGATAGTGCTGCCCAAAAAATTATATGGATCCGTGGACCCGGGCAGTACTGGGAAGTGGGAAAGCAGATTTTAGTACCTAAACACACGATACAACATGTTTTCCGGGGTCGGACTCTGAGGCACATACAGATGGTCCCGATCATCATCCTCATCATACAATTCTTCTCCTGAGTCTGACCCACCCACCACCTCTGCCACCCCAACATCCCCAGACACAGACCCCTCATCGTCCTCAACATTAACTTGGGATGCTGGCCTGAGCCCAACCTCCTCCTCCACATCAGGCCCCATCATCTCCTCAATGGCAGCCCTCAATAATCGCTCTGGCGCCGGACCGATGGACACAACGTTCTCCTCCGGGGAGGGTTGCTGCTGACCACTGGCTGCTGGGGTGGATGTTATAGCTTGCGTGGGGCGTTGGCTGTTGCTGTTGTTGGGAGTGCTGCTCACAGCGGAGGTCTCTGAGGAACTCATGGTGAGCTCATATAGTGGTTGACGTTGAGTGGAGTATTACTGATCCCAGCAATATACACACTGACTGACAGAGTACGCAATGCTATATAGTGGTTGACGGTGAGTGAAGTACTACAGATCCCAGCAATATACACAGTGACTGGCAGTACAATGGTATGGGTGGGTGAGCAGAGTACTACAGATCCCAGCAATGCTATATAGTAATGGGGTGACTGAGTGAGCAGTGAGTACTACTGTTCCCAGCAGACACAGAGTGGCAGTAAACACAATGCTATATAGTGTGGCTGAGCGAGCGGTGTACTACTATTCCCAGCAGACACAGAGTGGCAGTAAACAGAATGCTATATAGTGTGGCTGAGCGAGGTACACAGAGTGGCAGTAAACACAATGCTATATAGTGTGGCTGAGCGAGCGGTGTACTACTATTCCCAGCAGACACAAAGTGGCAGTAAACACAATGCTATATAGTGTGGCTGAGCGAGCGGTGTAGTACTGTTCCCAGCAGACACAGAGTGGCAGGAAACCAATGCTATATAGTGTGGCTGAGCGAGGTACACAGAGTGACAGTAAACACAATGCTATATAGTGTGGCTGAGCGAGCGGTGTATACTATTCCCAGCAGACACAGAGTGGCAGTAAACAGAATGCTATATAGTGTGGCTGAGCGAGGTACACAGAGTGGCAGTAAACACAATGCTATATAGTGTGGCTGAGCGAGCGGTGTACTACTATTCCCAGCAGGCACAGAGTGGCAGTAAACAGAATGCTATATAGTGTGGCTGAGCGAGGTACACAGAGTGGCAGTAAACACAATGCTATATAGTGTGGCTGAGCGAGCGGTGTACTACTATTCCCAGCAGACACAAAGTGGCAGTAAACACAATGCTATATAGTGTGGCTGAGTGAGCGGTGTAGTACTGTTCCCAGCAGACACAGAGTCGCAGTAAACACAATGCTATATAGTGTGGCTGAGCGAGGTACACAGAGTGACAGTAAACACAATGCTATATAGTGTGGCTGAGCGAGCGGTGTACTACTATTCCCAGCAGACACAGAGTGGCAGTAAACAGAATGCTATATAGTGTGGCTGAGCGAGGTACACAGAGTGGCAGTAAACAGAATGCTATATAGTGTGGCTGAGCGAGCGGTGTACTACTATTCCCAGCAGCAACACAATGACTGGGGGGACCCTGGCTAGCGTGGCTGGAGCGCAAACTACCCTGCCTGCTTACCCAAAGCTAAACCCACAGACAAATGGCGGAGATATGACGTGGTTCGGGTATTTATTTACCCGAACCACGTGACAGTTCGGCCAATCAGAGCGCGTTCGGGTCCGAACCACGTGACCCGTTCGGCCAATCACAGCGCTAGCCGAACGTTCGGGGAACGTTCGGCCATGCGCTCTTAGTTCGGCCATGTTGCCAAACGGTTTGGCCCAGTACAGGTCATTCCCCTTGAGTTTTTTTTATACGGGGGTCCCTCAACAGTCTGGACAGCATGAAAGATGCTATCTGCGCAAAGTCAGATGCCACCTTACTAGCCATCTCATCTTGCTCTTCCTCAGTGATATCAGGCAAGTTCTCCTCCTCCCCCTAGCCATGAACAATACCACGGGAAAGGTGAGCAGCACAAGCACCCTGCAATGCCTGCTTCAGTTGTTCTTCCGCTTCCTCCTAAAAAAAAACACCTTCCTCATCCGACTCCTCTTCCCCAGATGACTTCTCCTCCTCCCCCCTGTGATGCCGCAGGTGTTGATGATGCCGCAGGTGATGTTTCTTAAAACTCTTCCTCCTCCTCCTGTTCCTGGTCATGCTCCTCTACAGCTTGATCACCCCTCTACGCACGGCACGCTCCAGGATGAAAGCATATGGGATCAAGTCGCTGATGGCGCTTTCACTGCGAATCACCAGGTTTGTCATCTCCTCAAACGGCCGCATGAGCCTGCAGGCATTATGCATGAATGTCCAGTACTTCGCCATAACATCCCCAGCTCCACAGAGCATGTCCTTTCACTGTAGTTGTACAGATACTGTTTGACGGCTTTCTCCTGTTGTAGCAGGCGGGCTATCAAAAATCAAGCACCTCACTGGCAAGGTGTTTCTCCGCTGAATATCGGCCAAGCGCGCCATGGCCATGTAGGACCTTGGACCACCTGAAATGCCCACACTTCTTCCTGGACTGCTTCAAGACCTCCTGTAAGCCTGGGTACTAGCACACAAATCTTTGGATTATGAGACTGAGCACATGTGTCATGCAGGGTACATGTGTCAACTTTCCCAAGCTCAGCCAAAACGAGATGCTGCCATTGTCACACACCACATTGCAGATCTCCAGTTGGTGCGGGGTCAGCCACTGATCCACCTGTTTGTTCAGAGCAGCCAGGAGAGCTGCTCCAGTGTGACTCTGGGTTTTGAGGCAAGAGATGTCCAAGATCGCATGACAGCATTGTACTTGGCATGCACCATAGGCCTTGGGGAGCTGGGGGGGGGGGTGTAGTTGGAGAGGATGTAGCAGGAGGAGTAGAAGGAGAAGGAGAGGAGGTGACCTGCTTGCCAGCGGTCACAAGGTTGACCCAATGTGCCGTATAAGTATTATACAGTACCTGCTCTGACCGTGCTTGGCAGACCAGGCATCCGTGGTTAGATGGACCCTTGACCCAACGTTGTGTGAAAGAGATGACACCACTAGCCTTTCTACATTACGATACAGTTTGGGTATTTCCTTTTGAGAAAAGTAATTGCAGCCTGGTATCTTCCACTGCAGTGTCCCAATCGCTACAAATTTTCGTAAGGCCTCAGAGTCCACCAGCCGGTATGGTAACAGCTGGCGAGATGACAGTTCTGCCAAGGCAGCTGTCAGATGCCATGCAAAGGGGGTGACTGACTAGAAGACATTGGCTCTCTCATTCTTCCGCTCAAAGATTTTCTTCATGGACACCTGGCTGCTGCTGTGGGCAAAGGAGCAGGAAGCGCTCAAGTTGAGAGGCGGAGTGGAGGAGGGTGGCTGTGAAGGTGCAAGGGATAAAGCGGCTGAAGAAGATGCTGCACCTGAAGGAGGAAGAGGAGGTGGAGGGTGGCTTTGCGTTTGTTTGCTGCTTTTCCTCCAATGGTCTTCCTATTGCTGTTTGTGCTTTTTCACCATGTGCCTTCATAAGGTAGTAGCCTTCGTCTTTCCACGACTCAATCTTTGATTGCAGATAGTACAGATGGCATTCTCTCATCTGAGGCAGACACACACAAAAAACTCCACACCGCTGAGCCCTGGAATGATGGCACTTTGGTGGTGGCATCAGCAGCTGACCTTGAAGAGCATGTTGGCTGGCTGTCCATAGGTGGCAATACATGCCGCCAGACACTGCCATGAGCTGTTTCTGATGATGATGAGCTCCCCCTGCTTCTTTCAGCAACTCGTCTCCTCCTACTCCTCTCCGACTCCCCCTCTGAACTGTCCCCTGGTCATCATGTCTATTAGGATCCCCCGTGACATCCATGGCAGTATCATCATCCTCCACAGCTTTGCTTATATCAGACACCTCCAAAACTGCACCAACAACAGGTACTTCATCATCCTCACACCTTAGGTCCATACTGGCGCCTAACTCAGACATATGAGGTGGTGGTGTAACATGTTTAGCAATCTTGTAACAAGAATGGCTGTGAATCAGTTAATTCCCCACCAAATAACTCCTGCAATGTGTCAAATGGGCCGGATGTGGTGCTAGAAGTAGTAGCAGTGGTGGCTGCGGAGGAAGATATGTTACGGTTCCATGTGGAAGCTGAGGAAGATAAAGCGTTCTGTGTTAAATAGTCAAGTACGTCCTGGCAGTACGTTTGGTCCAGGGCTGCACAAAATCATGTCACCTCGACCAGACCTGCCGGGTGGCCTGCCTCTGGCTCTGCCTCTTGTTTTGTTCATATTGGGGGGGATGAAGTGAAAGGTATGCACTGACTTGATTAATACAATGTGCAGCTACACAGGTGCAGTTAAAAGGTTGCAGTGACTGCTGGTACAACAATGTGCGGTCACACAGGTGCAGTGAAAAGGTGACTGCTGGTACAACAATGTGCAGCTACACAGGTGCAGTGAAAAGATTGCAGTGACTGTTGGTACAACAATGTGGGGTCACACAGGTGCAGTGAAAAGGTGACTGCTGGTACAACAATGTGCAGTTACACAGGTGCAGTGAGCAGGTTGCAGTGATTGGCGGTACAACCATGTGCAGTCACACGGGTGCAGTGATAAGGTGGCTGCTGGTACAACAATGTGCGGTCACACAGGTGCAGTGAAAAGGTGACTGCTGGTGCAACAATGTGCGGTTACACAGGTACAGTGAAAAGGTTGCAGTGACTGGTGTATAAAACTGCATGCTATTACACAGGTGCAGTGAAAGGTATGCATGGACTGTGCTGGGCCTGGCACAGTATAGCAATTAGCAAGGGCCAGCTGTGATACACAGGGCTGTAATATGCAGTGTCAATGGCACAAATGGGCAGTCACACACAGAGGCAGTGAAAGGTACTGACTGTTTGTATAATATGTGCAGTCACACACACAGGTGCAGTGAAAAGGTAGGCACTGAATGTGCTGGGCCTGGCACAGTATAGCAGTTAGCAAGGGCCAGCTGCGACACGCAGGGCTGTATAATGCAGTGTCAGTGGCACACACACGAAAAAAAAACACTTCACAAGAACATTAGCTCTGAAAAGAGCTCTTTTTGTGATGCTTTTCAACAACAAATATCAGCTAGGAGCAAGCTACAAGAGCCTAACTAAGCTTTCCCTATCTCTGCAGCAGGTTTCTCTCCCTTCTCTCACTACTGCAGCAACACAGAGTGAGATCATGACCGACGCTGCTGCAGAGCCGGTTCTAGACTGGCACATATGAGGGGGCAGTCAAAATTGGGAAGAGGGCATCATAGATAAGGAAATTTGGTAAACATTTGGTTAATTATAAACATCAATCCTGTTGGCTCAGAGAATGTACAGTGCTGCCCATAATTATTCATACCTCAGGTAATTTTGACCTAAAGTTACTTTTAATCATTTTTCTGCTGTAATACAGAAATCTTTTTCTATAAAGGTGTTGATATGCTGTGCTGTTGTGTATTTTTCACAGCAAAGAGCACGCTGACTGAGACTGGAACTGGCAGTGGCACTGGCCTAGTGGCCCATCTGACCTGACTGCCTGCCTTGCAGGCACTGGCAGAGTGGCGGACTAGAGGCAGCTCAGGCAGTGGTGGCAAGCAACAATAACAGTTTACAAAATGGTGGAGAGGAGCAGATTAGGAGAGATACGGTGTGACTGACTGACAGGTGCACGCAGTGCACAGGGAGTCAGTCATCCTTGAAAACAACACTGTGACTGGGTGGCTCTAATAGAAAAGAGAGGAGGCAGGAGCCAGGCAGCCAGCACTGAGCACACAAAGATCTCGATCGAGAGCACACACAGCAGCGTCTGTGTCTCTCTCAGTCTCAAACACAAATGGCGCGGGCAGTTGGGCTGGCATTTAGCTCTCTCCGAGTAGCGTATGATGTCATACGCTAAGAGGAGGACTCGGAGGAGCAAGAGCCAATTGCGCACAGCCAAGCGGTCATGTGACTGAACAGTCACATGACCGCTGCGCACCTCCCACTGATTGACATCCGTGCCGTCTCCTCGCCTCGCTGGGTCTGAGTTCCAGAACCAGGAAATAGGTGGAGGAGGCAGCCAGGCTACGTTTAAGGGGGCAGAGTGATTATTTAATGGGGCGATGCTCCCTCTTGCCCCACGCTAGAGCCGACCCATGCTGCTGCCTTATATAAGGGGGAGGGCTCCAGGAGGGAGTGCAGCCTGATTGGCTGCCATGTGTCTGCTGACTGATGTGGAGGGTCAAAGTTTAGCTCAATTATGCAGTATAGGGGCGGGTCGAACTCACCATAAAGTTCGCGTTTCACCACGAATGTGAACCAGCGATGTTTGCGCGAATACGTTTGCGGCCGAACCGTTCAGGACAACTCTAATTATTATTATTTATTTATTTTGTTTTGCTTGATATGGGCTGATTTACTAAACTGACAGGGTGAAAATTGTGATCTTTTGGCTCAGTACAGCCATGCTCACAATGTAGGATGTGCTCACATCCTTCCACGGAAACATGCAACCACAATGAATAGGAACTTTGGACCAGTGGTGCTCAGCAGAGCTCGAATATTCGAGTAGCTCGAATATTCGAGCTCTTTTTCAGCTATTCGAGCTCGGTATTCGAGCTCCGAATAGCTGCAGCTATTCGAATGGGCTATTCGAGTAAACGCGAATAGCCCATTCGCTATTCGAGCTATTCAAGCAAACGGCGCTATTCGAGCTCGGGTACCGAGCTCGAATAGCGTCATAGCCCAGATTGATGTCCTTAGAGCCAATCAGAGGGCTCCCAGGCCCTCTGACGGCAGCCAATCACAGAGGGGGACCCTGGCCAGCCCCTACCCTATAAATAGCGGCCGCCATGTTAGGTTTCTCCGTCCTTGCCTGAGACTTGCATAGAGAGAGAGTTGCTCCTTTGTGCTTTGGCTTAGCAAGAGCTCTATTGTGGTCATTTACCTAGCGTTTTTGCTCACATACACCTCCTATACACACCTATATTGTTGTTAGTTAGATAGACATTGTATTTTAGTTAGTAGCTTTTGTGTTACATAGACAGAGACAGCTGCTGCAGGCAAGCTTACAGCTTTAGGCCTCAGGGCCTGCCTGTGTGGGCAGCTGTTCTCTCCTGTCCTCTGTTAGTATATTTCTCTCATCTATACCAGTATTTCTGCTGTCCTTTACTACTGATTGATTCTGTATTTAGTATTGTAGTTATACTGTACTAGGACACTCACTGTCACTGTTCATAGGCTAAGGCTAAGGCTACTAGCTCCTGCGTGTGTGCACTCACTGTCTTGTACACACACACTCTATTTCCTTCTGATTACTGATTGATTATTGTAATTAGTTGTACTTACTGTTACTACTTACTCTTACTGTACTATAGGAGTCTAGGACACTCAGTCACTGTTCATAGGCTACTAGCTCCTGCGTGTGTGCACTCACTCACTGTCTGTGTACTGTAGTGTACACACACACTCTATTTCCTTCTGATTACTGATTGATTATTGTAATTAGTTGTACTTACTGTTACTACTTACTCTTACTGTACTATAGGAGTCTAGGACACTCAGTCACTGTTCATAGGCTACTAGCTCCTGCGTGTGTGCACTCACTGTCTGTGTACTGTACACACACACTCTATTTCCTTCTGATTACTGATTGATTATTGTAATTAGTTGTACTTACTGTTACTACTTACTCTTACTGTACTATAGGAGTCTAGGACACTCAGTCACTGTTCATAGGCTAGCTCCTGCGTGTGTGTGTGCACTCACTGTCTGTGTAGTGTGTGCACACTACACACACTCTATTTCCTTCTGATTACTGATTGATTATTGTAATTTCTAGTTGTACTTCCTGACTCTTACTACTTACTTACTGTAGTAGGGACACTCACTCAGTCACTGTTCATAGGCTAGCTCCTGCGCGTGTTTGCGCGTGCGTGCACTCACTGTCTGTAGTGTACACACACTAAATTTACTTGTGATTACTACTGATTATTGTAACTTCTAGTTGTACTTCCTGACTGTTACTACTTACTTACTGTACTAGGGACACTCACTCAGTCACCTCACCCACCAACCCACTCCATTAAAGTACCCCACTTTTAACCCGCCCTTTTAAAAAACTTTTGTCTTTACGCCCAAAACATCGAAGATGTCTGGAAGTGGCAGCCAGCGCGGTTTGGGCAAGGGGAAGGGCAGCAAGGGAATCAGGAGGAGAGGGAGCAGCATTGTGGCAGGCCGCGGCCGCGCCACCATGCACAGTTCCGCAGCAGCAGCAGCAGCGTCAGTGGCTAACATTCCTCCCATAGCCACTGGCCGTGGACGCCTTGGGCGCCGCCCAGCAGGAGCATCTGCAACTCACGCTGCAGAGACACAGCAGCAGCAGCGTGTAGCACCTGCTCCGATTTTCCTCCAGCCGGGTCGGAAACGTCCCATTGAGGAAAAGCATGCAGACACTGTGGAGCAACTCATGACGGAGGATGAGCAGCCCGCCATCAGCTCTGCATCCGAAGCCTCCACCCTCACCACCACCACCACCACCCCTGTTCGCAGCAGCCGCCCAGCAGGGTCTGGGGAGGAGGCCAGTTCACCGTCACAAGTTGGCGACCTGTCACTCAGCAGTATTTTTACCCCAGGCACCATCAGGGTATTGTCTGCTGTTGTTGGCGATTTGGAGGAGGAGATGCTGATGGGCACTTTGGGTGATGAGGGATTGGACAGCAAGACTGTGGCGACAGTCAAGCAGCCCATCCATGCATCAGGAGAGGAGTTTGGGGGGTCATCATCCCAGCAGGACATGTTTCAGGAGGGGGAGTATGATGATGACCCGGTGACAGACAGAGACTGGGTGCCACCACCTCCAGGGGATGTCGTCCTCAGCAGCTCTGAGGAGGAGGAGGAGGATGCGCTTGTGGGCCTTGCAAGGAGGCGCATCATTGCAAGCATTGGCAGCAGTAGGCAGGTCCCACAGCCTGCTGGTGTCTCAGGCTCAGCAGCAGCAGCATCTGCCAGTACCACCACCAGCCGCACCCAAGCCCCCCCCCCCAACCACCACAGGGAGACAGGCGGCAGCAGCGCTTCCATGCCGTAGGGGGATGTTTCTGTCACCAATCTGGCGATTTTTCACCATGCCCACTGTGTACAGCAAGTACACCACTTGCAACCACTGTCAGCGGAAGTTGAGCAGAGGTGCAGACCCCTTAAAGTTCAGCACCAGCTCGCTCATCAACCACCTTGCTGCGAAACATTTCCACCAGCATGAGGAGTTCCAGAGGCTGAAGGCATCTGGTGCTGGCAGTGGCACCACACCCATCACTGCACAGCCTTCAGCTGCAGCAGCATCAGCAACAGCAGCCACCCGCCCTCCTGCTCCTCCAGCAGCACCAGCAGGAGTGCGGAAACGCACTGCTCCTCCCCCTCTGCAACTCCTGCCGCCGACACTGAGGCCTGTTCTGGCAGCCAGTCCTCAGTGGCCTCCTCCGCTGTGTCTGCTGATTCCTGTGCCAGCAAAAGGCCACGCCAGAGCCTTTTGAGCGAGTCCTTCCAGGGGGTGGTTAGGGCTCTGCCTCCCAGCAGCCGTCGCGTGCGGCAGCTGAACGGCTTGCTGGCACGGGCCATGTGCTCCCAACTCCTGCCATACATGCTCGTGCAGGAGGGGAGCGACATTCGTGCGCTGCTTGCTTGCGCAGCCCCAGACTGGTAGCTCCCCAGCAGACACTTCTTTGCCCGCAAGGCCATTCCTGCACTGCACCGCTTTGTGATGGCCAATGTGGAGCGAGGGCTGGAGCACGCGGTTGGTGAAAGGGTCCACGTCACCATGGACTCCTGGAGCAGCCGCTTCGGGACAGGCCGCTACCTGTCCTTCACTGTCCACTGGGTCAGCTTGGTGGAAGGAGGTGAGGATGGGAGAGCAGCAGCGGGCACAGCAGCAGCAGCAACACAGTGGGTGGTGCCACCCCACAGGGTCAGGGGAACTGCAGCAGGTTCCTCCGATCCTCTGCCATCCTCCGGCACACCTGGCCAAACCCCCCGCCTCAGCAGCAGCGTGAAGGCCCGCCACTGCCAAGCGCTGCTGCACTTGGTCAGCCTTGGGAAGACCAAGCTGACGGCAACCCATGTGTTGGCCAAACTCCAGGAGCAGGAGAGGATTTGGCTGACCCCCAGAGGCCTCAGAGTCGGAGAGGTGGTGGCCGACAATGGGGCCAATCTGGTTGCCGCAATAGACAGGGGAAACCTGACCCACATCCCCTGTCTTGCCCACGTGCTGAACCTGGTGGTGCAGAACTTCTTGCGCACCTACCAGGGGATGGGCGAACTGCTGGAAAAGGCAAGGAACGTTGTGCGTCACTTCCGGCGCTCGGCTGCAGCCTGTGCGAGCCTGGAAGACGTGCAAAAGGAGCTGGATCTGCCACGCCATCGGCTGATCCTTGACGTTCCGACTCGCTGGAACTCCACCCTGGCGATGTTGGAGCGTCTGGTTGAACAGAAGCGCGCTGTCAAACAGTACCTTGCCCTGGCCACTGTTTCCGCCGCTCAGAGAAGGGACAAGACCAGCAACATCCCGTCCATCGTCCCCGATGATGACTGGAGGCACATGCAGCAGGTGTGCTTAGTGCTGGCTCCCTTTCTGCAGGCCACCAACATGGTGAGCAGGGACCATGCTATGGTCTGCGAGTGGGTGCCCCTGGTTTGTCTGCTGAACAGGGCCCTCGATGCTTTGCTGGAACAGGGAGCGGCAGCCTTGGACCAGCAGGAGCGGCAAGCAGCTGCACAGTCCACCTCTGAGGGGGAGGAGGAGGAGGACTTGGTGGAGGTCCCTGACCTTGCTGCTGATGAGGGGGAGCAGCACAGTGCAGCTGAGTTGGTGCGGGGGTGGAGAGAGGATGAGGCTGACGAGGCAGAGGAGGAGGATGAGGACAGCAGCACTGCCGTCGATGTGCCAGCAGACGTGGCCCGCCTCTTCCCAATGGCAGCGCACATGCTGACGTGCCTGCGCAGGGACCCCAGGGTGATCCAGATGAAGCAGAGGGAGGACATCTGGATCAGCATGATGTTGGACCCACGCCTCAAGGGGAAGTTGAGCCAGTTCCTGCCGCCTGCAGGAGGAGACCCAGCGCAACAAATAAGGAGCTTGCAGCAGGCCCTTGTTGAGCGCTTGGAGGAAGCCTTCCCCCAGCCTTCCACCCCCACTGTCCAGCAGCCAGCACAGAGGCAGCAGCAGGTGCCTGCATCCAGCAGCAAGCGCCCCACAGACCTGCTGTCTCTCAGCCACGAGCTCTACAGGACTGTAGAGGCTCCGGCAGCAGTGACTAGAGAGGAGGTGCATGCAGCAGCATCCTCCACCGGTCACAGCCAGCGCCTGACCCGCATGGTGGCTGACTACATGGGGTCCTACAGCGGGCTTGACAGCGATGCCCCTGTTGATCCCATGGAGTATTGGGTCAAGCGCCTGGAGATCTGGAGCGAGCTGGCGCAGTACGCCCTGGAAGTGCTGTCCTGCCCCCCTTCCAGCGTGCTGTCCGAGCGCTGCTTCAGTGCAGCTGGTGGTGTGGTCACCGAGAAACGCTCACGTCTGTCTCACAAGTCTGTGGACAGACTGACGTTTCTCAAGATGAACCAGGCGTGGGTGGAAGGCGAGTTCCTGGCCCCTGTTGTCGGCGAGAGGGGGACATGAACTGGCTAAGAACCATCGTTAATGTGCCTTACCACCCTTTACCACCTCCTGGCTCCTGCTCACTAAGCCAGCCTGGTTCACTTTGACTATTACGTCGCCTGCAGCCACACATTTTACACCTACAGTGGGCTGCTGTGTACTGCCCTTCTGCTGTCTGTGTTTCCCACTGCCAGGGTACACAGATTTACCTTCTGCTGCCACTCTGCCACCAGCTATTACGTCAAACAGTAGCTATATATCTGTGTAATTTGTTTTACAAACAAAACCAAAAAACCATTAAAAAAAAAAAAGGTTTAATTTTTCTGAGGTGCCCGGGTTGAAAACTGTGTTGTTCCAGTTGTGTATTGGACACGATGTGGGCTGCACGACCGCTGTCTGGGACCTCCTGTTGTGTTTATTTACGGCCTGATATCACCGCTAGGTACCAGGGCTATTATGTCACGCTGCCTGCCTGCTGCCACACTCACACTACTCCTCCATTCCTCCTGCTGCTGCTGTCTGTCTGTGTTTCCCACTGCCAGGGTACACAGAATTACCTTCTGCTGCCACACTGCCACCAGCTATTACGTCAAACAATAGCTGCTCACATTACTCCTCCATTCCTCCTGCTGCTGCTGCTGTCGGTCTGTGTTTCCCACTGCCAGGGTACACAGAATTACATTCTGCTGCCACTCTGCTACCAGCTATTACGTCAAACAATAGCTATATATCTGTGTAATTTCTTTTACAAACAAAACCAAAAAACCATAAAAAAAAAGGTTTAATTTTTCTGAGGTGCCCGGGTTGAAAACTGTGTTGTCCCAGTTGTGTATTGGACACGATGTGGGCTGCACGACCGCTGTCTGGGACCTCCTGTTGTGTTTATTTATGACCTGGTATCACCGCTAGGTATCAGGGCTATTATGTCACGCTGCCTGCCTGCTGCCACACTCACACTACTCCTCCATTCCTCCTGCTGCTGCTGTCTGTCTGTGTTTCCCACTGCCAGGGTACACAGAATTACCTTCTGCTGCCAGTCTGCCACCAGCTATTACGTCAAACAATAGCTGCACACATAATTACTCCTCCATTCCTCCTGCTGCTGCTGCTGTCTGTCTGTGTTTCCCAATGCCAGGGTACACAGATTTACCTTCTGCTGCCACTCTGCCACCAGCTATTACGTCAAAAAATAGCTATATCTGTGTAATTGGTTGTAAAACCAAAACTACAAAACCATTACAAAAAAAAATGTTTAATTTTTCTGAGGTGCCTGGGTTGAAAACTGTGTTGTCCCAGTTGTGTATTGGACACGATGTGGGCTGCACGACCGCTGTCTGGGACCTCCTGTTGTGTTCATTTACGGCCTGGTATCACCGCTAGGTACCAGGGCTATTATGTCACGCTGCCTGCCTGCTGCCACACTCACACTACTCCTCCATTCCTCCTGCTGCTGCTGTCTGTCTGTGTTTCCCACTGCCAGGGTACACAGAATTACCTTCTGCTGCCAGTCTGCCACCAGCTATTACGTCAAACAATAGCTGCACACATAATTACTCCTCCATTCCTCCTGCTGCTGCTGCTGTCTGTCTGTGTTTCCCAACGCCAGGGTACACAGATTTACCTTCTGCTGCCACTCTGCCACCAGCTATTACGTCAAAAAATAGCTATATCTGTGTAATTGGTTGTAAAACCAAAACTACAAAACCATTACAAAAAAAAAGGTTTAATTTTTCTGAGGTGCCCGGGTTGAAAACTGTGTTGTCCCAGTTGTGTATTGGCCACGATGTGGGCTGCACGACCGCTGTCTGGGACCTCCTGTTGTGTTTATTTACGGCCTGGTATCACCGCTAGGTACCAGCGCTATTATGTCACGCTGCCTACCTGCTGCCACACTCACACTACTCCTCCATTCCTCCTGCTGATGCTGCTGTCTGTCTGTGTTTCCCACTGCCAGGGTACACAGAATTAGCTTCTGCTGCCACTCTGCCACCAGCTATTACGTCAAACAATAGCTGCTCACATAATTACTCCTCCATTCCTCCTGCTGCTGCTGTCTGTCTGTGTTTCCCAACGCCAGGGTACACAGATTTACCTTCTGCTGCCACTCTGCCACCAGCTATTACGTCAAAAAATAGCTATATCTGTGTAATTGGTTGTAAAACCAAAACTACAAAACTATTACAAAAAAAAAGGTTTAATTTTTCTGAGGTGCCCGGGTTGAAAACTGTGTTGTCCCAGTTGTGTATTGGACACAATGTGGGCTGCACGACCGCTGTCTGGGACCTCCTGCCTGCTGTGTTTATTTACAGCCCTGGTATCACCGCTAGGTACCAGGGCTATTATGTCACGCTGCCTGCCTCATTGACTGCCTGCTGCCACACACTCATCCTCCTCCTCCTGCTGCTGAATTTACCTCCTGCTGTCTGTGTGTTTCCACTGCCAGGGAGCACATACAATGGCGCTTCCAACATGCGTGCGCCACCAGATGAAGAAGATGAAGAAGATGAAGAAGAAGATGAAGAAGATGAAGAAGAAGATGAAGAAGATGAAGAAGAAGATGAAGAAGATGAAGAAGAAGAAGATGAAGAAGAAGAAGATGAAGAAGATGAAGAAAAAGAAGATGAAGAAGAAGAAGATATAGAAGAAGAAGAAGAAGATATAGAAGATAAAGAAGAAGAAGAAGAAGAGGAAGAAGTATATACAGTACTGAACAAAATTCTGGACACAACTTCTCTTTTCACCTTTTTTTTTTAAAGGAACATCCCCACATAATCACTTGCTGTTGTTACTTGGAAAAAAAGATGTTTCTTGCATCATTCACCCTCAAAACAAGTGTAGGAAGCTATTTAAGGCCAATTCGAATAGTCAGCTCGAATAATGAGCTCGAATACCGACTCGAATAGTGAGCTCGAAGTCCGAGGTCGAATCAAATAGTAAAATTTATTCGACTCGAATATTCGACTGACCTCGAATAATTTACTATTCGAATTCGACCAAACTCGAATTTTGAAAAGGGGTATTTGAGCACCACTACTTTGGACTGCTGTGGGCCCACAGATATCTACCTCCTCCTAAAGAAATAAGAGCTGGGGTACTTAAGTACCTTTTATCCATTACCACAAAATGTTTAGGGTGAAGAAAAGAAAACAACCCTGTGCTAAAATATATATATTTTTTAATAACATTGCATTCTCAAATCTTTATAAACAGAGCAGAAATGTCAAGGCATCAAGGCCGTAAGCCAACATGTCGACTGCCTCATGGTATTATTTACACTGTAGCTTGTTATACATGAGCAAAGTTGGAATCAATAGTTTCCGTTTCTACAGTAGTAGCATATCAAGCAAATAAAAAACAAAAACAAATTCCTCTCAGTAACCCCCCCTGTGCTTTTCCCTCCCCTTCTTTCTGCTGCCACTGTTCAGTTCTATAGTTCTTGCCTGAGATTTTTGTTCACCTGGGAAAGTCAAAGTGAGGACATGTCTTGGTGTAAATTATAATTATGAGATCACTTTGAGTGGTCCTAACTTGTTTAAGAGGTCCATTGCGTACTATTCGGTGTAGAACAATAGTTCCATTATATTTTCCACATCTTCCTTTGTAATGCGTAGGGTTTTAATCTTTTCCATTTTTTGAAGAACGCATTTGTATACTTCCCTTTGTGTTGGAGCGGATGCAGCTTATCAAGATTAACCACTTGCCGAGCGCCCACAGCCGATGGGCGGCGGCAAAGTGGATCCCTAAAGGACCGCAATACGCCCAAGGGCGTTGCGTCCTTTTCGCATGCCGGGGGAGCGATCGCGTCATTGATGACGCGCGCTTCCCCCGGCAACTGGCTCCGCCCACCCGCTGCAACATCCCGCCGGCCATACGGAAGCGCCGGCGGGATGTTAACCCCCGCGATCGCCGCTACAAAGTGTATAATACACTTTGTAATGTATACAAAGTGTATTATACAAGCTGCCTCCTGCCCTGGTGGTCCCAGTGTCCGAGGGACTACCAGGGCAGGCTGCAGCCTTCCTAGTCTGCACCCAAACACACTGATCTGCCCCCCCGTGCCCCCTGATCGCCCACAGCACCCCTCAGACCCCCCCCCCCCTGCCCAGCCCCCAGACCACTGTTTGCACCCAATCACCCGCCTAATAACCTATCAATCACTCCCTGTCACTATCTGTCAATGCTATTTTTTTTTATCCCCCCCCCCCTGCCCCCTGCTCCCTCCTGATCACCCCCCACCCCTCAGATTCTCCCCAGACCCCCCCCCCCCTCTGTGTACTGTATGCATCTATCCCCCCTGATCACCTGTCAATCACCCATCAATCACCCCCTGTCACTGCCACCCAACAATCAACCCCTAACCTGCCCCTTGCGGGCAATCTGATCACCCACCCACACCAATAGATCGCCCGCAGATCCGACATCAGATCCCCTCCCAAGTGCAGTGTTTACATCTTTTCTCTACCCTAAACACCCACTAATTACCCATCAATCACCCATCAATCACCCCCTATCACCACCTGTCACTGTTACCTATCAGATCAGACCCTAATCTGCCCTTTCACCCGCCCACACGCTCAGATTGCCCTCTGACCCCCCCTTATCAATTCACCAGTGCGATAATTACATCTGTTCTTCCCTGTAATAACCCACTGATCACCTGTCAATCACCTGCCAATCACCTATCACCCATCAATCACCCCCTGTCACTGCCACCCATCAATCAGCCCCTAACCTGCACCTTGCGGGCAATCTGATCACCCACCCACACCATTAGATCGCCTGCAAACCCGCCGTCAGATTACCTCCCAAATGTATTGTTTACATCTGTTATCTTCTCTAAACACCCACTAATTACCTATCAATCACCCCCTATCACCACCTGTCACTGTTACCTATCAGATCAGAGTCAGACCCTAATCTGCCCATTGCCTATCACCTATCACCCATCAATCACCCCCTGTCACCCCCTGTCACTGCCACCCATCAATCACCCCCTGTCACTGCCACCCATCAATCACCCCCTGTCACTGCCACCCATCAATCAGCCCCTAACCTGCCCCTTGCGGGCAATCTGATCACCCACCTACACCATCCGATCGCCTGCAGACCCGCAGTCAGATCGCCTCCCAAGTGCATTGCATCTGTTCTCTCCTCTAAACACCCACTAATTACCCATCAATCACCACCTGTCACTGCTACCCATCAGATTAGACCCCTATCTGCCCCTAGGGCACCCAATCACCCGCCCCCACACCCTCAGACCCCAGCCCTGATCACCTCGCCAGTGCATTACTTGCATCTATCCCCCCCACTAATCACACCTTGAGACACCCATCAATCACCTCCTGTCACCACCTGTCACCCCCTAGCACACCTACCCATCAGATCAGGCCCTAATTTGCCCCGTGTGGGCTCCTGATCACTCGGCCAAACCCTCAGATCCCCCTCAGACCCCCTTCCGCTCACCTCCCCAGTGCATTGAGTGCATCTATTTTCCCCACTAATCAATCCCTGAGACACCCATCAATCACCTCCTGTCACCCCCCTAGCACTCCTATCCATCAGATCAGGCCCAATACAACCTGTCATCTAAAAGGCCACCCTGCTTATGACCGGTTCCACAAAATTCGCCCCCTCATAGACCACCTGTCATCAAAATTTGCAGATGCTTATACCCCTGAATAGTCATTTTGAGACATTTGGTTTCTAGACTACTCACGGTTTGGGCCCGTAAAATGCCAGGGCGGTATAGGAATCCCACAAGTGACCCCATTTTAGAAAAAAGACACCCCAAGGTATTCTGTTAGGTGTATGATGAGTTCATAGAAGATTTTATTTTTTGTCAAAAGTTAGCGGAAATTGATTTTTATTGTTTTTTTTTCACAAAGTGTCATTTTTCACTAACTTGTGACAAAAAATAAAATCTTCTATGAACTCGCCATGCACCTAACGGAATACCTTGTGGTGTCTTCTTTCTAAAATGGGGTCACTTGTGGGGTTCCTATACTTCCCTGGCATTTTAGGGGCCCTAAACCGTGAGGAGTAGTCTAGAAAACAAATGCCTCAAAATGACCTGTGAATAGGACGTTGGGCCCCTTAGCGCACCTAGGCTGCAAAAAAAGTGTCACACATGTGGTATCACCGTACTCAGGAGAAGTAGTATAATGTGTTTTGGGGTGTATTTTTACACATACCCATGCTGGGTGGGAGAAATCTCTCTGTAAATGGACAATTGTGTGTAAAAAAAATCAAACAATTGTCATTTACAGAGATATTTCTCCCACCCAGCATGGGTATATGTAAAAATACACCACAAAACACATTATACTACTTCTCCTGAGTACGGTGGTACCACATGCGTGGCACTTTTTTACACCCTAAGTGCGCTAAGGGGCCCAAAGTCCAATGAGTACCTTTAGGATTTTACAGGTCATTTTGCGACATTTGGTTTCAAGACTACTCCTCACGGTTTAGGGCCCCTAAAATGCCAGGGCAGTATGGGAAACCCCACAAATGACCCCATTCTAGAAAGAAGACACCCCAAGGTATTCCGTTAGGAATATGGTGAGTTCATAGAAGATTTTATTTTTTGTCACAAGTTAGCGGAAAATGACACTTTGTGAAGAAAAACAATTAAAATCAATTTCCGCTAACTTGTGAGAAAAAATAAAATCTTCTATGAACTCACCATACTCCTAACGGAATACCTTGTGGTGTCTTCTTTCTAAAATGGGGTCATTAGTGGGGTTCCTATACTGCCCTGGCATTTTAGGGGCCCTAAACCGTGAGAGGTAGTCTTGAAACAAAAATGACCTGTGAAATCCTAAAGGTACTCATTGGACTTTGGGCCCCTTAGCGCAGTTGGGGTGCAAAAAAGTGCCACACATGTAGTATTGCCGTACTCAGGAGAAGTAGTATAATGTGTTTTGGGGTGTATTTTTACACATACCCATGCTGAGTGGGAGAAATCTCTCTGTAAATGGACAATTGTGTGTAAAACAAAACAAACAATTGTCATTTACAGAGATATTTCTCCCACCCAGCATGGGTATATGTAAAAATACACCCCAAAACACATTATACTACTTCTCCTGAGTATGGCGGTACCACATGTGTAACACTTTTTTGCACCGTAAGTGTGCGAAGGGGCCCAAAGTCCAATGGGTACCTTTAGGATTTCAAGGGTCATTTTGAGACATTTGTTTTTAAGACTACTCCTCACAGTTTAGGGCCCCTAAAATGCCAGGACAGTATAGGAACCCCACAAATGACCCCATTTTAGAAAGAAGACACCCCAAGGTATTCCGTTAGGAGTATGGTAAGTTCATAGAAGATTTTATTTTTTGTCACAAGTTAGCGGAAAATGACACTTTGTGAAAAAAATCACTTAAAATCAATTTCCGCTAACTTGTGACAAAAAATAAAATCTTCTATGAACTCACCATACTCCTAACGGAATACCTTGGGGTGTCTTCTTTCTAAAATGGGGTCATTTGTGGGGTTCCTATACTGCCCTGGCATTTTAGGGGCCCTAAACTGTGAGGAGTAGTCTTAAAAACAAATGTCTCAAAATGACCTGTGAAATCCTAAAGGTACTCATTGGACTTTGGGCCCCTTAGCGCAGTTAGGGTGCAAAAAAGTGCCACACATGTAGTATCGCCGTACTCAGGAGAAGTAGTATAATGTGTTTTGGGGTGTATTTTTACACATACCCATGCTGAGTGGGAGAAATATATCTGTAAATGGACAATTGTGTGTAAAAAAAATCAAACAATTGTCATTTACAGAGATATTTCTCCCACCCAGCATGGGTATGTGTAAAAATACACTCCAAAACACATTATACTACTTCTCCTGAGTACGGCAATACCACATGTGTGGCACTTTTTTGCAGCCTAACTGCGCTAAGGGGCCCAAAGTCCAATGAGCACCTTTAGACTTTACAGGGGTGCTTACAATTTAGCACCCCCCAAAATGCCAGGACAGTAAACACCCCCCCCCCAAATGACCCCATTTTGGAAAGAAGACCCTTCAAGGTATTCAGAGAGGAGCATAGTGAGTCCGTGGCAGATTTCATTTTTTTGTCGCAAGTTAGAAGAAATAGAAACTTTTTTTTTTGTCACAAAGTGTCATTTTCCGCTAACTTGTGACAAAAAATAAAATCTTCTATGAACTCACCATGCCTCTCACTGAATACTTTGGGATGTCTTCTTTCCAAAATGGGGTCATTTGGGGGGTATTTATACTATCCTGGAATTTTAGCACCTCATGAAACATGACAGGTGGGCAGAAAAGTCAGAGATGCTTGAAAATGGGAAAATTCACTTTTGGCACCATAGTTTGTAAACGCTATAACTTTTACCCAATCCAATAAATATACACTGAATGGTTTTTTTTTTATCAAAGACATGTAGCAGAATAACTTTCGCGCTCAAATGTATAGGAAATTTTACTTTATTTGAAAAATGTCAGCACAGAAAGTTAAAAAAGTAATTTTTTTGACAAAATTCATGTCTTTTTTGATGAATATAATAAAATGTAAAACTCGCAGCAGCAATCAAATAGCACAAAAAGAAAGCTGTATTAGTGAGAAGAAAAGGAGGTAAAATTCATTTAGGTGGTAGGTTGTATGACCGAGCAATAAACCGTGAAAGCTGCAGTGGTCTGAATGGAGAAAAAGGCTCTGGTCCTTAAGGGGTAGAAAGACTGTGGTCCTCAAGTGGTTAAACATGTGAAATAGTTATTGTTCTACATCCCAAATCGTAGGGCATGAAGGATAAATCCATATATAATAAATGACCTTCTTGGCTATGGCTAGTATGATATGTCCCAAGGAGGACAAGGTTTTTTAAATTGGGAGTCATCAGCTTCCTCTGGGTTTTCAGGTCATTCTTCATAGCGGAATAAGAAAGTTTGTGGCGTAAAATTTGTTTCTGACCTGCACATTTGTTTAATTAGAGATTGGACTTTCTTCCAAAAGTTGTTGATCACATTACAGTCCCAAAGGCAATGAAAGAGTCCGGCTTGGGGCATTTGGCATTTTGGACGAAAGGCGTTGTAGTTAGATGGTGGGATCTTGTATTTATTGTCAAAGGCGTATTTTGCCGTATGCAACATTTTAAATTGGGATTCTCTCCAACCTACGTTTATGATTAACTGCCTATAGATCTTACATCCTTCGATAATTTTCTGTGGTATATCTGGACCTGATATATCTTTTATCCATTTTTTTAGATTTAACTGGGCAAACGCGTCTTGTTGGTTATCTTGTAATCCTTGCTGTATTATTGACAAAAGAAGTCCATATTAGGGATGGTTGTAGTCAGCCAACTTCGCTACGCTGGAACTACGCGTAGTTTTACGCAATTACGCTTTACCAAACTACGGCTTTGAAATCAAATATTCGCTCCGTATGCATTACGTAGACTACGCGTTAAAATACGCAATTGCGCATAGTGCGAAGAGTATTGTATGCGGATGCTTATGCCCGTCTGCAGAAAATTTTACGCTTTAATTCATCATTAAATTCGCACTGCCGTAGTTTCTGCTCATCCCTGGTCCATATGTCCTTGGTTTAAAAAGGAATCAAAATAATTAGGTCTTGCTACTTGAGAAAGGTCCATCACCATGACTCTTACATATGACTTGATGTGTGCATAGTACAGAAAATAAGTACATGGTAGATCAAAATCCTGCCGTAATTCTGTGAAAGTCTTCCATTTCCCGGTATCTAAATGGAATAGGCAAGTATGCTAAAATATTTAATGAAACCAACACACATGTTATTTATTTATTTACAGGATAACCGAGGCGACGAGACGTAATGAGATAAACATGTGTATATACAGTGCCAAGCACACAAATGACTATGCTGCTTTCCTTTATTTCTTTCCCTGCCTGAAAGAGTTAAACATCAGATATGCAAGTGACAGTTTCTGTCTGGGTCAAGATTGGGTCGACTGATAAGGAATAACAGCCATAAAACATTTTCCTGTCAGTAAACCGCTTCTGAGAGCTGAAAGACGGCAAAAAGGGTCAGTAGTTCATAGATTTTAGTTCTGGCATACTTCAATGAATATGTCATTGAGCAGAGACACTGAAACAGTAAAAACTGTAGGATATCTAAAAAAAGGGACCCCATCTTTGGAATCCAAGTCTAACAATATGTCTTCTACCTGCATTAGACATTTCGTGAAATTCAGACGTCGCTAACGGCCATGGCTGAGACTTATGTACGTCAGCATCACTACCATTGAAATAGCCCAAATAAACAGGTTTTTGTGACCCTAGGCTATGACCTCTTCGGCCTAGGGGCCCGAAACTCACCAGTCATGTTCCCCCTAAGGGTCCCTACAATGCTAGAAAATTTGCCACTGCTGAGCAATTGCCCTTTGAAAAGATGTGAGATTTT
Organism: Hyperolius riggenbachi; assembly: GCF_040937935.1. Classification (NCBI taxonomy): domain Eukaryota; kingdom Metazoa; phylum Chordata; class Amphibia; order Anura; family Hyperoliidae; genus Hyperolius; species Hyperolius riggenbachi. Next base: position 416,164,177 of record NC_090649.1, on the reverse strand, counting down.
GGAAAGTGAAATAGGGAGGCAATGAAAGCCTATGGGGGATTTTACCAATTTTGGACCCCTGTAACTCTGGTTTGCAGGGATGTAGGGACCCCATCTTTGGAATCCAAGTCTAACAATATGTCTTCTACCTGCATGAGACATTTCGTGAAATTCAGACGTTGCTAACGGCCATGGCTGAGATTTATGTACGTCAGCATCACTACCATTGAAATAGCCCAAATAAACAGGTTTTTGTGACCCTAGGCTATGACCTCTTCGGCCTAGGGGCCCGAAACTCACCAGTCATGTTCCCCCTAAGGGTCCCTACAATGCTAGAAAATTTGCCACTGCTGAGCAATTGCCCTTTGAAAAGATGTGAGATTTTGGAAAGTGAAATAGGGAGGCAATGAAAGCCTATGGGGAATTTTACCAATTTTGGACCCCTGTAACTCTGGTTTGCAGAGATGTAGGGACCCCATCTTTGGAATCCAAGTCTAACAATATGTCTTCTACCTGCATGAGACATTTCGTGAAATTCAGACGTTGCTAACGGCCATGGCTGAGATTTATGTACGTCAGCATCACTACCATTGAAATAGCCCAAATAAACAGGTTTTTGTGACCCTAGGCTATGACCTCTTCGGCCTAGGGGCCCGAAACTCACCAGTCATGTTCCCCCTAAGGGTCCCTACAATGCTAGAAAATTTGCCACTGCTGAGCAATTGCCTTTTGAAAAGATGTGAGATTTTGGAAAGTGAAATAGGGAGGCAATGAAAGCCTATAGGGGATTTTACCAATTTTGGACCCCTGTAACTCTGGTTTGCAGAGATGTAGGGACCCCATCTTTGGAATCCAAGTCTAACAATATGTCTTCTACCTGCATGAGACATTTCGTGAAATTCAGACGTTGCTAACGGCCATGGCTGAGATTTATGTACGTCAGCATCACTACCATTGAAATAGCCCAAATAAACAGGTTTTTGTGACCCTAGGCTATGACCTCTTCGGCCTAGGGGCCCGAAACTCACCAGTCATGTTCCCCCTAAGGGTTCCTACAATGCTAGAAAATTTGCCACTGCTGAGCAATTGCCCTTTGAAAAGATGTGAGATTTTGGAAAGTGAAATAGGGAGGCAATGAAAGCCTATGGGGGATTTTACCAATTTTGGACCCCTGTAACTCTGGTTTGCAGAGATGTAGGGACCCCATCTTTGGAATCCAAGTCTAACAATATGTCTTCTACCTGCATGAGACATTTCGTGAAATTCAGACGTTGCTAACGGCCATGGCTGAGATTTATGTACGTCAGCAACACTACCATTGAAATTGCCCAAATAAACAGGTTTTTGTGACCCTAGGCTATGACCTCTTCGGCCTAGGACTGCATTGAACGCGACCCACGCATTGTGCGCATTCTGGACAACACCAATTACTGGGTTTATACCCTTCTGGATCCACGGTACAAACACAATGTTCCAAAACTGCTTGAAGAAAGAGTCAGACAGGTCAAAATGGAAGAATACCAGCAGGCCCTTGTGGAGACTTTAGAGAGGAGATTGACATCCTCCCCCTCCTCTAGCCAGTTGTACGCCAACAGACTGACTTCCGCAAACCCAGGACGACCAGGAGGGCAGCAAACAACACAAGCCGCAGCTAGTGCCCAAAAGGGAATGGTATCGGCAGTGTCCTTGGAGTGGGAAAATTTTCTGACACCCATGCAGCAGCACACAGAACAGCAAGCGTGCAGATCCAACTCCAACACCGATCGCCTGGAGAAGATGGTCAAGGACTACATGTCAGATGGCATAGCTGTGTTGAACAATCCATCTGCACCCTTCAACTATTGGGTATCGAAGCTAGACACCTGGCACAAACTGGCAATGTACGCAATAGAGGTGCTGGCTTTCCCGGCAGCCAGCGTTATGTCGGAACGCTGTTTCAGTGCTGCCGGAGGCATCGTCACAGATCGGCGTATCCGCCTCTCCACAGAAAATGCAGACCGTCTGACTCAAATTAAAATGAATCAATCCTGGATTGGAAACGACTACGCAACACTCCCGGACCCCAACCAAGTAACATGAACAATGAACATCTGTGATGGGTTAGCGTTTCCGGTCCCTGTTTATTGAACCTCTCATCTGTATTACATTTATGACTGCATGGCGACAAAATGCAAATTGCTATCCGCACGCTTCTTGTCCTCATGCAAGGCCTGGGTTGTTGTGTCTCAAAGCGTGGCCTTCTCCTCCTGCGCCACCCTCCTCCTGTTCATCACGTGTGCTGCTGCTGGGTTAGCGTTACCGGTCCCTTTTCCTGGAACCTCTTATATGTATTACATTTATGACTGCATGCCGACAAAAAGCATGTTACCTGTGCAAAGAAAACAGACATTTCCCGCATTTAAAAGACAGTTTTCCCTTTGAAACTTTAAAATCGATTTTCTCAAAAACTATAAGCTCTTTTTGCTAAAAAAAAATTTCCTCTTGTACCCACTCCCAATGTGCACATACCCTGTAAATTTGGGGTATGCAGCATGTAAGGATGATTTACAAAGCACGAAAGTTCGGGTCCCCATTGACTTCCATTATGTTCGGAGTTCGGCGCAAACACCCGAACATCGCGGTGATGTTCGGCAAACGTTCGCGAACCCGAACATCTAGGTGTTCGCCCAACACTAGTGATCACTACATGTACCCCCCTATACATAATTCTCACCAGGGGCCATATGCAATTCACTTTTTCATCTGACTTTTCTCCCAGGAGATAACTTTTCATATCTGATTTAAAGTAACTTCTCAGTACTTTTTAACTAAAAAAGTACCAAAAAGTTGGTGAAATAGTACTATAAAAATTATGTTGAGTATTTTCTTGCTTTCTGGTGGCTTAAAAGGTATTTTATGGAGAAGTTTAAAAATATCACCTAGGAGAAAACTCAGGTGAAAAAGTGAATTGCATATGGCCCCAGATATCTGTATAATCAAGCTTTGTATTTCATCTGTCAATTGTTCGATTCTCACAGCTGTCTGGGAATATCCTCAAAGAAAAGAGTATTGATCATAGCGTACCAAACATATTGAAAAGTTTAAAAAAGATGTGCACTCACAAATGTATGTTGATATACAGCATATCATTGTGTATGGTTGTCTGGCCAGGAATCCTGCAACCACCCACAGCTACCCACCGTCCGTTCCTTCTACACTAACACTGGCGCATCCTTGCTTATTCGCAACATATAATAAAATCCCATGCTCTGGTTAGCTCCCTCCATTTAGTTTTGTCATCAATCAGACTTATCGGGGACCTGATGGGTATCTGTGGGATGGTGCAGGAGCCCTGGCTCGATGACCATACAGATCATATTTTTATATAAGATAATTTTAATTGTAATGGCGAAGGGGGCATATATCTGGATCCCACTCTTATATTAAGATTTTATAATACCCCGACTTTTGGTTGAATCAATAAATTCCAGCAGGTACAAACTGATTTCCAATTTTGTTTTTCTGATCAATTTTTAGATCACTTCTGTACAAAATCGATCAGAAAAGTGATCAGAAATCAGATTGAACCTGTCAGAAATTATCGATTCAACACAAACAAACCTGATGGGAAATTGTATGGTGTGTGCCAGGCATTATTGAAGTTAAACCGTGGGGACTTAATACCAGTTTTTCTTTATTTTTTTGTCAGTTTTATGCTGTGTTACTACCTTGATTTACCATTTTAATTAACATCTGTAACGCTTGGCGGTGTATCCTCTACAGTCAGTGCGCAATGCACACTCTGACGTAAAGGAAACACACGCACATGCAAGATGCAAGATGCAAGCAAGGCATAAAACTATGAATCTCAGAGTATAGTGCGAACGCACTGGTGGAGGAGAGGACGGACTCCAGCAGGAGATGTGGTGCACAGAGCAGGCATAGCTCCGAGCAACCACACTGACACTTAACAAAGTTTGCTCAGCGCAAAAGCAGCGCTGAGCTTTCTTAACCAGAACTCAGAGAGAAAAGGACAGGCAGACAGAATGAACACTTGCTAATCCAGTCATTCCTCAGTAACAGCAAGCATTCACCAACAGGGCAGACTGGAACGAGTCAGCCAATCGCGACCACAGTGATGGCTTACCTCGCAAGAACAGGACTGAAAGGATTCGCCACTCCTCCACAAGAGGTGGTGCAATCCACAAGACAAAGGCAGAGCAAGAAACAGGCACAGGAGAGACACAAATATACACAGTAATCCGCATTGCAATATGGAAAATAACAAAAGTGCTAGTATGCGTATATATTGGCAATGAACCAATATATGTCGCAAATACTAGCAAAATAACAAACGTGTGCTGTAAGTCCTAACTATTGTGTACGAGTCCCTGGGGTCCTGCCAATTCGAGCGTACAAGGAAAACTAACCAAGATAAACATAGACTGACAGATGGAACGCTTGCTAATCGGTCGCAATACCAAAGCGACAGCTAGCGTCCATACAAGACAAGACAGACAGGTGAGGTAACCAGTAGCAACCGCTGCTATGGCTTACACTCCAGGAACACAGGCCAGAAGGATCCACTGCCTCTAACACTAGGGCGAACGCGATCCACAAGGAACTTGACTAGGAGGACTCACTGACTCCTACGCAGGAATCAGTGCAGTCCACACAGGATAACACGAGAAATAGGAACAGGAACAGAGGTTCAGGAGTAACAGCTTAGACACACTGAGACTGAAACTATGATGGACGGGGAGCACAGCAGGAAGCAACTCTTTATACTGAGGTCATCAAATGAGAGTGGACATGCAAATTCCCACACAGGTGAATGGTAATCAGTCACAACCTGACAGCAGGAAAAGGCAGACAAAACTAAGCAACCTGCATGAAAGGAATTGCAGCTCAGCTGCAACAGGCAATGTTTGAACTCACAAGAGCATCTCAAGTAGAGTGGGGCCGAACCTCCGATTTTCGGTTCGCGAACCGGGTTTGTGAACTTCCGCGGAAGGTTCGGTTCGCATAAAAGTTCGCGAACCGCAATAGACTTCAATGGGGATTCGAACTTTGAAAAAAAAAAAATTATGCTGGCCACAAAAGTGATGGAAAAGATGTTTCAAGGGGTCTAACACCTGGACCCCCAGGTGGAAGAGTGGGATACATGCCAAAAGTCCCCGGGAAAAATCTGGATTTGACGCAAAGCAGCGTTTTAAGGGCAGAAATCACATTGAATGCTAAATGACAGGCCTAAAGTGCTTTAAAACATCTTGCATGTGTATACATCAATCAGGTAGTGTAATTAAGGTACTGCTTCACACTGACACACCAAACTCACCGTGTAACGCACCGCAAACAGCTGTTTGTGTAGTGACGGCCGTGCTGGACTGGTGCGCACCATGGCGAGAGTGCAGGTTTTGGTGGCTTTACAGCCCATATGGTTGCCTGGCTGATGTAGCTGAATGACCGAACAGGTATACAGTGGCGGGTTCACTGAACACAACAGGTATGCAGTGGCGGGTTCACTGAACAGGAATGCAGTGGCGGGTTCACTGAATAGAACAGGTATGCAGTGGCGGGTTCACTGAACAGAACAGGTATGCAGTGGTGGGTTCACAGAACAGGTATGCAGTGGCGGGTTTACTGAACAGAACAGGTATACAGTGGCGGGTTCAATGAACAGAACAGGTATGCAGTGGTGGGTTCACAGAACAGGTATGCAGTGGTGAGTTCACTGAACAGGAATACAGTGACGGGTTCACTGAACAGAACAGGTATGCAGTGGTGGGTTCACTGAACAGAACAGGTATGCAGTGGTGGGTTCACAGAACAGGTATGCAGTGGCAGGTTCACTGAACAGGTATGCAGTGGTGGGTTCACAGAACAGGTATGCAGTGGTGGGTTCACAGTACAGGTATGCAGTGGTGGGTTCACAGAACAGGTATGCAGTGGTGGGTTCACTGAACAGGTATGCAGTGTTGGGTTCACTGAACAGGTATGCAGTGGTGGGTTCACTGCACAGGTATGCAGTGGTGGGTTCACAGTACAGGTATGCAGTGGTGGGTTCACTAAACAGGTATGCAGTGGTGGGTTCACAGTACAGGTATGCAGTGGTGGGTTCACAGAACAGGTATGCAGCCAGGAACAAGCTAAGCCTAACTAATCTTTCCCTATGAGAGACAGTCTGCAGCAGCTCGCCCTACTCTCACTAACGCAGGCACACGAGTGAGCGTAATGGCCGCCGCTGCCTGCCTTTTATTAGGGGGGGGAGTGGCTCCAGGGGCTAGTGTAGCCTAATTGGCTACACTGGGCCTGCTGACTGTGATGTAGAGGGTCAAAGTTGACCCTCATGGTGCATTATGGGGCGAACTGAACTTCCGCAAAAGTTCGCCTGCGGGACGCGAACGCGAACCACTGAAGTTCGCATGGAACCGTTCGCAGGCGAACCGTTCGGCCCAACTCTAATCTCAAGCTGCCATGAACTGCAGAGCGATTGCTGATGGAATCAACACTTAAAATGAGTGCAAGCAAAGCTATGCAAGCAAATGTATGTAAAGAAATCAAAACTGCTTGGCTGCAGTACAACTGTAGCCAGCAGTACAGGCTGCAAAAGCGATCATGACAACATCTAAATGTTTCTGTTCCATTGATTCTCATGCTTACAGGAACACTATTAAATTAAGTGTTTTAAAATGACAATGTACAAATAATGTCTAACTAGCTGTGTAAGAATTTTCCTACTTTTCATGTTAAACATCAGAGGCAAAAGCTGTAATTAATTGTGTGTAGATTTTAGCTACGTTTGGAATGTCTCATTTGCAGAGGTATGAATCTCTGCAGTCTGACATGCTAAGAACAGTATAATATTGAAGCAGAATTATATGAATACAAAATCTGTCAGGTATCAGGTTTCACACACACAATTACAAATGTTTATGTTGCACATAAGATACATTTCCTCTGCCCTCTGTGAGAGAAAGCTCTGCCTGTCTCTGATTGAGCTCTCTGCACACACAGAGTTAACATACGCACTGTGAGGGAATTCCTCTCCCCTTATGGCTCGGTCTGCCATCAGCAAAGTGTGAAAGGAATTAGATAACAGTAAACAAAGAGATAAGGATTCAAATGTACACACCAGTACTTAGCAGCACTTCCCAAACATTTACTATCTCAATTGAAAAAAAACATGATATTATTTGTGCTTGTCAATGTACTTGTCAAATCTGTCGGTTGGTCAGTTAATCTGATAAATGACTTCAATGTTCAAAAAGAAGGTAGAGAAGTTAAACTAATTTTTCTCTCACTTTCACTTTTATTGACTGACTTTAGTCTGTAAGTTTCTAGAACTTACCTTTAGTGTGTACTTAAATTCTAATTCTGTGTATTTTCAACATAGGTTCAGTTTCCATTGCACAGGAGAGCACAGGTTTGCTTTAAAGCAAACTATGTTATAAAAAATAAGGCTTATATCTGTCAAAGTACAACTAAAATGATAGATCATTTTAGCCACACTGAAACCTTGGAAGAACAAAAAAGTTCATTAATTTATAGTTAGTTCTTGGTGCCATTTGAGACTATCAGGCGAATTCTTATCACCTTCCAATAGCTGTAATCACATGTAACTAAAGGCTTTATTTTTATGATCCCTTGCATAATAACTTTAAAAATTCCTGGTTTCACACCTCGATGTGTCTGGGAATTAAGATTAGAATGCCAATTAACAGTTTCGCTTTAGAGACACAGATGGAGGAACCATAAATAAGTACTGTTAGCTTAGTGCCAAAAGGAGTCCATAAGCTTTATGAGTAAATGGAGTACTCATCTGTCATGTATTCAAGGTGTAACAATAATTATTATTTGTTTACAATGAGCAACATGTTGCAATGTCAGCAGATCTTTCCTATAGTATACCTCTGCTAATACAGGGTGAACGGAAACCATCATCATAAAGGTGAACTTTATGAAATGTATTTGGAATTGCCACTAAATGCGAGTAGCATTTTGAAATAAAGCGAATCTCCCCTTCCCTAAAGTGGACCTGAACGCATGCATAGGACAAAGAAAAAAACACAGATTCATCCACCCTGTTTGTGTTTAGAGTGAAGAGCCTGTGTAATTCCCCCTCAGCTGCAAGTAATCACAATTGTAATTTGATCTCTCCGCTGTGTCAGCACAGGAATCTCAGGAGCCATGGCAGCCTCAGATAATTTGTAAACACGGGATGGTACCCTTTGTCTATTTCCATGAAAGCAGGAAATAGACACGCAGCAGATGTATTGCAGGAGTTATGTGGGCTGTAATAAAGAAATGTTTTTGTTATTTATTATTTTTATTTATTTTATTGATAACGTTTGAAAATGTCACCTAGGAGAAAACTTAGGAGAAAAAGTGAATTGAATAAGGGCCTTTTAAAACACCAGCAATAATATACTCAAAATAATTTTGATAGCACTTTTCACCTACTTTTTGGTACTTTTTTAAATGTAAAGTGCTGAAAAGTTATTTTAAAAGAACATGAAAAACTATCTCCTGGAAGGAAACTAAGGAGAGAAAGATAATTTCATATGGGACCTGGGCCCATATGCAATTCACTTTTTCACCTGTGTTTTCTCCTAGGAGATAATTTTTCATCTTCGATTTAAAATAGTTTTCCATCACTTTTTAACTAAAAAAGTACCAAAAAGTAGGTGAAAAAGTAATATTAAAATTACTTTGAGCATTTTCTAGCTTTCTGGTGGCTTAAAAGGCAAGGGGCTCGATTCACAAAGCGGTGATAACTCAGTTATCACGCCTAAAAGACTTTAGGCGTGATAACCTTTGCACTAGAAAAGTTATCACCGCTTTGTGCTCTAACTCACGCGAAGCTACCGCGCGTATGCGCGTACGCGCGTACGTGCGCGCGCAAAGTCCCATAGGACTTAATGGGAGCTTCGCGCGAAGTGCCGGGTGCTGCGCGCGCAAAACCTTGCGCGCGGAAAATTCGCACGAGTTTCTTCTTATCATGCCTAAACTGAGTTTAGGCGTGATAAAGGGGTTTTCACTCGCGTGCAAACACTTTGCACCGCTTTGTGAATCAGGCCCATTATATTGAAAAGTTTAAAAATATCACCTAGGAGAAAACTCAGGTGAAAAAAATAATTGCATATGGGCCCTGGGCCCATATGCCATTCACTTTTTCTCCTGCGTCTTCTCCTAGGAGATAATTTTTCAATTTCTTTTTAAAATGACTTTTTAACATTTTTTAGACAAAAAAAGTAGGTAAAAAGGTACTATCAAAATTTTTACTTTCTTGCTTGCTGGTGGCTTCAAAGGCATTTTATTGGCAAGGTATGAAAGTATCACCTAGGAGAAAACTCAAGGAAAAAAATGACTTGCATACGGCTCCTGGGCCCATATGCAATTCACTTTTTCACCTGAGTTTTCTCCTAGGTGATATTTTTAAACTTGTCAATAAAATGCCCTTTAAGCCCCCAGAAAGCAAGAAAATGCTCAAAATAATTTTGATTGTACTTTTTCACCAACTTTTTGGTGCTTTTTTTATTTGCAAAGTACTGGAAAGTTATTTAAAATTAAAGATGAAAAATTATCTCCTAGGAGAAAACTGAGGTGAAAAAGAGAATTGCATATAGGCCCTGGTCTTTCTATTGTTTGTGAAGCAATATTAAAACATGGGCCCTTTCATCTCATTGTGCCTAAATCTCTTAGTTTGGCATTCATATTGATATTACTTTTGTGAAAAATTATTACAAATGTTTTAATCTAATAAGCAATGATGAGCAGAAATGCCAATATTCTTTTTGTGCGTTAATTTCCATGAAAATTATAAAATATTCTACTATTGAACAAAAATGCCATTGAAAATCATTCTATATTACTTCTGCTGTTTTCCACTGTTTTTGAAGATTTTTCAAGTTTTTCGACTGTTTTTGCTGCTTTTTATTTACAAAGTGTTTTTCCCTGTCGCACACACTTTGTCATCCTAAGTGGCACCCAGGCTTTGTACCACTGGCTGCTGTTTGCTAAATAGATACTTATGAATGAGAACCTGTCTATAGTATCCACCATTCATTAAAAGCCATGTTTCGATGATTAAGGAATAAATTAACTATTGCAGTACAGTAATCAGAAAACCTGGATTACTTACCGTATATGCACAGCTTCACAGGTATTTCTACATTTGTCCAGCCCCCCAACATCAATCATTTGTCCAACACCCCCCCCTCTCCATGGAGACAATGAAAGAAAATATTTCAGAATTAGAAAAGGAGATCTTTCACTCAGAATAACCACTGCATAATATAACCTTTCAATAATGCTTCACAATCTACTTACTTCATGCGAGTCTAGACAGAGCAAGGTCCCTTTCAATTTTGATGATTTTTTTTTCACAATCCTCTCCTCCCCATTGATTCTTTGCTGTTTGCAAAGATTAATTTACCATATGGTAACTAAAACAAACAAACAAACAAACAAAAAGACGCCTAAATATAACATTTAAACTTTAAATATATTATTTTTTTACAATAGTATTCAAAGGTGAGTTTAGTTATTTATTTATTTGACCTGCTCCATTCTGAAGTTAAGGACAAATTAATGTGTTCAAAAGAGGAACAAGATATTTTCATACAGCAAGTTATTCATCAAAAGTTCAGGCTATAATGAAACCAATTTCTAAAAACAATATTTCATTACATTTCAGGTATCAACATAAAAAGTATTTTTTTCTAATAGGAATCAATCTGTATGTATGTCTATAGGAATGAGTAAGGTTTAAATCACAAAATTTCTTACAATGTCAACATTTGACAATGTGAATTGCAAATAAAGAGTTAGATCATAGTGTAGGTGTGTTATATGAGATACTTTACTAAACTGTCTATGATGCTAATCCAAGTAACAACAGAAGGAGCTTGGCAATGAAGCTTATGTTCTGGGTCCTATGTGTGAGTGTGATTTGGAGAAGGAGAGAAAAAAAAATAGACGGGGAAAGGGGAAAAATGGGAAAGGGGGGGGGGGGTAATACTTGCTGGTTTCAGTGGTAAAGACACCTTCCGATATATTCTGTTCTTTACCCTCACACAGGTAATGCATGTCAGAGTTATCAAGGGTCAAATAATTGTTGCCTCAATAACAGTAGTATTGTGTTCTGTATACACGTTTTAAAAAACAGTGTATAAAGCTGCTAGTGTAAATAGCTTCATAGTATTAAACTTTTTTTCTTCCCTCCCATATTGTTTTCATTATTGTGCAGTGTTAACACTTCAAGTCATCAAGCAATATACCCAGCATCACTAGTCATGATGTCCACCAATCTGCATATGATGACATTGTGATGCAAAGTAAAAATTTTCACCATGGTGACGTAGTGGTTAGCACTCTCTCCTTGCAGCGTTGAGTCCCAGTTTGAATCCCAGCTAGGGTACTCTCTGCATGGGATTTGTTTGTTCTTCCCCTGTCTGCATGGGTTTACTCTAGGCACTCTATTTTCCTCCCACATCACAAAAACATACAGATAAGTTAATTGGCTCCCCCATAAAATTGGCCCTAGGCTAGGATGCATGCACTACACGATACATACATAGACATATAACTATGGTAATGATTAGATTGTGAGCCCCCTCTGAGAGACATTCAAGTGACAAGACGATATACTCTGTACAGCACTGTGGAAGATGTCAGTGCTATATAAATACTAAATAATAATAAAGACAATTAATATGACCAAGGCTAAACAGGGAATGTTTATTTTAAAAAATTCGTTCCCAGGTCCCCAACATAGCCTGCTGAACCTCATTCTCAATCCGAGGCCTAGCTGCCAGGACTAGTGTTTAGATAATCAATATGGTGGCAATCATGGCAGTATCTGAGCACCGATTCCATGTTTGAAAAAAAAATGATATCAATCATTAAAGTGTCCTTGGGAGCCAAAGCTGATACCTTGCCCAATACCCCATTTTTCTCTGTATCCAAAGTAGTGGAATGTTTTGCAGACTACTAAAAAGGTTACTTGCAAAAATGACCTAATTTGGCTCCTTTTCTCAATTTAAAAAACGAGAATTTTCATTTATCTCTAGCAAGGAAAAAGCTTACGGAGTGAAAATAAGAAATCAAATAAATAAAATGTGTAAACACGGGATCTCATAAACGAGCGCGTTACTGAATAAATTGGCACACCCCATTAATTGAAATACAGCTCAAAAGGTCTGATTGTGTTATTATCTCATTTGCTTCACGCTGTTAAAAGTCACAATTTGCAAAATTTCAGCTGACTTTTGACAGCATTTCTCACTAAACTACACTAGAGAATTCAGAGTTAAAAAAAGGATTTTGACAATGAATATGGAATAGACAATGCAATCCGCAGTATCCTTAAAAATGTAAGGTTCATTAAGTCTTTTAAAAGATGAAATCTTACAAGCTGCTTTGAATGAACCTGTCTTCGGGAATAACATTAGGAAATGACATCGTAGCAGAAAAATATTAATATTGGTCATTAAGGAACACATTTGTTTAAATGCTATATATACACATTATACATGGACGCTGATGATCTAGAGATAAATAAAAAGTGAATTGGGGATCGACAATAGATGGAAATTGCTGTGAGCTTGAACGCTGAAATTTCTTTGCACTGCTAGGTTCTTTTCTTTTATTTCACCCAGCCGCTATGCAACTAATATATAAAATAAAGACATTTGCTTAATGAGATTGCTAAATATTTTAACAAAATGCAATACTGTGAAAAATTGTCAAGGGCACTTTTAAACTTAAGTTTAGAAATGCTAGTTGAATAATTGAACACTTCCAGCCTTGAAGCTTCTGTGCATGTGTGTTTTTTATGTTTATATTTATGTCAACTTCCACTAGAAAGGATGAAGTAAAAGATTTTATACACAGAAAAAAGCGACAGCGTTTAATGGTCACTGTGATATTTTAACAACGGATGGACTTCCAAAAAGGGAGGAAACATTGTTTATTTTGTAGATGTACAACTTTCTTCTCATACGATATTAGTGGAAGTAAATGTACACTGCAGAGAGCTGTCAGCTGAGATGAGTCAATTTAAATCATTGTAAAAAGTATCTATATAAAAGTCTTCAAAGCAAAACTTTGAAAGCTCAGACAGAGAAAAACATTTAAAGCAAAACTGTGTGTTATTTGACACATTGGGGCATATGCAGAAAAAAATTAGTAAAGTTGGGCAGCACAGTGGTGTAGTGGTCAAATCCCAGCCAGGGCACTATCTGCACAGAGTATGAATGTTCTTCCTGTGTCTGTGTGGGTTTCCCCCAGGCACACCAGCCCAGAGCCGGGTCAAGGTCCTCCAGCACCCAAGGCTGAGACATCAAAGTGCTCCCGTCACCCCTCCCACCCCAGTCCTCACACACTGATTGCTATTAGACTAAGAGGTGCCCTAGGGCCCCCAACACCTTAAACTCTAGTTATCTGGCTTGCAGTCACTGCCATGTATCCCCTTTTATTATTGTTCTCTGCTTCAAACAATAAAGGAATGGTAGCTGAATGAGTTGTGCGCACCCTCCTACACTGCACCCTCCTACACTGCACCCTGAGGCTGGAGCCTCTCTCGCCTCTGCCTCGGCCCTGCCCTGCACCAGTCTTCTCCCACATCCCAAAAACATAAGGGTAAGTTAATTGGCTTTCCCCTAAATTGGCCCTAAATACACTACATGATACATACATTGACATACGACTATGGTAGGGATTAGATTGTGAGCAACTCTGAAGCGACAAGACAGTATAATTTGTACAGCGTTGTGGAAGATGTCGGTGCTTTATATATAATTATAATAATAAAGTTATTGTGTGCAGATAGCGCACAACAATTTACAGTTAATTACACTGAAAATAAAGTGCACTTAGTGCACATTACTTTAACCATGCTTATGTTACCTAGGTAACAAAGGTCACGTTCATTGCACTATGTGTGGTCAGCAGAATTTACCTCCCTGGCGGCAATCTCAAGCTACGCTCGGCTAGTAACCGAGTATAGTACGCAGATGGAGCTTTTAGTCACATTCCAGGGGATCCAGACATCAGTAGCCATTCACCTTCCTGTCCTCCAAAGCTCTGAATCACTCTAGTGAGATTGCCATCATTAATCTCTCCAAAGAGTTACAGCGCCACCCGGAGGGTGGAGGTAAAATTGCGGCACTGGAGATCAGGGAGGGGAGTGAGAGATGGGGATGCTGCTGGCATTCTGGCAGCATGATTATTTCCTGATTTTATGGTCTGAAACCTTTTAAAAAAACCTAAAATCCAGGAAATAATCATACAGCCAGGGGGTTAATGGTAAAATTGCTGTGCACTCTTTGCGCACGACCATTTAACATTAATGTTTTGTGTTTCGTGCATCTGCTCTGCGTGACCCTAATGCATGAAACTTTTCTTTTTGTTATTTTAGCTTATATATTTAGCTAGAAAAGTAATATCATGGTTTGGAAAAAAAGGCAAGATAATTTAAGAGAAATGCTTAGTGCATCTGGGCCAATATCTGCTAAAAGTAAGGCTGTATTGTTTTATACTAGGTAAAATGAGATTTTCTGGCAGATTTACTCGATTCCAGCATGTCCGATCTGATTTCTGATTGATTTCCGATTGTTTGCCGATCAATTTTTTCGTTCACATCTATGGAAATTGTGTGTGCCTTCCCTGTCTTCCTACAGCACTTTTTATAGAGCAAACATGGTGAATGATACACAAATACCTCTGGCTTGCAAGTAAATTAAACATATACAGCTTGTTACTGGACCCCCAAAAAATTCCCAAAAATGTATTTGTGTGGTTCTGCATACATATGCATTAAATTTGCATGCAAGCCAGAATTTTTTTTGCATCTCATTGATCATCTATACCAGTGTTGTCCAACTTTATGGATATTGAGGGCCAAATATTTTCAAGACTTCGTGGTAAAAGGCTGGCTAGCTTGCAATACCAATAGTAGGATAAAAAATAAACACGTAATAAGAAGCACTTCCCCACAAAAAAAAAAACACAGTTAGGCAACATCTCAAAAAATGTCACATATAATAAGATACTGTTTCCTCCCCCCCCCCCAAAAAAAAATATTAAGCAGTGTTTCCCCAAAAAAACCCATAATTATGCACTCCCCCTTCCCACAATTGAGCAGTCCCATTCCTTCCCATTCCTCCCAGTTAGTGCTCTCAGGTATCCCTCAAAAATACTCACCTGTCTGGTGACTCCACTCCTGTATGCCAGCATTGCTCCCCAGTCTTCACTGCAGCAGTTTTGGCTGCAATCCTACTACATTGTGCCAATCAGTAATTAAGTTATATGTGATGTGGTTGGAGTGTGTATTGCTCCACATCACCTGGGCGGTCGTTGCAGCTGGCCTGGTGTAGGGGTGAGATCATTTAACTGCATTTCGGGACCTTGGGGAGGGAGCAAGTGGTGGTGAACAGGCTGCATCAAAAGCTTGGCAGGCCAGGTGCTGCCCAGTGGCTGTTAGTTGGACATCACCATTCTATACTATCAAAATTTTCTCCAGCACCTTGTCATTTTCTCATGCACTTCTGGGTACATTTGTACCCACACACACAGTGTAAAGGAAAACTTGGTATATAGTTACATGGGTGGGTGGTGGTGTGACTAATGGGTGGGTGGTGGTGTGACTACAGCCATTTCTGCAATCTGATTCCATCAAAGATGTTCTGACAGCAAAGAGGCAGCCACTGCTCATTGCAGTGCTTGTTTTTCCAAACCAGAAGAGCAGTAATACTGTATACCAGTGCTATCCACTGCTTGCACTAACTTGCCCGGACTGGTTTTGGTGTCAGTTCCCCTCCTTCTGCAGGCCCACCTCTTGTGCATGCTTGGCTCCAACCCCCAAATCCAGGACATTGATGCTCTGCCTCCTCCAGCCAAAATATCCAGTGCTAGCCATGCCCCCTGCCCATGAAGTTGGACAGCACTGCTGTATACAATACATCTTTGGAGCAGTATCTCCTGCACTAATTAGAAAACTGTCACACCCAATGCACACTGTGCTGGCAGGAAGGCCAAGCTAAGTAAGTGGTTCTGTCTGCATTTAAGTTCAGGTAATACTTATGAAATACTTTTTGCAAATGTTTTTGTGATGTATAGATCTGATCTTAGTGGATTTCTTTTTTTTAATCAACAAAAGTGAATAATCACTTTAATTAGACATTGTTAATATAGTTTTTGGTGAACAAGTCTAATGTAATCATACAGTTGACCAAATTTAACTTCCTACCATAATCAGTGATGTGCTACTTATAACAGGTCAGCATGTGTATTGCTTACACTGAGAAAATAGATTATTGACCCTTGGGAAACAATGTTTACATAAAATACATTACTACTTCAGTAAATGTTGATGTTCTTGGCTCCACCCCTTGATTTGCAGTGACACAGCCATGGAATTAGCTGAGCCAGGAGTACTTCTTTGGCCTCACTCTTACCCCATGTAATCAGACATCCAATCTTTGTGTTGTTGTTGGGAGTGGGAAGAAACACGGGTGTGACACTTAGGTGTCTTAAAGCAAACCTTTGACTTACAAAAATAAAACATTCAGATACTTACCTAAGCAGTGGGAAGCTTCTGGATGGTCTAGAGGCTTCTCATGTCCTCCTTGGCCACACTGCTGCTTGCTGGGACCCTCTTCTTGTTCTTGGCAGTGCTACAGTCTGTGTACAAGTGCAGGTGTACTGCACATACACGAGTATAGTTTGGGCCTACAGTAACACAAAGCCTCTTGTACACAAAGAAAAAAGCTGTGCATGAGCTACTTTGTGCTACTGCATAGGCACTGACCATACTCACGCATGTGCAGTACAGCCATGCTCATATATGGATGGGAGCACTGCCACGTAAATATATGCTTAAAGAGTCTCAGCTCTGGGTCGTTGGGGTTGAGGAAGATGAAAAAGCCTCTGGACTATCCAGAGGCTTCTTTCTATTAAAATAAGTAACTAACTTTTTTCATTGCCCCTTTTCAGGTTCTCTTTAGTATATCCCATGAATGCATGCAGGGTAACCATTGCCAGGGTAACCATATCAGTTATACTTTTTGCTCTGCTTGGACAGTACTTGCCCTACTAGCTGTTGTTTGATGATTATTAGTGTCAGCAGCTACCCTTTAATATGGAACTCTTGTCTCTTGCCTTTTGGTTCCTTTAAGCTATGAAGGAGAGTAGAGGTTCTCTGCTGTTCTGATCCAATACTGTCCATTCACATACATGTAAAAAAGGTACCTGGAAAAAAAGGGCACAGAGTATGGCCGTGTAATAATCTGCTCTGCTGTCTGCACAGGCAGACAGCTTTTTGACCATTTTTAGGTCTGAGTGCTGCAGGTCTCTGGAAAAGAGACCTGTCTTCACTCTGTGAGTTTCAGAGCTGCTGTTCTGGTGAGGAATTTGCATCCACTTGTCATGCAAATTGCTTAGCTGCTTTCTTTGATGGCTTGCAGTATAAATACCATTTCCTCCCAAAATTCCCTGCTGGTCATGAAGGTGTGTTCCTGCTTACTTTCCTGGAGTCTCAGTCCTCTGCTCATTGTAAGCTATTATTGCTAGCTTAGAGTAGTTTCCCTTTGGGAGTGCTCCTTGCATTCCTATTTAGTGCAGTCAGGTTTTGTGTTAATATTTGTACTGCCTATTCTGTTTTGTCTTGTCCTTGCGATTGCACTGTCGCCAGCGGTTGGCGGTAGGGAATCGCTCTGTCTTTCTGTTGCGATTGTTTTGTCGCCAGCGGCAGCTGACAGAAAATCGCTCTGTCTGTTTGGATCGCACTCGCCCTAGCGTTAGAGGTGGTGGATCTCTCTGTATTTTGTCTTGGAGTTTAACCTCAGCTGCGGTTGCTGCTGGTTACTCCTTCTGTCTGTCTTGTTGTGCGGATCGCACTCGCTCTTGTGGAAGAGCAGTGGATTCTTTCAGTCCTGTTCCTGTGTACGGATCGCACTCGCTCTTGCGGAAGAGCAGTGGATCCTATCTGACTTGTTCCTGTTATCTGTTTGTCCGGAGCAAACGCTTGCTGTTGCCTGAGGTAAGGCAACCGATTAGCAAGCGTTTCTGTTATTTGTTTGTTTGTGTTTCTGGTTTCATGTGTTAGTTAGGGTTGGCGTGTTTTGTATCTGTTACGCTTTTCGTGCGGAGATCGCGCCATTAACGTGTTTTTTTCGCTGTTGCGCTTCTCGTGTTATTTTCTTTGGCGTTCTGATCATTATTGTTTGCTGTGTCTTTCTTACTACTTCTATGCTCTGTCTTTACCCAGTCTTGTGTCACTGTTAGCAATCGTCATTTCTTGCGATTGCTTTCCCCCATATGGTCTTCACTGTTGTGTGTTCACCGTCGCCAGGTGGCGACTAGATTGGTGGACATACATACATTCTGTCTCTGTGCTCACTCTCTTTCACTAGGGGCTATCTTGCCCTATATTGCTTCCCCTTGTACAATTCCTATCTGGCATCTGTGGCAGTGCAGAGGGTTTATTCCTCTGCACTGCACAGCTCCATCTGCCAGTGGGAATTCCCCTCTACAGGTGCATTGCACCACAGCTGGGTTCTGTTATTCAGGCATTTGTGGAGGATTTCCGCAGTGTCAGCGCACATCCTGTGCGCTGACCACAGAGCTATTCCACAATCGTTACAGGCCGCTAGTAAAGTATCACTAAACTTAGCGATATTCTACTACTGCATTTTTATAGTAAAATATTGGTAATATTTACTGATATCTTATTATGGCTAAACCTAACCCTACTCTCACCCAGAATCCTCCCCTGGTGGTTTCTAACCCTAAAACCCCCAGTAGTGGTGCCTAAACCTAACCCCCGGTGGCTCCTGACCCTAAATCCTCCTCCTAAAACTAACCCCCCTCTTTTGCAAAGCCATTATATGTGACTATGGATGTAAATTTTGGTCCCCGGAAGTGCCCGATTATAGTGGCAAGAGGGGGCAATTTCTGTGGACAGGCTAGCAGAAAAAAATTGGCTTGTAGATAATAAATTGCGGTAGTGCATAGCGGGCACCTCCAGGCGGTGCTAATCAGGCGACTTTGGGTGCCAAAATGTATTATCATAGCTGCATCATTAGCCGCGGCTAATCTTAAAGCTGCTGTTTGTTTAAAGAAGGTAAAATTTTAGCGGCCACCATCGTGCGCCCAAGTTTTCCTATCATGCCGCAAAATGCGACTTTTATTATAGGTGCCTATGGTGGCCCTGTTTTTGCTGAAACGGCTCCTGCACCCTTTTTTCCTGGTTCAATTTCTTTTTCACATTTATTTCAGCTGTTCCTTGGATCTGAATTTCACATTGTTGTATTTTTTCCCCTTTTTTATTTTTTTTAAGTATCTCAATTTGTATTTTTCTGCTGTTCAGGGGGTTCATATAAGAAATCCAGAGACCTGAAGCAGATTAGGCACAGGTTTAAAAAACAATAATTACAAATATGACTTTATTTTTTCAGAAAATATGTCATACACATTCCACACAGAGCAGTCATTGTCTTTATAAGATGGCACCTCATAAAGTGGTATTAAATACCACGAACAGAGCTTCATATTTCATCCAGCAGGATTTAAAGTAGGCATGTTCAATATCATACTTTACTAGACTGACATCTGCTTTGCAAGTTGTGTACCCAGGAGCATACCATGATAACTCATTTCTGAACTTATATCCAAGGCTTCTGTTCTTAAAGAATATCCAGCGCAGTGTGTTTAACTCATTTTGTGCAAAAGCGTGGAGTCTGTGCGGCCCTCTGGCCAGAACTGTAGCTGTCAGGAAAAAAGTACATATCAAAAAATACTCATTAATCACTTCTAGTGAGGCATTTGAACAGACACAAAATGCTAACTGCATGGAAAGGCTGTCAAAGGTTCTCTTTTAAGATTTTTCTTTTACCTCTTTAGAGTTGAGCCATTACAAATTAAGTTTTGTCCATGAACTACTGCAGTAACCTATGGCATGCCAAATGGATTTTAACATACTCTGCAAAGCGATACATATACACTATGCAGAAGTTCAAGGAGCTTCGAAGACCTGAAGATGTCTTTAATAAAGTTGTGACTTGGGAAGAGGGTTATTTTTTTGTTGCACCCAGACCATTTTCCTTCTATATATATACACTGTAATGGACAAATGTGTTGGTACCTTGAAAGAAGAAAAGAAAATCCTCAACTAACTCTTCTACTGGTATCTGAAATAAAGTGAAACTGAGAAAAGTAATTGACACCTGCCGTTGTTTGGCTCCTATTTAACAAAGTCAGATTGACTGTATACTTAATATTCCACATGTTTTAATTGATAACACAAAAGAAAATGACTAATTAAAAATGATGAGACCCTTAACCAAATTTTTTTTTTCACAAACGTTAAAGGCTTTCACCGCCAACAAATAATTACTGTAGCTCCCAGTGAAAATTTGGTATACTTCAATAGAGTGATTGGCCCACACTTCCAGCTGATTTAGGTTTGGAGGTGTATTCTCTCCATACTGCATGTTTGGAGGGTATTTTTCATAGATGTTCAATAGCATTAAAGTAAGTTACAATTGTCCAATGTTTTGTTCTTGGCAATTTCCCAATCCTTGGGTGCTATAAGTTGTGTGTTATCCTGTTGGATGATGCATTACCTGTGACTTAGACAACGCATTCTTACACTGGGCAGTATGTTTTTCTTCCGAATATCTTGATAGTCCTGATGGATCATTGTTCTCTGCAGAGACTGAAGGCAACATAACATAGCCTTGACCCTGTTTCACAGTAAGTATAGTGTTGTTTTCTCAGTTTTGTGTTGCGAGCTTGTGTAAACTTCAGTTTTATCTTATCTGTGAAACAGACATTCTCTCAGACCCATTGTAGAATGTAGACTTTCAATCTGCATTATAGTAAATGCCAGTCAGGTATAGTAGTTTTTTTTTTTTTTGTCAACAGTAATGGGCCTTTGCGTTCAGGATGTACCTCTTTAAGAGATGTCCTTGGCTTTTTTTCTACCATTCTCACTTTCCAACAAATTCAGTGGTCAAATCTCCATTTCTTAACATGTCCGGGGAGGTTGGCTACAGTTCAATGGACCTTAATGTTTTTAATGTTTGTGACTATTGTCACAAGAACATCAAGCTACTTCATAGCCGCACATCATCTTATAGCCTTTCCCATTAACATCCATGTCTACAATTTTCTTTCAGATCTCCTCAGACAACCCTACCCTATGGGTAGATAATCAGGGATGAGTGAGAATACCGATGGCAGTCTCACAAAACGTTCCTCAAAGTTCAGGTGGTTTCTGGGAATTTTTGCTGAAACACGTTTGTGAATAGCAACTAGCAAGTCAGTGGTGCAGGCTTTACTGGTTAATAGCAAAGCCCTCGTGTTATGAATATCAAAGGTCTTTTTTTTCTAATATTGCTGCTCATTAAAGCAGCTGTACCCTTGCTTATCAGATATCAGGCTGGGAGACTAAGTGATGGGCTCTCATCTCCAGCCCTGGAGGCTAAGGCTGCTTTCACAGTGGGACGTTACAGGCGCACCTTAGAGCAGCCTGTAACGCACCCCACCGCACAGCAATGAAAAATCAATGGGCTGTTCACAGTGCCCACTTTGTGTTACACAGTAACGCTGCACGTTCGTTTGAAGTGCAGCATACTGTGAGTTCTAGCGGCATAAGACTGTTTGCACATGCTCAGTATGTTTTTTTTTTATTTTGTGGGTGGAGAGGAAGCGAGGAGAGGCCGCTACGTAGCCAGGCACATGGCTACTTTATATTCACTGCACTTGCAGTGTTTAATTCCAGGAGCGGCCGCTGATTGGCTGGCGGGACCACGTGATGCAGAGAGCTCCGCTCACGTGGTCTCCGCAGTGCATCCGACACAGCAGGCACACCAAGAGCTGCTTTTAACGCGGCTCTTGGTAGCGTCCTGCTCCAACACCACCAGGCGTTGCATTAGGGGCACGTTATGCGCCCTATAACGTCCCCTAAACGCAATGTCTTGGTGAGAAAGCAGCCTAAAGTAAGATCTTCTTGGTCAAGTTTCCCTGATGTTAGAAAATGATTTTATTTTTTGCAAAAAATCTATTTTTGCAAACAGATCAATTTTTGTACTTCTGTAGAGGTGGATACTGTATTTTTGTACTTTGTGAGCACTAAGTTCTGAAAAGGAAGGGTTACTTTCCCTCTGTCTCCTACTGTGCCTAATCCTAACCATGCTGCAAGTTTGCCCATCAAGTAGTCTTCTGCTTGACCTCATGACAGTACACAGGGATCATAAAGAGCTGGATGGGTGTGCTGGATAGGCGTTGTGTAGGAGAGTTGTCCTCTGACTGGCTATAATGAATGAACATCACTAGTGCTTTATTTACATCATTCAATTACTTAACTAACAGATGTTGCTGAAGGTTATGAGTAATGATGGCTTTACTCCTGCAGACACTAATAAAATGCATTTAAGCTAAGGTAAGTACGTTTGTGTTTAATTTTTATTAAAGCATTTTTCATTGTGTTAGTAAGTTGAGAATAAGGGCTGCTAATTTACCCCTTCCCATGGGTAACCCCTTATTATTCAAGGGATTACCAGATTCCACCTCAGGCACCCCTTATTTCTCATTCTATTAGCCAATTCTATTATTTGGATATACAGAAGCATGGTAGTGGAAGAGAGGCCTTTATCCATATCAACATTAGGATAAGAAGTATTTCAGGGGAAACATATGCCACCCTTTTTGCAAGAGACCTCTAGCCCAGTGTTTAAAGGTAGTCAATCTGTTATGGTTCAGGAAGTGGGTACCACTTGCTGATTTCCTTTACCTTGCCAAGCAGGTATTTTCTTTATTTTATATTACTACAAGCCCTCAACAGTAGTGGGAAGCTTTTCATTTGTCAGTTTGGTGACAATACAGTACTGATTCTTAGTGATTCGCATAACCAGAATTTTGCACCGCAATTCACAATTACAATGCAAAATCATGGTGCAAAATTTTTGAGAAAAATCGTTATGAATTTTGTTTGTAAACATAATCGGGAACCATAATTTCACAAATTTTGCTTAAATTTTGCTTAATGTTGTGCAGACTTTATAGCCCCCATGCAAGCCATTGTCACCAAAATTGCTATGTATGTTAAGGAGAACAGTAGAAACAAGACAATACAGTAATTTTTCAAAAAGACCTTGTAGATTTTGAGAAAATCGTTTTTAAAGATGCAAAGGAAAAATGTTTTTTAAACTCAGAAAAATAATAATTTGAAAAAACATTTTTCCTTTGCATTTTTAAAATTGATTTTCTCAAAAACTATAAGTTTTTTTTTTTTTTACTTATTCCCACTATTCTCCTTAACATACATAGCAATTTTGATGACAATAGCATGTATGAGGCTTTGCTATCAACCCCTAAAATCGGCACAAAATTACGCGAAAATTACTCAAAATTATGAATGGATTACACGAAATCAATTGAATGTCCAAATCGTAATTACATACAGTCAGGACCATAAATATTAGGACATCGACACAATTTTTAGCTCTATACACACCACAATCGATTTGAAATAAAACGAACATGATATGCTTTAACTGCAGACTGTCAGCTTTAATTTCAGGGTATCTACATCCAAATCAGGTAAACGGTGTAGGAATTACAACAGTTTGCATATGTGCCTTTCACTTGTTAAGGGAGCAAAAGTAATGGGACAATTGGCTTCTCAGCTGTTCCATGGCCAGGTGTGTGTTATTCCCTCATTATCACAATCATCACAATTACAATGAGCAGATAAAAGGTCCAGAATTAATTTAACCACTTGAGGACTGCAGGGCTAAACCCCCCTAGTGACCAGGCCATTTTTAGCAAAATTGGCCACTGCAGCTTTAAGGCCAAGCTGCAGGGCCGCACAACTCAGCACACAAGTGATTCCCCCCCCCTTTTCTCCCCACCAACAGAGCTCTCTGTTGGTGGGGTCTGATCGCTCCCCCATGTTTATTTTTTTTTAATAAATATTTGTGTTGTCACTTTTTTTAAAAAAAACCTCTTTCTTTAAATCCCTTCCCTCCCTCGCTCCCTCCCTCCCCACAGCCGGCCAATTACGGTGATCGGCTGTCATAGGCTTCTGCCTATGAGAGCCGATCGCTCTCTTGTCCCCCATGGGGACAGCCGTGTCACACGGCTGTCCCCAGTGCAGCGCTGCTGCTCATCGCAGTGCTGCACGTAGTAAACAGACGGCGTGATCGCCGTCTAACAGTCACCCGAGCGGCAATAGCCGCTCGGAGACTGAAGGCGGGGCGGAGCTCCGCCCTCCGAGCATGAGATGCGCGTGCACCATGCGCGCGATCTCATGCAAAACAGAGCCCCAGGACTTTACGCCAATTGGCGTTAGGCGGTCCTGGGGCTGCCGCCGCGGCCACGCCTTCTGGCGTGACGCGGGCGGCAGAAGGTTAAAGTGTGCTATTTGCATTTGGAACCTGTTGCTGTCAACTCTCAAGATGAGATCCAAAGAGCTGTCACTATTAGTAATTCAGTAGAATTGTGTCGATGTCACAATATTTATGGACCTGACTGTATGATATAATTGTGAAAATGTATGCAAAATTTAATGTAATCGTAATTATAAACCAACTCTATGCTATTTATACAAAACCTTGGACCTAAAATGGTCCCCAGGGACATGTTTTAGGACATAAAGAAGCATATACTTTTTAATTGGATAACAATTCCATTTTATTTATCTAACACATAAAAAAGTCTAAGTATGGAAGAGTTCATATATCAAAACTGCATGGATTTTGGTCCTCAATACAATTCATGATGTGTGTCAACCATATGCTAGTTTATAATTGAACAATGGACCCCATGGACTGTAAATGGGACATGCATTTAATGATATGTTGATTATTATCACATTATGCATATAATTAAGCCTGATGCACTCCTTTTTGTATACCTTTCACAATTTAAAATGTTGTGTACTTATTCATTGTAGAGGCTAACACCAAATGCTTCTACAATACCACTGTAATGGATCAATTACAGTGGGGATTTCAGTTGTAATATGATACTTAAATGCTGCAGATTGGCATGACTCATCCAAGAAAAAAATATAGAAAATATCTCCCCTTTGAAATAAATAAAACATTCCAATGAAACTTGGCCAATGCATTACAAATGCTATTCCTAAAGGCAGACGCCACTGCTTGATTGATGAAAACAGTGCATGGTTTAATGTTTGCACACAAAAACTACATGGACATTGTCACTTTGTCCATGTGGTTGATAGGTGCCTGTTGCCATCTCATCACATGTTCTTTACTGTCAGCAGTGCAAAGCAATATTCTTTCTACTTCCACATGGTACTGTGTGACAAGTTGTGACAAGCAGATTTGGAAACATTGAAGTATATATCTTTTTGACTCGTTATGGTTTGCCCTCTGGCACGCTCATGTCTTGTCACTCTCTCCAGTCATCTTAAGCTTTTCATTCATCATGCTGTTCTTGGTCAGTCCTTAAGGCCACCATGCAAAACACCATAAAGCTAACTTTTTTACAGACATGGGATCACCTAGCACAAATACTTACCAAATGATGGATGTAATCGCCATACTCTATTTTTGCCAGTGTAATAGGAGAGAGCCTAAAGTACATAGCCTTACTAACTAAATCAAACATAGCATGTTACCCCACAAACACAAAAAGTAGTGTGTCAGCTCCAGTCTACATAATTAGGTAGCATTTCCTGCGAAGAATACAATTAGGCACAGTTTCTCCCAAAATAAAATAGGCAGAGTGTTTCACCAAAACCTACCTAATCAGGCAGAGATCACCCCCAAAAAATATAATTAGGCAAAGTCCCCTAAAATACTCAAATATAATTAAGCAGAGACCCCCCTTAAATGTTTAAACATAAATAGGAACAGTGCCTGATTATGTTTGTGGATTAAGGGTGTGTGTATCTATTTATGTTTGGGGATTTAAGAAGGGGTTCTCTGCCTAACAATGTTTAAGGGTTTAGGGAATCCTGCCTTACTATGCTTGGGAATTTAGTGGGGGGTGGGGGGGACTGTAACTAATTATTGTATGCCTGGGGATTCAGGCAGTCCACCCCTTACATCTACAATCATAATACCGTAGAGACCTTCTAAATCTAAAAAACGAATTATGCTGAATCCCTCTTTAAATCCACAAAACATTTTTGGCATGGCTCCTAAATTTACTTAGGCAGATTCTACCTTCTCAAAATAAGCATACGAGATAACTGGCCGCCGGGAGACTTGGGTGCAGGATACAGCTGGTATATGGCTGATCCTGATGCTGCACAAGTCCCGGCCACGTTAAATTTTACTCCCCCTCTATGTCCACATGGATCGTGGTAATGATGTAATCCAGCTTCCAGCTATTGCTGGTGGCCGAATTACAGTATATTAAATGTAACTTCAGCTGCATCTTCTGACGGCACCAAAGTTACACTTTATGCGCTGCTATAGCCGTAATTCCTTTTATGGTCTATGGTGGCGCTGGCTGCGCCCAAGTCTCCTGCGTCGCAAAATAAACCCCAAACTTAATTAGGCAAAGTCCACCGCAACCCTAAAACATAATTAGGCAGAGTACCCACCCATTCCTAAATAAATGTAGAGACTTTACATTGTCCATCAAAATAACTAGGCCTTTACTGGCTATGGTAGCGGCCAGACGCTTACTATGATAGCAGACCAGCTTTTTGCATGTGGGACAGGTATGTCTGCCCTTTTTATCCCTGGTAGTGAGCTCGAAATCTTCCAGGGTGGAGGGTCTTTTTGCCATCACCCTGATCTCTTGGCTCCCTCCACGGATTCTCGGTTGGATTTGGGTCGGAGCCTTGGCTGGACCACTCCAAGATGTTGGTGTTGTTGTCTGTTGATTAATATTGCACTACTTTTGCTGTTTGTTTTTGACATGATGTTGAAATGTCCACTGGTGCCCGGAGCCGGGCTGCTCTGTAGATTGCCTGGTGGTATCGTTGAGAGTCCCCATGTTCTGCTCTTTTTTCAGGCTGCCATTTGCTGGGGTCGGGTTCCATGGTCCATTGGCTGAGGAGTAGCCTCGGGGCATTAGGTTTCCGCCACCATGTTTGACAGTGGGGATGGTGTTGTTTAAATTTACATTAAATGAAAAAAAAAAAGAAACATCATTGTGTTCAAACAATGTAATTGTTGCTTCATCTGACCACGACACAGGTGACCGCGGGTCTTCCTCCCTGTCCGGATGAGCATTTGAAGGGGCCAGGCGAGCTTGTAGACCTTGTTTGGAGAGGCGGCATCCTCCTTTGGTCCGCATTTGCGGGGCCCGGTGGTGTGCAGTGTCTGGTGGATTTATTTGCCCTGGCGCTAGCGGAGCCTGGGCTCGCCGGGTGGCCTTGGTGGTGATCCTTGGGTTCTTTCCCGCCTTGAACTTGGAGGCTTTTGGGGAAGGCCTTGTGGCCCTTTCCTGGCTGGGAGCGATTGTGGTGTGTTGCCGTAGGTCCTCACTAGGCTGTTGTCGCGGCCTGAGCTCACCGCTGACCGGCTGCGGAGAGCTGTTGCTTTGCATCTGTTGAGCTGGTTGGCACAGCCCGGTTGGTCATGGTGGTTTGGATGCTTTGGCACAGTTTGGAGTTTATGGAGAGGTGTGGAGCTTTGGATTGTCCCACTGTGGAAGTTTGTGGAGGGTGTGGATGGCTTTGGGCTGGGCGCTCTCTGCTTGGATGTGGGTGGGGGCTGTTTGTTTGTTTAGCTATTTATTTTTCCTTCTCTGTGGTGCCTCTTGTGCATCGCCCTGTTGTCTCCCTGTGGGCGCCTGTATCTGTTACTGTCGGGAAGCAGCTTGCTGGCTGGACAGAGGTGACTTAAGGTCGGGGTTGCCGGGGAGGGGGTGATTGGGGACAGTACTGAATGGGTGTGTGGATATGTAGTGCATTATTTATTTTAATATACAGCATAATCACTATATAACCTCATGTTGGCTGTTATTATTGGTATTTTCCTTTGATTATCATTAATAAAATACAACTTTTCAAACTGTGATGCAAACTTTACCCGACATGAGGAGCACTGCTGTGAAGCCTTAAAAGCAGTCGGGATATACCCTGTAGGTATGCTGAGTTTGAAAGGAAAAAATAAATAAATAAATAACTAGGCAGAGTCCTTCCCCCACCTAATTAGGTAGCTTGCCCCCAAATTCCTGGTGTCAGTGGTGGGGAGCTGTGAATAAAATAAAAACAGGATATTTGCTGCAGCCTGGATCCTTATGATGTCAGCAGTGCAGTGAATATCCCATGCAAGATTTTGAGCCCTACTTAAACAATATCATGTGTGGTGCGGCTTCAGCTCACATTCCTCCGCTTCACCAGAGACTGTCATTGTAGACCATGTGCTGTGTTGGGATGATCACTTCACAGCACTGCTGCTCTGCATTAAGAGTTTCCTATCTCTAATTAGTCCCATGGTAGGATTGGTGCACTGCTGCCCAGATCCACGGTCAGCACCTCAAATCTCTGTCCTTAGTGATGCACCGGGATACAGTTTAATGATAGATAAAAATAGATATTAATTTAAATTCACCCCATAAAAATCTATGTGCAAGTTCATAAAACCAGGAATTTGAAGGAATCTGTAAATGTAGTATGAAACTAGGCACGAGCGCCGAAACTAGTGCGCTCTAGTAGTAAAGGTAGTTTGGGGCTCTGGCGATCACTGAAAACCAAATTACATCTTTTACACCGCCAGGGATTTTAGCGGCAGCAGGGTGAGCCGCCATTTGGCTCACAATGTGCCCATCTCACCGACGGCGTACACATATGCACGCTGTCCACCAACCTTCAGCGATCCACTTATGCCACACACACAGCAGCAGCTGATATAGGCAGTGAATCCAGCAACGATTAAATATTTGCATTTACAGCTATAACCACCTTACACAAAATCATCTTAATTCGTTTTTGTATTTGTCCTGCAATGTTTATATTCTATTTTCCAATATACAGTGGGTTGCAAAAGTATTCAGCCCCCTTGAAGTTTTCCACATTTTGTCACATTACTGCCACAAACAAGCATCAATTTTATTGGAATTCCACGTGAAAGACCAATACAAAGTGGTGTACATGTGAGAAGTGGATCGAAAATCATACATCATTCCAAACATTTTTTACAAATAAATAACTGCAAAGTGGGGTGTGCATAATTATTCGGTCCCCTGAGTCAATAATTTGTAGAACCACCTTTTGCTGCAATTACAGCTGCCAGTCTTTTAGGGTATGTCTCTACCAGCTTTGCACATCTAGAGACTGAAATCCTTGCCCATTCTTCTTTGCAAAACAGCTCCAGCTCAGTCAGATTAGATGGACAGCGTTTGTGAACAGCAGTTTTAAGATTTTGCCACAGATTCTCGATTGGATTTAGATCTGGACTTTGACTGGGCCATTCTAACACATAGATATGTTTTGTTTTAAACCATTCCATTGTTGCCCTGGCTTTATGTTTAGGGTCATTGTCCTGCTGGAAGGTGAACCTCTGCCCCAGTCTAATGTCTTTTGCAGTCTCCAAGAGGTTTTCTTCCAAGGTTGCCCTGTATTTGGCTCCATCCATCTTCCCATCAACTCTGACCAGCTTCCCTGTCCCTGCTGAAGAGATGCACCCCCGAGCATGATGCTGCCACCACCATATTTGACAGTGGGGATGGTGTGTTCAGAGTGATGTGCAGTGTTAGTTTTCAGCGTGATGTAGGTGGAACTCCGCTCACGGCTCCGTCCACCAACAGTGCAGGAAAAACGGGCTGCTCGAACCCCAAGTCCAGTACAATAGAAAGTGGATTCCGCACTAGGTCAGTGGAAACAAACTTTGCTTTATTCGATCACGTACATGACAAGCTAAAATCCATCACCACATGCTGACATGTTTCGGACGTTACACGTCCTTAATCATAGCATGTTAGTTTTCAGCCACACATAGCGTTTTGCATTTTGGCCCAAAAGTTCCATTTTGGTCTCATCTGACCAGAGCACCTTCTTCCACATGGTTGCTGTGTCCCCCACATGGCTTGTGGCAAACTGCAAACGGGACTTCTTATGCTTTCTGTTAACAATGCCTTTCTTCTTGCCACTCTTCCATAAAGGCCAACTTTGTACAGTGCATGACTAATAGTTGTCCTATGGACAGAGTCTCCCACCTTAGCTGTAGATCTCTGCAGCTCGTCCAGAGTCACCATGGGCCTCTTGGCTGCATTTCTGATCAGTGCTCTCCTTGTTCGGCCTGTGAGTTTAGGTGGATGGCCTTGTCTTGGTAGGTTTACAGTTGTGCCATACTCCTTCCATTTCTGAATGATCGCTTGAACAGTGCTCCTTGGGATGTTAAAGGCTTCGGAAATCTTATTGTAGCCTAAGGCCCCGTTCACACTTGCGGTTTTGTAAAACCGCACCGGATGTCCGGACCGCACCGGATCCGGACCGGACCTGATCCGTACGGTTCCGGTCCGGATCCGGTCCGGATCCGGTCCGTTTGCATCCATTTTCCGTGCGGTGTGAACACGGTTGCGGTCCGGATCCGGTTTCTTAAAGAGATAACAACCTGTATAAATACCTGGGGTTCTGGGAGGTCAGCAGAAGCTCTGGGGTCATTGTTGGAGACAGGTGGACATGTGGAGACCATCCTTGGATACAGAGACTGCAGTTGGGACCATGGATCCAGTCATTTTTTACTCTTATTACCTGGGAATTCTCTCCTTCCTGTTGTTCACCTACTACTATGTGGGGAGAAGGCGTGCTCCT
The DNA here is from genome assembly GCF_040937935.1 of Hyperolius riggenbachi. Classification (NCBI taxonomy): domain Eukaryota; kingdom Metazoa; phylum Chordata; class Amphibia; order Anura; family Hyperoliidae; genus Hyperolius; species Hyperolius riggenbachi. The sequence goes on along the minus strand of NC_090649.1, from coordinate 416,133,468 downwards.
CGCAGGAGATGGTGGGTGCACCCTCTACTAGCCAGGAGGCAGAGGAAGGGAGAGTTCCAGGCCCTCTACCGGGACCTCAGACGACACCCACAGAAGTTCTACAGCTACACTCGGATGTCTATTCCCCTGTAAGTATTTAGGCCTAAATACACCAACCCCCACCATCCCTAAAACACCACACCCTCACCCCCACAACACCTCATCCCTGTATACCTAGCTAAACACACCACCCTGACCCCCACACCCCTGTATACCTAGCTATACACTACACCCCCACCCTCCACAACACTCCCAAACCTCTGTAAACACACCTACCCCATCCTCCACCCAACACCTTGTCCCACAACAGACTTTACAGCTTCTTCCTTTCCATCTCCTGACAGCTTTGATACCCTCTTGAAGATGGTGAAGGATGACCTAAGGAAGAAGGATACCACGTTCAGGAGAGCAGTCACACCACAAGAACAACTACCCATCACACTGAGGTATGTAAAAACAATGTTTTTTTTATTTTAAAAAACAATTATTAACCTTTTCAACATGAAAATATTCTTCCAACATGGAAGACAAAACATTTCTATGGTATAGCCCGGTCAGTGTTGAGGAACACCAACCACCAACTTTGTGCGGGAAGAGTTGCAGGGCATAGCTGCCCAAGTGTCTTTCGGGGACACCAGTCCCTAAAATTAAAGTGCTTTAAAAACCTATCCACCGGCACATGACCCTCGGAGCCATGGATCAAGGACACAGGTCAGTGAAAAGGCTAGGCCTCTCACCGACCAATCAAGGTGTCCTTCATCCATGGTTCCAAGGGTCTTGTGCAAGTGGTTAGGAACAACAACAAAGTGAGGAGCAAGAGGAACCGACGGCAGAGGTGCAGGACTACAGGTCTAGTGCAACAGGCACAAGGTTGTGACCCAGGTAGTGTCTTTCGGGGACACCAGGCCCTAAATTAGTGCTTCCAAAACCTAACCACCGGCACATGACCCTCTGAGCCAAGGATCAAGGACACAGGTCAGTGAAAAGGCTAGGCCTCTCACCGACCAGTCAAGGTGTCCTTCATCCATGGTTCAAAGTGTCTTGTGCAAGTGGTTAGGAACAACGACAAAGTGAGGAGCAAGAGGAACCGACGGCAGAGGTGCAGGACTACAGGTCTAGTGCAACAGGCACAAGGTTGTGACCCAGGTAGTGTCTTTCGTGGACACCAGGCCCTAAATTAGTGCTTCCAAAACCTAACCACCGGCACATGACCCTCTGAGCCATGGATCAAGGACACAGGTCAGTGAAAAGGCTAGGCCTCTCACCGACCAGTCAAGGTGTCCTTCATCCATGGTTCAAAGTGTCTTGTGCAAGTGGTTAGGAACAACAACAAAGTGAGGAGCAAGAGGAACCGACGGCAGAGGTGCAGGACTACAGGTCTAGTGCAACAGGCACAAGGTTGTGACCCAGGTAGTGTCTTTCGGGGACACCAGGCCCTAAATTAGTGCTTCCAAAACCTAACCACCGGCACATGACCCTCTGAGCCATGGATCAAGGACACAGGTCAGTGAAAAGGCTAGGCCTCTCACCGACCAGTCAAGGTGTCCTTCATCCATGGTTCCAAGGGTCTTGTGCAAGTGGTTAGGGACAAGAACAAAGTGAGGAGCAAGAGGAACCGACGGCAGAGGTTCAGGACTACAGGTAGTGTCTTTAGGGGATACCAGGCCCTAAATTAGTGCTTTCAAAACCTAACCACTGGCACATGACCCTCTGGGCCATGGATCAAGGACACAGGTCAGCGAAAAGGCTAGGCCTCTCACCGACCAGTCAAGGTGTCCTTCATCCATGGTTCCAAGGGTCTTGTACAAGTGGTTAGGGACAACAACAAAGTAAGGAGCAAGAGGAACCAAAGGCACAGGTGCAGGACTACAGGTGCAGTGCAACAGGCACAAGGTTGTGACCCAGGTAGTGTCTTTCGGGGACACCAGGCCCTAACGTTCAAGTCCAGCAAAAACAAAAGTACCCTGACATGGTCATCTGAACACCTCTGAACCTTGGTTGAAGGATTTGGGGCAGGGAAAAGGTTGGGCTAAAAAGCCCTGGGATGGTATCCTTCCTCCGAGGTTTGGAGATATTCAGAGGAGCATGTCCGGGAACAATATGACTGTTTTTTTCAAATTGTATCAACACTACTAGAGAAGGTGGGAGTTGCTGCCTGGAAATCCGGACTTTTTTAGGTGCTGGTCGTGGATGAGCTGGACCCTGACAGCGGCGGTCCATATTGACTGCCTCTGTAGCCAGTGTACATCTGTGATGAAGATTGCCAGGGGGGCATCACTGTAGGTTGTGGGGGTCTAAAAATTGGTGGTTGGAGCAACGGCGTGTCCATGTGTTGTTTGATCGCCTCCAGCAAAGTGGAATGGCACGCCATCATGTTTTGGGAAGGCACCTTTTCCAAATACGGTAGTAGAGACATCACAGTGTGAAAACACGGGTGTGCCTGCAATTTCAGCAGTTCCTTAGTTTGTTGATGCATTTGCTGCATCATGTTCTGCAGCTGGCCCACCGACTGATGATGCTGCGCACGCAGTTGGTCGATTTCTCCTCTGTGCATCTCATGCATCATTTTAAGCTCGTCCCTGTAGTGCCCATGTACAGCTTAGAGCTCACATTGCAGTGAACTGATGTGGGCCTTGTACTGCTCCATGATATGGCCCCTGTCCCCATCTTGCAACTGCCGGGTTATGAGAGTTTGGTGGCTCTGCATAATCCCGAGAAGTCCGGAGACAGCCCCGGACATCTCGGACTCTGTCTCCCTTCTTGTTGGGGGGAGGGCACCTCGACGCCTCACTGGTGGGGTGGTAGCATCTTCCCGTCCTCTGGCCTGCGTCGGGGTTGCCCTGCGCGCTGGTTGTGCTGCAGTCTCTCTGTGCTCCTCTCTTTGCTCTTGGTCCTCTGGAGCTTCCATACTGGTCGATTGTGGAGGTGCAGCTTCTGCCACACTCGGTCCTGCAACCTGCAAATCACAGCTCTCTTCGCCCAAGTCATCATCAAAGTCGAGAGCTTCGATAGGAAAGGACTCCCTCCTCCTACTCCTCTCCTCGGGGCAATAAGTCACATCGGCGACCTCATCATCCACCAAGCTCTCCTCACTGCTGAAGCGTGCCTCCTGGGTTGGTTCCTCTTGCTCAAAATTGTCTTCAGTCCTGTAGATAAAAACAATATTTATTGGTTTGCCAAACAGCATGTGGCGTCAATTCACAGAGCTAGCAAACACTAATCAAACACTTTATCAACCGTTTGTACCAAACGTTTGATAAAGCTTTTGAGAAAAGTTTGCTAAAGCCATGGGAATTGAGGGCAGTTTATAGCAATACATGTACGAAGTCATGGTAGATGTCTGCTACAATGAGTTCTCAGTTCCTGGCCACAGTAGTGGTACTTACAGTCTAGGTTCCAAGCTTGCATTTATGAAAGATAATTGCTTGGCGAATTGGTATTCCTTTAGGCGCTTTCCCCCGCCACTGCCACTTCTTTCGGCAAGTTTTTTCCTGCGTAGAAATTTCACGTAGGCATCACGCATATTGCGCCACCTTGTCTTGAACCTTTCTCCTGTAACGACATGAAAAATTGATTTTGATTATTTCTCTTGTAGGTACATGGCAACTGGACAAACATATACATCGCTACATGTGACATTTCATATTGGGAAGAGCACGGTGGCAGGCATCGTCGTGAGGACTTCGAGGATCATTTGGACGCGACTGAGGGCCAGATACATGCCAGTGCCAGACACCAAGAAATGGGAGGAGATCGCCCAGGGCTTCTGGACCGAGTGCAAGTTTCCTAATTGTGTTGGCGCACTGGATGGGAAACACATCCGTATTCAGAAACCCGTGGGGAGTGGCAGCCATTATTTCAACTACAAAAAATACTTTAGCATTGTTCTAATGGCAGTGGCAGATGCGGACTACAAGTTTGTGTACGTGGAAGTGGGGTCGTACGGTAGTTCCAATGACTCTGGAATTTTCCAGCGTACGACCCTTTGCCGGCTGATGGAGGAAGGCAGACTGCGTCTCCCCCGTGACACACCCTGGCCTGGGACAAGGGCACCGGCCTACCCCTATGTGTTTGTGGGGGACGAGGCCTTCGCCCTGTCCGACTATGTAATGCGTCCGTACCCAGACAGGGGACTTGATGCCAGCCAGCTACACTTCAATGCTCGGTTGAGCCGTGCAAGGAGAATGGTGGAGTGCACATTTGGGATCCTGGTGTCAAAGTGGAGGGTGTTCCACACGCCCATGCTGCTGAAACCGGCCAACGCAGTTGTCGTGGTGAAGGCAGCATGCATCCTCCACAACTTTGTGCGGCAGGAGGAAAGAGAGACTCCGGAACCCCCGAATGTGCTTCCACTAATGCCCCTGAGGAGGTATGCAACCAGGCCAAGAGTAGTGTCACTGCGGAACAGGGACCGACTGAGACTTTATTTTAACACACCACCCGGACGAGGGTGAATGTTTGGTTTTTAATATGTTTTGTTAAAATGTGTATATTTTGTAGTTTCAAGTTTTTAAGTGATTTAAAATGTGTTAATTTTTTAAAATAAATTGTTGTTTAATAATTGGTCATTGTGTATGTTTTATGTGCACAGGTGGGGTACATCACAGGTGGGTGTGATACATCACAGGTGGGGTACAGGTGGGTGTGATACATCACAGGTGGGGTACAGGTGGGTGGGATACATCACAGGTGGGGTACAGGTGGGTGTGATACATCACAGGTGGGGTACAGGTGGGTGTGATACATCACAGGTGGGGTACAGGTGGGTGGGATACATCACTGGTGGGGTACAGGTGGGTGGGATACATCACAGGTGGGGTACAGGTGGGTGGGATACATCACAGGTGGGGTACAGGTGGGTGGGATACATCACAGGTGTGATACATCACAGGTGGGGTACAGGTGGGTGGGATACATCACAGGTGGGGTACAGGTGGGTGTGATACATCACAGGTGGGGTACAGGTGGGTGGGATACATTACAGGTGGGGTACAGGTGGGTGGGATATATCACAGGTGGGATACATCACAGGTGGGTGGGATACATCACAGGTGGGGTACAGGTGGGTGGGATACATCACAGGTGGGGTACATCACAGGTGGGTGAGATACATCACAGGTGGGGTACAGGTGGGTGGGATACATCACAGGTGGGGTACATCACAGGTGGGTTGGATACATCACAGGTGGGGTACAGGTGGGTGGGGAACAGGTGGGTGGGGAACAGGTGGGTGGGCCACAGGTGGATGAGCAACACGTCGGTGACACAAATCAATAGCAAAAGTTGAATACATCACAAGCAAACAAAACCACAAGCCCCCCCAAACACTTCTAGTCAACATACCCTCTGTGCCTTGCTGTCTCTTGCTCAAGTTATCAAAGCCCTCCACATACAGCTTGGCAATTTTTTTTCCACAGGCCTCTGCATTTCTTGACGTTGCTGTGGTCCGCATCCCCCTTGTCCCACAGGGCTGGTATCTGCTGCACCTGTAGGCTGAGGTCTTCTGCTGTGTAGGGCCTCACCCCCTCGTTATCAGACAGATCGTCGGACATGTTGTTGCCAAAGAGCTCCAGCATAAAATCACTGCTGCTCCACTCTGTGAACGCTGGGCCCATGTGGTCCCCATCCAAAATGGCCACTATACCATAGAAAAGGCATAGGAAGTGGGGTAGAACATCCGGTTTTTATAGCCAGTGTGTTGTACGCTCTCCGGTTCTCATTGGTTTGTATTGGTCGGATGCAACAGTCCGGCTCCGCTCCGGATACGGCTGCCGGAGGAGCCGGACCAAAAAATAGCGCATGTTGGGTCTTACGCCGGAGTCCGGATCCGGTCCGGATCCGGTCCGGACGAAACGGACGAATGTGAACGACGCATAGACTTTCATTGCTATGCCGTGCGTCCGTTCCGTCCGTTCTGCATGCGGTCCGGCTCCGGCACAGCGATTCCGGATGGAAACCGCTAATGTGAACCGGGCCTAAGCCTGCTTTAAATTTCTCAATAACTTGATCCCTGCCCTGTCTTGGACCTGTCTTGTGTGTTCTTTGGACTTCACGGTGTTGTTGCCCCCAATATTCTCTTAGACAACCTCTGAGGCCCTCACAGAGCAGCTGTATTTGTACTGACATTAGATTACACACAGTTTTATTTAGTCATTAGCACTCATCAGGCAATGTCTATAGGCAACTGACTGCACTCAGATCAAAGGGGGCTGGATAATTATGCACACCCCACTTTGCAGTTATTTATTTGTAAAACATGTTTGGAATCATGTATGATTTTCGTTCCACTTCTCATGTGTACACCACTTTGTGTTGGTCTTTCATGTGGAATTCCAATAAAATTGATTCATGTTTGTGGCAGTAATATGACAAAATGTGGAAAACTTCAAGGGGGCTGAATACTTTTGCAACCCACTATATATATATATATATATATATATATATATATATATATATATATATATATATATAATCATGGCACATTATCTATCTATCTATCTATCTATCTATCTATCTGTCTGTCTGTCTGTCTGTCTGTCTGTCTGTCTGTCCATCTATTTTCCTAACTATCTACTGCATCTGTCTTTATGCCTGTCTATCTATCTATCTATCTATCTATCTATCTATCTATCTATCTATCTATCTATCTATCTATCTATTCATATTTATATCATTCTACAGTATTGTCTATCTATAGACTATGATATCTATCTATCTATCTATCTATCTATCTGCAGATTATCTATCTGTGTATATCTGTATATCTATTTTTTCTCATCTATCAGTCTATTTTTTATTATATATGTGTCGCTTGACAAAATAGAGAGAATGTCTGTGACTTTATTTAGCGAGAATGAACCTTCCTTTTCTATCCTGATCTCCCTTTTCTCCTTAAAGGCAATAGATGTCAGGAGGGGGGTGGGTAGTCATATGCAAAACATGGGCTCTAAAACCAAAGTAGCCTGCAAAATTAGGTGTCAGCATGCAAAGCTTATTGATGTATGAATGCGGAAAATGAAAGCCAGCAGTAGACAGACGGGGCTAAAGGTGAGGCAGCCACAGTGAGAGCAGCTGTACATCTACGTCAAGGTGTTGCTATGTGAGTCTGTTTTTTTTTTTTTTCTGGAGGGCCACAATCTAACAAGCAATGCCTGCCCATAAACTGATGAAACAATACAGCGTAGACAAACACAGATGGAATGCCAAATAAATTGCCTGGGTCCTCCGACAGAAAAAAATGCCTGTACATTCATTAATAAATTCATATTCTGAATCTCCAATAAAAGCAGAAAATGAAGTGTAAACTGGAGTTACTTAGTGACACCCAGCTCATTGCTTTTTATTGTTGCTTGGAGCTACGATTCCTTTCTAGCACCCTGCTTGAATTTATTACTGTCTGCCTTTGTGGCGAGTTGGAGAAGTGTACCTTTTGAAGAAAATTGACCGACACTTCATGAATATGATGAAAAATACCATTAACGGCACAAAGACAAAACTCTTGACATTAGGATGCACACAGTGAAGGAGCAGAATCAAAGGGTCTCGCACTATTGTTTCCTGAATATTATCACAGTGCGCTATCCACAGCCCTTGCCTTATGCTTATTTTGCTTTGCATATGTGTAAAATAATAGGCTATGTTTTGTTTTTTAGTTTTCAAAAGTAATTGCAGTGTTGAACACACACACACACACACACACACGCACGCACGCACGCACATATATATATATATATATATATATATTCCCTGGTTAATGATCGAGATAGAGACTTTGGGTTTGTTCATAACCTGAATCTGTTTTTAAGTTAGAATGCTGTCCACCTCTGTCCTCTATGCCTCCTCTGTTCCGGACTTGCCTCCAGTGTCCCCATCTGTGTCACCTCAGCCTCCCTGTACCTCCTCTGTGCCCTCCTTTGCCTTTAGTGTCTGCCTCTGTTCCACCTCTGCCCCCCATGTGCCTCCACTGTGTCCCTCTGTGCGCCTCCTTCTATCCCCTTTGTGTTTCCTTTCTGTCCTCCTATGCCTTATTGTGCCTCCCGTGCATTTTTGAGCCACCCTGGTGTTGCCTCCGAGTCCTCCTCCTGTGCCTTATTGTGCCCCCCTGGTATTGCTTCCAAGTCCCCCTGTGCCTTATTTTGTCCCCCTGGTGTTGCCCCTGTGTGACCTGGCTTCTGCTGTCTCCATCCTGCACCCTGCGAGCTAAGAGTATCATGCAGCTGTAAGCTACTCACCTCCTTGCCGGGGTCCATCACCACGCAACATTCCTCTATGGTCACAGTTAACTCTAGTGCTCTACTCTACCTCCTGCATGACATGTAATTACACGCATCATGCAGTAGGTGATGCCAGATGCTAGAGTGAACTGTGGGCAGAGAGGAATGTCACACGGTGATAGACTCCGGCAGAGAGGTGAGTAGCTTACATACTCTGGGCTGATGACGCACAGGATACGGACGGATGTGGGAATGACAGCGCAAAAGTTCCTGGTCTGTTCCTGCTCTGTGGGAGAAGAGCCAAATTAATGTTAAAGCTTCTTCATTGGCTCAGTAGGAGGAGGCATGACCTGGGTCACCTGAGTGCTGGACCATACATGGCAGTCTTGATAGAGAAGAAAAGTCTGCCCCTTTTTTGCAGGAAAAACATAAATATTTACTTTGTTTATTATTTACAAGAATGGGGATAATAACATCCTATTTTATCTGTGATAAGAGTAGCTCTTTAGGATTCTCTTGAAATTCTGCAGTTCATCTTCAAAGCAAGCATGTATCTCTTAATATGCTGTACGCACTTACAGATATATGGAATGATAAGGAGTTGATTAGCATCTGTTTTTTCCCTCGTGGTCTCTTGGTTTTCTAATTCATGTTTCAAATCTCACTCTGACCACCAGCCTAAGTAATCACAAGAAGTGCATTTTTTAATCTTGCTCCCTTATTGTATCTGGGAATGGCTTGTCAGTCAGATTTCCAGGACTCATAAGCTTTACAGTGCTGGTGGAAAAATGAAACAATGAATATGATTGCAGTAGATCAGATCGCTCTACCTCTGCTACCCAAGGCAAGGTGCTGTAATCCAATGCGGCAATTCAGGATACAGGAGGAATAGAATCCGCACACCCGCAGGTAGAGTCCAAGGGTTTTTATTTAGTCCAATTCACAAAAGCAGTAAAATGGCTGACATGTTTCGGATCATATCCTTACTCATAGCCATGAATATGATTGGTTGCTGACAGTGGAAGTGAAAACTGTTTCACAAAGATACAGTATGAGCCCTGAGTTACAGGTAAAAGACCCTAAGCAATTAACTTTTTCTACTCAGTTTTCTCCTAGGAGATAGTTTTTCATATTCTATGTAAAACAAATTTTCAGTACTTTAAACTTAAAAATTACCAAAAAGAAGATGAAAGGGGTACTGTCATCATTATTTTGAGTATTTTGTTGCTTGCTGGTGGCTTGAAAAGTCTTTTATAAGTTGTGAAAAAATCACCTAGAGAAAACCCAGGAGAAAACGTGAATTGCATATGGGCCTCTGTTCCTCCAGTCTCAAAGCACTTTGGCCCATATGCAATTCTCTTTTTCTCCTGAGTTTTCTCCTAGGTGCTATTTTTAAACTTGTCTATAAAATACCTTTTAAGCCACCAGAAAGCAAGAAAATACTCAAAATACTCAAAATACTCAAAAGAATTTTAATATCACTTTTTCAACTACTTTTTAATTTAAAAAGTGCTGGAAAACTATTTTAAATCGAAGATGAAAAAGTTTCTCCTAGGAGAAAACTCAGGTGAAAAAGTGAATTGCATATGGCCCTGGATCTGTCAAATGGGAGGACAAACAGTACCACGGACCACGCTGCACTACAGCACACGCCAGCCTGTTTTCCCTGCTGGAGCCCATACAGCAGTCCGGCGCCGGACAGACTCAGGGGCTGGTTACATGAAGGGACACAGGACTGACTTGAATCCGGCTGGAAGCCTATGCAGGCACACGCCCATCTGAGAATCAATACGAGGGAAGACCACAAGGCAGTACCAGCTCTGGGACTTCACAGCCATTGGGATGAATATCCTGGAATGCCACATAAGAAGATTATGACACATTGCTGGGAAGGATGGAATGGAGTGGTGAGGGCCTCTGTTGAGGCAGCAAGTACTCTATCCTATCAATATAGATGAATGCCAATCAGGTGCCCAGTGCGGGCCATTGCATGTGGGACTATAATTGAGGTGGCAGTACATATCCATGAATTAAGTGACTTGAATATGAGAAGCTAATCCCCTATTAACTGGGGGGAATTGTTACTCGAGTCATCGAGTGTTGAAGTTTACTATTAGAGCTGAATTATGCCTGATGGGATCCCGTGTGTGACAGAGGTGTGATAGTGCTGAGTGCATGAGCCCAGCCGGCTGTGCCATTTACCATCTGCAGCGTGTTTTATGGTTTTAATTTTTGATACAAAGCAATGTGCAGATTATGATATACCGTTAATAAAGTTTTTGTAAGTGACTTTGAAGCAGAGGTCAATACCATTTATTTTCTATAGTACTTTCTACAAACGTTGACCTTGTGCTCCCCCAAATTGGGGTGTTGCATAACTAATACCAGTGAGTTCCATGTATGCAATTATACAACTCAAAAACATATCTCGCATCCGTCCTTTTCTCACTCAAGACACAACTAAAACGTTAATACATGCTCTCATAATTTCTCGTCTGGACTACTGCAACATACTACTCCGTGGACTACCTTCTAACAGACTGGCCCCGCTCCAGCCGGTACTGAACTCAGCTGCTCGTCTCATTCATCTTTCTTCTCGCTCTTCTTCTGCTGACCCTCTTTGTCAAGCTCTTCACTGGCTGCAAATTAACCAGAGGATTCAGTTCAAACTCATAACCCTAACCTACAAAGCTCTCCACAATCTCTCTCCCCGGTACATATTCTCACTAATTTCCAGATACAAACCCAATCGCAATCTCAGATCGGCACATGATCTTCTGTCCTCCTCTAGAATCACCTCCTCACATTTACGCTTACAAGATTTTGCACGCACTTCACCCCTCCTCTGGAATGCCCTCCCACAACACATCCGTCACTCGCTAACCTTTGTTGCCTTTAAACGCTCTCTAAAAACACACTTGTTCCGACAAGCATATGCGCTACCTTAGGCCACTTCCCTTTGTCCTAAGACCAAATTGCACTCCTACTAGGTATCCTAAAACACACAGCCTCTATATATTTGCTGCATACTACCCCTCCTCTTGTTTCCCCCCATTCCCTTTAGATTGTAAGCCTGCAAGGGCAGGGTTCTCTCCCCCTTTTGTGTCTTGGTAACCATCATACATGTTATTCATCATGTTAATTTTATCACTGTCATCACCAATTCTATAATTTGCTTTTGTATCATTCTTTGTATTTTGTCACTAATTATGTATCTTGTATTTTGATGTACACCATTGTCTGTATTATAATGTACCCCATGTTTGTTTCTTACTTTGTACAGCGCCACTGAATATGTTGGCGCTTTATAAATCAATAATAATAATAATAATAATGTCTATCTCATCATGTCACCTCGGGTATCATCTAAGAATGAAGGGGCAGAAGCAAAAGTGGCTGCTGCTTCTAAAGTGCCAGCACTCTGCTCCCCTCTACATCCTTCCAATACTTTCTCCTTCACAGCTGGAAGATTTAACTAACTTAACCTACAAAATGATACCAATTACATTTCTCTTGTTTGTTTGTAATTTGATTTAAAAGATTGCAAAAATAGCATTTTCTGCTCCGGCAAAAATGGTGTGTCATTTTGTGAACCTGAATATCTGATAGGAATTCCTTTTTAGTTATTCCAGCTTATAAACCTGTATTTTCAAACCCAATTCATGCCAATTACTGCCACTCAATGAAGATCTAATGTCCCTAATATAGTCATAGTCTATTGCCAGTTTGGTGGAAGATCAATTAAGCTGCCTGTATATTGAAATAATTACTTTTTTCACACCAACATAAACAACCCCAATCAATACAAACAGCAACTTTTGCATGCGGTGACTCTACCCCAAGGCTTATCTTTTCTTCTTTAAAAACAACAATCACATTTCCCCTCCTTCTTTTACCACAGATTCACATAATCATGGAAGATCAAGAGGGATTGTTGTGTGTCAGGAACAATCAAGACTGTCATGGAGTTCTCACAAGTAGAAGTTGTGATTGGTTGGAGAGAATTTGGAGAGGTGTTTCTCTGCGTTTCGCAGGTTAAACTTGCTTCCTCAGGCAATAAAGATAGGAGTAATAAAGCATCTGCTAGAAAGTAGAAGCATCAAAGCTGAGCGCTCAGCTTTGATGTTACTAGCAGATGTTTTTTTTACTCCTATCTGTATTGCTTGAGGAAGCAGGTTTAACCTGTGAAATGTGTTGCACTTTATTTTGGTGCACCCAATAAATGTTTTTTGAATGAAAATCTACTGTCGTGTGTTCTGCTTGGATGGGGGTAACTCCGGCACTGCCTCCTCTATTACCAAATTGGTTTTTAAGCTCATTTAGTCCCTTTTATCCTTTTGGCACCTCTGTTATCTTATTGCTACATTGAGTCCACCCTAGGTGGAAGGTTGTACCCACTTCCTTCTTCTACTACAGAGAGTGACTTCTTAATTCTGAGTGGGCTCAGGACAATCTCCCCACCTGCCTTGACAGTGGTTGCCTAATGGTAACCCTGGTTTGTGAGTATTACATTTTGAATTACTCTATAAACCTTCCATTACCATACTACACTATATTGGGCTCTTGGAGTTCTCTTCTTCTCATTTGTGCAGATGGCATCTTTCATGCTGACCAGCCTGTTGAGGGACCCCCGTATAAAAAAACTCAAGGGGAATGAGCTGTACTGGGTGGCCACACTACTAGACCCTTGGTATAGGCACAAAGTGGCGGACATGTTACCAACTCACCTGAAGGCAGAAAGGATGCTGCACATGCAGAACAAGCTGGCAACTATGCTTTCAGTGCGTTTAAGGGTGATGTCACAGCACAACAGAATAAAGGTGACACTGCCAGTAATCCTCCTCCTCCCATGGCCACGCAGCAAGGACAGGACGCTCTAGCGATCTCATGGTGATGTCGGACATGCGGACATTCTTTAGTCCACCGCCTCACCTTAGCGCTTCCGTATCCACCCCCCACTAACACCTCGACCGGCAGCCTGGCCTTAAGTGTGGATGTAGACACTGTGAGCAGCATTGAACCCTTGGACTACTGGGTGTGTAGGCTTGACCTGTGGCCAGAGCTGTCCCAATTTGCCATCCAAATTCTGTCTTGCCCTGCCTCAAGCGTCCTGTCAGAAAGGACCTTCAGGTCTCAAAAGTGTTCAGTACCTCCCCTTTATCAAAATGAAAGAGGCATGGATCCTGGAGGGTTACTGCCTGCCCAAAGACTAAGTCAGTGTCCGCACACAGCATCTCTGCCTGCACACCGTGTGACTGGCTGCCTGCCCCAAGACTAAGTCGGTCCCCACACAGCATCTCTGCCTGCAGGCCGCTTGACTGCCATCACCAACAGGGTCCACCAGAACTCCAGGTGGATTACTGAATTTTTAAGGCCGCTGCTAGCAGATGGCATCTTTCATGCAGTCCAGCCTGTTGAGGGACCCCGGTATAAAAAAAACTCAAGGGGGATGACCTGTACTGGGTGGCAACACTACTAGACCCTCAGTATAAGCACAAAGTGGTGGAGATGTTTCCAAATCACCAGAAGGCAGAAAGGATGCAGTCTTGCAGAATAAGCTGGCAACTATGCTTTACAGTGCGCTTAATGGTGATGTCACAGCACAACGGAATAAAGGTTTCACTGCCAGTAATCTTCCTCCTCCTCCCATGTCCATGCAGGCAAGTACAGGACACTCTAGCAATCTCATGGTGATGTCGGACATGCGGACATTCTTTACTCCAAATCCTCACCTTAGCCATTCCGGATCTACCCTCCACTAACGCCTCGACCCGCAGATAGCCGACTACTTGGCCTTAAGTGTGGATGTAGACACTCTGAGCAGCGATGAACCCCTGGAATCCTGGGTATGCAGGCTTGACCTGTGGCCAGAGCTGTCACAGAGCTGTCACAATTTGCCATTCAAATCTGGCTTGCCCTGCCTCAAGCGTCCTGTCAGAAAGGACCTTCAGCACAGCTGGAGGCATTGTCACTGAGAAGAGAAGTCACCTAGGTCTCAAAAGTGTTCAGTACCTCATCTTTATCAAAATGAAAGAGGCATGGATCCCGGAGGGTTACTGCCCGCCCAAAGACTAAGTCAATGCACAGCATCTCTGCCTGCACGCCATGTGACTGGCTGCCTGCCCCAAGACTAAGTTGGTCCCCACACAGCATCTCTGCCTGCAGGCCGCTTGACTGCCACCACCAACAGGGTCCACCAGGACTCCAGGTGGATTCCTGAATTTTTAAGGCCGCTGCTAGCAGATGGAATCTTTCATGCAGTCCAGCCTGTTGAGGGACCCCCGTATAAAAAAAACTCAAGGGGAATGACCTGTACTGGGTGGCAACACTACTAAGATAAGATCTGAGCGCGCCCAGACTGGTGCTGCTGCTCTCTAAGGCTGCTCCAGACATTACATCTCATTTCTGCTACTTTAAACCTCTTAATGGAAAGACTGGACTAAAATTTCAGTGGATTCTAATGTATCACTTCTCCAGCAACACCTATAACCTTTCAGAACACCTGGATTACTTGGGATGGCAAAGATTTAAGCTGGAATGGATCTTCCTTGGTATCACACACTGCTGAACACTGCACACCTTCCTTGGAATTGACCTAAGACCTTAAAGACTTTCTGCCTCTTTGTGCCCGCCCTTTCCCATCCCGTGAGTAACTTTCATCGATTATCTACAGCATCTATGCTCAAAAGACTATATTTTTCTACATATATTATATATTACATCTTCAAACTCCTAAACAAAGGACTGTGTTTTCAAATCCATGCTGTCCATCCATACATCTCTGTGTAAAGACAATTCAGTCTACACAGGCCCTTTGATCTCTGCAGGATACCAGCCGCAGCTGAGAAAGTTCACACCTTGACTCTAAATAGGGCCTTTATCAGCAGGAGCCCTGAGCTGTCTCTTTTGTCCATTCTAATGTGTAAACATCAATATTCAGCAGAGACACTTTTCGCTGTATACCAACCAAGAAATATCTATCCAATTGACAAATCAACAATAATTCTACTTAAGTCTGTTGGAATCCTCAGAAATGCTCGAAGAGGGTCCAGAGGATGTTCGAAAAGACGTTCTTCACTCCAGAACCAAAATAACTCTGTGACAAAATCTACAGAATACAGCCAGGCAACAACCCTAATAGCTCCAGCACAATCCAGCAGAGATGACAGCCACACATCTGGAGATTGTTCTCTCCTGGAGCCCTCAATATCAGACCCTAGCTCCCAGGGTAGCCCCATCAAGGCTGTCCTCTGCAACGTCAGATCAATAAACAACAAAACAGCAATCATACATGATCTAATAGAGTCTTCTGATCTGGCCTGCCTTACTGAAACGTGGCTTTCTGAACCAGTTGGCCCCACCCTGGAGGCCGCCGTGCCAACAAACTATTCCGTGATATACTGCAACAGGAAAGAACGCAGGGGTGGAGGGGTTGCACTTTGCTTTAGATCAGCTTTGAAAATCAGACCACTTACTGTAGGACCTACCAACTCGTTTGAATGCTTGGGGGTGCAACTTTCAGCTGAGAAAAACATAAACATATTGCTGATCTACTGCCCACCAGAAAAATACTCAGACTTCCTTAAGGAACTTGTAGATCTCCTATGCAACCTAACACTGGAACACCCCAGATGGATTGTTCTTGGAGATTTCAATACATGGGTGGATGACGCCTCTTCACAATTTGGAATAGAGCTACCTCGTGCCTTACATGAACTGGGTTTCTTCCAATCAATCAGCTCTGCTACTCACAAGAAAGGTCACAATCTGGACCTTATATTCCATACTGGGCTGTCAATAGCCAATGTGGAAATTAATCCTGTTGCCTGGTCAGACCATCACACTATCCACTTCTCCCTCTCAATACCAGCTGTCAAACACCAGGTCAAGCATCAAATAAAATATTGCCGCTTAAAAGGGCTAACACCTCAAGATATCCGAGATAACCTTAGCTTTGATGAATTGACTGAATCCAGTTTGGACCCTGATACTCTGGTGTTTAAATACAACAAATGTGTGTCCTCCACCTTTGAGACCATTGCTCCTCTGTGCACTAAATATCTTACTCCACACCATCATGCACAGTGGTTTTATAACGCCATAAAAGAGCTGAAAAGACAAGGCCGAAAACTTGAGAGACTGTGGCGCAAATCTCAGTCCCCAGAAGACAAACATGCCTTAATCCTCCACTTGAAGAACTACCAAAAGGTAATCACGGGAAAAAAAAATCATCCTTTATATCACAAGAGATTGCAAATGCAGTTAACAAACCAGTCCAACTGTTCCGCACAGTGGAAAAACTCTGCAACCCGGCATGTCAAAAACTTAATATCGAGTCTTCAAAGGACCTCTGTGACCAATTTGCCCATTTCTTCACAGACAAAGTCTCTGCTATAAGGTCCGCCATCCAACTTACAGCATCTGAGCCTAATATAGAGCCGAAAACCATTAGCAGAGACAACGTAACACCTTGGTCAAACTTCAAAGAAATTGATGAAAAAGTCACATCAAACAATCTCCTTCACCTCCGCCTAACTACCTGTGACCTGGATCCTGGCCCAACACAATTCATGCTGAACTGCCCCGACCTGTTCGTACCGGTATTCCTCAAAATTGTTAACTGTTCCTTACAATGAAGGATAGTTCCTGCTTTACTAAGGAAGCAATCATCAGGCCTCTCCTCAAGAAACCCTCCCTGGACCCTGATGCAATGACCAGCTACAGACCTGTCTCTAACCTCCCGTTTCTGGGCAAGCTAATTGAAAAAGCTGTCTACCTCCAGCTAGAAGCCAAAATCCTACAAAACAACAGTTATGACCCATTCCAGTCTGGCTTCAGGAAACACCACAGCACTGAAACTGCCCTCATCCAAATATGCAACCACCTGCTCATGGCAAGAGACAGAGGAGAGTGCTCGATCCTCATACTGCTAGACCTTTCTGCAGCCTTTGATACAGTTGACCATGACATCTTGAGAAACAGGCTACAGGAATACTGTGGCATTGATGACATAGTTCTTCAGTGCTTCCAATCCTTCTTGAGTGGCAGAACCCAAAAAGTATCTATGGGGCCCTTCCTGTCCACCCCTGTATCACTTAAATATGGGGTGCCCCAGGGCTCAATCCTCTCTCCCCTGCTTTTCACGATTTACATGATACCGCTTGGAAAACTAATCCAAAAACATGGCCTGACATACCACTGCTATGCAGACGACACCCAACTCTATCTTTCCTTCAAGCCTGGTGTGACAGACCCAACTCGAACTATAAACGCCTGCTTACGTGAACTACAGCAATGGATGAATGACAACTGGCTGAAACTAAATGCAGACAAAACTGAAGTCCTTCTGATTGGAGGGCAGAGCATGATAACAAAACAACTTAACTTGCAGTCTTCACCACTGGGAATAGGAGGCACGGATCTACGCAGCTCTAATCATGTGCGTAGCCTGGGAGTTCTAATTAATGGGGACTTAAACTTCAGAACTCAAATCTCTGCTGTGGTGAAATCATCCTATTTTCACCTGAAGAACATTGCAAAAATCAAGCACCTCATCCCCTCAGAAGATCTGCCAACCTTAGTCCATGCCTTCATCACATCCCGACTGGACTACTGTAATGCTCTCTACACTGGCCTTCCAAAAAAGGTCTTGCACCGCCTACAGCTGATACAGAATACTGCTGCCAGACTGCTAACCAACCAACCCCGTCACTGCCACATAACGTCAGTCCTGCACTCGCTTCACTGGCTACCTATAGAATGGAGGGTCCTATTCAAGATCGGCCTACTGACATTTAAATCCCTGAATAATCTAGGTCCTGAATACATGAAAGATATGTTGCAGCTGCGTAGCAATCCTCGCATTCTCAGATCTACAGGTTCTAATAATCTAGTCATACCCAGAGTCTATTTGGAAACTTTTGGTCCCAGAGCCTTCTGTCATGCTGCCCCTACGTTTTGGAACTCCTTACCTCAACAGATCAGGACAGCTCCATCCCTGGACGTGTTTAAATCCAGACTGAAAACCCACCTGTTCAGTTTGGCATTTGCAGAAATATAACTTTTGTTGTGTGAATACTTCATCCTACTACCAATTACTGAATCTGAGAGAGCCTAAGCGCTTTGAGTCCTATGGGAGAAAAGCGCTATAGAAATGTTATTGTATTGTATTGTATTGTACTAGACCCTCAGTATAAGCACAAAGTGGTGGAGATGTTTCCAAATCACCAGAAGGCAGAAAGGATGCAGTCCTTGCAGAATAAGCTGGCAACTATGCTTTACAGTGCACTTAATGGTGATGTCACAGCACAACGGAATATAGGTTCCACTGCCAGTAATCTTCCTCCTCCTCCCATGTCCATGCAGGCAAGGACAGGACGCTCTAGCAATCTCATGGTGATGTCGGACATGCGGACATTCTTTACTCCAAATCCTCGCCTTAGCCATTCCGGATCCACCCTCCACCAACGCCTCGACCGGCAGATAGCCGACTACTTGGCCTTAAGTGTGGATGTAGACACTCTGAGCAGCGATGAACCCCTGGACTACTGGGTACGCAGGCTTGACCTGTGGCCAGAGCTGTCACAGAGCTGTGACAATTTGCCATCCAACTTCTGGCTTGCCCTGCCTCAAGCGTCCTGTCAGAAAGACCTTCAGTGCAGCTGGAGGCATTGTCAGTAAGAAGAGAAGTCGCCTAGGTCACAAAAGTGTTCAGTCCCTCACCTTTATCAAAATGAATGAGGCATGGATCCTGGAGGGCTACTGTCTGCCTGAAGACTAAGTCAGTCCCACACACAGCATCTCTGTCTGCACGCCGTGTGACTGCCTGGCCTGCCCCAAGACTAAATTGGTCCCCACACAGCATCTCTGCCTGCAGGCCGCTTGACTGCCTTCTACACCACCACCAACAGGGTCCAGGACTCCAGGCAGATTCCTGAATTTTTAAGGCCACTGCTAGCAGAGGCCGCTATGATAATTTTTCTGGTGCATGTACATGCCTGCCTATTTTTTCTGGCTGCACTGCAGCTGCAACAAAAAAAAAGCATGTACATGTGTCAATTCCTGTTCGTGATCGATACCTTGCCGTGGTGAAGGGGCTTGAAGCAATGACCGACGGCTATATGAGTGTGTTGGGGTTGGGGGCACACCTGATCTGACCCAAGAAAATAGATAATAAGGTCATTGCTTCATTGTGGACAGACCAAATTCGATCAGCTGGACACTCAGTCACTGTTGCTCTGTCTTATGGGCTTGAAAACTCTGGCCATGGTGCACACCAGTCCAGCACGGCCATCACTACACAAACAGCTGTTTGCGGTGCTTTACACAGTAAGTTTGGTGTGTCAGTGTGAAGCAGTACACTAATTACACTCCCTGATTGATGTATACACATGCAAGATGTTTTAAAGCACTTTAGGCCTCCAATTTAGCATGCAAGTAGAGATGGCTCGAACAGTTCGTCGGCAAACAGTTCCAGGTGAACTTTGGGTGGTTCGCCTTCGCCGGCGAAGGTGAACTTTCCCGGAAGTTCGGTTCGCCCCCATAATGCTCCATTAGGGTCAACTTTGACCCTCTACGTCACAGTCAGCAGGCACATTGTAGCCATATCAGGCTACACTCACTCCTGGAGCCACAGCGCCGGCCATTACACTCACTCGTGTGCCTGCAGTAATTATAGAAGGGCAAGCTGCTGTAGACTGTCTCTCATAGGGAAAGATTAGTTAGGCTCTTGGCTTGTTAGCTTGCTCCTGGCTGATTCTTATTGCTAAAATAGCACCCCACAACAGCTGTTTTGAGAGCTAATGTTGTTATTGTGATCTATTTTTTTTTGTGTGTGTCCCACTGATGTAACTGACACTTGTGTTGCATAGGCAGCTTTTGTAATTCATACTGTGTGTGTGCCACTGCCAGGCCCAGCACATTCAGTGACCACCTGTGTGTGTGATAGGCAGCAGCACATTGTAATACCCATTACTGCATATACCTAGCTGTTGTGCTGAGTGAACCCACTTCATCACTGCATCTACCTACCTTTTGTGTTAAGTGAACCCACCTCATCACAGCATACACCTAGCTGTTGTGTTAAGTGAACCCACCTCATCACTGCATATACTTACCTACCTTTTGTGTTGAGTGAACCCACCTCATCATTGCATATACAGTACCTAGCTGTTGTGGCAAGTGGTGTCATCATTGTCTGCCATAACAGATTCTCGTTAAAGGATTTAAAGTTAATTCATTTCAAATACAGCAGAGCCTCGAAAGTCCTCCTCCTGTATTGTTATTTTTGTTCACTATCTTTTGTGTTCAGTGAACCCACCTCAACATTGCATATACCTAGCTGTTGTGGCAAGTGAACCTACCTCATCACTGCATATACTTACCTACCTTTTGTGTTCAGTGAACCCACCTCATCACTGCATATATCTAGCGGTTGTGGCAAGTGGTGTCATCATTGTCTGCCATAATAGATTCTTGTTAAAGTATTTAAAGTTAATTCATTTCAAATAGAGCAAGTCCTCGAAAGTCCTCCTGTATTGTTATTTTTAATCACTACCTCGGGACGTGCATGCCATGCCTGCTGCCTTTCTAGGATGTGTGGTGGTAGCCGTTCCTGCTCCTTTGCCCACAGCGTGCTTGCTGCCTTCATTGGATGTGTGGTGGTGGTAGCCATTTCTTAGGCTCCCGCTCCAGACCGGAATCGAACCAGGATTCCCCGGCCATTACCCCTGGTCAGTCACCATTGTACTGAGAAAGTACCAACAAAAGTTTCACACACTTGAATGAATGGCAGACTTGTACAGTACAGTCAGGGCAGGTACATTACTTATACAGCATGGGTCTCAGGCTCCCACTTCGGACCGGAATCGAACCCTGATTCCCCGGCCATTACCCACTGGTCACAATGGCAGACTTGCCCTCCAGAACAGATTCTCGTGAAAGGCAAGTGGTGTCATCATTGTCCGCCATAACAGATTCTCGTTACAGGATTTAAAGTTAATTCATTTCAAACACAGCAGGGCCTCGAAAGTCCTCCTCCTGTATTGTTATTTTTGGTCACTACCTCGGGACGTGCATGCCATGCCTGCTGCCTTCCTTGGATGTGTGTGGTGGTAGCCATTTCTTAGGCTCCAACTCTGGACCGGAATAGAACCAGGATTCCCCGGCCTTTACCTGTGGTCACTCACAATGGCAGACTTGCCCTCCATAAAAG
Source organism: Hyperolius riggenbachi (assembly GCF_040937935.1). Lineage (NCBI taxonomy): Eukaryota > Metazoa > Chordata > Amphibia > Anura > Hyperoliidae > Hyperolius > Hyperolius riggenbachi. The sequence continues at coordinate 416,112,003 of NC_090649.1, read as the reverse complement.
ACTCTTGCCTCCTTGAGGAGGAGACCAACCTGGTGAATCGCAGTGAAGACACCATCAGACTTGCGCTCCAGAACAGATTCTCGTTAAAGGATTTAAAGTTGATTCATTTCACATACACAGCAGGGTCTCGAAAGTCCTCCTCCTGTATTGTTATTTTTGGTCACTACCTCAGGACGTGCATGCCTTCCTGCTGCCTTCCTTGGATGTGTGGTGGTAGCCGTTTCTTAAGTTTCAACTCCGGATCGGTATAGAACCAGGATTCCCCGGCCCTTACCCATGATCACAATAGCAGACTTGCCCTCCATAATAGATTCTCGTTGCAGGTACTGAACCGCAAGCAGAAAATGTAATTTTAAAAAAAATAGATGTAAGCTTTAACAATGGTAGAGAAAGAACCATGGAAAGTTGATAAGGCAGTCAGACATTACCTAACCTGACATCACTGAGTGAGGAAGAGCAATCTCGCCACGGTGTGCAGTAGTCCAGCACGGCCGTCACTACACAAACAGCTGTTTGCGGTGCATTATACAGTGAGTTTGGTGTGTCAGTGTGAAGCAGTACACTAATTACACTACCTGGTTGATGTATACACATGCAAGATGTTTTAAAGCACTTTAAGCCTGCAATTTAGCATTCAATGTGAATTCTGCCCATAAAACGCTGTTTTGCGTGAAATCCAGATTTTTCCCCGGGACTTTTGGCATGTATCCCACTCTGCCACCTAGGGGTCCAGGTGCTAGACCCCTTAAAACATATTTTCCATCACTTTTATGGCCAACATAAGTGCTTCTAGTTTTCCAAGTTCGCCTCCCAATTGAAGTCTATTGCGGTTTGCAAAAGTTTGCTCGTACTGAACCTTCCGCGGAAGTTCGCGAACCCGGTTTGCGAACCGAAAATCGGAGGTTCGGGCTATCTCTACATGCAATGTGATTTCTGCCCTTAAAACACTGCTGTGCGTCAAATCCTGATTTTTCCTGGGGACTTTTGGCGTGTATACTACTCCGCCATGCCCCCTCCAGGTGCTAGACCCCTTGAAACAACTTTTCCATCACTTTTGTGGCCAGCATAAATGTTTCTAGTTTTCAAAGTTCTCCTCCCCATTGAAGTCTATTGCGCTTCGCGAAAGTTTGCATGTTCATGAACCGAAAATCGGAGGTTCGGGCCATCTCGGGCCATCTCAGCACTTTGCTAAGCACTTTCTGCAACTGACCCAACTACCTACTGACTGTACAGTCATCCTTGAAGAAAGTGTGCTCAAACAAATATGGTATATATCCCTGTGTCAGCACCCAAATTACTTGCAAAAGTACCTAAATGGCAGGGCAATGTCACACTCACCTCCCATCTGATCTTGAGCACCTATGCATTCTCCTGCATGCATTGCATGCATGCGTGATAACAGCCGTGTTCTTATGTCCTTGGCCGGAAGTAATCATAACTCTGTCCATCATTATCATGTCAGACTTTATGTTCACATGCACAGAAATTGGCACACATGCAGATGAATGCATAGAAGACTGCCCTGCCGTCAAGAGCAAACTTTTAAAAGCTGTTTTAGAGACAACAGATGACTGCAACTTACTGTGCATACACACCTTTGACGGATGTCGCCCGCCGGGGGACATGACCTGATCCCCTTCGGGGACATGGCTGGACCTGCTGCACACATGCGTGTCAGACGTTTAGCTGTGTTTCTATGCTGGGGAGGCATATGGATGACAAGCAGCAAATGCATGACATCATGCAAATCTGTCTGGCTGCTGTACAGATGCCTGATTGTTAGCTGAGACTGTTGTTATCGTCGCCTCAGCCGACTTAAGTCAGCTGTGTGCAAGGGCCCCAACTCCTTTTAAACTTTTTGTGCTGAAAGGTTTTTTTTTCCCCTGGTGTTTGCAAAATTGTCTTCTTTTGATCTCTCTGACTAGCTCTTTAGGATTCAGACAAACTGTCAAATCTTTAATGGTCCTTTCACATTTAGAGCTTGATTTACTAAACCCTGAAAACTCAAATATCACACCTTATGAAAAGATATCACACCTTATGAAAAGATATCACACCTTATCAAAGATTTCACACCTTATCAAAGTTAACACGCCTTGTCAGAGTAGCATAGTGAACACTACAAACCCGCAGGGGCTCAGCGCAAGACGAGTGCCATTGCCAATGCCAATTAGCAGGCTATGCTACTCTGATAAGGCGTGTTAACTATGATAAGGTGTGATATCTTTGATAAGGTGTGATATCTTTTCATAAGGTGTGATATCTTTTCATGAATCATAACGTGTGATATTTGAGTTATCACGGTTTAGTGAATCAAGCCCAAACTGTGTTGCCTTGCACTGCACAACAATGCAACATCCCATTGCAGAAGCAGTGATAGCCCGATGGGATTGTCACATTGATTGTGGTGCGGCAGAGTGCAGCGCAGCACAATTGGGCTTGACGCAGTAATGCACTGCATCGGGAACTACGGAGTAAGGTCCACAGATAATTAGCTAAATAGTTTATCACAGGGAGGATTATTTATCATTGCTGGCAAAGCTAGTGGATGAAAGGGGTCTACAATCTTGCTAAACATTATTCAAATGCATGCCAACACAGAGCTACATCTTTCATCAAGTAGATTAACACACTAAATTTTTTTTTTAAATTAACTCTACTATTAATATATCTCAAAGGATATATAGCTAATGCATAGTAAACATAATAAATGCATTCTATACTTACTATACTATCACTCACTAATTTTTTATTGCAAGCAGTACATACGTTTTTTTGTTTTGTTTTTCTTTTTGCTCCTAAAACAAGCATGATACTTAGTCTAATGCAATATCTGTTTAAGATAAATGATTTTAACTCAAAATAATGCAGCTAAGCTTATTTTTTTAAGAAGTAAAGCACAGAATGAGGTCAAAAAGTATCTACTGATCCAACCCGCAAGAGCAGAAAAAAATGCTTGCATTGTTGTTTTCATTATCTTGCTTCTGTCATTTCTTGAGCTTTGTATCTTGCTGAGAAAGAAAGGAAGAAGAAAAACTGTGAAATTAATCTTTTGTGCATGGCCTGATAAAGGAGAGACATGCTCAGACAAAAGATAGACTGAGAGAAAGTACAGTGATTGATGACTAAAGTAAAGGTGTCGGAGGAGTATTATGTAAATTACGGAAGGTGCAGGCCATTACGGCTCGAATGAGAGAAATAGCTGGTCACTGAGAGACTGTAAGCCAGAGAGAGAAATAACATGTGGTACTAATGTCACTGCTGTCCCTAAGCACCAATTCCTTTCTCTCTGTGATTTTCTCAGACAGGCTCACATCATTTTTTTTTTTTCATTTTATGTAGTAGAGATAATAAAGCCTACATTTGCATGATGAAAAAAAGGGGGATTTGGTTTGAAATACGCGCATTGCAAGGAAGGAACAAATGTAAACAGCATTAGATTTCTACATTGAATTTGCGATGTCGCTACCCATTGTACAACAGCCTTGATTTGAATAGAATATTTACATACAATAAATATCACAACCCTCTTTAATGTTATTTGCTATAAAGTAAATAAATCAGTATAACTGGCTGTCCAGGAATATGTGTATATATATGTATATATATATATATATATATATATATATATATATATATATATATATATATATATATACATATTGTTGATTTATAAAGCGCCAACATATTCCGTGGCGCTGTATATATATATAGATAATGTTAAACTATCTGCTACTATTCATTGTTGTTATTAAATAAAAATAAAAAATGTAACAAGCATTAAAAAAGGAGACAAAAATAAAAAAATAAAAGTGAAACTGTAGTGAAAACTGAACTGAATAAAATTGCTATTTTTTTTTTTTACTTCTTGGGGACCGCCTAACACCCATGGGTGTGGCTGTGACGGCAGCCCCAGGACCGCCTAACGCCAATTGGCATCAAGTTCTGGGGCTGTAGTTTCCCAGGGAACGATCGTTCCCTGCCACTGATTAGCCTGCTAGCCGCTGATTGCGGCTAGCAGGCTGTTTATAAACAAAAGGGGAAAGAAATCCCCTTTGTTTACATCCGTACCATGCTGCGGTCCCCGGCAGCGCTGTACGAGATCGGAGATCCCTGGCCTCTGATTGGCCAGGGAGTGCCGTCCTCTCATAGGCTGATACATTTTGAAATGTTTCACATGGGGGAGCATCTTTAGTCTTGCCAGTTGGTCTCTGTGGAGCGTTGAATGTTTGTTTCTGAGCGTTCTCACAGAGGGAGATACTGCTTGCTTGGCAGTTAGAAAAAGCAATTTCTTCCCAAAATGCAGCAAGGTTCACAGACAGAAAACTGTCAGGGTCATGGCGCTGACATCAGACTGTGGGAGGGGTTTCACCACAATATCAGCAACACAGATCTTCCCGCTAATCTATTTGAGAAAAAGTAAAGATTTCTTATGGGAAAGAGAGTATTGGCTACTGTGATTAGGATGAAGTTTAATCCTGGGTTAAAGTTTCTCTTTAAAGAGAACCCAAGGCGGTGTGGCGAGGGGCAGATGGGACACAAAGGCATGTTCCCTGCCTCACGCCTCTGTGTCCCCTCAAGCCACTCTCTGCCTCCCCACCGCTGTGCTATAACCCCCCAAAATTGGCGACAATAATTGTCACTAATCTCGAGGGGAAAGGAGGAGAGGGATTACCTGCTCAAAACCAGGGATGGTCGTAGTCAGCCAACTTCGCTATGCTGGAAATACGCATAGTTTTACGCAATTACGCTTCGCCAAACTACGGCTTTGAAATCAAATATTCGATTCGTATGCATTTCGTAGACTACACGTTAAAATACGCAATTACGCATAGTGTGAAGCGTAGTGTATGTGGATGCTTATGCCCGGATGCGGAAAATTTTACGCATTCATTCCTCTTTAAATGCTTGTACCAGGAACTCTTCTATGCGTACATTCCCTTTTTCAATGCATAAATTTGTAAGCAAACAATCACATGCGGAAAATTAGCCACGAGTAACGCATTTGTGGTTTACTACGCAATACACATGTTAACTAGGCGTAGTGGGCATAAGCTACGCGCAGCGGTACTTCGCTACATGTAAATCTTAAGCGTAGTATTGAAATTTCACCTAAGAACTACGATGCGTAGATGTGAACTACGATGCGTAAATTCACACTGGCGTAGTTTCTGCTCATCCCTGCTCAAAATACCCACTGGGGGCATTTTTGCAGGCTTTCCACAGCTGCCATTGGGCAGCTCTCTCTATCTCTGCACCTCCTGCCTCTCCCCAGACTTTTTGCATGCTGAGACAGCACCTAGCTCTCCTTCCAGCATCGTGACCCCAGAGGTAGTAGAAGTACGGAGACGCGGACCACAGGAGCGGTGGAGAACAGCGGAGATGGCAGCTACCTGATCTGCTCCGCCCCCCTCCCCCCGGATCAGGTAGCATCGTTTTTTCTTTTTTATGTCCCCGCCTTGGGCTCTCTTTACCGTAGATCCTGCTCTTGATCTATGATACTGAACTTCACACCAACGACTAAATACTGAACAAATCACAGATGTAATTTATCTAAAATTTGCAATTCTTTTCATCAGCTTTTGTGATTCCAAAAAGAACTACTGCATGCCATAGTGAGCAGAACCATATGTAAATGATGGCACTTCATGGCTTATGCCTTGGGCATTGACATTGTCTGATACAGAGATGAATTATTTCTGCTCCATTCTCTTCATATGTTTCCGGAGTGATTGCTTGTGTTGATGTGGGCAGAACAATTTAGCAAGTCACTAAATAAGACTAGTTGTATACCTGCTTAAAGAGAAACACAACCAAGAATTGAACTTCATCCCAATCAGTAGCTGATACCCCCTTTTCCACAAAAAAATCTATTCCTTTTCATCATCAGCTCTGTATGGCTGATTTTGTGGTGAAACCCCTCCCACAGTGTGATGTCAGGTCCTCACAGCCCTAAGGTACTGATATCACACTGTGGGAGCCTTGTTGCATTGTGGGAAATAACAGCTGTTTCCAACTGCGAAAAATGCAAGCAGCATCTTCTTCCCGTGACATAATCTGCCAGCAGTAAAAATGCCACCACGTGATAAATGTCAGAATGTAAATCAGGGAGAGGAAAGAATTTACAATGAGCAAACACTGACTTAGGGTGCCCATAGACCTAAAGATTATGGGCAGATTCGACAAAGAGACAAATTTTACCTCTAATCAACTCTGATTAGAGATAAATTTGACTCTTGTCAATTCTGCCTATACACTACAGGCTGATATCTGTCCGATTTCAGCATGAAATCCTCAGGGAATCGCCTGAGCCCGCTGCCCCTGCACCACCGCTGCCCCCCCATGTATAAATGTGCCTCCGTGTGCATTTATATGTTACCTGTCCTGTTGCAGCCTCACGCTGTGTCCCATAACCTCAGGGCGGCTATCCGTATATGCTACTTGGGCATAGCATCTGATGTCAGACGGTATGCGCCGACGTCAGATGCTATGCGCCAGAAGCGCAAATGGAATACCGCCCGGAGGTTATGGGACACCACCCGGAGGCTGCAACAGGACAGGTAAAGTATAAATGCACATGGGGGGCACATTTTGTTGTCTCGTCGTCTCGTCGCTCGCCCAGAAATCGCCGGCATACCGCCGCACACCCGACCAACCAACTTCGGCCCTACATCTTGCATCATGCACGATAGACAAAGTGATGAATTTCTGTCCTGATATCGGTCGCTTTGTCAGTCGGGAATGCACTTGGCGGCAACGATTTTCATCCAATTCGATTATAATAATCGAATTGGATGGTCGATCGTCCGCCAAGTCGCCTGATGTATGGGCACCTTAAATCATTTGTACATAATTATTGTAAAAATGAAGCACTTTTTTAGATTTATTTTTTTTTACATTATTTTCACTGGAGTTCCTCTTTAACCACTTCAGCCTTCAGTCGTTTTTCACCTTATGCATCCTAGCAATTTTCACCTCCCATTCATTCACCAATAATGTTTATCACTACTTATCACAACAAATTGATCTATATCTTGTTTTTTTCCGTCACTAATTAGGCTTTCTTTGGGTGGTACATTTTGCTGAGAATTATTTTTTCTAAATGCATTTTAATAGGACAATTAAGAAAAAAATTAGAAAAAAATCATTATTTCTCAATTTTCAGCCATTATAGCTTTAAAATAAAACATGCTACCATAATTAAAACCCACATATTTATTTGCCCATTTGTCCTGGTTATTACACAATTTAAATTATGTCTGTAATGATCTGCTCAGCTGTCTGCACGCGCAGACAGCTGTTTGTCCATTTTTTAGGTCTGAGTACTGCAGGTCTCTGGAAAAGAGACCTGTCTTCCTTTTGCAAGTTTCAGAGTTGCTCTGCTGGTGGGGAATTTGCATACACTTGTCATGCAAATTGCTTAGCTGCTTCCTTTGATGGCTTGCAGTATAAATACCTTTTGCTCCCAGAATTCCTTGCTTGTCATGATGGTTTGTTCCTGCTAACTCTCCTGGAGTATCAGCCTTGCTATTGTTTGCTAAAGATTATCTCAGAGTAATTCCTTGGGACTGCATTAGGCATCCCTTCTAGTGCAATCAGGTTGTATTATCTGTTTTGCCTTGTGCTGTCTCTCTGTTGTGATTGTCTTGTCGCCAGCAGCGGTCAACAGGAAATCGTTCTGTACTCTGTCTGGGAGTGTAGGCCAGAGCTGTGGTTGCTACTGGCTGCTCCATCCGTCTGGATCGCATTTGCCCTAGTGGTAGTGGCGGTGCTTCCTTCTGTACTCTGTCTGGGAGTGTGGGCCAGAGCTGCGGTTGCTACTGGCTGTTCCATCTGTCTGTCTGTCTGGATCGCATCTGCTCTAGCGGTAGTAGCGGTGGTTCCTTATGTGCTCTGTCTGGGAGTGTAGGCCAGAGCTGCAGTTGCTGCTGGCTGCTCCTTCTGTCTGTCTTGTCTGGTACGAACGCTTGCTGTAGGCTCGGTGAGATAACCGTTTAGCAAGCGTTCGCGTTCTCTATTTCGTGTTTGTGTTACATTGGTTAGTTAGGGTTTGCACATTTATCACTGGGCGCCTAACGTGCGGTGATCGTGTCTTTAACGCGTTCGCTGTTGCGAATGAGTGCGGTGTTTGCATTTAGCTAGCGTTTGTTATTTTCCTTGATGTTCTGATTGTTGTTGCTTGCTGTGCCTTTCTTGCTCCTCTCGTGCGCTATCCTCAGAATCAGAATCAGAATCAGAATCAGAATCAGTTTTATTTCGCCAAATACAGCAGAGCTGTAGTCGGAATTATTTGTGGTACACATGGCATAGGTGACGTAGGCAGACATACAACACATACAGTTATAAAAATGCAGTAGACAGTTATAAAAATGCAGTAGACAGATAAAATAAAATAAAATGCTGTTTAAGGGCCCCGAGTTCATATTCAGATAGGAACAAGGCAGGCAGCGTCCGGGGCCGGCTAACCCGGCAGTTAGAACAGCAGGCCGGGCCGGGGGAGGTTGGAGTTCAGTGACCGTACAGCTTGGGGGAAGAAGGTATTCTTCCGCCTGGTGGTTTTGGATGGAATAGTCCTATAGCGACGTCCCAGTGGGAGGAGCTTGAAGTAGTGGCTGCCAGGGTGGGAGGGGTCACGGGAGATCATGGAGGCCCTCTTCCTCAACCTAGCGAAGTGGAGGAGATCAAGAGGCGGAAGCGGAAACCCGATGATTCTCTCTGCATCAGTTATGACTCTCTGCAGTTTCTGTTTGTCGCTGGCCGTTGCGCCCCCGTACCAGACAATAACTGAGGAGCAGAGGATGGATTCTATAGTGGCAGTATAGAAGCTGGTCAGCAGTTCCTTGGGCATGCCGAATCTCTTCAGTTGGCGCAGGAAGAACATCCTCTGCTGGGATTTCTTCTGAATTTTGGTGGTGTTGTGCTCCCATTTCAGGTTGTTAGTGAGAGTCGTGCCCAGGAACCGGACCGATGACACAGTAGAGACTTCCGTTCCTCCAATGATGACCGGACGGAGGGGGGGGGGATTCCTCCTGAAATCTACCACCAGTTCAACAGTCTTTGCCGTGTTGAGAACTAGGTTGTTGTCTCTACACCAGTTGTCTATTCTCTCGACCTCGCTACGATATTCCTGCTCCCCGTTGCTTCCAATTAGGCCAATGATAGTGGTGTCGTCTGCGAATTTTATGACCTTCACAGAGTCAGCGTATGAGATGCAGTTGTTGGTGTACAGGGAGAACAGTAGAGGTGACAGAACACAGCCTTGTGGAGCCCCGGTGTTGGTGGTACGTACGCTGGAGTAGTAGTTGCCAAGCTTCACCTGTTGCGTTCTATTTGTCAGGAAGTCCTTGATCCATGCTCGGAGAGTAGGATCAACTCCAAGTTGCATCAGGTTGGTGATCAGGATGTCTGGGCATATCGTATTGAACGCCGAGCTGAAGTCTAGGAACAGGATCCTGGCGTAGGAGGCCGGGCTGTCCAGGTGCTCAGTGATGTATGCCATGCTGACATTGATGGCATCCTCCACGGATCTGTTTGCCCTATATGCAAATTGGAGCGGGTCTAGAAGGGCGTCCGTGGACCCCTTCAGGTGGGCAAGGACCAACCGCTCGAGGAGCTTCATGATGTTAGAGGTTAGGGCCACTGGTCGGAAGTTATTGTGCTCAGTACTGCCTGTTTTTTTTGGAACTGGTACAATTATAGACCTCTTTAGGCAGGAGGGGACTGTACCGTCAGATAGTGACTGCCTGAACAGGGAGGTGAGCACAGGGGCTAGCTGATCAGCGCAGGTTCGCAGGCAAGTAGACGACACACCGTCCGGGCCGGAAGATTTCCTGGGGTTCAGCTTCCGGAGGTGCCGGAGTACAACCGATTCCAGAACAACGCTAGGAGCCAGGGCGCCGAGTTCGCCAGAGGGAGGGGTCGATGCTGGATGACCCGCGGGCTGGTTGTGGTGTTGCTCAAACCTACAGTAGAACTCATTGAGCTCCTCCGCCAGTCGTTGGCTAGGGGTCGCCGATTGGGATGCTGGTTTGAAATTCGTGGCTGCTCTCAGGCCTTTCCATACCTCCCGTGTGTTGGTAGACTGGAGGCAGAGCCCCAGCTTCTCGGCATAGGCCCTCTTTGCCGCTCGCAATCCTTTTTTCAGAGTGAGCCTAGCTTCTCTGAATTCCTCTGGGGAGCCAGACCTGTGTGCTTCCTCTTTGCGTTTCCGAAGTCGGCGAAGCTTGTCGTTGAACCACGGCTTGTTGTTGGGGTAGACTCTGAAGGACTTGGATGGAATACATGCATCTTCACAGAAGCTAATGTAGGAGGTGATATTCTCAGCCCATTCATCAAGGGTTGGTGCCTCCAGAGTTCCCCAGTCGGTGGTTTCAAAGCAAGCTTGGAGCTCCAGTTTGGCATCTGCTGTCCACTGCTCGGTCTTGTGTCACTGTTGGCAATCGCCAGTCTTGAGATTGCATTCGTACTTTGTTTCTGCTGATGTGTGTTCACCGCCGCTGGGTGGCGACTAGATTGGTGGACACACATTCATTCTGTCTCTGTGCTCTCTCTCTTTAAGGGCTATCCAGCCCTGCATTTCTTCAACTCGTACAATTCCCATCTGGCATCTGTGGCAGTGCAGAGGCTGTCTCCGTCTGCACTCCACAGCTCCATCTCCCGGTGGGAATCTCCCTCTACAAGTGCATAGCACCATAGCTGGGTTCTCTCAAATTACACGCTTGTGGAGGATTTCCATAGTGTCGGCGCGTGTCCTGTGCGCTGACCACGGAAATAATTCCCCAATCGTTACAATGTCCCTATCACAATGTATGGCACCAATATTTTATTTGGAAATAAAGGTGCATTTCTAAAGGTATGCGTCCATCACTATTTACAAGCTTATAATTTAAAAAAATAATAGTAATATTCCCTCTTCAAATGCGTATTAAAAAAGTTCAGTCCCTTAGGTAACTATTTTTTTTACTTGTAATTTTTTTTTATTAAAACATTTATTTGGGTATTTTTTGGAGTGTGGGGAATAAACAGGTAATTTTTAATGTAATAAATTGTATTTTAAAAAAAAAAATATATGTAGATGTAGTTTTACTATTTTACCACAAGATGGCCACCGTCATTTTTTTCTTTTTTTTGTAGTCCTGTAAGCGAGCTCTCTCACTTACAGGAAGTGAAGGGAGGACTGGAAACTTTTTTTTCTTTAGAAAGATTGCGGCTTCTGGAAGAAGCCGTCGGTCTTTCTAACGGGGACTTAGATCAATGAATGGGAACTGTGTTCCCATTCATTGATCTCTGGACTAATGGGTGGTGACACAGGAGTACGCGGGTGCATGCACAATCATGTGCAGGAGCGCGCAGCAGCCTCCTAGCAGCCTTTTACATGTATCAGCACCGTCCAAAAGGCAAAAGTGGTTATATAAAGCATTCTTACCGCACATTTAGTTATTCCTCCTTTCATTGATTGCTTGCAGCAGGCCAAGAATCCACAATGCTGGTGGTCAGTTACTGTCACAAGCCTCTATCCACCACTCCCTGACTGTCGCTAGAAATCACATATCACTTCCTTCTTATCAGTTGCCAGAAACCTTTTACCATTACCTGCTTATCTGTCACTAGACTCTACCTATCACTATCTGTCATTATAACTATTTTTCTGTCATCATCAACCACCTATCACTAACTGCCTGTTGGTCACTAGACTCTATCTATCACTATCTGCCTGTCACTATAAACCTCCTACCTCTGCCTGAATATCTGTCACTAGAAACCTCACATCATTACCTACCAATCAGTCTTCAGAAAACTTCTAATTACCTGTCAATCTGTTACTAGACTACCTATCACTAAATGCCTGCCTATTGATAGAAATTTGGTATCATTATTCCCTTTCGGTGTCACTTGAAACCATCTATCACTGCCTGCCTATCTGTCACAAGAAACCACCTATTACTATATGCCTGCCTGCCACTAGAAAACAACCATCACTACCTGCTTATCTTCCCCTGGAATCTGCCTGTTACTGTCTGCCTGTCATTGATAATACTATCATCATCATCATCATCATCATCATCATCATCATCATTATCATCATCATCATCACCATATCACTAATATTATTATCATATAATTTCTATATATGCTTTTTTTGTTATTATCTGCATGTCACTGATATCCGTATATTTTTAGTAATATGTGCCTGTCATTGATATCCATTTGTATTTGTTGATGTACCGAAAAAAGTTAATGAACTCAACTTGTATATTTGATAATATGATCTAATTTCCCTGGATACATATCTGATAGCCAGGACAGTGAACCCACCTTTCTGCAACAAAGTGTTACAGCACAGCTTGACTACATCCCCGACTAAATTTTGTGGACAAGACTAAATTTTGTCTACAATTGGCCTCAATTCAATAAGCAGTTTAGACCAGTCTACTGGTGGTTTTTAGTCTACTGATGGTTTGGTCAGTTGCATCAAAGGGGATTTCACTATTACCAAATGTTTTAGACCTGTTTTTAGACCTGGTCTAAAACATTTGGTAATTAGGTCGGTAAAGCAGAGGAAATGCTCAAAAGATGCAATTCACAAACAAGTAGCTATGACTGACATCCTTCTCCTCTGATGAGCTCTCCTCTGGATACAATAAAACTCCTGCATAATGAATTCAAAAGGTTCCATCCTCACATCTAAAATACCTCACATAATTACTTTACCTACAGAAATCAGTTGGTCTAATCTCTGCCAGAAAAAGTGGGCGTACTTACTCCTTGTTTGCCTTTGTAAATTGTGTAATTACTGAATGTTAGACCTGGTCTAAAAACAGGTCTAAAACATTACACCAAACCATCAGTAGACTAAAAACCATCTGTACACTAGTCTAAACTGCTTAGTGAATTGAGGCCATTGAAGTAGATCAACTCCTAAAAGGTTATTCACTTTGAATGACAACTATTGTGAAAATTATGCAAGGAAAAAAATGAATGTTCCATATTACACCGAGTCTAGGTGATCATTTTAAATGCCCCCTCTTTCAATTATGGCATCATAACTATTGATGATGATGACATGATAATGCTAATAGGACTGGACCGAGTATATGGAGATGTAGCTTCCAGTATAAATGTTTATAAGCCCTTCATTCCTTTGCACTGCAACTGCTGCTTCCCCTGCAAGTTCACTTGTGCACATCCATGCTGCAATATTTAATGCTGCTACTGCATCCAGAAGTTTTGTGAGAGCAGAATCAGAAAGAAGTGCTACCTGAATATGATTGCTGTCACCTTTTAGTGAATCCCAAAGCTATGCCTATGATATAATTATGCAAATCAAGTCTTAAGCATTAATTAAATGTGGTTCCTGTGGATTAAAATAGGCATTTCAACAAGCTTGCTATGTGTCTGAATGGTCACCTCTTCTCCCCAATTCTCTTCTCCATAATTCTTACCTTCATAGTTCTCCAGTCTGTGCTACAATAGTGTGGCCTTGTGCTACAATAGTGTGGCCTCACACGCCATATTGGACCCAACCCACATACTGCTGTCATCTATTGCATTGGTCTGAACAGTCAATGTTTAACCACTTAAGCCCTCAGTCATTTTTACTTTATGTATCCGAGCAATGTTCACCTCCCATTCATTAGCCTATAACTTTATCACTACTTATCACAATGAACTGATCTATATCTTGTTTTTTCCATCACTAATTAGGCTTTCTTTGGGTGGTACATTTTGCTAAGAGCTACCTTACTGCGAATGCATTTTAACAGTAAGAATAAGAAAAAACTGAAAAATTCATTATTTCTCAGTTTTCGGCCATTATAGTTTTAAAATAATACATGCCTCCATAATTAAAACCCACGTATTGTATTTGCCCATTTGTCCCGGTTATTACACTGTTTAAATTATGTCCCTTTCACAATGTATGGCGACAATATTTTATTTGGAAATAAAAGTGTTTTACATCCATCACTATTTACTTAGCTTGTAATAAATAAAAAAATAGAAATATTTCATCTTTACATAGATATTTAAAAAGTTTAGACCCTTAGGGAAATATTTATGTGGGTTTTTTTTATTGCAATGTTTTTTGTTTTTTATTATTAAACATTTTATGTGGGTATTTTTGGGAGGGTGGGATGTAAACAGTAATTTTTTTATGTAACTATGTGTTGATTTTTTTTTTTTTACATTTAGATGTAGTTTTACTTTTTGGCCTCAAGATGGAAACCTTCAGTTTGTTTACATGACATCACTCTAAGCGTGACATGTACACTTAGAGGTACGTAGGAGGCAGAAAAAGCAAGGCTTCCGAGAGAAGCTGTCGCTTTTTCTGCGGGGGAGAGGGCTAACGATCTGCGGCTGGGAGCGTGTGCACGCGCACGATCAGCCGCAGGAGCGTGCGAGAGCGCACATGTCCTCCTTGACGTAGGTGTACGTCAGGGAGGACAAAGTGGTTAAGGCATCAAGAGCTAGTACATACAGTAAATGCTGATTTTTTAATGGCAGGATAGAGCTTTTTGAAAAATATGAAAACTGTTAAATAGTCTCAACGCTGATTTTATGGGACTATTTACTTTTTTGTCTGATTTCTTGGTAGTGGTCCTTGGAATTCAGTACAATAATGTAAAGTAGCTTAAACATCCAACAATGTGTTTTGCTTAAAGAATCACTAATCATGAAATACTGAATACAATTTAGGGTCAGTTCACATTTGTTTAAAAACGTATCCGTGGCTCCGTTTTCGGCCAGGACTAAAACCAGAGCCACGGATACCAATGTTAACAATAGCGACCGTCTTCACACACTTAAAACACGGATCTGTGGGTGATCCGTGGGATCCGGATCGAAAAACTGAACACAGAGTCTGGTTTTGTCAAGACTTCATGGACCCCGGATACACGGAGGGGTAGTGAAAGGTAATGCAAAAACGAGTCTCCCTCTACACAGAGAACTTTGCACACGGAAATGGAGGGAGATCCAGATTGCCTTCTGCCTGCTCCTCCCCTTAACATCACCCTCATAGGTGTTCCCAGGTAGCCTGAGGGGGTAGCAGCCAGGAACGGGGACAGCGGGCACAGTGGTGGGGAGGGGGTTGTTCCCCCTCCCTCACCTGAGTCCCCCCATCCCCGCTCCCCCTCTAGCTATGTCTGCTATATTATGGCAAAAGTAATGATGGCAAAAGTAATGAGCGAGCAGGGAAGCAATTATCTTTCTTCCTCTGCTCGCCACGGGACTTCCTGCAATGCCACCCACTAGAGGGCGGCATTGCAGGAAGTCACGTGGCGAGAAAAGGAATAAAGGTAATGCTTCCCCGCTCACTCATTACTTTTGCCATCATTACTTTTCCCATAATAAAGCGGACATAGCTGGAGGGGAGGGGAACGGGGGAACCCAGGTTAGGGTTAGGGAGTCCGACCCCCCTCCCCACTGTTGTACCCGCTGCCCCCTTTACTCGCTGCTACCCCCTCCAACCTGTTTGGCATCCATTTTTGTGATGCAAAAAAACTGAAAATCGATTGAAACGTATGCTGCAAAAGGGCAGCACGGATCCATTTGCTTTCCGGTTTTTGAAAACCGGAGCATTGACCGCGGATTGCGTTTTGCAACCGCACCGCCGTTCAATTGCAGACACATTTTTTACTTTGCTTAAAAACAAATCACATGACAGATCACTTAAGTCTGCTTTGTTTTCCTTCTAAATAGTTTGTGTGTCATAGCTTGCTGCGTTAAAAAAAAGGTAAGAAAGTTCACTGGGCAAATTACACTGTGCCTCTTAGTTACTTAATTATGTTTGGATCTGTTCATCTAGCTATATAAGGTTTAAATGACTATATGCTGGTCCATTTTCTAAGCACTGGAAAATGTAAAGATACACATAACAACAAGCATTACCATACCAGTGCATGCGTTATCCAAGTAATAATGCTAACATTTATATAGCGCTTTTCTCCTGTTGGACTCAAAGTGCTCAAGAGCTGCAGATACTAAGGGCACACTCAACAGGCCACCCTGCAGTGTTAGTAAGTCTTGCCCAAGGACCTCTTACTGAATATGTACTGACCTCAGCCAGGATTCAAACCCTGGCCTCCCATGTCAAAAGCAGAGCCCTTAACCAGTACACTATCCAGCCACTACTACCACAAGTTACACTGATTGCACAACATGCACAACTCAAAAGTATCTGTGAACTTGCCATGTTCTGTCTACAAATGTCAAATTTAGGGAATCAGCCCCATAGGGTCATATGCAAATCACTTTTTCTTATAAGTTTTCTCCTAGGAGAAAAAATGTCATCTTCTCTTTAACCACTTAAGCTCTCAGTCGTTTTCACTTTATGCATCCGAGCAATGTTCACCTCCCATTAATTAGCCCATAACTTTATCACTACTTATCACAATGAACTGATCTATATCTTGTTTTTTCCGACACCAATTAGGCTTTCTTTGGGGGGTACATTTTGCTAAGAGCTACCTTACTGTAAATGCATTTTAACAGTAAGAATAAGAAAAAAAAAGAAAAAATTCATTATTTGTCAGTTTTCGTCCATTATAGTTTTAAAATAATACATGCCTCCATAATTAAAACCCGCGTATTGTAATTGCCCATTTGTCACGGTTATTTCACCATTTAAATTATGTCCCTATCACAATGTATCGCGACAATATTTTATTTGGAAATAAAAGAGCATTTTTTCCGTTTTGCATTCATCACTATGAAAATGACGTTTTTATACGTCAAGGAGGACAAAGTGGTTAACCACCTAAAAACCGCAGTGTTAAACCCCCTAGTGACTGACCAAGCCTTTTTTCACAAATTGGGCCACTGCAGCTTTAAGGCCTCACTTCAGGGCCGCGCAACTCAGCACACAAGTGATTCACCCCCCCCCCTTATCTCCCCACCAACAGAGATCTCTGTTGGTGGGATCTGATTGCTCACCCAATGTTTATTTTGTTTTATAAATATGTATTTATTTTTTAAATAAATGTTACAATTTTTTTCTTTATTTTTTTAAACCGCCCTCCCTCCCCCCACCAGCCAATCAATGATTTTGCTTTCCAGGGGGACAGTCGTGTCACAGTCGTGTCGTGATCGCAGCGCTGCACTAAGATATTAGGCGGCGGTTTTGCTGTCTAACAGTCTGCGAGTGGCGATTGCCACTGGAAGACTGAAGGCGGGGCGGAGCACACACACTCTCAACGCACGCACTCTCCTGCAAAGCCCACTCTCAGCCATTCACGCCATTCGGAGCAGTCCTGGGGCTGCCGCACTGCTCATGCCAATCGGCGTGGAGCAGTCGGTAAGAGGTTAAAATGTTTTTTTAGTTCTCTTCAATTGAAAGAGTACCAAAAAGTTGGTGAAAAAGTACTGTCAAAAATATTTTGAGTATGACAGAATGATGACAGAATGACAGAATGGCATATGGCTGAGTGGCATCCAGCAGAGCTGGTTAATACAACCACTATGGGCTTGTTCATTGCTTGTCATTTAGAAATCCACTGTGGTGTAACCATTTAGGTTATTTCCTAAAGAGGTGGTACAAGAACTCCAACAGGTTTCATTAATATGAACAAGCTGCCACGTGAAACACAGGTTCTAAATCTGTGAGTAAACAATTATTTTTCCAGTCCCCACACTACATTCATCTTACTTACCTTCCCAATCCAGTAAACATAAAGTGGAGAGAAACACATAAAATAAAAAATCATGTGAACATGTCAGTAGCATGTAAGGTCCAAAACAGCAAATGTAGCTGAAAATGTCATAGCTAAACCCATTTTTACTCATTTTCCACGACTCAAGAAACAGCACCCATATTTCTTAGATGGTTGAAATGCATGAAGCAATTGCATATTTTTTTTTAAATAAAAATGTACAGAAATAAATATGAATGAACTAAAATTGTGTTCATTAAATGGTATCAAATCAAAATTTATTGTCTTCAGAAAAATGTTGGAAGTCTCAGTGGTGGTCACCTGTGTTAAAAATGTTTCCCAGAAACACCATTAACTGTAGAACATTTTATAGAAAATTACATTTTTTGTTTACTTGTAAAGCAATAAAAACCTGTAAATATCTGCTGTTGTTCAGAGTCAAATAAATATGTAAGAGAGAGTACATGAATTCTCTCCTGGCAAGTACAACACACTATAAATTCTGCTTGTCAATTTATATTGTATGAATCCTAATACAAAAATATATCTTTATTGGCAAATACATATTAAAAGAAAACCTTGCACAAAATTGTGACTAGTACAATATTTTAAAATATTTTATACATGAACCTCTAAAAAGTTTGTGTTCAAAGTTTAAATTTGTACTCATTTTAGACTTTTCTTATCACTTCATCCCTGATTCACTAGTACTTCACTTTGTGTTTTAGATGTTCAGGGGCCAGGGGTTTGGAGATAGGCATTAGGAGGGCAGGATAGTGTTAAGCATTGGAGGGGGGTAGTGTCACACATTAAGTGGGAAGTTAAGTGTGAAAGTAGGCAGCTGAGTAAGTTTGTAGTAAAATATCAGTAATATTACAATATCAAAATATTAACTATTGGCATCATTCGGTGCCCAGTTTAACAAGTGACACTACATAGTGTTAACAAGTGACCATACATAGGTAGTATTATAAAAAGTCAAGCATGATGAAAGGGTTAAGTGTGAGTGACTATTGACTAGGATTTGGATTGACTTTCTCTTGGAGAAAGACAGGTGGCCATATGCAATTCATTTTTTCTCTTAAGTTTTCTCCTAGGTGGTATGTTCATACCTTATTAATAAAATGCCTTTTAAGTCACCAGCAAACAAGAAAATACTCAGAATAATTTTTACAGTACTGTTTTACTTACTTTTTAGTACTTTTTCAGTGTTAAAAAGTTATTTTAAACAGAACATGAAAAATGATCTCATATGCTGGGCATACACAGCTCGTTTTTTATTATCAATCGAGCCGCTAATGGCTCGATTGATAATATCCGACGTGTCCGATCACCGTGCCGGATCGATACCGCGCTCGATCCGGCGGGAACATCACCCCAGAACATCTCCAGCACCATCGTTCAGACGTGCTTACCTGTATCATCTAGCTTGTAAGTAGGCAATTGGCGCGAGAAGCGCGGTTGTTGAATTTAAATGCTCTGGCATACTACGCAATGAGGAGTTGTTTGTGCTCTTGTTTTAAAAGTTTTATGAAGAATAAAAATACCTTTTTACTGCAACGGTTGATGTGGTTTCACGGAAGAACCTAGTGAGACACAGTTTGAGCCTGAGACCCACCTGCTAACCGAGGTGGTTAGAATCTGGTGAGCCCCTTTTATGTTGGTGGTGAATTGCACGAGTGTGGACACGTTTTTTCACTAGCACGGATGTGTTTAGAATCATAGTTGAAACAGGATCACGCGATGTGCTGTTTTTCCCCTCTGCTTTAGATGGATGTGATCTAAAGGAGAGCGCAGTGGAATGTTTTTCAACTTTGCTTCCATATTAAGGATATACCCATAGTGAACTCCCAGGACTTATAAGTATAATTTATGAGGACTTTGTGATATTTTGAATCTTCTGGGTACAGATAAGTGGCGCAGCCAGTTATATTGTAAAAACGAATTAAGTTATTTTGCTCACCGGTTTAAAAAAGTCTTAATATTGTGACCACACAGCAGTAGACAAATAATGTTTTCAAGGTAAACAACTGCTTTACCAGGAGACAGAGCAAAAAAAGAAATATTCTTATTTTTAATATTCACAATTTTCTGTTTAAATAAAAAAAAAAAGAAAATCTCTTTTCAATGCTGATGATTTAGAAAAATGAGGAATAAAAATAACTACAAGTTTTATTTTTTTTCTGTAAATGTGAAATAAACTCAGAGCTAAAATATATCCTGGCCATCAAGGTGTTAAACTAAAAAACAATATTTTTTTGTGGGAAGAACCCACTTTTTTGCCTATATTTTATGTTTATTTCTGTTAGAAGTATGCAACCAGAAATCAGTTAAATTTAATCCATGATACCAAGCTCAACCTTTTGTTGAGTAAATACATCTCACCCATGGGTCCTTCAGATCCATTAAAATAGGCTTTATTACACAGGCTGTAGAATAAAGATCAGTCGTCAAGGTGAAAAAATAATCAACGCCACTAACTTCTATCAAACTTTTATGGTATTCTTAGAAACAGCAGTTTATGAAGACAAATTGGTGATTAGGCCACTTTCAAACACCACTTCAAAAAGCACTAATGCTATACAAATTAAACAATTTTGTTAATCCCATCAAAGTCTCCTTAATTAATAACCAAACAGATTCACTGTAGCTATCTAGCTAACCCAAAGAAAGGGCAGCAAGTAAATTAAAATGAATAAAATTTATGAAACAATGTATTGAAGTAGAGCGGAATAGCAATGATAGATTAATCCGGTAATGGTTTAATTAAATAATAATACTTCTGGTCACTGTGGTGTTTTTTTTTTTTACATTTTAGAAGGTATCATTGTCACTCCCACTTGCTTTAGAAGGGGTAAAATACATGGTTAACTGAAAAAGTGTTTTTTAAGTCGAGCAGAAACTATTATAGACATATTTAATCATTTTGTTATATGCTATGGAACACTAACCATAATTAAACAATATTTGACATACACCTGTTTTAGTAATGACTTACCATTTAACCATTTCATGTATTTTCTTAGTAATGATACATAAAATTCAAAAGTGAACAATCAGCAAAAAGGTTTTGTATGAAATCAGCCTTCACATACATGTGTTTAGGCGCATCTCATCAACTTGAAGTCCTGTGGTGGCACACTAGTAATACATATGAGGAAAACCATCTTGGAGGAACTATGGGAAAATGTATCCTTGGATCTAGAGCGGGTGTTATGCCTATTGAAGAAGATATCACTGATTTTTTTTTCTGGGGGACGGGGGCAATAATCTGATTGTATTCTTCTGTAACCTGTACAAGAATATTAGTAAGGTGTGCTGTTGCTCCTTGTATGTATAGGTTTTCATGAATACAGTTTCAACAGTGTAACAGGAAATCACATTGGTTTTAGAATCATGCAGTTAAAGGAGTTATCAGGATTTTATAAGTAAGATAAGTGCTACTTACCCGGGGCTTCGTACAGCCCCAAGCTCCAAGCATGCCCCTCACCGCAGCTCTGCCGTCAGCCGTTTGCTGCCGCTGCATGGAGGTCGGCCAGTACTGCACCTGCACAAGCGGCACTGTCAATCACCGCCACGTGGACCGGAGAGTACTGCGCAGACCGGGAGGCAGTGGTGGTGAACGGCTGACGGCAGAGCTGCGGCGAGGGACATGTTGGGAGCTTGGGGCTGGATGAAGCCCCGGGTAAGTAGCACTTATTTTACTCATAAAAGCCTGATAACTCCTTTAAAGCGGATCCAAGATGAAAAACTAACTATAACAAGTAACTTGTCTATATATCTTATCTAAAGTTTAGATAGTTTAAACTTTACACAGCAAATCTAGCTGCAAACAGCTTTAATAGAATATGATTGATTATTCCTGTGATACAATGACAGCAGCCATGTTGTTTGTAAACATTACACAGAAGCAGGCTTATCTGCATCTTGAGCAAAAAAACCTAATCCCCCCTCCTCCTCCCTCCTCCCCTCTGCCTCTGAAATCTCTGGCTAGTAATACCTCCCCATCCTCCTGCCCAGACTGAGCTCCCATGAGCCCTTGCTACTGTCTGAAAGTGCCTTGGCTCTCTGAAAACCTGTGGGCATGGCTTCTTTAGTTTATAGGGAAGTAGAGTATTAAGACAAAAACAAAAAAGTATTTTTTTACATAGTTATTTTGGTTGAAAAAAGACATACGTCCATCGAGTTCAACCAGTACAAAGTACAACTCCAGCCCGTCCCCCACATACCCCTGTTGTGGGGTTTTTTTCGCCTTCCTCTGGATCAACAGGGGTATGTGGGGGATGGCTGGAGTTGTACTTTGTACTGGTTGAACTCGATGGACGTATGTCTTTTTTCAACCAAAATAACTATGTAACTATGTAACTATTTGGCTTGAGGAATGCCCTATAAACAAATGGAAAGGAACACAATTATGCAATGAGTAAAAGATCATCTCGGATCCACTTAAAGCTAGATACACACTTTATCAGCACTGTACCTTATCCAAATTGACATCTTATTAATATTAATTTATAAAGTGCCAACGTATTACCTAGAACTGTTCAAAGTGAGAAAAAAAAGCATGTGGTGTAAACAATAATACAGACAACGGTGTATCCAAAACACAGACACTGGTACAAAATACAGAATTGGTTATTACAGTGTAAAATGATGAATAAAATGTATAACAAATTGCAAGACACAAATTGAATAACAAAATCCAAGACACAACAGAGTGAGAGAGAGCACTGTCCTTGTGAGCTTACAATCCACAGGATGTATTATAGTGCTGGCAGGATTTGTTAGGTATTCTGCTCATATTCACTGTCTAAAAAAGAGCATATATTTAAATCACTGTAATCTGCTATGGTAAAATACTGATGATGATGAACCAGCCCTATGCCAGCAAAGAATAAACTGATCAGAGCTTGCAACTTGAAAGGACTTTCCTCCAAAGAATCTCTTTACAAGGTAGTACAAAATATTAGATTGTTATATACCATATTTTCTGGCAAATGAGACAACTGGGCGTATAAGACGACCCCCAACTTTTCCAGTTAAAATATAAATTTTGGGATATACTCGCTGTATAAGACTACCCCTCTTGACTGTTGGACATTTTTATACTGTACTGTATGTACTGGTGCTATACTGTATAAACAGATACAGATACTGGTGCTGTACTGTATGTGGTACCCAGTATACAATAACCTGGTCCGCCCTTGAATACTATAAACCTCCTTCTCTGCCTCTCAGATCTTGCATATGCGTGCCTGCACCACTTCACTGCAGTCCTCAGCAGTGAGATCTGAGAGGCAGAGAAGGAGGTATGCTAATACCCTATGCTTCCCCCTCTGCCCTTCACTTACACCTACCCAGTGAGGTGCACCCTCACCTCGTCATCAGGACGGCGTTGTCACTTCTTTCCATGAATCCAGGGAAGTGGATTTTCTTCTACCATACTTGTACAGCACCGCCCTTGCTGCTTTCTTATGATCGCCGCTTATGGCCGGGATGCAGCCGTGGATGTTTTTGAGCTCCTACATAAGCAGCAACCACAGATTCTCCAGTCCGGCTTGGACATTTTAGCACCCGCCCTATAAGACGACACCCAGCGTATAAGATGTCACCTAACATTTGAGAAGACAAGTAGTCTTATACACCAGAAAATACAGTATTATATATTATACATCAGTATACACTTTTTAAGAGCAATTGGAGCGGGCACATAAAGAACACAGGGGAAAAACCGTAAATGTCATAGTCCTAGGTGAAGTGGTATATCGGCAGAGGTTAGTTTATGGGGAGGTGTGCAGTCTCTTACCGCATCTCCCTTGTGGCTGCTTTCTCCTCCTTTTGCATGTAAAATGGTTTCAACATCCTAAGGTGGTTGGCACCCTTTTACCCGGTCGCCACACACGCGCTGTATGCTGGGTCGGCTCCTTTGTGACTGCCCTGGGGATGTATCAGCACATGAGTGCATATGCACACAGAACATGGAGGGGAGCACAGCTACAATGAAGCCACATACAGCGCATGTGCGGTGACTGAGTCAAAGGGTGTCAATCATCTTAGGATACTGGAACCATTTACAGGTGAACGGAAGGGGACACAGCCACAAGGGAGGTGCAGTAAGAGCCTTCAAACCTTCCCATACACTTACGTAGCATCCAATTTTTTATGCAGCCAGGACCTTATTTTTGGGGGAGGGCTTATTTTAGGGGAAACACAGTATTTTTGTCCTAAAAGCTGGAAAATCTATATGTAGGGTGAGATCCCGAGAGAGACATTTATTACAAAGTGTTCAAAAGGCAAGTAGGGGAAAGTCCTTCTGGAGGAAGTCACATCGCTCCGGGAAATTCACACACCCCCGACCACTTTGAAATATAGGCGCTGCATGGACCACACAACTATATGCAGCTACAGTGGCACCCAGTGGAAGATTTGAAATCAGGATGTAGCAGAAATAGCTAAAGCACTGGGGGGGTTGGGGGGTCTGTAGGTATAAATTAGTGTTAGGAGTAGGTAGAGGTAGATTATTGCTAGGTTTAAAAAGCAGTTGGTTAGCATTAGGAGTAGGTAAAGGGCGTTAGTGTTTACATAGTGGTAGGCTAGTGTTAGCAATAAAATGAGAGAGGATTAGTGTGAGAGGAAGGTTAGATAAAGTGATAATAGATTATTGGTAATTACCAATATTCTATTATCATAATTATCCAAAACCCAATTGTAGAATGTAAGCAGTATTGTTGATGTTCTACAAGTGGCTTCACACTGCACCCAAAGCTCTGAATACACCTATAGGTTAAACAAGTTCAGATGAGAGGGGTGAAAGACAATCATTTTTGGCCTAATGCTCGGATTTTTTAAGAATTTGGCATTTGATTATTGCCAGTATTAAAGCTGTTAAGTGTTAATGAAAGTGTTAAAGTTATTTTGGTCTTACTGCAGAAAATCTTTACATATACCTTCAAGTGAACAGACATTTTTCTCTGCCTTACCAAATCAGATCTCTAGGTAAAACAAATAAAACTGTTTACCCAGCTGAAGTGTGAAGTGTTTCTGCTAACCCATTTCCATTTTGATCTGGTAATGTTTTTTCCATACTTTCCCATCTCTCAACTAGAACATGGCATTGACAAGAGGACTCCAGCCAAAGTAAGCTAACGCCACTTGTTGGAGTTCCTGAAATTCTCAGCAGGTGCTACTTTAGCTATACTGCTAGAATTACGCTAGAATGTACACTGAGGCCAGGCCTGTAAGCAATACAAGACTGTAAAGCACTGCAGGATATATTGGTGTTATATAAATCCATAATAATAATAATAGTAATCATTCAGGCGTTGCACTTGATGGAATGATTGCTACCAAGCAGCAGCAGGATTCTTGGAATAGTTGACTTCCAAATTTTGCATTTCTACTTTAACTTACAGGCTGCTTTGCCTCTATCTAATCAACCCCCATGTTTTAAACTGTCGAGCTTGCTTTTGATTAACCTTTAACATTAACACATAATTTAACACAACACCAAAGTAACTCAAGCGTGTTTATTCTTCACTGCCACTGATTTAAATGTCTAATGTACCTATCCCCACAATCAGACTTTGATTTATAGTCTCCCTCAGTCTTAAGCCAATTTTCCAATCAGCATCCCTATTCCTAAATCTCAACTTGCATTGATGCAAATGCATTTTGTTTATAGCTTGCATAATTCTGTGCTGATATTTTACGTTCACAGAAAAAATAAGGATACCCTATTTGTGTAGCAGACAGTAAATACTGAAACATTTTTTTGAGAATATTAAATATTTAATGTGGCATTATTGGAAGAAAGAAGTGTATTTTCATTAATTTCTGAATTCTGCTTGAGCAGATGTGTCAAGTTTGCTTTTGATTTATTCATTACACTGACCTCCTCTTCATTTACTTCACAGGAGAGCTCAACCTCTGCTGCAATAGGATCAAAGTAACTACTGTACATAAATTATCAACTGTATACTCCTGTTCAATCTTGTACTCTACCAGGTCACAGCAACCTTGACTTTATCAGAAATTTGACCTTAATAAAAACTTAAAGCACTAGGCTATTGGGGCATAGTTGCTTTTCTTGTAGCTGTAAGCTGATATGTGCAGTATATGTAAAAAAAAAAAACACTTAGTACGTAAAAGCACTTTAAGCAGCACCTGCCTTACAACTGGTCTGAAGAAGCCTGACAGCAAATTAAAGGCACAGTGCATGCATTCAAATTGCAGTGCCAAATTACCCAAAGGCTGAACTCAGCCCAATAATATTTCAAAATTAAGGGAGACCCTCAACTACGTATTAAAGGTTGAACAAGTATTAATAAAAACAACTTGGATGAAATGCACCTTCAGTTGTTCTATTTGCATAATTTTGCATTCAGTTACACTAAGGATGGTCACTTCCAAAACAGGTTACATGCAAAGGCATTCTGTACTAGACCCTTTCACTAGTGTTGGGCGAACAGTGTTCGCCACTGTTCGGGTTCTGCAGAACATCACCCTGTTCGGGTGATGTTCGCGTTCGGCCGAACACCTGGTGGTGTTCGGCCAAACTGTTCGGGTTCGCCCGAACGGCTCATTGCCTGGCCGAACAGGGCCCCTGTTCGGCACGAACAGGGCCCTGTTCGCCCAAATACTGCCCCCTATGGGGTCGCAGGCATAAGGGGGGAGCATGCCCCGATCGCGGGGGGGGGTCGGAAATTCCCCCCACCCCCTCCGCTAGTGCTCCCCCCTCTGCCCACTTCCCCATTCAAAAGTTAGGAAGTGAAACTGTACCTGTGCGGTAGTGGGTGGCTGGCAGTGGGCGGCACTATGGAGTGACTGAGGAGGAGGAGGAGTCCGGAGAGTGACGCGTTGAGGGAGGCCGGGCAGTGGGCGGTTCAGCAGTAGTACCGTACTACGATCGGGGCATGCTCCCCCCTTATGCCTGCGACCCCATAGGGCCCCCAAAAGCGGGATGTTCGGGGAGTTCGGGGTTCGGCCCGAACATGCCGAACATTGCGGCCATGTTCGGCGAACTTTCCCGAACCCGAACATCCAGGTGTTCGCCCAACACTACCTTTCACCATGATGAGGTACACTTCAATCCAAAGTGGCCCTGCCACTAATATGTGACTTGGAAGTCAACTTATCTGTGGGATTTCAAAAATACACAAAGAGGTGTGCAATACAGACAGACACCTTGCAATTACAATGCCTGAGACCATGCTCTGCAAGCCACACCCGGGGGGAGGAGTAAGGAGCAACACAGACAGCCCCCTAAAAATGCTCTTACCACCTAGGGGGACCATCCCCAACTTCTCCCAACACCAAGGAGATTAACCACAAAACGTCCTCCCTAATCCATGCAAGAAAACAGGTAAGAGCTTTTCCAAGCAGCACTTGCCTTATAAATGGTCTGCAGTGCAAAAGCCTGTCAGCAAATTAAAGGCATAGTGCATGCATTAAAACTGCAGTACCAAATTATGCAAGTGCTGTACTGACCCCAATAACACCACACTGGGATATTGGGGCAAAGCTGCTTTTCTTGTAGCTGTAAGTTCATATGTGCAGTGTATGTGTAATTATGCCTGTATGTACTTGTGCAAAAGCCATAAAACAGTGCTGCTCTAAAAAATATATATTATTCTTTTTTACTAATCAAACACATGTCATATAGCCCAAAATATATTTGGTGTGGTCACTCTTTGCCTTATAACACATCAGTACTTCTTTGAAAATACCTCTGCCTCCAGTCTCTATGAAGGTACTTGTGTGATATGATAGACTGTTTTAAGTTTCATGGAGAATGTGCCACTTCAAGCTTTGAATGCTCTAAATGTGTTAATCTCTGCATGCCATCTCAGATACATACAAAATGTTGATAGCAGGGCTTTTTGGAGACCATTGGAAACTGTCACATTATTCAAATTTTGAAACAAATGTGGCTTAAAAATGGACCACTCAAACGCAACCTTAGCTTCATTCAATTAGCCCATTTTCAAGCTACATACATTTGCATAAACAAGTTACATAATTTTGCATTAGCTCAGAACTATTTGCTCAGTAATGAAGAGGATGAGGGAGCCACCATCTGTATAAAACCATTTAATTGCAGCTGGGTACACCAAGGCAGTGAATTACAGTGGTGGGGTGACAAAAAGGTAGCCTGACAGCTAAGAGCTCTATTCTCTTTATTATTCAGAGGCTATGCAGGAGAAGTATTTGTTACTCACTAACCTTCCCTAGAAACCAGATCAACGTTTGTATGATTGCTCGTTCTTGTATTTACTGAGTCTGGATGAGTTGCAAGCTGATCAGTGATGGGTAGCATTCTGTCTGTATATTTCATTAGTGGCAGACTACTGAGCCATCAGTTTTGACCAAATAATAAACTCCATTAACCACTTGAGGACCCACCCTTTACCCCCCCTTAAGGACCAGCGCTGTGCTGAGTGATCTGTGCTGGGTGGGCTCTGCAGCCCCCAGCACAGATCATGTAGCAGGCAGAGAGATCAGATCACCCCCCTTTTTTCCCCACTAGGGGGATGATGTGCTGGGGGGGGGTCCGATCTCTCATGCCTGCATGTGGCTGGCGGGGGGGCAGCTCAAAGTCCCCCTCCGCGGCGAAATTCCCCCCTCCCTCTCCTACCTGCTCCCCCCCCCGGAGATCAGGGCTGCACAGGACGCTATCCGTCCTGTGCAGCCAGTGACGGGACGTCCCCTGTCACATGGCGGCGATCCCCGGCCGCTGATTGGCCGGGGATCGCCGATCTGCCTTACGGCGCTGCTGCGCAGCAGCGCCGTACAAATGTAAACAAAGCGGATTATTTCCGCTTGTGTTTACATTTAGCCTGCGAGCCGCCATCGGCGGCCCGCAGGCTATTCACGGAGCCCCCCGCCGTGAATTGACAGGAAGCAGCCGCTCGCCCGAGCGGCTGCTTCCTGATTAATCAGCCTGCAGCTGGCGACGCAATACTGCGTCGCTGGTCCTGCAGCTGCCACTTTGCCGACGCGCGGTATGAGTGCACGGTCGGCAAGTGGTTAAAGAAAATGCAATTTCAGCCCTACAAAAATTGTTTACTTCGCTTACCTGCTGCCTAAAATCTTTCGTTCAGATATCTTTCTCCATCCTTTTGGCAGAGGAACTGCCTCATTTATAACCAATTATTTCATATTTTGACTCATTAGCCCAGAGCACCTGCTGACATTTGTTTGTACTACAATTGCTACATTTGTATGTGTTAATTAGTAATTTGACGCTCTGTTTCCACCAGAGGATAAAACTTTTTGCATTGAACTCTGTCAGGCCTGGAACCACTAGGAGCGCTTTTATGGGTGCTTTGAAATTCAAAAAGTTCTTGCTAATGTAATGCTATGGGTGGGATCTCATTTGAGAGATGTGGCTTTATAAAAAATCCCCCATGGCAGTGCATTAGCAAGAGCTTTTTCAAATCACTGGCGATTAGGAAGAGGCAGCTAGTGGGTTTGAGCCCTCATGAAGATCACAGCTACTGAAGCTTATTTGGTTGGTGGATGAGTGTACCAGATTGTGAGTAGTTTCTGCCAACTGAGCTGGTTTGGGCTGGACATTTTCAGATTTTTAAAGTAATAAAATTCTTTCAATATCTTGAATGTTTGTGGCTGCAATCCTGGGGATACAGTCACCCACAACTGCTTGGTTACTCTGTAGATACAGTTTGTAATTTAGTCACAACTGATGGCACTTTCTCAGTAGGCTAGAAAAGGAACATGTTTATTCATGAAGAAGTACTGGCCAATATTAACCACTTCCCCTCCCCCGGGATGAGTAACTACATCCCTGCAAATTCCCTCTTCCCCTTGCAGGGACGTAGCTACTACTTCCCTTGCCATGGCGCACTCCTGTGCTCTTTATCACTGTCAATCTTTAGACTGGAGAGGAATGAATGGGAATGCAGTTCCCATTCATTAATCTCTGTCCCCGTGTGAATGATTGCAGGCATCAAAGAGATGCCGTGATCATTTGTTTACTTCCAATGGAACCCATGCACACATTACTTCCTATTTAGTACTGTAGGTACATAATAGGAAGTGATGCATGAGTACATCTTGTGGCCGAATAGTGTAATTACACCTACACACATTTATTTTAAAAAAAAGTCTCACAAATATGTTTTAAATTAACACATTACCTCCCACACTATCCCATAATTACCCAATAAATGTATTTTTGTATAAAAAAAATTACAATAAAAAAAATAGGGACTGATTTTTTTTTTTTAATATGCATGTCAAGAGGGTATATTACTGTTAATTTTGAAACTATAGGCTTGTAAATAGTGACTGACACAAAACTAAAAAAATGCACCTTTATTTCCAAATAAAATATTGGTGACATACATTGTATTAGGGAAATATTTTAAATGTTTCAATAACCAGAATAAATGGGCAAATAAAATGTGTGGGTTTTTATTACGGTATTATTTTAAAACTATAATGGACGAAAACTGATAAATAATGATTTTTTTCCATTTTTTCTTATTTTTCTTGTTGAAATGCAGTTGGAATAAAACAATTCTTAGCAAAAAGTTCCCTCCCAATGAAAGCCTAATTGGTGGCAAAAAAAACAAGATATAGTTTGTTTTGTTATGATAAGTAGAAATAAAGTTATAGACTAATGAATGGAAGGAGCGCTGACAGGTGAAAATTACTCTGTTTTTTTAAGGGGAAAACCCCTTAGAGGTGAAGTGGTTGAATTAACTTTTTCTGTTTAAGGACGACTGACTTGAAAGTGGTGCGATCGTCCTGCAGTAGGAGAGCCTGAGGCAGAATGGGGCACCATTCCCCCTTGCTGAGTGCACTGACACAGTAACATACATAGCCCCTATTCCCATTGAGAGACATACTCCCTGCTGGGCAGGAAATACATCACTGGATTACCATAACTCTGCACATGTGCATAGCGCCACTACTTCAGTTGCTCAGTCATGCACACTAACCTCTTTGCATTGCTGCATAATGCGTGCAGTAGAAGTGGATCATGCAACAATGCACTGCAGGGTTTGGGGTGAGCTTACGTTGATTTTATTACTTCTACTCTATTGCTTCTATCACACCACCACATCATAGTGTGTAAGTCTCTATAGACTTACATTGTCCTCGCTATGAGCTGTGACAGAGGAGAGTACCACAATGCAAGCAAACATGGTAAGTAGCCTAAAACAATGCAGGACACCTGGCTGTTCTGCTAATCTTCTATCTCTAATACTTTTAGCCATAGACCCTCAACAAGCATGCAGATCAGATATTTGACTTAAATTTAACTGCATTTGCCGTATTCTTATTTCAAATATGTGATTTAGGCACTACTGATGCATGAAGGTTTAGCAGGATGCTGGGTAACTAGAATTGTTTGATCACTTTTAATCTTATGTTTAAAATAACTCTTTAGCACTCTTCAATGAAAAAGTGACAAAAAGTTAGTTAAGATGTACTGTTAAAATTATACAGAGTTTTTTCTTGTTGGCTCAAATATATTTTATTGATACGGTGTGAATAAAGGAGAAAATTTAGGAGAAACGGTGACTTGAATAAGGGCCACTGTTTTTTTGTGGGGAGGAGAAAATGCTTTAGCAAAACAAGGGCGAGCAGTATAGTGTGTGTGTGTGTGTGTGTGTGTGTGTGTGTGTGTGTGTGTGTGTGTGTGTGTGTGTGTGTGTGTGTGTGTGTGTGTGTGTGTGTGTGTGTGTGTGTGCGCGTGCGTGCGTGTGTGTGTGTGCGTGTGTGCGTGCGTGCTTGTGTGTGTGTGTGTGTGTGTGTCAGTGTGTGTGTGTGTGTCAGTGTGTGTGTGTCAGTGTGTGTGTGTGTCAGTGTGTGTATGTGTGTGTGTACCATTAATATAGTGTGCTTGTGTACTATTAATACAGTCTATATTCACAATGTCTCAACATACTGTACATTTCAAGTCAACTAGTGGCCTTTTAAATGCAGGCACAACTGCCTTAGTGTTCAGATCTGGTGATACCACTGATACATGGCAAGGCATGTTCACCTTGCGAGTTGTTCATCCAATGAAAGAACTTTAGCCCTGCCATAAAAATATAATTTCCAACTTATTTTGTATATCGTGTTTGTATTTTCCTTGTAGGAATTACACACAGTTTGCCATACATCTATAGGAAAAAGCATGAAATGTATTTACTTTATGTAGGAATATGTATGATTTTGTTTTCTTTGTTTGTCTTATAGTTTATTTATCGGACTAACTTCAATCAGACTGTAATGATACAAATTTAACTTTTCTGGTGACTTTTTTCAGCTATGAGGTTGGATAATTATTAAACCTAATATAGTGTATAGAAATAATTCTAGAAAGTATTCTTTTTTTTATATGTTGCTGATTAAGTGGCAGAAAAATTAACTTGTAGTACTCACGATGTTTAAAAAACATCTTTACGTAAGCCACGAAAACTATTTCTAAAAGCAAAAATATTTAAATAAAATACAAATGTAGATCAGCCACAAAGTACAGTTGCATAAATTCTGCCATTAAAAAAAGTTTTGGCAAACTCTATAATTTGAATGGTAGTGACATTTGTTTCTGATTTTTTTTTTTTTTTGCAGAAATTGAGTGCATTTTAAATAACAGTTATTGAAAATTTACATTTTGTTTCTGTATGTAAGATTTAATTGAGAACACACATTTTATGTGGTTTTTACATTTTCCAATATTTTTAGAAATATTTATGTTGCAAACTTGCATGTTGCCCCTCTAATTGCCGTCAATATCAGCTAGCCCATTTTAACCCTAACTGATCAAAAGGTTTAGAAAAAATTTACTGAAATGAGTTTTTCATTTCCTTCCTAATACAATGAATCAACACATTACATTATGAACATAGTGAACATACTACATTAAAAGAACACCCTTTTGTAACTAATTTAATCAGTGGACTTGGTGTGCAGAACAGCCAACTACAAAACATAAAACTAAAACTAATTATGCCTTTAATATCAACCATTTCATATAATGGGTTGTCTTTTTATTTGAGATATTGTTTTTCTGATATATTTCTCACCAATCATGTTTTGAAGTTTTGCTTCACAGTAGTAATACAAAAACACAATCACTACAGAGAATTTTAAATTCTTAAGCTGCTTAATTTTCTTCTAAATGGAAGACTTTAAGAAAAATTCAAGCCGTTATATAATTTAAAATCAGTCTCCACTGTACGCCTTGCAATTTAAAATTATTGAAGTACTTCACATTTTTATAAGCCCTTGAATTTAGAAGTGATCAAGTTTCTGGGCATACTCAGTGCAAAGCAATTTAAAATTATAAGACCTGTCAAACTTTTATACAAGCACATCATCCTGGAAAAGATTTGAATTTGGGGTGTGCAAGGCGAAGAGATTCTTAAATTATTTAATACTTTCAGTTATTTTTATGGTTTTCCTGTTATAGGGTTATAACAATTCCTGTATGTATACTGTATATGCTGTACGTGTATTTTTACTTGAATATTAAATGCCAACAAAAACAAAGAGGAAAGAACCTGTATATAAATACTGCACCACCAACAGACTATATGAATTAACAACTTTTATTGAACAATAGAAAAATAAATTCCATAAAAACATCTAAAAAGAGGTAAAAACCACTGGAAAACACCTATATAGGCACATGATAATGTCATAAATATAACCCTCACCTCTGATTTATAAAGGGATCTGCACTGGTGACAGGTAAGAAGGGATAATGGCATACTATAACAGACCCAGGTCATAGCAAAGTGTGATGATGGCAGCGATGGTTGCAGGCCGAAGTAGGCACAGAAATGCTCCATATGTGGCGTGGTCCTTATAACCAATTTGTGACGAAGTGGTCATAAGGGCCATGCCCCACGTGGAGAGTTTGTGTTCTGTGCCTCGCTCGGCCTGCAACCATCGCTGCCATCATCACACTTTGCTATGACCTGGGTCTGGTATAGTATGCCATTATCCCTTCTTACCTGTCACCAGTTACTGTGTGCTTGCCTGTCATTAAACATTTATCACTTTATACATGATTTGTCTTTGAGCATATCACTTTATCCCCCTGTGGGGTTTTCATTAATTTTTTCCTGAGCACTAGCACTGGTTTATTATAGGCATTAATCCCACTTGTCCGACCCGGGTCGTTTTGCTCATATTTGGGGCTCATAACTTAAGTCCCCATTTTGAGCTTTTTTTGCAGTGCAGATCCCTTTATAAATCAGAGGTGAGGTTTATATTTATGACATTATCATGTGTCTATATAGGTGTTTTCCAGTGGTTTTTACCTCTTTTGAGATGTTTTTATGGAATGGATTTTTCTATTGTTCAATAAAAGTTGTTAATTCATATAGTCTATTGGTGGTGCAGTATTTATATACAGGTTCTTTCCTCTTTGTTTTTGTTTGCTCATAACTTTCCTGTATTATTGCACACCTATTGCATGTGGGAGTGCTGATGTCTCAATATTACAAATGAATATTAAACGCCAACTATACTCAGATATCATCAGGACCAACTAAAATGATATTCTTTGATGACACTTTCTTCATTTTTTTTAAATCACTACATTTTATTTAAGAAACAACAAAAGTTGACATAGAATCATGCGTTGGATATGATACACGTCGTATGTATCATATGAAGAATAAGTATATAACATAACATATTAGAACATATCATGCAGTCAGAGGAGTATTTACTGAAAGGAGAGAAAGTGGGGGGGCCTTGACACCGTGAAAAAGAACACAGAGACAACAGGAGCCCAAATAACATAGTATGTTGTAATGGGGAAATGGGTGAAAAAGACAAAAATGTACTCATAAAGGTGGGTTGCATGAGGTGCAACTAAACACTTGAGGCAGGTGAAGATCCATAACCTGACTCCACTCGGACTGACTATAACAATGGTTTAAAACCATGGTGAGGCCAGGAGGAACCCCTCCAACCCTGATGGGGTGGGTGTATATATGCACAAAGGGGTAAAGAGGTGCCCAGGTTTATAGAATCCAATTGGGTCACATTGATCACAGGATCAGGAGCCAGCAAGGGATGAAATCAGGGTATTCTTCTGTTCATTCTGGATTCTGGATTATGTGACACAAGAAACCTAACCATCTAATCATGGGTAAGAAGGAGGAGTACTCGGTATGCTTTGAAAATACCCCTACAAAATCCCTGTTAAAATTAGACAAACAGCAGTGTCTAACATGCCCACCACTCTCACAGCCGGCTGTATAAAGCAACCTTCCACGCCAAACACGCACCAATAAAAATTGGCCAATGTCACCCCGGCCTCCCTCAACTCGTCACTCTCCGGACTCCTCCTCCTCACTCCACAGTGCCGCCCACTGCCAGGCCATCCACTACAGGTACTTTGCTTAAACTCTTGTATGGGGAAGCGGGCAGAGGGGAGAGCGCTAGCGGAGGGGGTGGGGGGAATTTCCGACCCCCCCCACGATCGGGGCATGCTCCCCCCTTATGCCTGCGACCCCATATGGCCCCCAAAAGCTGGATGTTCGGAAAGTTCGGGGTTCGGCCCAAACATGCCGAACATCTCGGCCATGTTCGGCGAACTTTCCCGAACCCGAACATCCAGGTGTTCGCCCATCACTAGCTCTCACCATCTCTGTGGATATCTCTCAGGCTCCCACTGACACTGAAGAGTATCTTCCAGCAGTGCACTGCTCTCTACACACAGGTCCCTGCTGAAATGCGGTTTGGACTTGATTTCATGCTGCACATAGTATTGATTTCTCCCATGCAGGCTGTAAACGGAAGGGGGCTGATGTCACATGTGGTGCTCCACCACTAGTATCACTTTCCCATCGAAGCTTGGTCAGGTGACTTGGTAAGTTTATAAGGATGTGAAAAGTAGGGTAAAAGGGAAGGGGCAATATGACTTCAGAGACAATAAAATTGTTGTTATTTTATTCATGCTGAAATTTATTTTCTTTTTTGGGGAAATCCTGGGTTTCCCCCAGGCTTTGAGAACCCTAAGGCAATCAAATGGTGGAAACAGGCAAACGTCCATACTATTTATGATTTGTTAATTGACACAGGAGTAAACTTGTTTGCAGAAACAGAAAAGTGTCTTCTTAAAACAGAAGTTGTTTGCAATTATTCTGGTTAAAGGCCTCAATTCAATAAGCAGTTTAGACTAGTCTACTGAAGGTTTTTAGTCTACTGATGGCTTGGTCAGTTGCACTAAAGGGGAATTCACTATTACCAAATGTTTTAGTTCTGTTTTTAGACCTGGTCTAAACCATTTGGTAATTAGGTTGGTAAAGCAGGGGAAATGATCAAAAGATGCAATTCACAAACCAGTAGCTATGACTGACATCCGTCTCCTTTTTTGAGCTCTCCTCTGCATACAACTAAACTCCTGCATAATTAATTCAAAAGGTTCCATCCTCAATACCTAACAGCTTTACTTTACCAACAGAAATCCGATGGTCTAATCTCTTTCAGAAAAAGTTGGCATGGTTACTCCTTGTTTGACTTTGTGAATTGTGTAGTTACTGAATGTTAGACCAGGTCTATAAACAGGTCTAAAACATTGCACCAAACCATCAGTAGACTAAAAACCATCTGTAGATTAGTCTAAACTGCTTAGTGAATTGAGGCCAATGAGAGCATATGAGGCCTCCCCTAGTGCATTAGTGTTGGATATGCAAATCATCCCTAAGACATACAACAAAGGGGAATTTGAATATTCAGCAGTTATGCATCGGGGGAGACCTAATATGCTCACTTCAACCTAAATAATCTGAAATACCTTCTGTTTTAAGAAGGTTTATCTCTGCTTTGCATATACTTTTTAGTAAGAGGGTTAATTGGTCCTTTTCAGACCCTTGCACACGCATAGGAATTTTGGTTCACCATGAGCTTGCTGGGCAATCTGTAACGCTTGGTGTTCCAAGTCCTACCAAATAGAACCACATTAATCCATTCCATGCACTGATGAGGACCAACCAATCTGAAACAGTCTGTATGTGTGTTGGATTATTGTGGCTCTGTACAATTAACATGCTGACAAATCATTGCATTCCGGTGGTTCTGGAGGTTTGTTTTGGCTTTCAGGGACAATAATGAGACCAACTGCATATTCAGCAGTGATGCATTGTGGAAAACCTCGTGTGCTCACTCCAACCTTAATAATTGCAAATACCTTCTGTTTTAAGAAGACAAATGTCTATTTTGCATATATGAAAGTGTGAACTTGACCCTGGAGTGCTGGAGCATAGATGTGTTAAAGCTGCAAGTGACATCCTTTCCATGCCCCAACATTTATATTTCATAACACTGAGTGTTGTATATTTTTCAGATGTATTATCATGGCAAGCTTACTTTTACTTTTTTACCATGCTTTACTACTGGGAACACAGCAGAAGAAGCAATGGTTACCTGTAAAAAAAAGGGAAGATGACAGAAAGCCCAACGTAGTTTAGTATATTGTTGTACCGGGAGATACAAAATTTGTCAAGTGGAGTAATACTCACAAACCAGGGTTACCTGGTAGGCAACCACTAAGTAGGCAGGTGCAGAGAACAATCCCGACTAGTGATGGGCTGAACTGTTCGCCTGGCGAACCTCTCTGGGCCTCTTACTAATTCCGGGTCGCAATGACCCGGAGTAGTACGCCTGCGCTGCCAGGCGGAGCGCGTCCTAGATCGCGCTCCTGTTGCCGGGCACTCTCTGCGCATAAGCGTGACGTTACTCATGACGTCACGCACATGCGCAGAGAGTGCCCGGCAACAGGAGCGCGATCTAGGACGCGCTCCGCCGGGCAGCGCAGTCGTACTGCTCCGAGTCATTGCGACCCGGAAGTAGTAAGAGGCCCATGGATTTAGAGATGTTCGCCTGCGAACGGTTCGGGAACCGTTCGCCACATCTCTAATCCCACTGGGTTAAGAAGTCACTCTTTGTAGTGAAGAAAGGTTAAACAGCCCTACACCAAAGGTGGTCAAAAGACAACAAAAAATGTATATACCAGAAGCACCAAGAAGGATAGGATACATTAAAAGCTGGTTTAAAAGGAGGAGGCATTGGTGAAGGCCCAAAAAGTCAGTTTTTAAAAAAAGGAAATTTTATTGAGCACTTTATAAACTCCGAAATTACAACGCATTTCGTGTGATGCATCCCAATCCCTTAGGCAAATATAGGAGTATCTGCTAGCTAAAGGATATATTTGGGTCATCAAACGAGAGGTAAGTGCACCACTACCTCCTTTTTTTAACCAGCTTTTAATGTATTTTATCCTTGTTGGCACTTCTGGTTTTTCAATTTTCAATCCTTGCTTGCCTTTTTAATAATGATGATCGTAATAAGCTAATTATGATTACGCAAAATTTCATGTGCATTTTCTGAATTACGCCTATATGTATTTATGATCTGTAAATTCAATTGATTTCGTATAGTCATTCATAATTTTGCGTAAAATTCCACATAATTTTTGCGTAAATTCGTACCGACTTTAGCAGTGAGTAGCAAAGCCCCTATACAAGCTATTGACACCAAAACTACAGATGTTAAGGCGAATAGTGGGTACAAGTCAAATAAGAATTTTTCAAAAATACCTCGTCGTTTTTTAAGGAAATCGATTTTAAAAATGCAAAGAAAAATGTTTTTTAAACTCAAAAAAATGACAGTTTAAATAACATTTTTCTTTGCATTTTTTAAAATTGATTTTCTCAAAAACTGCAAGGTCTTTTTGAAAAACTTATTTTTTGACTTCTACCCACTATTTTCCTTAAGGCCCATACACACGTCGGATTTCCACAAACGACGGGTCGTTTGAACGTCCCGTCGTTCCGTCGTTCGCCCGCTAAATCGGGCGTGTGTACAGACTATCGTTCGTTTGATAAGAGTGGGTTTGAGCGATCTGCCCGGCGGATCGCTCAAACTCACTCTTATCAAACGAACGATAGTCTGTACACACGCCCGATTTAGCGGGCGAACGACGGAACGACGGGACGTTCAAAGGACCCATCGTTAGCGGAAATCCGACGTGTGTATGGGCCTTTAAGATATGTAGCAATTTTGGTAGCAATAGCATTACAATTACAATGCGTAATTGCGTAATTACACATAGGTGCAATTTTTGCTCATCACTACCTTTAAAAGGCTATTCTAGTGTGCAGATCATCATTGTCTCTTCCTGTTCAGTAAGCCAGCACCTATTCAGTAAGGAGTCCTTGGGCTACACTAACTAACACTGCTACTGCCTACTGAGCATGCCCTAGTGGTTGCAGCTCAAGCGCTTTGAGTCTGCCAGGAGAAAAGCACAATATAAATGTTATTTGTCTTATCTTGTCTATCTCTTTTATGGGTAGCACAATTAACCAGCATATAATTAACAAAAAAGTATGTTCTTTTTAATGTTGATGCATGGAAGTTAAAGTGTGCGAAGATTCAGCCCAATGACTCACTCTGATCTTGTTTCCAGCAGGCACATCTTAGGGCAAAAGAGTTGCCAGCCTTTCCACTTTGTTGCTATAGTAGTAGATTGCTGGTGCTAGTGTGAAGGTTTTAGGTTAGGCTTTATGTACAGTGTCAGGCTGGATAATATTAATTAGACCAATGCAGGTCTTTAGTTCACACACAGTAAATTTCCTTGCTCCTTAAGTCTAAATAAGAATTTGCTATCTTGGTGAAAGATCTAATGATGATTAAATTGAAATTAGTTCTAATTTAGAATGTGCACAAGCCCAACACGGGTGTCTGGGGATTAGAGAGATGTCATTTCAGTTTACATCACAGGCTGCATTATGGTTAGGTGCTCTCCAGCATATAAACAAACCCTTTCTAATAGTCAACAAATCAAATGAACCAGAACAAGACACAGTGGAGTTCATTTAATAACTGTAAAAATGCCTAAATGGTGTAATTTAAATGACACAAGCACACTTCATCAAGACATTGCAAAGATGCCATCAATGGCATGCACTTTTCTAACTTCCAGCACCGCTTTCACCAGTACTTTATACACAACTGGCTTAGACCTCTCATGTACAATCTCATGCCTGTATGTATGGGTTACTTTCATAACACAATATACGGTATACTATCAATATTGTGCTGTTTTCTTAATAAAATGCCTTTGACCACTTGAGGACCACAGGTTTTTACCCCCCTAGGGACCAGACTATTTTTCACAGTTCAGCACTCTGCAGCTTTAACAGTTTGTTGCAGGCCCATAACACTTAGCACACAAAGGAATCTTAGCTCCTTTTCTTGTCACTAGGAGGCCTTTCTTGGTGCTCTCTAATCGCTGCTGTGGTCATTATTTTTATTTTTAAATATAAAAAAGAGCCTTTTTAAAAAAAATGTGTGTAGTTTTCCTTCCCTCCCCCCTTGCCTCCTAAATTGGCCCTAGGCTGCAATCCATACTCGTAACCTCCTCTCATAGTCTCATAGGCATCAGCCTATGAGAAGTATTTGATTGAAAGCCGCTCGGAGGGACAGCTAAGTGTCCCTTGTACAGCGCTGCGCTAGATTGCAACACTATACAGATGTAAACAAAGGGTTTTCTCCTCTTTCTCTTCCTAACAGCCTGTCAGCCGCGATTGCAGCTGGCAGGCTGATCACGGAGCACACGTGCACGTGTTCCCTGCTAATCCCCGCCCATGGCTCTTGATGCTGATCAGCGTTAGGCGGTCCTGGGGCTGCCACCCTCCCGCCGCCGATCAATGTTAGGCGGTCAAGATGGGGTTAAAGAGGACCTAAACTCAAAACTTCCTTGCTGCTCTAAAGGATACACAACGCCATAATAACCTTTAAAGAAAAACATTTGTTACAGCTGATACAAATCCTGCAATACATCTGCAGTATATCTTCTTCCTGCTTTCATAGAAGCAGACATATTGTTAACATCCTGGGCTTGATTCACAAAGCGGTGCTAACCTACTTAGCACGTCTAAAGTCTTTAGACGCGCTAACCAGGGTGCTAAGTAGGTTAGCACCGGATTTCTCAATCATATCGTGCGCTGACTTTGCGCGCGTAAAGTTTTACGCGCGCAAAGTTTTTACGCGCGCTAAGTACCATAGGCTTTAATGGGCACTTCGCGCGGTGCGCCCTGCGCTCTGTGCAGTACGCGCGTAAACTTTTACGCGCATAAAGTTTTGCGCGCGTAAAGTTTTATGCGCGAAAAGCATGTTTAGACGTGCTAAGGGGGTTTTCACAGGCGTGCTAACAGTTAGCACCGCTTTGTGAATCAAGCCCCCTGTGTTTATCAATTAGCTCTCTGCTGTGGCAGTCGCCTGACACAGTTAAGGGATTAAATTACAACTTGTGCTTAGTCGCAGATGAGGGGGAATTAGATAGGCTAAACCCTCTAAATACATACAGGGTACATTTCTATATGATTTTCTTTTGTCCTGTGCAAGAGTTCAGGTCTACTTTAAGCTACCAACATGCAAGAAAATACTTATTCTTATGTAGAATAATTTTGACAGTACCTTTTCATCTACCTTTTAGTATTTTTTTTGAGAAACTTAGAAGAACAGGTGAATTTAATAAGGGCCTACATATTACATATTTTACAACAACATTTTCCTTGTATTTCCATCAGGGAATTTTTAATTGCTCAAAAATGTCAAGATAAGCTTCACAGAAGCATTGTGGGTGACGTGATCTCTAACATGTAAATTATGCATACAGAGGGTAGGCACTGGCATTGTGGCATAGTGTATATTGCCTGGTAGGAAGCATTAGTTTAAACCCTAGCAGAGACACACAATGGAAAAGTCACACAATTATTTTGGCGTAAATAGGTTACCTGAGGAGTTATTATTTTGGCCATCAGGTTTCCTTTTAGATGAGGAATTAAACAAATGTAGGTTTAGTCCTCATTCAATGCAAAAATTGAGGGAGGGTTGGCGGGCACTCGGGGTAGGTAGGTAATAAACACCCAGAACACTATGTGCTCAGGACAAATACAGAGCAGCAGGTTCAACAAAAAAGTAGCATGGAGAAGATCCGGCACTATAGTGTTTAATGATTGCAACAATTTGTAGACAGTGGCATAAGATGAATGGTCATGATGAACATTGCAGAGCATAACATCCAAGCATATTAGCAAACAATGATGATAGTGCCAAAAATGTCTAACTTGGTACCTGGGTGTGGGTGGGAGGTGGCGGTGGTGGGTGCCAGAGGGTGCACGGCCCGACGACCGTTTCGCGTGGCTTACGCCAAGCTTTCTCTAAGGTGCACCTGCACCTTAGAGAAAGCTTGGCGTAAGCCACGCGAAACGGTCGTCGGGCCGTGCACCCTCTGGCACCTACCAGGTACCAAGTTAGACATTTTTGGCACCATCATCATGCTACTTTTTTGTTAGTCCTCATTCACACTTTCATGCTTTGCTGATTGCCACCGATCACTGCTGCAGAAGTAATCCTATGGGATTACTCACACGGCGGTGATCGCAGTGTGTTTGCGATCTCCAACTATCACCAACATACTGTATGTAGCATTTTCCGGTGATTCCGTCGTGATTCTCATTCAATGGGATGAGAATCACAAAACACAATCCCTGAAAAATCCCAGAACACAGCAATGCAAATTTGTGATCGCTATGCGATTGAGATCGCGATTTGCGGTTCCGACTGTGAATGGGGCCTTAATCTTGGCCAGCATAGTACAATAACATTTTAGACAAGCCCATAGACAAGTCATGGACCAAGAAAACTTAAAGGGGCACTGTAGTGACATAAAGTTTTTGATTTTTCTGGAAATAAACCAATCGCGTCATCCGTTAAGAGGTAAGTCCATCACTACTTCCCATTTTTAAGATTTTTTTTTAGTGTACTTTATTCTTTTTGGCACCACTGGTTATTCAATTTCTGCATAAGTCTCTTTCACTGCTCATTTTCTTATGGTGCCAGCAGAGCCTACTGGCTTAGGTACTGCAGAGAAAGAACTGTCAAATCTATTGTGTAGGTCATGCAGGTGGCATGGCATATTCTCTACCAAGAAACAAATGAGATAAGGGGCTTGATTCAAAAAGCGCTGCTAACTGTTAGCACGCTAGTAAAAAGCCCCTCTTCACGGCTAAAGTCAGTTTGGTCGCGCTAACTAGCACTCGCATGCAAAGAAATGGCGCATTGTGGTGCAACGAAAATGGCGCACCCAATGCGCCTATAAGTTCGCATGGGGTGCAACCTTAAAGCACGCACCGCGCTGTGCACGCGCAAAGTTTTGCGCACAGGACTTTGCTTGCGATCTAAATTTTACTGGTGCGTGCGAAGTACTTAGCACCCTAGTTAGCATGCCCAAAGCCTTTAGGCGTGCTAACTAGGTTAGCACCACATAGTGAATCAAGCCCAAGGACTGCTTACGGGATTAAGTAAAGCTTCTACGCCCATCCAAGTCAAAGGGGCTAGTAATAAGCAGAACAAGAATAAGCAAGTGTGTGTTTCATGGAAAATGCCTATTTTCATGAAAATACAGAGAATGCTATTTATTCTGTTTCACAAATAAAAATGTTTTCTTCACAAAACTTTGCTCTTGCTGCAAAACACTGACAGAGCAAAAATGGCCATATTTGATTATCACTAGTAAATCCAGCCTTTGCCCTTCCAAAATATGACTGCCCGGAGGCACAGGCACATGTAGAACACATGCTACCAGGAAGAAAATGCCATCACAAGCAAAAGAAGAAAAAATCTGTATCACTGAATGCATTGTGGTGAAGCACAAAATGTGAGCAGTTTATTGACATTTGTAAATCTCGCCTGGGTGGTTGTATGAATAGCTGGCTTCCTTCAGTGTCATAATTTTAACAAAAGCAGTTTTGAATTTTGTTTTATACAGTATCTGCCCAGTATAACCAAATCATAACAATGCTTAATGAAAAACCAAGTTGAAAGTTTTCATTCCCACTAAATTGTAACAAAAGCAAAAAAAAAACCACAAAAACAATAAATCTTAATGTGTGATTCACCTTCTTAAAACAGAAGGATGTGATAATTCAGATTCAAAGTGGACCTGAATTCTTGCACATGACAGAAGGAAAACATAGAGAAATGTACCCTG
The DNA here is from genome assembly GCF_040937935.1 of Hyperolius riggenbachi. NCBI lineage: Eukaryota > Metazoa > Chordata > Amphibia > Anura > Hyperoliidae > Hyperolius > Hyperolius riggenbachi. The sequence goes on along the minus strand of NC_090649.1, from coordinate 416,068,323 downwards.
TATGTATTTAGAGAGTTTGACTAGTCTAATTACCCCTCATCTGTGTCTGATCACAAGTTGAAATTTGATCTTTCCCCTGTGTCACTTTAGTGCCACAGCAGATAAGGCAGATAAGCTCATCTGAAAGCACAGGATGTTAATGATATGTCTGCTTCCATGAAAGCAGGAAGTAGAAACAGTGCAGATTTATTGTAGGATTTGTATCAGCTGTAAAAAAGAAATGTTTTTCTTTAAAGGCTATTATGCTGTTGCGTATCTTTTAGAGCAGAAAGGAAGTTCTGAGTTCAGGTCCACTTTAAATGCGTAACTGTGGTTACACACTTAAAGCTGAATTATCACAAATACTTTCTGTTTTAAGAAGGCAAGCCACACTAAGCATTGCTTTTTTAGGAGGGCTTTTCAGTCTCTTTTGGTCCCCTATACTTTCCTTGTGGTTTTGGGTCACCCCAAGTTGCTTGGGTATTCTAATGAATCTCAAGTCAATGGAGAAGGGAAGATTAGTGTAATTTTAAGTGGTTTTGATTAGGCTGCAGTAAAAATACCTCTCTGAGATTGATTAGGGACACCAGACCAAAGCAATGGAGTTGTGGTGGTGGAGTGACAATTAACTGTATTCAATCTAATTGTAAGATGAGATGTAGGTGTTTAGTGTACACCTGTTTAAAACACAAAAGTATGTATATATATATATATATATATATATATATATATATATATATATATATATATATATATATATATATATATAAATCCCAATTTATAGAGATGGTAAGACATTTTAGACAATACACAGACCATTTATATCATGCTTTTCTCCTGGCGGACTCAAAGTGCCAGAGCTGCAGCAACTAGGGCACACTCTATAGGCATTGGCAGTGTTAGTGAGTCTTGCCCAAGATCTCCTCACTGAATAGATGCAGGATTACTGAACAAGAAGAGCTGAGATTTGAAAAAATCTGGTTGCCTGTGTCAGAGGCAGAGCCCTTAACCAGTACACAATCCAACACCTAGTGCACAAGTACACAAATCAGAAATAAGAAGATAAGGAAGTAAAAGCTGTTAATTATATAGAAAATAAATAAAAAATAAATAAAAAAATACTGCTATACATACAAGTAGAGATGAGCAGGCAAAATTCTTGAATTTAATTTCACAGCGAATTTGTCAAATTTTCTAATTTTTTTACATGTATCATTGGTTACCTTGACATACATATCAAAATTCAGGTCAATATAATTTATGGGGGCTTTGCAATGAATCACAAAAAAAATGGTCCTTTAGACAATGGAATCAGTGGAAATCTGTGAAATGGTAAATGTGTCACAAAACCTTTTTGTGATTTCACAAAAAAATCATAAAACTGGTTTGGGCGATTTTGCTCTTCCCTACCTATAGCCAGATACAATAATCCCTACCTAATGGTTTTCCAGACCAGACCACAATTATTTATGCTTCTGCCTATTATGCACAGCACCAGATTTTTATTTCTCACTGGAATAAATGTTACCTAGCTTAGCTGCACAACTACTAAACCCACATAGAGAGAAGTACAGTATTTAACTACTTTAAATCTGAGGCTGGTCATTGTCAATCATATAGTTTGAAAAATTACAATGCCACCTGGAATGACTCAATTAAAGAGGCACTTGGTCATTCTTCCACAAAAAAAGTAATATTGTATTATTTATTTTTGCAAACATCCAAGCTGTGGTGAACGTTTCTAGCTACAAAAGAGGCAGAGGCCAGAACATGTAGCTCACACAGGGTCCGCTCTATGTATCCCTCTCTATATATCCCTTCCTGTGCATGTCATACAGGTACTGTTTTTCTGAGATGAAGCCAACTAAAAGCCAAGTTCCTTTCTGTTCCTTCCAACTCTTCAATTTACACAAGTTAAACAAAGGAAATAAACATCCATTTTCTTCCAGAAAAGACCTTTACAAGGTCCTTCTTGCTATACTCTGAAGCCAGACCAGGCTGGTTTTTATTAGGATGACCTCCCAGGGGCCCCAGGCCTTCTGTCTATTCTCTGAGGCACATGCTTTTTTGTTAGGGAAGCCAAATCTGCCGTGAGCTATATGCCTTTTCTCTGAGGTAAAGAGGACTACCTTATACTTTAGGAAGCCCTCTCCTACTTTACAATTCACCGGCCAACTGGCAACTGTCAAACTTGTGAGTTATACTTTCCTGGTTCACAGGGATGTAAATCTGTAATTCTCAATGCAAACAAAGGTGCATGGGTCCACCATAAGAATATGTTGAAAACATAGGCATGTGTGGAAAACACATCACTCAGTCTCTTAAAGTTAACAAAGCTGTATAAGCTGGAGGTGGGGAAGTCAGTAGGGCTCCAGGTACTGGATGGGGATGAGCCAAGGGAAGGGGAAATAGTTGGAGGCAGGGTATTGAGGCAGTGGATCATGATGCGGAATGGGAAGAAGACAATTGTGATGTAGATCAGCAAGCCATTTAGGTACATTTTGCTGATGATGTAGCACTCTGGTGACCAGAAGAAACTAGCTGCATTGAACTTACCTCATCAGCATTCCAGCAAAAAGACCATCTTATCTACCAGCTGACTCAAACAGCCCACGGCTTCCTCTTGTCACCACAGTACAGCTTCTTTCCAAATGTGCAGCATCCTCGGCACCCACACACAGGTGCATGCATGTACTGACAGCCACAAAGATGAGTGTGTGCTGGCACATACCTGTCTTATTCTCTATGATGGTGCCAGTCAGACTGAGGGGATTATTAGTAGTCTTTGTGTGTGGTGAGTGCCCATTAGGCCGCTCTGTCATTGAAGCAGGCAATGGGATGCTGGGACCAAACTTCCCAAACTTCCCATACTTCCAATAACGGTCTGCCCCATGCAGTGGTTCACCAGCTGTCATAGTGTTTATTTGCTGTGTGCGAAGCTGATAGCTTGTAGTTGGTCTTGTGAGACTGTATTGCTAGACCCCTTTACCACATTTTGGACTGCTTCCTGTATTGACCTCTGTTTCTTCTGACTTCCTTCTTGTCTCATTGCTGGTTTATCTACCGGGCTGCCTGATCTTCTGTCTTTGACCATTGGCTTGTTCATGACCTTGAGATTGCTTGACCCCTGGATTGCAAGTCAATCATCTGATCTCCTGTGTTTGACCTTGGCCTGTTGTTCTCTTTCTCTATGGACTTGTACAACACTTTCCTCAAAGGCTTTCTGTTACCAACTTGAACTGTTTTACTTCTTCTCTTCCTGCCCATATCCGGCCTAGTGGGAATCTGTTGGTACTAATGCATTCAAGCTTTCAGTTCCTATACCTCGTACCTGGATGTAACCGAGTGCTGGGATGCCACAAAAAGTCTCCTGATACTGAGCAGGGATGTGCCATAATGGGTGGAACCTGGGGCATAGGAACTAAAAAGAAGGAATGCCATTACTACCAGAGTTTTACCCTTTCTGTTCAGTGGTGTTCAAATTTCAGAACTACCAAATCCAAAATGTTGGTGTCTATTTGGCTAGGTAGTTTTCAAAACCAAACTGAGGCCAATTTGAGTAAGTAACAGGGATTACATTTTGTGTTTTATTGGGATCCACTCAATTCCTACTTCCAAATAATTTTTTCTTTTATTTTTCTATTTTACTTTTTTCAGCAGTTTAGTAAATATAGTCTAAAATTACATGAAGCTTTACATTGCTATTAATAGATAATACCCAATTTGTTGTTTTTTTACATTTTTGTTGCATTCTACAAATAAAAGACACTATTTCACTGTTCTGTACAGAGGTCATTGCTATGGAATCATATTGAACTGTAATGTAGAATAAAATTTATGTTTAGAACAATCAAACATTACATTACTAGCTATTTAGCATGCTTGTAATTCATCTTGCAATAAAACTGATTTCATCAGTGAATTTCTTATGAGTCCATGACAAAAATCATAAAACATTAACCATATGAGTTTAATCATAGAGTGAAATATGAAATTGTCAATTATCAGAGCATTTGATTAGATATAAAGTAGTTTACTCCCTCAAAAAGCACATAAAAGGAATTCTATAAAGGGCATTAGCCAATATCATCAAATAATGGTTTCTTGCACACAATTGCAAAATAATCAATTTAACAAAGCTTAAAATTGTGAAATTTGTATTAACGTCTTATCTTATGTTAAAGATGTCGTTTATTTTTAGATAGTACACATTATGAGTTATTGTTGCAAAGTTAATCTGTTGTGACGTATACAATTTACTTGTTATGGAATGATTTCATGAAGGGATTTCACAATTCAGAAATGCCTAGTACGGAGACTATATCAGACAGGGCAATGCTCCTCCTTGCTTAATGATTGATGAGATAGGGATAACATAGCTTTAGCATAATTCACTTAGAAATTGCTGATATGTTGTCATGCACTCTTTGTACATCTTACATTAAAAGTTGAAAGCCAAAGTGGTGCCTTTTTGTTTGCTATAGTTCACTTCCTCTTGACCTTGGACCAACATAGGCAATTGGTTCTGTGGAAGTACTGGATATTTCTTACCTTTTTTATTTTCTCATAATCTTAATAATCTTTAAGTGGCAGCTTAGAAGAGCCTCGGAAGTTCCTGAGTCTTACTGAACTTCTTAGGTTGGCAAAGGAAGATCAGTTTCTGCTTGGCTTTCTTTTGGGTAGAGATGGTGTTGGCCTTCCAGCTCAGGTCATCAGAAATGTTTGTGCTCAGGAGGCAGATGATGGACACTCTTTCAGCTTAAGGGCAGTCAATATTACATGGCAGTGAGGAAGAATGTCAAGTCTATGAATGCATGTATCTGTGTTGCAGTAGAGTATTGTACTGTGTTACACCTCCTCCACTCCAGACTGCATTCCAAAGCAATAAGGATACCCAATGATCCCTTTCATCCAGGCTACCCCTTCTTCAGTTGACTCCCATTAGGCCAGAGGTTCCGGGCCATCTCCACCAGAACCTTAAGACACAAGATCAACAAACTTTTCCCCTTCCGCTATCAGACTTTTGAACACCAGAAGAGAAGCAGTGACCAGGCCGTGCGGTGGACAGGCGAGAGTACATGTACAGAATGCCGCAAGGGTCGCACTTCCGATCCTGTGCCGATTTATCTAAATTTTAAGCCTGGACCATTCAACCCAATCAATTGATTTCGGCTGATTGATCAGGCCAAACACTGCACCAATTTATCACTGATTCAATCAGAGTGATTAATTCAAAAAGAGCGTCATGAGAAATTGACGAATGTATAGTCTGCTTTAGTTAATTAAATTAAAAAAAAATAGAAAAAAAGTAAAAAAATGTAATAAACTACATACTGTAAAGCTCATGGTGAACCAGAACTCCTAGGAGTGTGTAAGGGGCAACAAAGCACCAAAAACCCATCTTACTAAAATGTAATGCAAAACAAGTTTGCCTTAAAACAGAAAGTATTTGTGATAATTCAGATTGGAGTTAGCATATGATGTCTCCCACAACGCTTCACTTCTGAATATGCAAATCATCCTTTGTTGTCCCTGTAACCTAAACACACCTCCAGATATGCTGGAATGCAAAGATGTGTCAGCTTGTTACCGTAATTGTACAGAGACACAATAAGACCCCATAGAGCCACATTCATCCATGCCATGCACTGATGAGAGTCAACCAATCTGAAACAGCCTGCATGCCTGTTGGATTATTGCGGCTCTATACTAGAGATGTCACGAACCTCCGATTTTCAGTTCGCGAACCCCCGTTCGCGAACCTTCGCAGAAGGTTCGGTTCGCGTAAAAGTTCGCGAACCGCATGGGGATGCGAACTTTGAAAAATAGAAAAAATAATGCTGGCCACAAAAGTGATGGAAAAGATGTTTCAAGGGGTCTAACACCTGGAGGGGGTCATGGCGGAGTGGGATACATGCCCAAAGTCCCGGGGAAAAAAAATCTGGATTTGACGCAAAGCAGCGTTTTAAGGGCAGAAATCACATTGAATGCTAAATTGCAGGCCTAAAGTGCTTTCAAACATCTTGCATGGGTATACATCAATCAGGGAGTGTAATTAGAGTTCTGCTTCACACTGACACACCAAACTCACTGTGTAACGCACCGCAAACAGCTGTACTGGTGCGCACCGTGGCCAGAGTGTAGGCTGTGGCGTTTTTCAAGCCCATATGGTCACCGGGCTGTGGTAGCTCAATGATAGAACAACAGTGACTGTCCAGCTGATCAAATTTGGTCTGAACACAATAAAGCAATGACCTTATTATCTTTTGTGTGCCACCCCCTCCCGAGACACTCAAATAGCCGGCGGTCATTGCTTCATTGTGATACGCAAGCCCCTTCACCGCGGCAAGGTAATGATCACGAAGGGGGATGGGCACACGTACATGCCTTTTGTTTATTTGTTGCAGCCACCCGCAGTGCAGCCAGAAAAATTAGGCAGGCATGTACACGCACCAGAAAAATTAGTGTAGCGGCCGCTGCTAGCAGGGGCCTTAAAAATTCAGGAATCCGCCTAGAGTCCTGGACTCTGTTAGTGTTGGCGGAGAAGTCAAACGGCCTGCAGGCAGAGATGCTGTGTGTGGGGACTGGCTTAGTCTTCGGTCGTGCAGTAGCCCCCCGGGATCCATTCCTCATTCATTTTGATAAGAGTCAGGTACTGAACACTGTCGTGACTTAGGCGACTTCTCTTCTCAGTAACTATGCCTCCAGCTGCACTGAAGGTCCTTTCTGACAGGACACTTGCGGCAGGGCAAGAGAGAAGTTGTATGGCAAATTAGGACAGCTCTGGCCACAGGTCAAGCCTGCGCAACCAGTAGTCCAAGGGTTCATCGTCGCTTTTCGCAGTTTCTACATCCACACTCAAGGCCAGGTAGTCGGCTACCTGCCGGTCCAGGCATTGGTGGAGGGTGGATCTGGAAGGACTATGGCGAGGAGTTGGACTAAAGAATGTCCGCATGTCCGACATCACCCTGAGATCGCTTGAGCGTCCTGTCCTTGCCTGCTTGGACTTGGGAGGAGGAGGGTTACTGCCAGTGGTACCTTGATTGCGTTGTGCAGCCACATCACCCTTAAACGCATTGTAAAGCATCATCGACAGCTTGTTCTGCAAGTGCTGCATCCTTTCCGCCTTCTGTTGAGTTGTTAACAGGTCCGCCACTTTGTGCCTGTACCGAGGGTCTAGTAGCGTGGCCACCCAGTACAGGTCATTTGCCTTGAGTTTTTTGATATGGGGGTCCCTCAACAGGCTGAATAACATGAAAGAGGACATCTGCACAAAGCTGGATGCAGACATACTCTCCATCTCCTCTTGCTCTTCCTCAGTGATGGGACGCAACTCTTTTTCCTCCCCCCAGCCATGAACAATACCACGGGAACGTGGAGCAGCAGAAGCCCCCTGTGACGGCTGCCGCGGTTGTTCTTCTTCCGCCGCCTCTTCCTCCTCCACAGAAACACCTTCCTCATCACCATCATCAGAGTCTGACTCCTCTCCTTCCCCACACGACTCCTCTTCTTCCTCCTCCTCCTCCCCCCTCTGTGCTGCCGCAGGTGTTGTGGAAACATCGGGTTCAGATGTAAATCGTTCCCACGACTCCTGCTGCTGTAACTGTTCTCGTTCACGCTCCTCCACAGCTGTATCCACCACTCTACGCACGGCACGCTCCAGGAAGTAGGTGTAGGGGATCAAGTCGCTGATGGTGCCCTCAGCGTGACTCACCAGTTTGGTCACCTCCTCAAAGGGCTCCATGACCCTGCATGCATTTCGCATCAGTGTCCAGTTGTTGGGCCACAACATCCCCATCCTCCCAGATTGTGTCCTTGTACTGTAATGATACAGGTACTGGGTGACGGCTTTCTCCTGGTCTAGCAGGCGAGAGAACATCAGCAGGGTGGAATTCCAGCGAGTCGGGCTATCGCATATCAAGCGTCTCACCGGCAAGTTGTTTCTGCGCTGAATGTCCGCAAAGCATGCCATGGCCTTGTAAGAGCGCCTGAAATGCCCACACAACTTCCTGGCCTGCTTCAGGACGTCCTCTAAGCCTGGGTACTTGGACACAAATCTTTGCACGACCAGATTCAGCACATGTGCCATGCAGGGTATGTGTGTCAGCTTTCCCAAATTCAACGCAGAAATGAGATTGCTGCTGTTGTCACACACCACGTTGCCGATCTCAAGCTTGTGCGGGGTCAGCCATTGCTTCACCTGTTTGTTAAGAGCAGCCAGGAGAGCTGCTCCAGTGTGACTCTCCGCTTTCAGGCAAGACATGTCTAACACTGCATGACACCGTCGTACCTGGCATGCAGCATAGGCCCTGGGGTGCTGGGGCTGTGTAGCTGGAGAGGAGATCACGGCACCAGCCAAGGAGGAGGAGGAGGACGATGACAGCGGAGAAGTGGTAGCAGGCGGAGAGGAGGTGGCTGGAGGTCTGCCTGCAAGCCGTGGAGGTGTGACAAGTCGGTCCGTTGTACAGCCATGTACTCCCTGCTTGCTGCCATCAGTCACCAGGTTGACCCAATGGGCTGTGTATGTAATGTAGTGGCCCTGCCCGTGCTTGGCAGACCAGGCATCCATGGTCAGGTGGACCCTTGACCTAACGCTCTTCACAATAGATGACACCACTTGCCTCTCAACTGCACGGTACAGTTTGGGTATGGCCTTTTGTGAAAAATAATTGCGGCCTGGTATCTTCCACTGCGGTGTACCAATGGCCACAAACTTACGGAAAGCCTCCGACTCCACCAGCTTGTATGGTAATAGCTGGCGAGCTAATAGTTCCGCCACGCCAGTTGTCAGACGCCGGGCAAGAGGGTGACTGGCAGACATTTGCTTCTTACGTTCAAATACTTCCTTCACGGACAGCTGGGTACTGCTGTGGGCAGAGGAGAAGGAACCGCTGAAGGGAAGAGCCGGTGTGGAGGAGGGTGGCTGTGAAGGTGCAAGAGAGAAAGCGAATGAAGACGATGCGCCTGAAGTAGGAAGAGGAGAAGGAGGGTGGCTTGTCTTTTGTGTGCTTCTTTTCCTCAGGTATTTTTGCCATAGCTGTTTGTGTCTTCTCTCCAGGTGCCTTCGTAAGGCACTTGTCCCTACGTGAGAGTTGGCCTTGCCACGGCTCAATTTTTGCTGGCAGAGACAACAGATGGCTTTGCTCCGATCTGAGACACACACGTGAAAACATTTCCAAACCGCTGAGCCCCCCTGGGGTGATGGCGCTACGGTGGCATCAGCAGCTGACGTTGAAGGGCATATTGGCTGGCTGTCCATAGCTGGCGATACATGGCCCCGGACACTGCCCTCAACTGTTTCTGAGGATGAGCTCCCCCTGATTCTATCATGGAGTCGTCTCCTCCTACTCCTCTCTGACTCCCCCTCTGAACTGTCACCCTGGTCATCTCATCTACCGGGAACATACGTGGCATCCGTATAATCGTCATCATAATCTTCCTGCCCAGCTTCGCTTTCCTCAGACACCTCCTCAACTGCACCAAGTTCAGGTGGTTCATCATCCCCCTCCTCACACGATACATCCATACTATCACCACCTAACTCAGACGTATGAGGTGGTGTACCTGCGCCTTCTTCTTGTTGTTGCAGTAGTGGCTGGGAATCCGTGATTTCACCACCACCACCAAATAACTCCTGCAAAGTGTCAAATGCAGCGGATGTGTTGCTTGTTGTAGCGCTGGTGGCTGAGGGAGATGAGGTGTTCTGTGTTAAATAGTCAAGCACGTCCTGATCTTGGGAAGTGATGGCACATGCCTTCTTCTGAGCACTGTATTTTGGGCCAAGTCTGCATGAAATCACAGCAACACCACCTCGCACAGACCTGCGGGTGCCTGGTGGCCTACCTCTGGGTCTGCCTCTACCTCTTCCTCTACCTGGTTTGTCCATTTTGTCCATCTCGGGGGGATGCTAGGTATATGCAGTGAGGTGGGTTCACTCAACACAACAGGTAGTTAGATGCAGTGAGCTGGGTTCACTGAACAGTAAAGGTACTTAGATGCAGTGAGCTGGGTTCACTGAACACAACAAGTAGTAAGATGCAGTGAGCTGGGTTTACTGAACAGTAAAGGTACTTAGATGCAGTGAGGTGGGTTCACTCAACACAACAGGTAGTACGATGCAGTGAGCTGGGTTCCCTGAACAGTAAAGGTACTTAGATGCAGTGAGGTGGGTTCACTCAACACAACAGGTAGTTAGATGCAGTGGGGTGGGTTCACTGATCAGTAAAGGTACTTAGATGCAGTGAGGTGGGTTCACTCAACACAACAGGTAGTTAGATGCAGTGAGCTGGGTTCACTGAACAGTAAAGGTACTTAGATGCAGTGAGGTGGGTTCACTGAACACAACAGGTAGTTAGATGCAGTGAGGTGGGTTCACTGAACAGTAAAGGTACTTAGATGCAGTGAGGTGGGTTCACTCAACACAACAGGTAGTTAGATGCAGTGAGCTGGGTTCACTCAACACAAAGCTAGGTATATGCAGTGATGAGGTGGGTTAAGTAAACACAACAGGTACTGGGTATATGCAGTACTGGGTAGTACAATGTGCAGCTCCCTGTCACACACACAGGTAGTCACTGAATGTGCTGGGCTGCTGGCAGTGGCACACACACTATCAATTAGCAAGGCTGTGCATGCAACAAAAGTGTCAGTTTGACACACAGAAAAAAAAAAAAGTACAGGATGAGCTCTGAAAAGAGCTGTTGAGGGCAGCAAAGAACCTAACTAATCTGTCCCTAGAAGAACAAGTCTGCAGCAGTTTTCCCTAGTCTGTCTCTAGCAGGCACACGAGTGAGGCTAATGGCCGCTGCAGCCTGCCTTATATAAGGGGGGGGTGGGGCTCCAGGGCTTAGTGTAGCCTGAATGGCTACAATGTGCCTGATGACTATAATGCAGAGGGTCAAAGTTGATCCTCATAGTGTATTATGGGGAGAATCGAACTTCCGCAAAAGTTCGCCTGCTGCAGGCGAACGCGAACCCCCAAAGTTCGCCTGGAACCGTTCGCAGGCGAACCGGTCGCGACATCACTGGTCTATACAATTAACAAGCTGATATATCATTGATTTCCAGAGGTTCTGGAGGTGTGTTTAGCTTAGAGGGACAACAAAGGTGGATTTGTAAATTCAGCAGTGATGCATTGTGGGAGACATCATATGCTCACACCAATCTGAAAAATCACATATATCTTCTGTTTTAAAGTGATCCTTAACTGTAAATAAAAGCAAGAGTTTTACTTACCTGGGGCTTGAACTAGCCCCCCCGCAGTCATCCTGTGCCCGCGGTGTGTGGAACCAATCCTCCGTTTCTCTGCCGCTGCTTCATTTCAGTTCTGCTGACTGATCAGTTGGTGGCCCACTGTGCCTGCATGGATAGCACTTGAACCTGGGACTCTTGTGCTGCAAATAGAGAGTGCTCATGCAGCCCAAAAGTTTACTTTTAATTATACTTTTCAATTGGCAATTTGTCATTAAAAGGATTGCAGACACTTTTATGAACACACAGCCACTGCGGCTATTGTGATTCTTCTTCCTTAGAGTGAAAGTAGGCTGTACAGCAGGGCCGGGCCGAGGCATAGGCTGGAGAGGCTCCAGCCTCAGGGTGCAGTGTAGGAGGGGGCGCAGAATTCATTCAGCTGTCATTCCTAATTGTGTTTGAAGCAGAAATAAATAAGAAAAGGGGATACATGGCAGTGAATGCAAGCCAGATAAATAGATATTAAGGTGTTAGGGAGGTTGTGGGCCCTGTGGCGCCTCTTAGTCTAATAGCAATCAGTGTGGTACGGCTGGGGTGGGAGGGATGGAGGGGCGCACTTTGGTGTCTCAGCCTTGGGTGCTGGAGGACCTTGTCCCGGCTCTGCTGTACAGTCTAGAGTCTAGAGTGAAAGTAGGCTGTACAAGTCTTTAATTTATTAATAATCATGTGCAAAATGTAGATGTCTGAAGACAATGGCGTATTTTTAGGACAGGACAATCAATTTCCGCATTGCCATTGTACCCTAAAAGCATGTTAACATGAAATACTAAATAAAATGCTACTCATCTACAATAAATCTTATTATAGATTTTGGCAATTTTACTACTAACATGGTGAAGGTTTCAAGCAAGGTTTGAAAATAGAAATCTTAAATTGAATCATTCTTGCATGAATATATGCAAAATATTCATTTCTAGCACTGTGAGGGTTGAGTGCTTTTAAATTGAAGAAATCACTCATGACTTCACCTTTTCATGCAAGATAAAGTTGTGTGTGGTAACATCATTACAATGTCATGAAATGAGAGGAAATCACACAACAGCTCTGCCAAAAGCTAATACTTAAGAAAGTGCTAGTAATATATTAATGGAGTTCAGTATTTAAAGTTACTGTCCTAGGATGTACAGGGTGTCTATTAGTTGCATGTACAGCACATTCAGAATGTGTGTGTGCGTGCGTGCGTGCTTGCGTGCGTATACAGAAGCAGTAAAAAGTATGTGAACCCTCTGGAATTATATGGCTTTCTGCCCAAATTGGTCATAATAAGGTCAGGATAAGGTCAGGACTCTCCAGAACGCATATTTCTTCTGTTTAAGTAATTCTGTTGTTGATTTACTTATATGCTTTGGGTCACTGTCCTGTTGCAACGGCTAACTTCTGCTGAGCTTCAGCTGGTGGACAGATGGCCTTAAAGAAAAACTCCAACCTAGAATTGAACTTTATCCCAATCAGTAGCTGATACCACCTTTTACATGAGAAATATAATGCTTTTCACACACAGACCATCAGGGGGCGCTGTATGACTGATTTTGTGCTGAAACCCCTCCCACAAGAAGCTCTGGGACCGCGGTACTCTGGGCAAACTGCCACAATGTAACAATGTTCACAGATAGGAAATAGCTGTTTACAGCTGTCTCTAACAGCCAAAACAGCTAGGAGCAGCTACATAACCTGCCCACAGTAAAAATGTCACCATGAAATAAATGTCAGAATGTAAATAGGGGAGAGGAAAGATTTTACAATGAGCAAACACTGACTAAATCATTGATACATAATTATGGTAAAAAATGAAGCACTTTTTTACTACATTATTTTCACTGGAGTTCCTCTTTAAGTACTCCTGCAAAATGTCTTGATACACTTGGGAATGCATTTTTCCTTCAATTATAGCAAGCCGTCCATGCCCTGAAGCAGCAAAGCAGCCCCAAACCATGATGCCCCCACCACCATACTTCACAGTTGGGATGAGGTTTTGATGTTGGTGTGCTGTGCTTCGTTTTCTCATCACATAGTGTTGAATGTTTCTTCCAAACAACTCAACTTTTGTTTCATCTGTCCACAGAATATTTTGCCAGTACTGCAGTGAAACATCCAGGGACTCTACTGCAAACTTTAAAGATGCAGTAATGTTTTTTTGTTTTTGTTTTTTTGACAGCAGTGGCTTACTTTGTGGTATCCTCCTATGAACTCCATTCTTGTTTAGTGTTTTACTTATCATAGATTCGCTAACTTTTGTAAGTCTTTAGTAGACACTCTAGGATTCTTCTTCACCTCATTGAGCATTCTGTGCTGTACTCTTGCAGTCATCTTTACAGGAAGTCCACTCCTAGGGAGAGTAGCAGCCAGGGCCGGATTTACCATAAGGCACTGTAGGCATGTGCCTACAGGTGCCTGATGGAGAAAATGGTGACTCCCCTGCCCCGGTGCCTCCCTTGTTCCTTCCCTATGCAGAGTTCCGAGCAGAGTGTAAATGAGAGGTTTCTTACCCTGTTCTCAGCATTCCACTAATGAGATTTCTCTTCAGTCGGAGGCACCTCTAGCTACTTAATACTTGGGGGCACCGCACCTCTAGCTAATTAATATTGAGAGTACTTCTAGTTTACCTAATACTAAGCAGCACCTATTAGCTACCTATGAAGGGCAAGGTAAGTAAGGGAGAAGTGACATGTGGGCCTGCCAGCACACTTGCGGTCCAGTTCAGTGGGGGTTTGTTGGTTCATGGAGGGCGAAGTCTAAGCTCCCAGGACATCTCTGCCTCTAGGCTCCAGTGATGTAAATCTGGGCCTGGTAGCAGCAGTGCTGAACTTTGTCCATATATAGATCATTTGTCTTACCGTTGACTGATGAACAGCTTTTGGAGATACTTTTATAACGTTTTCCAGGTTTATGCAAGTAAGTTGGGTCACATCAATAAATAATTACATATTTTCAGAATCTGAACAAAAACTTGAACAACAATTAGATCATATTAATAAAACTTTGCTGATTATCCTGTCTAGGCTAACAGGGGAAGGGTATGGGGAAATTGTTCAGGGACGTAAGTAAATTGAGTGAGCATCACCTTTGCCAAATGTAGGCGGTGGTCCTGAACCTTATTTGTAAAAGCAAATCGGATTAACAGAGGGCTCCTTAGGACTCAACGGTATATGCAAAATTAGAAAACTTTATTGACTTATAGATAATCAGTATTGCGAGGCTACCTAAATGAATGCATACAGAGCTAAAAAAGCAACAGCGCTGTTGTCAGATAAAAACCAAACCAACATCCAAACCATACTGGCACGCTTCACACCAAACACCTCCAGATATTTACGGGGTACCCCATGAGTGGCAATATATGGCACTGACAAAAGTCCGCCTGCGGGGAAAACGGAATGAGAAAACAGCCTAGATATTGACACACGCTAGTGCATGTGCAGAATGTCCAATGTCCTCCAAATAGACGTGCATATGTCTCATTTGACTGGGCTGGCACATAAAAGACACAAGTTCACTGCGTGTGTGTACTCATACTCACGACCTCCGAATGTCCGTCGCAAGTTGGATGAGAATGGTAATCTGCCTGGCTATTTTGAATCAGCCGCGCAGGCAGGCTGCACCAATTGTAATCCACAAAGAGGGGCCCCTCTGGATGCAATCCGGTCCGGCGTGTGGACAAACTTCAACCGCTGGGAAACCGATCAAGCGCATCAGAAACGCAGCGAGCGTTCACCTCCACGTGACTAGTTAGCCGTCACAGTCCGTCCGCGGGTAGAGAAACTCTCCACCGGTCTAGAGTTGAGCAGCCAAGCTGCCCGGGAGGACGCCACGCCACACGCGCCAAGCCGGATTCTCCAGCGTGCCACCGCCTGGTGGGTCCGCGGTCAGAAGGTTGGATGAAGGCGACCAATCTCCGACTAGTTTCGCTTGACGTCAGCAAGCTTCATCAGGGCGGGGCTTGGAGATGTGAGCCGTCCTCTTATACGGAATCCTCGACTCCTCCTCTCCTAACGCAGCAATGCTGTATTTAAAACAAATGGAAGCTGCAGCCATCCAATCAGGGAAGGGGAAGTAGTGAATCTTTATTCATCTGCCCGTATATGAGCCTTCTATTCAAAGTGCATTTTTAATGTAGCAAGTTGAAATAAAGATCGAGCAGAATGGCTATAAACCCTATTCACACACACCCCATGCAAACCCATCATTGACCTGATGCGGACACGTCGACACATGACAGCATTATATAAATCATATATGCTATTCAATGCAGAGAGAGATAAAGTATGTGACCGAACCTACTGCTAGTGAAATGTAGAAATGCAAAACTGCTGTTCAAACACACAAGGATCAGTTAGACAGCGTACTTGAAAGAAAGCAGAAAACAAATGAAAAAATATATATACACATGGAGAAATATATATATATAGTGAAGAAAAGGGGAGGGGGAGGGAGGGGTGGGAGGGTCATTATTTTGTCAAATTGGTCATCACAAGCTCTACAAATAACATTTCAGGGAGAAATCTATATTGAGTCCAGTCGGAAACACAGATCCCAGTCGATGCATCCACATGGCCTCTTTTTGTAAGAGCATTTTCTCCGTGCGTGTATTACGAAATGATGGAGGGAGACTATCAATCACCAATCCACGTAACCCCACTGTTGAGCCCCTATGTTCCTCCTGGAAATGCTCCGCAACCGAGGATCTGCGTTCCCCACTGACAATATCACACACATGTTCCAGCAAACGCGCCTTAAAGGCACGAGTAGTCATCCCTACATAGTACTTTTTGCATGGACACATGAGCAAATAGATGATCCAAGTTGTGTTACAATTATAGAACGATTTAATCCTATATTCTCTCAATCCATCCTGTGACTCAAAAGTTCTTGTTCTCAATACATATTTGCAACCTTTGCAATTACCGCAGGAGAACATCCCACTTGGAGGCGGAATTCTATCAAGCCATGTTGCAGGCTGTAATCTTGACAATTCCGACCTCACTAAATGGTCACGTAAATTTTTAGCTCTTCTTGCAGTAAGCAAAGGTCGCGGCCCCACAATTCTCCTGATGTCCCCATCTATTTGAAGAACATGCCAACATCTCTCAAGTGCTTTCCTTATTTCAAACCATTGTGCATTATACATGGTGATAATGCGAGTACCACCACCAGAAATAGGGGCACGAGCACGAGGGCGGAGCAGTTGGTCTCTATCCTCGTGCAATGCCCGATTATATGCCCGACGCAACGTCCTATGCCCGTAGCCTCTTTCCCTGAATCGGTTATACAGCTCCACCGACTCAGTTTTGAATTGCTCGATATCTGAACAGTTGCGTCGCAGCCTTAAGAATTGGCCGACGGGGATTCCCCTGACCAAGGACATCGGATGGTGACTGCCAGCATGGAGGAGAGCATTCCCAGCAGTGGGTTTACGAAACGTTTTGGTCTCCAAATGATCACCACACTTCAAGATCAGAAGATCCAGAAATGAAATACTGGTTGAATCAATGGAGAAAGTCAGACGAACGTTTCGTGTATTACAATTGAGTTCCTTAACAAACCGCTCAAAGTCGTCCATAGATCTCCTCCACACTATCAGCACGTCATCGATGTACCTCAGCCAGAGGACCGCCCCCGAGCGGAACAACTCATTTGTATATACCTCCATCTCCTCCCACATACCCAGATGCAGGCAGGCATAAGATGGGGCACAGGCCGCCCCCATGCTCGTCCCCCGTATCTGGTGGTAGTACCTCTCCTCAAAGGTAAAAAAATTGTTGGTGAGAACAAAAGAAATCAGTTCTAAGACAAAGGTGTTATGTAACTCATGTAAAGGGTAAGCTCGAAACAGAAAATGATCAACCGCTTCCAATCCAACATGATGTGGAATCGATGTATACAGCGACTCCACATCAACTGATGCCAAGAACCAACTCTCTTCAACTCTAAAGTTCTTGAGCTGCTCTAATACCTCCATTGAATCGCGTACATATGATGACAACCCGTGGACCAACGGTTGCAGTTTTTTATCCAGATATTTCCCAACATTCTCACATGGGCCATTAACGGCTGAAACAATTGGTCTTCCCGGTGGTGGGTGAGTACCTTTGTGAATCTTCGGAAGAACATATATTGTAGGTTTAGAGTAAATCTCTATCCTCATAAACCTATATTCATCCGAATTGATCACACCTTGACTCAAACCAGCCAGGAGACGATAGTTAAGCTCATCAGCTACATGTGGGAAGGGGTCATTGGTGATTCGCCGGTAGGTATCTCTACCAGAGAGCTGTCTGTAAATTTCATTAACATACATGTCACGCGGTAGAATCACCAAGTTGCCTCCCTTATCACTAGCTTTGATGATAAGGTCCTCCTGTTTTTTCAGGTCATCCAACGCCCATCTTTCACCTGGTGTGAGGTTATCAACATCATTGGAGCTACTCCAGTCAATCTGTCGTAGCTCCCTTTCCATAAGTTCTAAAAAAGTGCTCAAATACTTGTTTGACGAGAGAGGGGGCATATATGTAGATTTCAACTTCACTGGAATTGATGGAGGAGATTTTAAGGTACCGAGCCAGTCATCACAATCCTCAGCACCTATCACATCTTCTCTGGGGGGGTCTCCCACATCGCCAGATCCAAGGTGTTCACACTTCAAAGCTACAACTCTCAGAAACATAAAGATGTCCTTATAGACAGTGAACTCATCTCCCTGAGCAACTGGCGAAAATGAGAGACCCTTTTCCAACAGAGAGATATGATCACCATTAAGAGTGAATCCAGAGAGGTTAATAATGGAGCTATGGCTCTGGCCCAATGATCTCATTACTGCCGTTTGCTCCGCAGCTCCATACCTCCCCTGTTCACTCCGGTCTTTGGGGTGACAAAAACTTCCTCCTCCTCTGTCTGCAAATCCCCCTCCACATCTCCCCCTCCCCCCACCCCCCCCGACCCTGTGGGCGTCTGGGCTTCCAGTCTTTGCGTTTTCAAAATACCTTTTGAAGGTATTGTTGTTTCTCCCAAAAAACTCACTGTACGTCTATGGAGGTACTCATCATCTGAGTTATCCCCCTCAGACCAGTTTGTATCAGTATCACTGTTAACTGTATTCTTTCTGGGCTGGTTCTTTTTCTTTCTGTTTTTATTACGTTTGTTCCTTGGGATAACTGGAAACCTATCTTTCTCAACCCAGTCCTTTCTATCCTGTTCATATTTTCTCTGCTTTGTTTTTTTCAAATAAGCATTATATTTCTCAATTTGTTTCCTTGTCTGTTCATTTAATTTCACAAATAAAGCATTCTCACTATGTTCATCTAGCACCTTTCTGAATTTCTCAATTTCTGCAACGATGTCATTCAGTTGTGTTTTTTCCTCGGCCACAATCATCTCCATAGAGGCTATCCCACGCCTTATACATTCCTCCTCCCACTTTGGCATAAATCTATCATTCTGCAAATGCTGGGCCGGGATGGTCCTTTCACGTAATCCGGGTGGAACTACCTTCGCATTGATATACCCTTCAAGAGATGCTATATTCCATTTCCTTCTAAGATACTTGTTATTTAAATTCCTATAGGAACGGAACATTCCTCTAAGTTCACCACTCTGCTGTTTAGTATCCATGCCAGGGTCAGTCCCCTCCCCCTGCTCGACACCACCATCAACTCCATTTTCAATAAATGCATCTCTAATTTCCATCTCAATTTCCTCAGATAGTACATATGCCATGTCTATGAAGTGGATAACTCGTACTCAATGATAGACCGTGACAAAAACATCAACTGTACATGTGTCGAGGCGCCCACAATCAAACAACTGGAGACTCCCAGTTTCAAATTCTGCAGCATTCATCAGTGGTCTGCAATACATCAAAGTCAATGGTCCCAAATCTGATAAATCAGTGTACAGGCTAACAGGGGAAGGGTATGGGGAAATTGTTCAGGGACGTAAGTAAATTGAGTGAGCATCACCTTTGCCAAATGTAGGCGGTGGTCCTGAACCTTATTTGTAAAAGCAAATCGGATTAACAGAGGGCTCCTTAGGACTCAACGGTATATGCAAAATTAGAAAACTTTATTGACTTATAGATAATCAGTATTGCGAGGCTACCTAAATGAATGCATACAGAGCTAAAAAAGCAACAGCGCTGTTGTCAGATAAAAACCAAACCAACATCCAAACCATACTGGCACGCTTCACACCAAACACCTCCAGATATTTACGGGGTACCCCATGAGTGGCAATATATGGCACTGACAAAAGTCCGCCTGCGGGGAAAACGGAATGAGAAAACAGCCTAGATATTGACACACGCTAGTGCATGTGCAGAATGTCCAATGTCCTCCAAATAGACGTGCATATGTCTCATTTGACTGGGCTGGCACATAAAAGACACAAGTTCACTGCGTGTGTGTACTCATACTCACGACCTCCGAATGTCCGTCGCAAGTTGGATGAGAATGGTAATCCGCCTGGCTATTTTGAATCAGCCGCGCAGGCAGGCTGCACCAATTGTAATCCACAAAGAGGGGCCCCTCTGGATGCAATCCGGTCCGGCGTGTGGACAAACTTCAACCGCTGGGAAACCGATCAAGCGCATCAGAAACGCAGCGAGCGTTCACCTCCACGTGACTAGTTAGCCGTCACAGTCCGTCCGCGGGTAGAGAAACTCTCCACCGGTCTAGAGTTGAGCAGCCAAGCTGCCCGGGAGGACGCCACGCCACACGCGCCAAGCCGGATTCTCCAGCGTGCCACCACCTGGTGGGTCCGCGGTCAGAAGGTTGGATGAAGGCGACCAATCGCCGACTAGTTTCGCTTGACGTCAGCAAGCTTCATCAGGGCGGGGCTTGGAGATGTGAGCCGTCCTCTTATACGGAATCCTCGACTCCTCCTCTCCTAACGCAGCAATGCTGTATTTAAAACAAATGGAAGCTGCAGCCATCCAATCAGGGAAGGGGAAGTAGTGAATCTTTATTCATCTGCCCGTATATGAGCCTTCTATTCAAAGTGCATTTTTAATGTAGCAAGTTGAAATAAAGATCGAGCAGAATGGCTATAAACCCTATTCACACACACCCCATGCAAACCCATCATTGACCTGATGCGGACACGTCGACACATGACAGCATTATATAAATCATATATGCTATTCAATGCAGAGAGAGATAAAGTATGTGACCGAACCTACTGCTAGTGAAATGTAGAAATGCAAAACTGCTGTTCAAACACACAAGGATCAGTTAGACAGCGTACTTGAAAGAAAGCAGAAAACAAATGAAAAAATATATATACACATGGAGAAATATATATATATAGTGAAGAAAAGGGGAGGGGGAGGGAGGGGTGGCCAAAATTGGTAAAATCCCCCATAGGCTTTCATTGGGCCTCCTATTTACCGTTCCAAAATCTCACACCATTTCAAAGGGCAATTGCTCAGCAGTGGCAAAACTCACCAGTCATGATCCCCCTAAGGGTCCCTACAATGCTAGAAAATTTGGTACTGCTGAGCCATTGCCCTTTGAAAAGATGTGAGATTTTGGAAAGTGAAATAGGGAGGCAATGAAATCCTATGGGGGATTTTACCAATTTTGGACCCCTGTAACTCTTGTTTGCAGAGATGTAGGGACCCCATCTTTGGAATCCAAGTCTAACAATATGTCTTCTACCTGCATGAGACATTTCGTGAGATTCAGAAGTTGCTAACGGCCATTGCTGCGATTTATGTACGCCACCATCACTACCATTGAAATAGCCCAAATAAACAGGTTTTTGTGACCCTAGGCTATGACCTCTTCGGCCTAGGGGCCCGAAACTCACCAGTCATGTTCCCCCTAAGGGTCCCTACAATGCTAGAAAATTTGGTACTGCTGAGCCATTGCCCTTTGAAAAGATGTGAGATTTTGGAAAGTGAAATAGGGAGGCAATGAAATCCTATGGGGGATTTTACCAATTTTGGACCCCTGTAACTCTGGTTTGCAGAGATGTAGGGACCCCATCTTTGGAATCCAAGTCTAACAATATGTCTTCTACCTGCATGAGACATTTCGTGAGATTCAGACGTTGCTAACGGCCATTGCTGCGATTTATGTACGTCACCATCACTACCATTGAAATAGCCCAAATAAACAGGTTTTTGTGACCCTAGGCTATGACCTCTTCGGCCTAGGGGCCCTAAACTCACCAGTCATGTTCCCCCTAAGGGTCCCTACAATGCTAGAAAATTTGGTACTGCTGAGCCATTGCCCTTTGAAAAGATGTGAGATTTTGGAAAGTGAAATAGATAGGCAATGAAATCCTATGGGGGATTTTACCAATTTTGGACCCCTGTAACTCTGGTTTGCAGAGATGTAGGGACCCCATCTTTGGAATCCAAGTCTAACAATATGTCTTCTACCTGCATGAGACATTTCGTGAGATTCAGACGTTGCTAACGGCCATTACTGCGATTTATGTACGCCACCATCACTACCATTGAAATAGCCCAAATAAACAGGTTTTTCATCCTCCCCCTCCTCTAGCCAGACTGACTTCCGCAAACCCAGGACGACCAGGAGGGCAGCAAACAACACAAGCCACAGCTAGTGCCCAAAAGGGAATGGTATCGGCAGTGTCCTTGGAGTGGGAAAATTTTCTGACACCCATGCAGCAGCACACAGAACAGCAAGCGTGCAGATCCACCTCCAACACCGATCGCCTGGAGAAGATGGTCAAGGACTACATGTCAGATGGCGTAGCTGTGTTGAACAATCCATCTGCACCCTTCAACTATTGGGTATCGAAGCTAGACACCTGGCACAAACTGGCAATGTACGCAATAGAGGTGCTGGCTTGCCCGGCAGCCAGCGTTATGTCGGAACGCTGTTTCAGTGCTGCCGGAGGCATCGTCACAGATCGGCGGCGTATCCGCCTCTCCACAGAAAATGCAGACCGTCTGACTCAAATTAAAATGAATCAATCCTGGATTGGAAACGACTACGCAACACTCCCGGACCCCAACCAAGTAACATGAACAATGAACATCTGTGATGGGTTAGCGTTTCCGGTCCCTGTTTATTGAACCTCTCATCTGTATTACATTTATGACTGCATGGCGACAAAATGCAAATTGCTATCCGCACGCTTCTTGTCCTCATGCAAGGCCTGGGTTGTTGTGTCTCAAAGCGTGGCCTTCTCCTCCTGCGCCACCCTCCTCCTGTTCCATCACGTGTGCTGCTGCTGGGTTAGCGTTACCGGTCCCTTTTCCTGGAACCTCTTATATGTATTACATTTATGACTGCATGCCGACAAAAAGCATGTTACCTGTGCAAAGAAAACAGACATTTCCCGCATTTAAAAGACAGTTTTCCCTTTGAAACTTTAAAATCGATTTTCTCAAAAACTATAAGCTCTTTTTGCTAAAAAAATTTTCCTCTTGTACCCACTCCCAAGGTGCACATACCCTGTAAATTTGGGGTATGTAGCATATAAGGAGGCTTTACAAAGCACGAAAGTTCGGGTCCCCATTGACTTCCATTATGTTCGGAGTTCGGCCATGTTCGGCCCGAACCCGAACATCTAGATGTTCGCCCAACACTACACGTGACCCGTTCGGCCAATCACAGCGCTAGCCGAACGTTCGGGTAACGTTCGGCCATGCGCTCTTAGTTCGGCCATATGGCCGAACAGTTTGGCCGAACACCATTAGGTGTTCGGCCGAACCCGAACATCACCCGAACAGGGTGATGTTCTGCAGAACCCGAACAGTGGCGAACTCTGTTCGCCCAACACTACATATACAGCATACTGCATCAAATACAGATTTTGCAAATACACTGGATTATCCCTAGAGGTAATTATAACTGTCCACCATATCTAATAAAAGGTGCATATAAGACAGATGCCGCAATAGTAGTATAGAGAGCGCTATTGCAGCCAAGAATGCAAAGAATCACTCGCGTTCCCAGGCCTATCAGCGCCTTTTGCCAAAAGTAGCTGCCGGCGGGGCCAGGAGGATCTGAGCGAGACTGCATGGGCACCGGACAGCTGCATGGGGGCTGGTGGAAACCGCAGGTAAGTAAAACTCTTTTTTTATAGCCTTAAGTGACCCTTTAAAAGGAAACATCCATACCCCTTACTTAGATTCCCTTTAAGATCTTTATTCAACTACTGAATGTGGCAGTTTATTACTATAACTTTACAACATTTAAAATGTATAGTTGTTTTATTGCATTGTATTCCTTATGAGGCAAATGTCACACAAGTGCTTTCTTTGCAGTTCTTTGTAGTGACACATTGCTTGCAAAGCATCACCAGAATGCGCTATTTTACAATTGCGACTCTGTTGCTAAGTGCTAACTGTCAACAGTTCTTTGGAATAGAACATAATAATGTTCTAATAATAACTACAAACTGAATGTCACAATTAACTATTAAGGTGGCCCCACACCATACAATTTTTAAATATCTGTTCAATGTAAGAATTGCAATCCATTTTTCTGACTGATTGTAACATTTCAAAAATATGACCAATGTACCACACTGTTAAATTTTTCCCCAATTATGATTAAAATGATTGGAAACTCTGAGAAAATTGATTGTGTGTATATTAATAAATTGACAATCTAACACACACCTTAGAATCTTTAGAGAAATTGAAGAAAAATATCTGGCATTCTGGATAGATAAAAAAATGGGAAATCCGATCAGATTTTTCAGTGGAATAAAAAAAAGCTATTGATTTTTTCGGGAGATCCAATCATTTTTATCGAATTGCCGTAAAATCGGATCATTTTATTGTATCGTGTGTGGCCACTTCAACTTTCCAGATATTGACTGGGGCATTGAAGCTACCCATTCTGGTAAAAGCAGCAGATTTCTGGCAGCACTACAGGACAATTACTTGACTCAAATGGTAACGGAACCAACTAGGGGGAATGTGTTACTGGATCTGATCATTTCTAATAGACCAGATAATGTATCAAATGTGCAGGTTCAAGAACATTTGGGAAATAGTGATCACAACATGATAACGTTTAATCTGGTGACTGCCACGGGGCAGCAGGACCACTAAAACTATGAATTTTAGAAAAGCAAAGTTCAATCAAATTAGGCAGGCACTAAGTTTGGTGAACTGGGATAATGTACTACAAGGGGAGGACACTGAAGGGAAATAGCAAGCTTTTAAACATATTCTCAATCAATATTGTAGTATGTATATCCCATTCCCATATGGAAACAAAATGTCTAGGAATAAAAAAAGGCCTCTATGGATGAATAGAAAGGTTAGGGATAAAATGAAGAGGAAAAGGAATGCCTATAAGGTCCTAAAACAGGAGGGGACCGAGGCTGCACTAAGCAATTATAAGGAGTGCAATAAAAATTGTAAAAAAGAAATTAGGCTGGCAAAGATCGAAGCTGAAAATCAAATCGCTAGGGATAACAAATTTAACCCAAAAATGTTTTACAAGTACATCAACTCTAAAAAAAGAAAGGTTGACTGTATAGGACTCCTAAAGGATGAGGGTGGGAACTCAATGGTGGATGACCAAGGTAAGGCAGAGTTATTAAATGCTTTCTTTGCTTCTGTCTTCACAAAGGAAACAGCACTGTTGCAAATTACAGAGGCAGAAGAGTCTCACTCTTCTAACTGTAATATTAAATACTTAACGCAGGAAGAAGTGAAGGCAAGACTAAATAGATTAAAAATAGACAAGGCACCTGGCCCGGATGGCATGCATCCTCGGGTCCTAAGGGAATTGAGTTCAGTTATAGCTAAACCCCTTTATCTTATCTTTTGTGACTCTCTTGCAACTGGCAGAGTCCCAGTGGATTGGCGTACAGCCCACGTTTTCCCATTATTTAAGAAGGGCAAAAAATCAGATCCAGGAAATTATAGACCTGTAAGCTTAACATCAGTTGTATGCAAACTATTTGAGGGGTTTCTAAGAGATACTATACATGACTTCATAGTAGAAAATAATCTTATTTCTCAGCATCAACATGGGTTTACTAAAGACAGGTCCTGTTTGACTAACATGCTCAGCTTTTATGAGGTAGTGAATGCTAATATGGATATTGGGAATGCTGTAGATGTGATATACTTGGACTTTGCAAAGGCCTTCGACACTGTTCCCCACAAAAGTCTGGTGCAAAAGTTGAGGATGCAAGGACTGGGGAAGAGTTTGTATGCATGGATAGGGAACTGGCTAATGGACAGAAAACAAAGAGTTGTGGTCAATGGATCGTACTCAAAATAGGAGACTGTTAGCAGTGGGGTCCCACAGGGGTCTGTACTGGGTCCAGTGCTCTTCAATTTATTTATTAATGACCTAGTAGATGCAGTAGTGAGCAATGTTGCTATTTTTGCAGATGATACAAAATTGTGCAGAATCATCAACTCTCAGGAAGATAGTGTCATATTGCAACAGGATCTGGATAGGATGGCTATATGGGCACATACATGGCAGATGAAATTCAATGTTGACAAATGTAAAGTCATGCATTTTGGTCGTACCAATGGTCTAGCACCATACAAAATAAATGGGATACAGTTGGGGACATCAAATTTGGAGAAGGACTTAGGAGTACTCATCGACAACAAGTTCAATAATCGTACTCAATGCCAAGCCACTGCAGCTAAAGCTAACAAAATTTTGGGATGCATTAAAAGGGAAATAAAAACTCGAGATGCTAGCATAATATTGCCCCTGTTTAACTCTCTAGTAAGGCCACATCTGGAATATGGAATTCAGTTCTGGGCACCACATTACAAAAAAGATATTGCAGTTTTAGAGCAGGTGCAGAGACGAGCAACAAAATTGATACGTGGGATGGAAGGTCTCGCTAACCAAGAAAGGTTAGATAAACTGGGTTTATTTAGTCTAGAGAAAAGACGCCTTAGAGGAGATCTGATTAACATGTATAAATACATCAGAGGGCAATATAATAGCTTGGCGGATGAGCTTTTTGTCCCTAGGCCTTCTCAAAGGACTAGAGGACAGGATCTGCGCATGGAGGAAAAACGTTTTAGCCATTTATTTAGGAAAGGGTTCTTTACAGTAAGAGTGATTAAGATGTGGAATGCATTGCCACAGGAAGTCGTTATGGCAAACTCTATACCTGCATTTAAAGGGGGCTTAGATGCTTTCCTTGCGTTGAAA
Source organism: Hyperolius riggenbachi (assembly GCF_040937935.1). NCBI lineage: Eukaryota > Metazoa > Chordata > Amphibia > Anura > Hyperoliidae > Hyperolius > Hyperolius riggenbachi. The sequence continues at coordinate 416,041,975 of NC_090649.1, read as the reverse complement.
GACATCCATGGCTACAATTACTAGGTTATGCCTAATGATGTTGATCCAGGGATTTTATCTGATTGCCATCTGGAGTCGGGAAGGAATTTTTCCCTTTTGGGGCTAATTGGACCATGCCTTGTAAGGGTTTTTTCACCTTCCTCTGGATCAACAGGGATATGTGAGGGAGCTGGCTGGAGTTGTACTTTGTACTGGTTGAACTCGATGGACGTATGTCTTTTTTCAACCAAAATAACTATGTAACTATGTAACCTTAATGATTCCTTGTAAGCAATGAGTTACCTATAAGGAAACTGGCCATGTGACATGGGCATCAGCACTATGCTGTAATGATGGTCATGTTATTTTGCAATGGAAGTCACTTAAGAAATCCTTTTTGGACTCCTTTCTAAAGAATCCCTTAGGTAGTCTATCTGGGGGGCTCATTGTAATTTGACTTCTTTTAAGAAAGAAAATTACACTGAGCATTGCTTTTTAGTAGGAGGGCATTTTGGTCTCTTTTAGTCCCCTGTACTCTCCTAATGGTTCTAGTCCAGTTGATTTGATGTATCTGGGGGGGGGGGGTTCCAGCATACATAGAACATAATATTTTCATAACTGATGTGTCATAGGCAAGTTAAATCTCTCTCTCTTGTACAATCTTGTACAATGAAGCTGTGTATACTTTGGTTTACAAGCAAAAGCTAGCACTACATCAATCAGATCATGCTCACTCCTCATTGACTCATGACCACATACCACATCAAAACTGCTGCTAGTGTTTCACCCTCACACTTTCCCAATGGTTACTAGTAGAAATCATAAACACAAGGAGAGTACAGGAACTAACGCAATAATGAATGCTTTACACCACCAAACAGAAGCTGAGCAGCTCCATGGGTTTTTAGAAGATATTTGCCACCCCTAAAATGTTGCTTACGGCACCTTGCCCAGTCTGAACAACACCAAACACATATTGCTACCAAGCACCCATCTTAATTGTCCCTAATGTTTACATTTAGTGCAATTGTTTTCCTTTCAGGTGGTGGTTGCAGTATGTGAATGAGCGATCAAGTGCCAGATTGAGAATGAACTCCTAGCTTTAGCCCACAAAAACATATGTTTTACCTTGTGCCATTGTTTACCATCTGCATATCACATCAGGCATTATTACTAGGATGTTACAAATAGAGTAAGCATTCCTCATATTTCAAGTAAGGAAGATTAGGGAAAGAAGAAAAAGTGTTAGCCACCAGGCCAGTTTAGTATTGAAATGTCCATTCAAGGATGTGTGGATAGTGTATTGATTAAGAGCACTGCCTCTGACATTGGAAATCAGGGATTGAATCCTATTATGCAAGGATACAGAGGCGCCAGTAGGATAAAACGAGATAAAAGGTTTAAAACGGTTTAGGTGGCGGTGGTGGACCGTCCACACACAAACAGACCAAACAGTTGGTCTGTTTGTGTGTGGACGGTCCACCACCGCCACCTAAACCGTTTTAAACCTTTTATCTCGTTTTATCCTACTGGCGCCTCTGTATTCTTGCATATTAAGTTGTCCACCCTTGGTGGAAGGGTGATATACCCTCCTTTCTTCTATCTACAGAGAGCGACATCTTAGTCCTGAGTGGGGTCAGGCCTAATCTCCCCACCTGCGTATACAGTGGTTGCCTTAGAGCAACCCAGGTTTGTAAGTATAATACTTACGTTTTACATTTTCTCTATTTTCACAACATACTACACTATATTGGGCTCTCGGTCTCCCTTTTCTCAGGGTTTGAATCCTGGCTGATGTCAGAACCTAGGCTTTGGGCAATACTCCCTAACAGTGCAGGGAGGCCTGTCAACCCTGACAGACAGAAAAAAAAAAGCTTTGTAAATGTTAGCATTATTATTAATATTTCCAGCACATTTAATTAACCAAGTGCACTAGTTATCTATTAGTTATCTATTACCTAGGTAGAAAAAAACAAAGTCTTGTAAAAGTAATACTTTTTAATGGCTAACCGATAAAGTTAAATTGTGCAAGCTTTCTGGGATCTAGTCCCCTTCTTCAGTCATATTTCTAGATGTTAGCTGAAGTAAAACACTGATGCAGGTAAATAGTAAACACGTAGATGGCAGTTGTGCTGATTACTGTATAGTAGTTAGATGTTAAGTGTTCAGCAGGCTGGAGCCAGTGAGTTCATGCAAGCACACATGAAATCTAGCTGGTTTCTGAAGATAATGAAGCCAAGTCAATCATGTTACATAGTTAGATCTCAAAGTACTTATTCTTAAAGAGACACTGAAGCGAAAAAAAAATGATCTTATGATTTGTATGTGTAGTACAGCTAAGAAAAAAAACATTAAGATCAGATACATCAGTCTAATTGTTTCCAGTACAGGAAGAGTTGAGAAACTCCAGTTGTTATCTCTATGCAAAAAAGCTATTAAGCTCTCCGACTAACTTAGTCGTGGAGAGGGCTGTTATCTGACTTTTATTATCTCAACTGTAATTGAACTGTTTACTTTTCCTCTGCTAGAGGAGAGTTCATTACTTCACAGACTGCTCTGAAAGACTCATTTTGAATGCTGAGTGTTGTGTAATCTGCACATATTATAGGATGATGCAATGTTAGAAAAAACACTATATACCTGAAAATAAAAATATGAGAATATTTTCTTTGCTGCTAATCTTCTAGTAATTATTCATAGTACACAACCAATTCATTATATCATATATTTTTTTTCGCTTCAGTGTCTCTTTAAAGAGGAACTGTTGCGAAAATCTTAAAATTTAAAACACATACAAATAAGAAGTATGTTTCTTTCTGAGTAAAATGAGCCATAAATTTCTTCTCTCCTATGTTGCTGGTATTTACAGTAAGTAGTAGAAATCTGACACTACAGACAGATTTTGGGCTAGTCCATCTCTTCATAGTGGATTCTCAGCATGGCCTTTATTATACAAGCCCTACTCCATAGAGCCAAATTAATCCATGCCATGCACTGATGAGGATCAAACAATCCGAAACAGTCTGTATGCATGTTGGATTATTATGGCTCTGTACATATTAACAAGCTGACACATCATTGCATTCCAGCGGTTCTGGAGGTGTGTTTAGCTTCTAAGGGTACAATGGTTAATTTGCATATATTCAGCAGTGGTGCCTGGGAGACATCTCGAGCTCACTCCAACCTGAATTATCGCAAATTCTTTCTGTTTTAGGAAAGCAAACTTTTGTTATTTTTAAAGACATTCCCTGAAAAAGACTTATACAAAGATGCTGACCAGCCTCCCTGCTCACCGTCCACTTTTTTGGCAGTTGGATGGAGCAACTGCCATTCACTAAGTGCATTTTGAAAATAAGGAAATCCCTGTAAACCCCCCATGAGGAGATGGGCTAGTCCAAAACCTGTCGGCTCTGTCAGATTTCTACTACCTACTGTAAGTGACAGCAACATAGGAGAAAAGTCATTTATGGCTCATTTTACTCTGAAAGAAACGTACTTCTTAACTGTATATGTTTACATATATTTTAAATTTTAAGATATTTGCAACAGTGGTCCTTTAAATGTAACTATACTAATGTAAATGAATAAGCAAGAAAGATTTCTTAGTACAAATTTATGAAAATGTTTAAGACATTAACCGAAGGTTTAAATTGTGGAATGAGATTCATGACTCCTTATGCAGTGATGCATAAGTATATCAATGTTCTCTCCCCAGAGACACACGTAACATCCACCTACCGCCAGTACCAGGGCACACACACTTGTGCTCCAGCAAACGAACCCACTGCCAGAAGTACATCCACTGCTGCATCCATGGGTTATATGTCAGTTTTCACTACCAATAGGTAGATACATTATTATTTAAAAGTATTTAAAAAACATTTTCCTATCATAATTTAAAGCTGGTTTTAATTGAAAAAAAAAATGTTCTCCTTAACATACCTAAAGTCAGAACCATTGACTTCAGTGTAATTCAGGAAATGTTTGCATTCAGATTCACAAATCTAAAAAATGTTGACCTCTTAAATCGAATGGCCAGCAAATTGAACACTGAGCTATTTGGCCAACACTACCAACCTTGGTTACAAAGGAAGCAATTTTTTTTTCTCTTTGGCTTTTGTGAAAAATCCTACTTGATTGCAGACTAAAATGGAGCAATATTTTGAAAGGACAACTGTAACAAGGGGGATAACGAGGCTGCCATATTTATTTCCTATTAAACAATACCAGTTGCTTAGCTGTCCTGCTGATCCTCTGCCTCTAATACTTTCAGCCATAGACCCTGAACAAGCATGCAGCAGATCAGGTGTTTCTGACATTATTGTCAGATCTGACAAGATTAGCTGCATGTTTGTTTCTGGGGTGATTCAGACACTACTGCAGCCAAATTGATCAGTAGAATAGCCAGGTAACTGGTACTGCTTACAAGAAAATAAATATGGCAGCCTCCATAGCCCTCTCACTTTAGTTGTCCTTTAAGAACAGTCCTGGCCAAAATGGTTTCCACATCAGTGATACACATCATACGAATATTTAATGAAAGCCCAATTATGTTTAAAGCTGTTCAGAAACAGCTGAGAAAAATTATTTAAAGTTCTTTTCCCCCCCATAATTCAGTGCTGCATTTGCAGTCCAATATCTGTATTTTAATGTAGGTAAGCTTGTGTTTAAAATGCACAATGTTCCTTGAAAGATGAACACAGAAAAAAATCAACTTATTTAAATGTTAAAACTGAACTATAACCATTTATTAAAATAAAAATGTAAAGTCAAATGATTATTCTCTATTTATGTAAAGGTATTCCAGATTGTGCCATTCAGAGTGGCCACATGGAAACCATGTATAGCTTTTATTGGACGTTGCTAAGATACCGCAAAATGGAATGCACCATTGGCAATGATGAATTAAGTGATGAGCCTGGATGACAGTAATCTTTGTCATTGGATGCAGGAACTGTCTGAGTCCTGTCATTTTCTGCATCTCATGTTAAACAGATGTATCGAGATGGTAAAACAATAAGGGAAAAGCAAGACAAATGAGTTCAGGTTGACAATCACAGAAGAAAACAGTTAGTTTGCATACATACGGCAAAGAATATAATTTAATTGAGAATTGTATTAACCCTTCTTATACAAATGCTGCTCGAATTCAATGCAAATAGAGGCGTGCAAAGTGAAATACTGTACAAAATAATCATATGAAAATGGTAATATATTAACCTCCCCATCTAAAAGTACCCATTTCACCATTCACGTGATTCCCATTGTGAAACACTCTTTAATGTATTTTCTGTGGATTCTATAATAGTGTTTTGTATCTAATAGCTAGTCAATGTACACACATGGAAATCTTTTAAATTGAGTTTTCTTCACTTACCAACATTGCCCCAAGCAAGCACAGTAGGAGTCATTTATCAAGGCAAAGAGATAATGCCTACGTTGAAGTGATGCAATTTCCACCATACATGAGCAGCATCAATTTATGCAAATAGTTTGTATAAGACTTTAAGGGCGAGAGCCAATAAAATAAAGGAAGGTTGCTAAATATGCACTGTTAAATACTTGGCTTGATAAGAAATGTATACATTTACAACATATATATACACTGTGTGTATATATATATATATATATATATATATATATATATATATATATATATATATATACATACACCGTGTTTCCTCAAAAATAAAAACAGTGTCTTATATTAATTTGTGCACCAGAACATGGGCTGTGGCTTATTTTTAGGTTATGTCTTATATTTCCATGAACACACAAGTTCCTGTGCTGTGTGTCCTCCTGCCTTCCCCACTGTGCCGCCTCTTCCTCTGCCTGATCCACCTCTTACGTGCCCCTGTGTCCCCCTTGTACCTTTAGTGTCCTCCTAGTGTTACCACTCTGTACCCGTGTCCTCCTCTATCCCCATGTCCTCCTTTGTCCCATGTCCTCCGCTGTCCCTCATGTCCTCCTGGTGTCCCTGTGCCCTGTGATGTCCCACTGCATCCTCCTCTTACCCCTAGCTTCATGCTGCACTGTCTCCTGTGTTCTCAGATGTCCCCCTACAACTTCTTCTTTCCCCCATCTTCATGCCACTGTGTCACCGAGCTTCAGCTCAGCTCCATGCAGTGATTGGCGGAATGACAGAGCCATGGTCCTGCCGCCAAGACTATGGGCTCCAGTAATAACACAAGTTGACATTCTTTTTCACTTACTGCTACTAGGGCATGCTTTTGGGATAAGGCTTATATTTCAAGCATGCTGACAATTGTTGCTAGGGCTTACTTTAAGGGGATGTCTTCATTTCGGGGAAACAGGGTATATCTCCAGTCCTATAAATTATCTCACAAAATTCATTTTATCTCATGATATATCTGTCTTAACTCACAATTTCTAATTATTTATTACCTCATGAATTATCTCTCTTTATAGCTGAGGTGAAAAATAAGTAAGATGAGGGAACTCCTGAGATACATTTACTGAATCCACCTCTGCTGTATATCACTTACAGGCTTTACTAACATTTAGAAAGTCTTTTATTCAGATCAACTGTTTACAGATATCTAGCTAACTTCAAACTTCATTTTAGGGCCTGAACTCATTTGTTCACTTGTGTGCATTTTTCAGAAATGTGTATAAGTCTTTAACATTGATCTCTTGATGAAAAATGCACAGAAGAGCACAAGTGTGTTCAGGCCATACGGATTTGGTTGCTGCTGACAAAATCTGAAGTATTTGCTGTTTTTAACCTCCCTGGCGGTAAGCCCGAGCTGAGCTCGGGCTATGCCGCGCAGGGGGAGATCTCAGCCCCTGGTGGGGCGATTTATGTGCTGTAAATTGCTGTGCGTGCAGCCAGCATTTTGCTAGCCGCGCGCACAGCTTGATCGCCGCCGCTCTGCGGCGATCGGCCGCACACAGCGGCTGAAGAGGGCCCCCCCCGCCAGAGCCCTGCGCTGCCCGGATCAATGAGTTCCGGGCAGCGCTATGGGCTGGATCGGGTGTGCCTGACGTCAGGACGTCGGCTGACGTCCATGACGTCATCCCGATCGTCGCCATGGCGACAGGAGAAGCCAAACTGTTTGCTATAGATGCCGGCGACGATCGGACTAGAGGGCCACATGCGCCCTCTAGTGGTGTTTCATGTAGCTACCACTCTGGTAGCTTTACATGAAACAAAAAAAAAATGTAAAAAAAAAAGGATTTTTTTAATAAGGAAAAAAAAAATTAACCGCCAAGGAGGTTAAGGAAAACACAAATCGAAAACAAACTGTTGAGATAAACAACTGTATCTATCCTCTTTCTCCTAAAAAATGATTTTTATTGAATATCTCACAGTTTTATTTTATATTTAAATCTTATTTAGTTTTTACAGTTTCATTGTCTCTCCTCAATGACACATTGATTGACGTATGTCAGAGCTAAAATCTATGAACTATTAAGCAGTGTGGCTTGCAAATTCTTGCCAATGTCATTTTCACACTGCAAATGCTATTTTCGATTTCGAGAAAATATTCAGGAACATAGCTTGTATTTTCGATAATTTATCACAAAATGCGCAGAAAACAGAAAAGTGCATGAAAAATGTTAGCCCCAAAAAAATGATATTTTTACTGATTTTATTTTAGTGCAAAAAAAACCACAAAAAATAACAGAACTTAGTTCCAAAAGGCATTTTCGTGTGAAAATTTAATCTGACGTTCTTTTCATGAAAATTAATGTGAAAAGAATATGATTATTTTTTTATTATCACTACTATTAACCCTTTTTATCTCATTTTCCACATTCACATATTAGACCCTTTTGTCTATGAACAGGACAGGGAAAAAAAAACAGTGTTTCTTCATAATGCTGACTAAGATATCGAAAACAGCTGAGCCCTTTATGAATAAAGAGTTCCATGGCCAAATGTACACATAGATACATGGACTGTCATCCTGAGACTAATGGTGTACTGCTACACATATGTTTATCACAATAATATTCGTAGTGTAGTCAGTAAGTGTCACCTTATTGCACAGGATGTCTAACAGAAAACACCACAGTGGTAAATATCTCATCAATCATACATGGCTACTCTCAGAAGACTAGAGCTGGGCTGCTACTATTGGTAACTACATTGAAATGGTGTGGACATAAGATTAACTAAATATTCATATTTACAGATTTAGGAAGAACATTGTATTTTTTATTTAGTTTGCTCACAGTGTGCTGCATATATGTTATGTAAAAATTCTGCAGGTTTAACAGATCTTCTGCAGAACACATCATAATAATTGTAAGGTAGATAAGGTGTACCTTAAGAAACCCTAAGAACCTTAAAGGGACTCAGAGCTCAAACAAATAGAAAGATTTATACATACCTGGGGCTTCCTCCAGCCCCTTATGCTCCAATCACTCCCACAACACCATCCTCAGTCTTCTGCAGGGCCACTAATGGGTCCCCGCACTTCCGTCAGTCAGAGTCAGTCTACGCAGGAGAAGCGCTCTCTTTGTGTATATTTCCAGCAGTTGCTGGTGAGATATATGTAGAGGGCGCACTTCTCTTACGTCAGACTGGCTCCGATTGATGGAAGTGCGGGGACCCGGTACTGGCACTGCAATCAGGTACGGGTCACTGACCATACATAGGTCACTGTCTCTGCAGAAAAAATGACCTGGAGCTCAAGGGCCTGAGGAGATCATCCCTCAGGAGAGGGATGTTTGTATGTGAGAAGTCAGAAGGTGGAGAGGCATCCAAGAGTATAAGATTATTTAAAATGTTAAAAAGAGGTAGCTTGCCCCATTCACGGTGCAGTAAGAAAAAGGTTTTATTCAGCACAAGGCAACGCGTTTCACTGCCAGGTGTAGATAACCATCTCTCATCAGGCACCTAGGAGGAGCCCAATGTTAGATGGATATCTACACCCGGCACAGCTATTGGCCTGATGAAGTGAGGTTGGTCTCACGAAATGTGTTGCCTTGTGCTAAATAAAACATTTTTCTTACTGTACCATAAGTGGTGTTGTGAATGAGGTAAGCTACCTCATAATTCTATTTTTAACATTTTAAATAATTTTATACTCTTGGGTGCCTCACCACCTTGTGACATCATATCGACAATTTAAAAAAGGCAAAATAAAAACAAAACTGGAGGAGTTACTAAGCCACCATGCTGACTATTACTTAAACATAATGGAAGTGCAGGGTGCTCAACAAAAGATTATTATACAGTCAAATGTTCCCATTGCATGTAGTCCACAATAAGCCTCCTTAAGGGATCCGACAAACTATTTAGTATAAAACCAAAAGAAAGTCTCTTAAAATGTCCTTCAATAAACTTGACGATAGTTCCACTTGTTGCACAACTTTCATGCATCAAATAATACAATTTTACGCTCACCGGAGTGTGTGGCTGATCAAGTAAAAATCAGCAATCTGCGCCTCTGGCTTTGCCAGTTGAATCAGACTCTGGCCGCTTTTCTCTCCTCCAGTCTTCAAACTCCATACATGTAAAAAAATAAATTGGATGGCAATAGTGTGATACTGCTTCACTCAAGTACACAGATTGACACCTGTGCTCCCCGGTGTGCTACAAGCAGCCAGTGATCCACCACCTAGTAGTAAACCAAGCCTCTCACCAGATCCTGTTGCTAATCCAATACAGATCAGCAGTCAGCGCTTGTTATACACATCACGGTTCTTTCTTCCAATGACACAGACACAATTCCTAGATCTGCCCACAGTACAGTAGATGTGTGCCAGCTATACTCCAAATCTGAACCTGGACCTGCCCCATTACAGTAGATGTTTGCCAGCTATGGGAGGACTTACAGGGCATCATCAGACACTCTGAATCTGAACCGGAGCACCGAGCAGCCCACAGTGCGATCCTGGATCCTGCAGCAACACACAGCATGGAAAGGGGGCGGTGCCAGAACATACTGCATCACTCCTTCTGATGCTAACCACGCTGACTAGTGCACCGCCTGTATGCAGCAGAGGCCTTTCCATGAAAAACCTTATGAAGGCTTGGATCTCATTACTCAAAATTGACTTCATTAAATATAGGCAGATCTTCAGAAAACCATGGCTGCCCTTTAACTGGAAAAAGATACACATGGTGCCTGAACTTTATCTTGAAAAATAAACATGATAAGCTACATCTTGCACTCTGAGAACTGCACTCAGACCATGAATCTCTTTAGGACACTGATAGAGACCTGTAACTTCAATTGGGAGGTCTGAAACCAATATTGAAGAATCAATTTAAGGGTAAACAATTTAAGGGTAAGAGGCCTCCCTGAACCTTGTTCACACATTACAAAAATCTTCTACATTTTATTGCCGGATGAAGCCAAAACTGTTAATATTTGTGACCTTTATGCCATATTTGCTGCCTCCTTTGAGTAAGCATTGATCAAAGGTAGTGTTGGGCGAACAGTGTTCGCCACTGTTCGGGTTCTGCAGAACATCACCCTGTTCGGGTGATGTTCGAGTTCGGCCGAACACCTGACGGTGCTCGGCCAAACCGTTCGGCCACATGGCCGAACTAAGAGCGCATGGCCGAACGTTCCCCGAACGTTCGGCTAGCGCTGTGATTGGCCGAACGGGTCACGTGGTTCGGGCCCGAACGCGCTCTGATTGGCCGAACGGTCACGTGGTTCGGGTAAATAAATACCCGAACCACGTCATATCTCCGCCATTTGTCTGTGGGTTTAGCTTTGGGTAGGCAGGCAGGGTAGTTCGCTCTCCAGCCACGCTAGCCAGGGTCCCCCCCAGTCATTGTGTGTCGCTGCTGGGAACAGTAGTACACCGCTCGCTCAGCCACACTATATAAAGCATTGTTTACTGCCACTGTGCACCTCGCTCAGCCACGCTATATATATAGCATTGTGTTTTCTGACACTCTGTGTACACGGCTTAGCCTGACTAATATAGCATTGTGTGTACTGCCACTGTGCACCTCGCTCAGCCACGCTATATATAGCATTGTGTGTACTGCCACTGTGCACCTCGCTCAGCCACGCTATATATAGCATTGTGTGTACTGCCACTGTGCACCTCGCTCAGCCACGCTATATATATAGCATTGTGTTTTCTGACACTCTGTGTACACGGCTTAGCCTGACTAATATAGCATTGTGTGTACTGCCACTGTGCACATCGCTCAGCCACGCTATATATAGCATTGTGTGTACTGCCACTGTGCACCTCGCTCAGCCACGCTATATATAGCATTGTGTGTACTGCCACTGTGCACCTCGCTCAGCCACGCTATATATAGCATTGTGTGTACTGCCACTGTGCACCTCGCTCAGCCACGCTATAAATAGCATTGTGTTTTCTGACACTCTGTGTACACGGCTTAGCCTGACTAATATAGCATTGTGTGTAATGCCACTGTGCACCTCGCTCAGCCACGCTATATATAGCATTGTGTTTACTGCCACTCTGTGTACACCGCTCAGCCAGACTATATACCGTTGTTTACTGACACTCTGTGTACACCGCTCAGCCAGACTATATACCATTGTTTACTGACACTCTGTGTACACGGCTCAGCCTGACTATAAAGCATTGTGTGTACTGCCACTGTGCACCTCGCTCAGCCACGCTATATATAGCATTGTGTTTTCTGACACTCTGTGTACACGGCTTAGCCTGACTATATAGCATTGTGTGTACTGCCACTGTGCACCTCGCTCAGCCACGCTATATATAGCATTGTGCTTTCTGACACTCTGTGTACACAGCTTAGCCTGACTAATATAGCATTGTGTGTACTGCCACTGTGCACCTCGCTCAGCCACGCTATATATAGCATTGTGTTTTCTGACACTCTGTGTACACGGCTTAGCCAGACTATATAGCATTGTGTGTACTGCCACTCTGTGTACACCACTCAGCCAGACTATATAGCATTGTGTTTACTTCCACTCTGTGTCTGCTGGGCCTGGGAACAGTAGTACACCGCTCACCCGCCACTGTATAGCATTGTGCTCTGTGTCGCTGCTGGGAATAGTGGTACTGTATAGCATTTCTGTACTGCCACTGTACTGCTGCCAGTCAGCGTGTACTGTAAGGATAAGTGAAATGAGGAAGAAATCCGGTGAAAGAGGAAGGGGCAAGGGAAGAGGTGTTTCCCCTGACGGTTCACGTACAGGCCACAGGGGAGCACCCAAGAAAACCCACTCAATACCGCCCATGTTGTCCAGGACAACAACCCTCACAAATCCAAAAGAACAGGACCAGATAATTACTTGGATGACCTCTCAAGCGTCCAGCAGTGGGTTAAGCAGCACCAGCACATCACGCACGAGGTCCGAGTCCTCAGCCAGTTACAAGGAGCCAGTGGGCACAAAGCTGACACAACCGGCAGCGACACCACGCACACAACTGCCAGATAACCAGTCCTATGAATTACCTCAGGACACAATGGGGTATTCGCAGGAGCTGTTCCCAGCCCAACAAACTTCCACCTATGAAAGGTCAATGGAGGAACAGCCAGAAATGTTGTGCCCGGATTCACAACCATTAACTGTGGGAAATGCACCGCGCACTGAAATACAAGGCGAGTCCGAGGAGGACTCGGAAACCCAAATCCCAGAGCAAGTTGGGCAGGAGGGGTTGCAATTGCAGGAGGTCGGCCGACAAGATCTGGAAGACGACGTTGGAGTGAGCTGCGCAGAGGTTGTTCTGGGGAGCTCTACTCCACGGCGGCGGCCCCCCACAATGACATATGACGAGTTTGAGGAGATGGAAGAGGAGGGTATGGACAATGTGGACAGAGACCCAGATTTTATTTGTGAACGAGAACATCGCCGTCGTAGCAGCAGCACAGATGAGTCTGTTGAAGAACCCACTGCTGCACGAGTTCGCCTTGTGCCACAAGGTAGGCGGCGCGCAATTTCAGGCACCACAAGCGTGGAAGTTAGAGTGAGAGGCAAAAGAGGAGGAAACAGAAATCGCCAGCAAGGAGGCAGGTGCTCCAAAGTCTGGGCTTTCTTTGAAGACTGCACTGAGGATGTTACCATGGCAATTTGCAAGGTGTGCAAGACTCGCCTGAGCAGGGGGAAAAGTATTAACAACCTCTCCACCACCAGCATGAGCCGCCACATGCTATCCAAACATCCCACTCTGTGGGCAAACGCGGCAGGACAGGGTACCAGCAACACTGCCTCCCTTGGGTTCACCAGACTCACCACCAGACCCGCCTCAGCAGCAGCAGTAGCCCAGCCATTGCGTGGTTCACAACATTCACAAACATCAGACGACACTGACACTGTCACTTTTCGGAGTAGTGCTCTTGAGGTCTCCCAGTGTTCATCAAACACAACAACCAACAGCCCTTCCGTGTGCAGCGCTACGGTTCAGTTGTCTGTGTCGGAGATGTTTGAGCGCAAGAGGAAATTGCCAGCAAATGACCCCCGGGCCGTGGCAGTAACAGCCAGCATAGCCAAGCTTCTGGCCTGCGAAATGCTGCCATATCGAGTGGTGGAGACAAACAGCTTCAAGGGCATGATGTCAGTGGCCATCCCACGTTACGTGGTTCCCAGCCGCTACCACTTTGCGCGCTCTGCAGTGCCTGAGTTGCATGAGCACGTGGTCAGCAAAATAACCCGAAGCTTGAAGAATGCCGTTGCCTGCAAGGTTCACCTCACCACTGACACTTGGACGAGTGCGTTCGGCCAGGGTCGATACATCTCCCTTACCGCGCACTGGGTGAACCTTGTGGAGCCTGGCAGCGATTCCTCACCTGCTACGGCGCGGGTGTTGCCCACGCCGCAAACAGCTGCACCGCCGTCCCTCCCACTGGATAACAACAGCAGCACCTACCTCTCTGACTCCTTCTCCTCCAACGCATCTCAAAGCTGTACCTCATCCGGAAACGCTAACCCAGCAGCAGTAGGATCGTGGAAGCAGTGCAGCACAGCTGTTGGCATGCGTCAGCAAGCGTTGCTGAAGCTGATCTGCCTTGGGGATAAGCAGCACACAGGGGAGGAAATTTGTAAGGGAATAAAGGAACAGACGGATTTGTGGCTGGCACCGCTGGACTTGAAACCGGGCATGGTTGTGTGTGATAATGGGAGTAATCTCATTCGCGCTTTAAGGTTGGCTAAGCTGACACACATCCCTTGCCTGGCGCACGTGATGAACCTAGTAGTTCAGCGGTTCCTGAGGACATACCCAGGCGTGGCCGATCTTCTGTTGAAGGTGCGTCAAGTGGCCAAACATTGTAGAAATTCCAGTACTGCTTCGGGGGCACTCGCCAAGATGCAGGAGCGCTTCAATCTCCCCCACCATCGCTTGCTGTGTGATGTCCCTACGTGCTGGAATTCTACGCTGCACATGCTAGCACGCTTTTGTGAGCAGAAGAGTGCAGTGGTCCAGTACATGACGGCGCAGTACCGAGGCGCATCCGGACAGCTGCCAAGCTTCTGTGGATCCGATTGGGCCAACATGATGGACCTCTGCCAAGTCCTCCAAAATTTTGAGCAATCCACGTTGCTTGTGAGCAGTGAAAACTCTTCAGTCAGCATTACCATACCACTGCTGTGTTTACTGAAGAGGTCAATGTTGAAAATCAAGGAAACAGCTGTCATGATGCAACTGGGGGAATCTGAAGGAGAAAACGATCAGCGTGATGGTACCAACATCAGGCCATCCGCCTCAGGGAACGCTGGCCCCAGCAGCTATGACGAAGAAGAGGAGGAGGAACAGCTGGAGTTGGAGCAGGAATTTCATGCCACCACTGACGAGGGCCAGAGCGGTGCACGTTGGACTTCCACAATTCAACGCGAATGGTCAGCAGAAGCAGACCAGGAGGAAGGTGACGACTATGATGCATCACAACAACTATCACAACGCTCACAAGAGGATGATGAGGATTCTGGTAGGACTCTGGCACACATGGCTCAATTCATGCTAGACTGCATTGAACGTGACCCACGCATTGTGCGCATTCTGGACAACACCAATTACTGGGTTTATACCCTTCTGGATCCACGGTACAAACACAATGTTCCAAAACTGCTTGAAGAAAGAGTCAGACAGGTCAAAATGGAAGAATACCAGCAGGCCCTTGTGGAGACTTTAGAGAGGAGATTGACATCCTCCCCCTCCTCTAGCCAGTTGTACGCAGACAGACTGACTTCCGCAAACCCAGGACGACCAGGAGGGCAGCAAACAACGCAAGCCGCAGCTAGTGCCCAAAAGGGAATGGTATCGGCAGTGTCCTTGGAGTGGGAAAATTTTCTGACACCCATGCAGCAGCAGCCCACTGAACAGCAAGCGTGCAGATCCACCTCCAACACCGATCGCCTGGAGAAGATGGTCAAGGACTACATGTCAGATGACGTAGCTGTGTCGAACAATCCATCTGCACCCTTCAACTATTGGGTATCGAAGCTAGACACCTGGCACGAACTGGCAATGTACGCAATAGAGGTGCTGGCTTGCCCGGCAGCCAGCGTTATGTCGGAACGTTGTTTCAGTGCTGCCGGAGGCATCATCACAGATCGGCGTATCCGCCTCTCCACAGAAAATGCAGACCGTCTGACTCAAATTAAAATGAATCAATCCTGGATTGGAAATGACTACGCAACACTCCAGGACCCCAACCAAGTAACATGACCAATGAACATCTGGGATGGTGTAGCATTTCCGGTCCCTGTTTATTGAACCTCTCATCTGTATTACATTTATGACTGCATGGCGGCAAAAAGCATTGCTGCTATATCCGCACGCTTTTTGTCCTCATGCAAGGCCTAGGTTGTTGTGTCTCAAAAACCGTGGCCTTCTCCTCCTGCGCCTGCTCCTGTTCCATCACGTCTGCTGCTGCTGGGTTAGCGTTGCCGCGTGGTCCCTGTTTATTGAACCACTTATCTTTATTACATTTATGACTGCATGGCGGTACAAAGCATGCTATCCGCACGCTTCTTGCCCTCATGCAAGGCCTGGGTTGTTGTGTCTCACAAAGCGTGGCCTTCTCCTCCTGCGCCTGCTCCTGTTCCATCACGTCTGCTGCTGCTGGGTTAGCGTTGCCGCGTGGTCCCTGTTTATTGAACCACTTATCTTTATTACATTTATGACTGCATGGCGGTACAAAGCATGCTATCCGCACGCTTCTTGCCCTCATGCAAGGCCTGGGTTGTTGTGTCTCACAAAGCGTGGCCTTCTCCTCCTGCGCCTGCTCCTGTTCCATCACGTCTGCTGCTGCTGGGTTAGCGTTGCCGCGTGGTCCCTGTTTATTGAACCACTTATCTTTATTACATTTATGACTGCATGGCGGTACAAAGCATGCTATCCGCACGCTTCTTGCCCTCATGCAAGGCCTGGGTTGTTGTGTCTCACAAAGCGTGGCCTTCTCCTCCTGCGCCTCCTCCTGTTCCATCACGTGTGCTGCTGCTGGGTTAGCGTTACCGGTCCCTTTTCCTGGAACCTCTTATATGTATTACATTTATGACTGCATGCCGACAAAAAACATGTTACCTGTGCAAAGAAAACAGACATTTCCCGCATTTAAAAGACAGTTTTCCCTTTGAAAATTTAAAATTGATTTTCTCAAAAACTATAAGCTCTTTTTGCTAATTTTTTTTCCTCTTGTACCCACTCCCAAGGTGCACATACCCTGTAAATTTGGGGTATGTAGCATGTAAGGAGGCTTTACAAACCACAAAAGTTCGGGTCCCCATTGACTTCCATTATGTTCGGAGTTCGGGTCGAACACCCGAACATCGCGGCCATGTTCGGCCTGTTCGGCCCGAACCCGAACATCTAGATGTTCGCCCAACACTAATCAAAGGGTAAGGGGTGGGCCAACAGGCGAAGTAGTAACTTAACTCCACTGCCAGTACCCTTTACTGGGGTCCCAGCAGTTGGTAGCATATGAAGTTATGATGATGTTTATTTGCACCCTCTGGGATCACAGGGCCAGTTCATGGCTGCAACCTCTGTAACCCCTGTTCTTACACAACTGCACAGTACCAGTCACCATTGCTTTGCTGGAATTACAGAGCTGCTCAATATCAACAGCAAGACAGTAATCCTGCTTAAGACAGTGTTTCTCAAACACGTTCTCATGACTCGCATATGAGAGGAATTGGTGCAGGAGACTTGGGAGCAGGATACAGCCGGTATATGGCTGATCCTGCTTCTGCACAAGTCCCGGCCGTGTTAAGTACTATTCCCCCTCCAGGCCGCCATGGATGGTGGTGAATGAAATATTTTGTCTTTCAGCAATTGCTGGAAGTCGAATTATTGTGTTTTAAAAAGTAACTTCATCACCATCTTCTGACGGCACCGAAATTACTCCCTGTGTGCTGCTATAGCCGTAATTCCTATTACGGCCTATGGTGGCGCTGGCTGCGCCTAAGTCTCCTGCGCTGGATTCACAGTGTTCGTCATGAATCCCCAACGGTGCATGTTTTGCAGGCAACCTCTCTTAAGCACGAGTGGGATGATTAGTGTCTCAGCTACATGGAATTTACCAAGCTGAGACACTAATTACCCCACCTGTGCATAGGTGAGGTTGCCTGAAAAACTTGCACTGTTGGGGAGTCACAAGAACAGGTTTGAGAAACATTGGCTTAAGAATTTGGGAGCTTGTATCAACGTTCTAGGAATCCACCTGATATTGGAAAACAAGTTTTGAAGTATAGATGTCTAAGACAGTTGGGTTTGAGGAATGGTTTGCACATTTTTACTTGTATATAGATACACTGCATATTTTTATGGCAATGTTTAGCTCTATGTTCAGCACCATGGAGAGCAAATGCCTTCTGTCCTATTATTCAATGATAATGAAAGCATAAGAATACAATTTAGTCTTTAATGTTTCTTTTTCACCCTTTTTAATTTACACTTTTAACTGCTCTTATCATTATTTTAGCCGAATTTCAGTTGTCTCATTCACCAGTTCAATAGACTTTGCGTCAGAGGAAAACCTATTCAGATACTTTTTTTTTTTCATTGTAATGAAAAGAAGCTGACTTGTTTCTTTTATTCATTGACATTTTTTCCACTTTTAGTAACATCAGGGAATTGTAGACCTTTATAAATATGCTGCTTTTGCATGCAGTTTTATTAGGATTTAACCTGGATTATACTCATTTGAATGTATAAGACCTCATTTGAATGTATATACTCATTTGAATGTATAAGTACAAATCCAGGGAAGCCTTCTGACATACATCTGAATAATGTATGCCATGTTTATGCCATCCCATTCCCCTAAGTGCATGGAAACTAAGACTTCTGGATATTTCTTGAGCGAACTATGGGTAACTCCAGGAAAAAAAAGAGCAAGCTGGTCATTTTTTTCAAAATGTGAATGCCCTCTGCTGTAATAAGCTTTCTGTCAGCCTGATTTCAAGCACCAACGGGTAGTGGTAAAAAACAAGGGTGCATTTCTTATCCCTGTGATTTTTAAGGTTTTTGCACTGTTTTTTTGTATTTGCGATTCTACATTTTGTAATTTTTATGCATCTAATTTTTTTTTTGTTTTTATCGGAATTTTCCCATTCCCATTTTTCCATACACATTAATTCAAGTGGATCCGAGATAACCTTACTACTCATTTACTCATTGCATAGTTGTTAACATAGTTGTGTTCCTTTCATTTAGTTTATAGGGCGTTCCCCAAGCCAAATACTTTTTTTTAATACTCAAATTACCTATAAACTAAACAAGCCTCGTCCACAGCTCCTTTTGTGCCTTGGCACTCTTAGAGCAATGTAGTAAGGGCTTATGGGAGCTTAGTCTGGGCAGGAGGAGGAGGTGTTACTAGCCATAGATTTCAGAGGCAGAGGGGAGGAGGGAGGAGGAAAGGGGATTGAGCTGAGGGCTGGAGAGCGCTATCAGCTTGCCTGTGTAATGTGACAAGCAGAACATGGCTGCTGTCATTGTATCACACAAATAAATAATCATATACAGTTGAAGCTGTTTGCAGCCAGATTTGCTGTGCAAACTATCTAAATTTTAGACAAGATATATAGACAAGTTACTTGTTATAGTTAATATTTCACCTCAGATCTGCTTTAAGTTAATTTACATTCATTAATGTAATTAACTTTACATCTGCATGAAAAATGTTGCATTTGGAATGCAAAAATGTGCATTTCCATTGGCTTGCATTGTATGTTAATCACATATCCATTCCAAAAAAACATATATCTAGGCTTTTTTTTTCTTAAATCAGGAAAATTTGATGCGAGAATTCGCACATGTCAAACACAATGCCATTGACTTGCATTAGATGTGCAGGGAACACAAATTGGCAAAAACAGAAAAAACACACAAATTATGTCATGTGTGAAGGAGGCCTTGGTGTGTAAATAAACAACATAGGATTTTGTGTTTGCCTTCACAATGTATTTGTGATAACAAATAAAAGCACAGGTAGTATTTTGTCTGAAAAAGCATGCACTATGATTGTTTTATTCATAAGAATATATGTTTAATTTCTCCATCACAGTGGAAGACAGTAGTAAGTTCTACCATTTATATCATATACATAAAGTCAGCATAAAAAAAAAACAACATCCATGCCAGCAGGAAAATATATTCCAGAACATTTTTTTTGTAACTTAATTTTATTTAATTGACTTGACTAATAATCTATCCATTAATAGACCTACAGTTTCTAGGTGGATAGTGCTTGATTTATAGATGCACTGTTTAAAATAATGCTGAATAGGAAATATTTTACAGCTGATTAGGGTACTAACCAATTTAGTAAGTCAGCATAAATTATTACTATTAATGATTAGGGAAAATGCCACACATAATAGCTATTTAGCAATATACCAATACTGCTTGGAGAAAAGCTCAATGCTACTTAACTTTTTGTTTAATCTATTAAATGTCAACTACAGAATGCACTTATCTACGAATGGTTTAAATGTATGAATCTTACTTTATTGCAATGGGAAATACATCTTATTTATTTTTATTGTATATTTTTGCTTTTTTCCTCCTTCTCTAAATGAGTTTATAACACAGGTCTGATTTAATAAGATTTTCCAGGGATGGAAAACAGTGATTTTCTATCTATCTATCTATCTATCTATCTATCTATCTATCTATCTATCTATCTATCTATCTATCAATCTACCTACCTATCTTTCTGTCTATCTATCTTTCTATCTATCTATCTATCTATCTATCTATCTATCTATCTATCTATCTATCTATCTACATACCTACCAACCTATCTATCTATCTATCTATCTATCTATCTATCTATCTATCTATCTACCACTGGCAAATCGAGAATTTTATTATGAGGCGCTCATATTGTTTCACTAGAAGCCGCATGACACTTCTTATGTGGGTGTTATTGACCTGAGGAAGTGGGTAAAGCTCACAAAATAAGTTGCTAATTATACCCTATTCCCATGTAATGGTGGCCACTAACGATCCAATCGTTTTCATCCAATCTTGCCATTTCTATGTAATATAAGGGAACTGCCTAAATAATCCATTCAATATATTCACTCAGTCTACCCTTCTACTACATAGATTTGGTAAAATTGGATGAACAAGATTGGATCATTAGTGGCTACCAAAATACATTTTTTTCAAATTGCTATAAAGTTGTATTGGTTAAAGTGATCCTTAAATGACCCACCTTCCTTGCATCAATTTTTCATGCCTGATCTGGTCTGTGTGGCTGTCACAGACATATGGGTTGATTTAACTAGCACCGAATGGTTCAAGCAGTAGATTTATTCACCTCAACAATGTAAATGAATATTAGTAGCTAGGATATCCGATAACAAGATCAAGATGTAAATATAGCTCTCATATATATATGAAGGGATCATTTGCATATTCAGTAGCAGTGCATTGTGGGTAACCACAAATGTTCACTTATAGCTGAATTATTGCAGATTGCCTTCTGTTTTAAGAAGGCAAATAACACCAAGCTTTGCTTATTTTAGTAGGAGGGCTTTTTGGTCCCTTTTATCCCCCTATACATTCTTAGTAGTTTGGGTCACACTGAGCTGCTTGGTTACTGTGTTGTACTGGTCCAAGCCCTATCTCATACAGCCTTATCTATCCCTGCCATGTACTGATGAGGGCCAAAAGGCCGAAACAAGCTGTCTACATATGGGTTTGATGAGGCTGTGTAAAATTTAAAGCTATAGGCTTGCTATACACCAGCGGTTCTGGATGCTTGCTTGGCTTACCAAGGGTAAAAAGGAAAAATTTGCATATTCAGTAGCAGTGCATTGTGGGTAACCACAAATGTTCACTTATAGCTGAATTATTGCAGATTTCCTTTGCTTATTTTAGTAGGAGGGCTTTTTGGTCCCTTTTATCCCCCTATACATTCCTAGTAGTTTGGGTCACCCTGAGCTGCTTGGTTACTGTGATATATATGTAGATAGCTCTTGCGGCACACAGTAAAAATTGGCTCACTCCAGGATCAGGTCATGTCTACATTGCAGTGTGGTTTCGGTCACAATGGAGTGTCACCATTTTGAACGATAGAACCGTTCTTTGTCAAGTGATAGCAGTCATATTGGTTATTGTTCTGCAGGAGAGGTAAGCTAACTTCTGCTTCTCCTTTTTAAACTGATTTTTTTGTTTTATAATTTGGTGTCCTCCACCTTCAGTTTTAATTTTATTATGTGGAGCTTTTGCACTGTCTTCTCCTATCAGATTCTGTGGAACTCAAGCTTATCGAAATAATCCAATTTCAGAGATGGCTGAATGACACCATTTTCTTTCCATGGGCAATTAATTAACTATACTCTCTAGAGTAGAACTAAGTTATGTAAAAGGTAGCCTAAACAGATACCTAGGGTCTGGTAGTTGTTAGGGTCCTGACTGACTCCCTTCTGCTACCTCACCCCTCCTCCATCCCATTCTTCTCCTTACAAGAATGTTTTGGTGTCAAGCAGGTGGCCAAGCTAATACTTTGCCAAGGCCCCATTTCATATGTATTTTACACTGTATAAGACACAAAAGGGGGGAGAAAAAGCCCGTGCATCTTATACGGCAAAGGCAGGGATTCCCCAATTTACGAAAGCCCACCGTTACGAACCCCCTACCCGCCGCCATTGGGGATTCCCTGCCTTTGTCCGTGCTGTGCCTGGCTTCCCCCCTGCCTGCCTCTTCTCCCTCCCCCTTGTGTCTCTGTGACTCCCAGTGTAGGCAGAGGTAGCAACTTATCTCCTCCATCATGCCCGCGGCGATTGAAGACATCCGGCTTCTCCGTGCAGCTTTCTCTAGTGCCGGGCTTCTAATGACGTGTCATTGATGATGCATCATTAGAAGCCCAGCACTAGAGCAAGCTGCACGGAGAAGCTGGATGTCTTCAATCGCTGCGGGCATGATAGAGGGGGTAAGCTGCTGCCACTGCTAGCACAAGGGCCCGGAGATAGGCACAGCGGGGACACAGGAGGACACGGAGGCTGACCAGAGGACACAGGGGGCTAATCAAAGGACATAGTGGGCCGACCAGAGGACACAGGCAAGACAAGAGGACACAGGGGGCCGACCAGGGGACACAGGGGGCCGACCAGAGGACACAGGGGGCCGACTAGAGGACACAGGGGGGAGACCAGAGGACACAGGGGGAGACCGGAGGACATGGGGAGCTAAGAGGACACAGGGGGAGACCAGAGGATACAGGGGGCTGACCAGAGGACACGGGGGAGACAAGAGGATACAGGGGGGAGACAGGAGGACAGAGGGGGGAGACCAGAGGACACAGGGGGAGACCGGAGGACACAGCAGGGAGACAGGAGGACACAGGGGGGAGACCATAGGACACAGGGGAGAGACGGTAAGACACAGGGGGGAGACAGGGGGAAACATGAGGACACTTGGGGCATACAGAAGGACACATGGGGACACTGGAGGACACATGAGGGAGATAGGAGGACACCATTTGGGGAAGGACATGTACAAGACGCTCCTGATATATGGACGCACCAGGTTTAGTTTATATTTGTTTTCCCTGTTTTTTTCCCTCTAAATCTGGGTGCGTCTTATATTCCAGAGCATTTTATACGGTGGAAAATACGGTAATTAATCTCTGCACTAGATGTTAAAATGTGAAAGCCATAACCAAACTGCTAATGAATGTTTAGATAGATGTTGTTTTCAGATTACACTCTTGATTCCTCATCTACCTCTTTTATATTAGTTACCATGTACAGTGGTATCTTGAGTATAAATATATTACTGCAGGTAGGTAGGATTAGTACTGAGCAAAATTGTGTGATTTTGTTTTTCCTCAGTCTGTCACAATGTATTGTAAATGGAACTAAAATGCATTGGTTCAGTGGTGGTTCTGGTGTAAAGGCATGGAAACATTACCAAAGAGCAATTTTAACCTCCCTGGCATTCTGATTATGCGCAGCCGCACGGCTGCAAATAGTTTTTTCACACTTGATTTTTTTTTTAAATCATGACGTGAGCGCTAGCTACATGATACCCCCCTCTCAGCGGAATCCCACCCACCCTTCCAGTCGCCGGCGGCGATTATGGCCTTCAGGAGACCCCGTTCTGAATAGCGACGGCCGGAATGACGTAATCGACGTCAACGACGTTGTGACGTCATAGGGAGTCCCGATCCACCCCTCAGCGCTGCCTGGCACTGATTGGCCAGGCAGCGCACGGGGTCTGGGGGGCGCTCGTTACGCGGCAGATAGCGGCGCATCGGCGGCGTGCGGCGGAGATCATCTACAACACGCAGCAAGCAAAGTGCTTGCTGCGTGTTTTAAAAAAATTTTTTAAATCCGCCCACCAGGGCCTGAGCGGCACCCTCCGGCGTCTCTGGACGAGCTCAGCTCGTCCAGAATGCTCAGGAGGTTAAGACCACTTTGAGTTTACTGATTATCCCCAGTTATGGGGCACCAGAAAGCCTATATTGTTTCTGTTCCAATGCCTAGTTGTAGCACACTTTAACGACTTCAAATCTAGACCTGTTTTCCCCTTATGGACCAGAGCAGTTTTGATATTTTAGCTACGCATCTATTTAATCAGCAATAACTTTATTACCACTTAGGACACTTAAGTAATATAGGCATCATTTTTTTAGGACAAACAAAACTTTCTTTGGGATATTTTTTTTCTCAGGAATTATTTTGTTCCCTATGCTTTTTAACAGGAAATGGAAGAATAAATGAAACAATTTCTCAGTTTCCACCTATTATTTTTTGTCAAATCAAAAAGGCTGCTGTAGATAATAAACCCCAAATGAATCTGGCTATTTATCCCATTTATTATACAAATTTAATTGTGCTGCTTTTACAATGTATGAGGATGATTTTCAATTTTCTCTACTAGTACCGCAATGATAATAAAAAATATCTAAAGGTAAAGAGGGGGGAATTAAAGGTGTATAGAAAGTGTTATGAGTTGCTTTATATGCAGGAGGTGTGGTTTCAAAAGTGGGTGGACTATAAGATGGGTATTCTAGTGAGCACCCTTTTTCTCACAGATCTCTCTGGTAGTCCCATGTCACCCCCCACTACCGTTCCCATGTGAGTTTTTTGGTCCTCCCCTCTTCGTCTTTGAGCGATTCCCTGGTAGTCTAGTGGTGCCGCCTCTTAACCTTTGAGGGTCCCCTGATAGTCCTGTGGTACTCCCCTTCCCCTGTAAGCATTTAATTGGTAGTCTAGTTGTGCCACTGTCCCCTTTAATTGACCAATGATGGCATAATAATGTTTCCCCTTTATCCCTGGTGGCCTAGCACCTCCCTTGCAGCAGGAAGCAGTATGTGCAAGTATATACTCGGCCTCCTTGCTGTTGCATTGATCGTCTCTCTCCTCCTCTTCCCTCTACCACTTCCGTCTAGTGTCTGTAGATAACGGGTTCCAGCTGATAATGGCATCAAAGTCCAATAGGGAATAATCTGTGCACAAATTATATACTGAAGCTAACACCTTCCTTTGTTAAACCAGTTTGACTGCTTGTTGTGTAATGTTGTCCAGTTTCTGGAGCTCTGTACATCCATGCAGATAAATAATTTGGGTACAGCCTCTGTATGAAAGCGCTGCCATGTCTCCCACTGTACAAATTGAACGTAAGTATATCTGTGGCTAGCTGCATTCATTGCTTCAATCTGCATTCAAAATCTTTTAGATTAGAATTAGTACATAATTGCATCTGTTTTGCATCCAAGGTGTGTATTTAGCCCCAGAGGGGCTCTGCATGCCTCTGTTAGTTTTCATTTCAGGTGCAGCCTTGAGCACTGTCATTTGTCTGCCTGCTCGATAATGGCATCAATCTGAGACCCAGTAAATGCAGATATAAGAGCTGTGGACAAGAGAGAGGAGGAGAGAGCCAATCAGCACTAGAGCAGGATGGCAAGTAAACATACTTTCACACCACTGGGTCTGCTGATCAGTTCCAATGCAGGAGTCCCGGGGGGACAGGGATGGGGGTTAGACAGGAGATCTGGCACCAGGGTGTTAGACACATGCTGGCTGATTGATGAGCACAGACACACACATGCATGCTGTGCTCATCAAAACACACAGACTCATATTCACGGCATTCTGGCAAATCAGGTACCAGAATTGACATGAGTATACTGTGCCCATCAGGAAGTGGTTTACGTTTGCTAATTTGTACTTCCTAGGCATTGCAAAATGGAGTGGTTGCTGAAATCTTACTTAGCACACTGGCCAATGATGTACGGTACTTAAATCTTTGGCTCCTACTGGTCCAGTGTAAGTTTTACTTTTTGCACAAAACTGAGAAAACAAATATTTTATCAACATTTTTGAAACAGAAAAATGGCAATTTTCACTTGGAAATCAATTTTGTTCAAAAAGAAAATTACATACTTTGGATTGGTAACACTTGGTTGAAGGAAATGATGGTGTACGCTGAAGGGAGTTAGAAGGTGTTTATACTCTCTGTGACATTTAAGAAGTACTTGGCATTACAGCACAAGAGCAAACATAAGTTTAATTAATCTGCTTCAATTTTCACATCACGACATGTATTAAAGATCACCATTTGGTATGATTGCACTTCAAATGACATATGATAAAAGGCACTATTCTCCACACACTATCACTGCCATTCTGCTATGGTAAAGTCGACTAAAATGGGATGAGTACAGGGATCTATTAGATGTTGGCTTTACAGAGACATGCTATTGCATGCTGAATCATGGGAAAACTTAAGCAAACTCTGCTCTGAACAAAAATGTTTTTAGTGTGTTATTTCAGAGCTGCTTAGTGACAATGAACAAAATTGAAGATTTTTATTTTACAAAAAATATTGAGAAAATATAAAAAGACTTTGCTAAAATGTACAATCTCTGAAATTCATTACAGTCTATGGGGAACGGAGAGATGTCCTCCTAAAAGATCCCTGCAGAGTCAATAAACATTTTAAAGCACTCCTGAACTTGAAATTGACCAGTGATGATCTAATCAGATAATTACGATTACGCTCAATTTTGCGTACATTTTTGCAATTATGCTTGCACGTAATTACGATTTGTATTTTCAATTGATTTTGTATAGTCATTCGTAATTCAGCATAAAATTTTGCATAATTTTCACGTGATTTCGTGCCGACTTTGGCAGTGAATAGCAAAGTCCCCATACATGCTATTTACACCAAAATTGCTACATACGGTAAGGAGAACAGTGTAAAAACTTGTAGTTTTTGAGTAAATCGATAATAAAAATGAAAAGAAAAAATGTTTTTTAATCTCTGAAAAATGACAGTTTAAAAACCATTTTTCTTTACATTTTTAAAATCAATTTTCTCAAAAACTACAAAGTGTTTTTGGAAAATGTTGACTTGTACCCACTACTAGAGATGCTGTGAACCTCCAATTTTGGACACGAACTTGAACCCCCGATATGAAACCCCCACCAGGAGTCGTCGCCCCCTCTTCCTCCTGGGGCACCAGAGGTGGGAAAGAGCCCCTTGTCCATGGATTAGACAATGGCTCAGGGGAAAGGGGAAGGCTTGGAAGGCTCCCATACAATGGACCATGCGGGCTGGTATAGCTCAGGGTGCGAAGCCCCATGCGGCTGGGGCTCCGCATTCTGGCTATCCCAGCCTGCATGGGGGACAAGGGGTTAAATATGCTTGGTAGGGGGGACCCTACAAAAGCTGAATTGAATTATCAGACATTTATGTAAATGTACATCAAACTGCCCATACTGTATACTTAAAGGAGAAAACCAGCTAACAGCGTATACGGGTTTTTTTTACTCCTCTGTGAGATCACTAAGCAGGACGTTTAGAAGATATAACTGTTCCAGCTGTTACAAACTTTCTGAAGTGTCAATTTTTCCCTGATGAACTGTGCACATACCTCCAATATCCTGACTTTATCTGTCCCTCAATATACCTACCCACCTAACCCTAACCTCAGGCCCTGCCAAATGCATAAATGAAATTCAACACTGAACTTTATGTTAATAATAATGCCCTCTGTTTAGCTGTAGCTTGAGTCTTAATTTTCTTCCTTAAAGCGGGTTTAAACTCTGACAAAATATTCAATAAAATGTGTTTTCCTACTTTTTATAACCCATACAACTTGCTTTTGTGCACAAGTATTATTATTCATTTAGAAATTATAAGTTCCCAAAGTTCAGTTTATTTACTTTGAATGCTGCTGGTGCATTTTATTCATAACTGTTGTAATTATATTGTAAATGCACCCAGTAATGATTTCTGAGCAGTGTTTCAGTTCAGGACTCATTAGCAGAAGTCTCTGCACAGTCAGATAATGTTTACTTAATTGTATCAAGAGAAGAATGTAAACACAAGATACGGTTATCACCAGTGCGGATGTGGCTGCCCCTGCAGGAGAAAAAGTCAGTCCTGTGATTTAACCCTTTGAATGATGTTTTACTAAAAGAAAATTGTGTTAGTATCTTATATGCTGTAAATAATCTTTTAGCGCAAATAAGAAATGCTGGGTTTCATTCCCCTTTAAACCCTCAAAACCTAATGCTGGGAATACAAGATGACATTTTTCAGCAGATTTAATGTCTGATCGTTTTTCTAATCGTTTTTTCTGATCGATTTCCTTTCACTTCTATCAGAAATCGATCAGAAAAACGATCAAAAATCAGATCAGACATGTAGAAAATTATCTATCGAACCATCTATATGCCAAAAAAACTCATGGTGGATTCCCAGCATTACTCTAACTCTGCCTCTCACCTAAGCCGAATCTCAACTTGCAACTTGTTTTGAGTGTAATCTGCTTCTTGATCTATGATCAGTGATAACTTAAATTAAAAACTTCCCAGAAGATGTGTTAGGAGACAACACCCTGGCCTAGTGGTGGTGTGCTGCTGTTCCTGTTTTTACAGCACCTACACAGGGCACCCAAATTAACAGGCCCTATTTTTATTGTCTTATTCTGGGCACCCTGCTTTCATTCTCAGGATGTCACATCTTCCTCATCTTCAGCTTCATCCCACCTAGCACTCTGCTGGTCATCCTTTATCATCTCTTCCTCCTTTTGATCAAATGCAATCTTAAAGTAAGTGACAGGAGGTGCTAATGATAGGAAAGCAAGCCTTTTGTTGGTGCCAAATACCAGATGATCAAGGTATGCTGCCTTCCACCATCATGATAGTTGACGTGCTTCTCTTCGCATTCCTAGCCACTATTCCAGAACACTATTGGTTAGCCCATCAAGATATCAGATTGTTTTGTTGTTGTTTTGTTCAGTCTAAGCTAAAAGAAATTACTGATCTTCACTCTGAGTTTGACATTAGTTCAAATGCAAACACTAACAATATTAAAGTGAACTCGAGGTGAAAATAAACGGATGAGATAAACAATTACATTTATCATCCTACTCTTAAACATGACCTTTTTTTAAGTATCCCGTGGTTTTCTTTTATACAGTATATAAACATTTACAACGTAGGCTGAATGTTTTAGTGTCTCTAATCAGTGGCAGCCTATTAAGTGTCCCAGAGTAAAAAAAACAGATTAATAGTTCATATATTTATCTCTCGCCGCCCTCAGAAGTTCTATTCTGCAAGGAAAACTTTTATAGCTGTAATTTGCTTATCAGACAGTGATGTTTACTGTATTCCTGACAAGGCACCAACAAGACAGAAGCTGTCACTTCCATGCCTAGAAATCAACTCGTTCAGGCAGGAAAATAAAACTAGTAAAACAGCCTGGTTATTAATATGTTTTATAAGGTACAAAAACATGTTTATCTCATCATGTCTCATGTTGCCCCGGAACACGTTAAGGAATGTTCTAAGATTACACTTCATTGCCCCTTTAATTCTAGCTGTGTGCAAATAAGAGGATATGTTCTGCAGATGCTTCTATTACCCATACGTTCAGGCAACTAAAGGCAGTCGGCTTTATTGACACAAATAGTATAGTGAAATGGTACTTGATAAATACAGAAGATATTCTATTATACTGTGAGTTGGTGGATGTAGCGATTGTAGGCTTTTGAGTGTATATTGTGATGACAAGCAGTACTACACAATACAAGAGACACTTTATGTTCAAGTATTAATGGTAGTTTTTTTTTCTCTGTATAATTCTTTAAGCGAACTTGCTTAATGCCCATAAAGAAGTGCAAACACAAGCTAATCGAGTGCAGGGAGCATTATGGGCTTGTGACATCATCCTAAATATTCTGCTACGTGAGAGAAGGTCCCAAGAGAAACTAAAGCTTTCCCCTCTGGGAAGAGGTTAATGGATGCTTACAATCTGTTTTGCTTTGTATAAATTCTACAACCAATAATGCATTCAGATGAATAAATTCTTCAAGCCGTTAAGCTCCTAGCTCCGAATTTGGATTCACAACCATGGTAAAGATTTATGAGATACTTATGAAGAATATGTTGATTCTGCAAGATTTGGGTGGAAATTATTCAAAACAGTGATTATTTTTGGAAGTTATTATACATGCACACCTGATCAGGGTGTCACCTGTGCCTAGCAGTCCGACATGATAAAACATAGTCATTTTCTGCAATTCACTTTGCTTGCACAAAAGAAATTCCCCATAAAACTATTTTTTATCTTGCTCTGTATTATCAAGATTTTTTGTTTTTGTTTTTTTCCGCTTTCTTTATGCATCATTTAAATGATTTATTTTAATCTGCATGGCAGCAGACAAGCAAAGTTTCTGCTGCATCAGACACCTTATAAGTTATGAGTTTAAATGAGCATACCTGGTGCAAATACTAGTATTAATCATGTATTAACTATGTCCCACAAAGGTGGCGTTTGCCGCCAAAAATCTGTCCAAATACCAAACATTTTTCTTCAAGTATCGTTCGTAGTTCAAGAACAAAGAATTGTGGAAAGATTCCACCAGGCTTATAAATTACATACAGGAGAAAATAACTATTATTATTGTTATCATCATCATCAACAACTTGCACATGTATAAAGCAACCGATGATGAATAAAATTACTGCCTCTTAGCAAGCAATTTTTTGTAATTGTTATTATTATTTATTATTATTTAGAGAGGAATAAAAAGTATCATATACTATTTATTCTGATTTGTTATGTTTTTGTGTAAAAATTTGTGAGCTTCTATTTCACAATTCCACAATGCTATAGCTTTTTTAGGCATAAGCCCCCTAGGCAACAACATTATCTCAACATGAACCCTTGTATACCATCTAGTGTTTGCTAAGTACCCCCTGATGTGATTAACATCACCCCACGTCCTCCTACATGCCGTATATTTGTTAGTAGCACTTCAAACATTCATACTTAAAGAGAAACTTTAACCAAGGATTGAGCTTTATTCCACTCAGTAGCTGATACCCTGTTTCCCACAAGAAATGTTTACCTTTTCTCGAATAGATCATTGGGGGGGGGGTCCATATGGCTGATATCCCACAGTGTGATATCATGACCAAGGTCCTGACAGCTCCCTGTCTGTGAATTTTATTGCATTGTGGGAAATAATGACTTTTCCCAACTGCCAAGCAAGCAGTATCTCCCTTTATGCACCAGTGGTAAATTTCAGGTTGTAAATCGGGGCAAGGAAAGATTTTACAATGGACAAAGGCTGGCTTAATAATTAAAACAAGTTGTATAGGCGCGCTCCACACCCTATCCTGTTTACATCACCTACATTCACTGTGGGTATGCTGCACGGAAAAATGTCACATAAACATTCAATATCAATAAAATTATAAATCAACCATGCGCTGCCTCACAGTCCACCAGATAGAGTCCATCAGTGGTGACTTCTCATATAGGTTATTCCAATCTGTTCCTGAGATCCAATGCACCTCAAAAGGACAAAGAGGAAACAAGAAACAAACAGTTCATCACATAGACTGTAGAGCTGTTGTGACCTTCCACCTGATATATCCCGTGGTATACTATGGTAACACCTCCTGTCCATGATCCACCGCCACTAGGGACCGCTCTCACCTACTGAACTGGCTGCCCAGACCCACAGACAGCTCATACAGCTTAATAAGTTGCAGGATGCTAGGTCTTCAACTTCTCCTAGCTTTTGGCTCATCATCCCAGGCTTCTCCCAGCTCCTCGTGCACATTAGTAAAAATTAAAAAAGATCATTGCGTAGACTGTTTACTTAAAAATTGTTTTTTTTAGGCACACCACTGCCAGGGACACCGTGTGTCTTAATGGGGGTCACCTTAACTTTCACTTGTGCACCCACCATCTACAAAGACCGTGCTCACCTTTCCTCCAGGCTGCCACAATCACAAACAGCTGAATCACATGTATGCATGGCAACGGTGTTGCTGATATATTTCTCCCCTGGTACGTTCAGTCCAACAACCTCAGTTATAAACAGCCAACTACAACTAGAAGAACTTCCATAGTGTAAAACCTTTAATTCATATAAAAAAGTAAAAGAGCGCTACTCACAAACATCCTAAAATGTCACAGCATATAATGAAAAGTTCCGAGGATGTCTCCTCTATACACTGCAAGCACCTCCTGCCCGTCTAGTCACGCCCAACGCGCTTCGTCGTATGACTCATCAGGGCCTCTGTAGCGAGACAATTGTTAATGAAAAAATGCACATGTTGTGTGTAGAGATGGCCCGAACGGTTCCTGGCGAACTTCCGGCCGGGGTTCACGATCTCGGAGAACCGTGAACTTTTCCGGAAGTTCAGTTCGCCCCCATAGTGCATCATGAGGGTCAAATTTGACCCTCTACATCACAGTCAGCAGGCACATTGTAGCCAATCAGACTACATTCCCTCCTGGAGCTCCCCCCCCTATAAAAGGCAGGCAGCGTCAGGCATTGGACTCATTCATGTGCCTGCAGTAATTAGAGAAGGGAGAGCTTATAGGGAAAGCTTAGTTAGGCTCTTGTAGGCTTCTTAGCTTGCTCCTTGCTGATTCTTATTGCTAAAAAAAACACCCCTCAACAGCTATTTTGAGAGCTAATCTTGTTCTTGTGATCTATATTTTTTTCTGTTTGTGTGTCCCACAGACACTTGTGTTGCATAGACAACCTTGATAATTCCTGTGTGTTTGACAGGTGCACATTGTAATACCCATCACTGCATATACCTACTACCTGTTGTTCACTTCAGTGCACCCACCTACCTACGTAAGCGCATGCAGTGTCACTGTGCCTATCCGGTACCTGTCTGTGTGTGACAGGTGCATATTATAATACCCATCACTGCATATACCTACTACCTGTTGTTCACTTCAGTGCACCCACCTACCTACGTGAGTGCACGCAGTGTCACTGTGCCTGTCCAGTACCTGTCTGTGTGTGACAGGTGCACATTGTTATACCCATCACAGCATATACCTACTTGTTGTTCACAGTGCACCCACCTACCTACGTGAGTGCACGCAGTGTGATATACCACGGACATGCCTGTTAACTGCACTTGTGTGACTGCACATTGTATAAGTCAAGTCAATGCATACCTTTCACTTTATTCCCCCCCCCCTGAGGGGGATGATGAAGTATTTGCTGTTGGTGCAGTTTTGGAGGTGTCTGAGGCAAGCGAAGCTGGGCAGGATGATTATGATGATGACGAGGATACGGATGCCATGTATGTTCACAAAAGAGGAGATGAACAGGGGGACAGTTCAGAGGGGGCGTCAGAGAGGGGTAGGAGGAGACGATTTCCAGAAAGAAGCAGGGGGAGCTTGTCATCAGAAACAGCTGGTGGCAGTGTCCGGCGCCATGTATCGCCTGTTCCTATGGACAGCCAGCCAACATGCCCTTCAAAGTCAGCTGCTGATGCCACCATAGTGCCCTCACCCCAGGGGAGCTCAGCGGTTTGGAAATTTTTGAATGTGTCTGCCGTAGATCAGAGCAATGCCATCTGTTCTTTCTGCCTCCAAAAATTGGGCCGTGGAAAGGCCAACACCCAAGTAGGGACAACTGCCTTACGATGGCACATGGAGAAAAGGCACAAATGTGCTGGGCCTGGCTGGCAGTGGCACACACACACCACAGTATGAATTAGCAGGGCTGTCTATGCAACACAAGTGTCAGGGGGACACACACAGAAAAATAAAAAAAAAAGATCATAAGAACAAGATTAGCTCTCAAAAGAGCTGTTTTGGGGTGCTATTTTAGCAAATAGAATCAGCAAGGAGCAAGATAAGAAGCCTACAAGAGCCTAAATAATCTTTCCCTATGAGAGTCTGCTCTCTCTGCAGCAGCTGTCCCCCTTCTATAGCTCTAGTTGTGTGAAATTCTGCTGGTTGTCAGTTTATACCCACACATAAAAAAGACATGAGACGTGAATGAGCCCATTGACTAACTAAAGTCGTGTTTGACTTTGTTCATATATAAAGTCAAACATTGCAATAAGGAAATGGTTGTTACATAATTATATGTAGAGCCCAGGGTCATCTCCTAGTAGGAAGAAGAGTGCATGTGCCCAAAATCGATAATAGGATTTTTATACACAGCTACTTATTATTACATGATAGAAAGGATGATGTGAATGTAATTTTGGGACAAAAAGTTAATGTTCAAGTTTAATGATCCCAGTAATTGACTTAAAACTGAATAATATCCATTTGGAGTATAGTCAGACCTAAATAGAATAAAAACGACCTGATTGGTACTATTAATGTGCTAATTATGCACAATAAGCACCAATGTAGAACAGTGTAATATTTTTGCAAAAACACAACAAGTAGTTTGGTACTGCAATCTAAAATAATGACTGCTAATTTTTTTCATACCTATCTATGCTTTTACTAAAAAGAAGGAGAAAGGCTGACATAAGATATAAGGAGACATCTGAAGTAATTCGAAGGCCTTTCCAGAAACACAAAAGACACAGAGAACCCAGGAGCCCTGTATAGTTTAGTAGTTGATAATAATGGGTTTATCGATGTTTATAAAGGAGAAATACTCTCAAACAAGGGTTGCAATCCCAGCAACCACAGTACAAGGCACATAAGGATTAGGAAAGCCCATCCGCCTTTGGGTCCTTTGATCTTCTTTTGGCTGGATGGGTTGTACTCTAAAAAGATATGCTATACGTTCCAAGACAACTTTAAACAGGCTTGCCCCCAGGAAAAGAGGCAGCCCCCTGGAAAAATAAAATAATTTAAATAATTTAAACACTTAACATCTCAGTCGTTTTCAGCTTATGCATCCGAGCAATGTTCACCTCCCATTCATTAGCCTATAACTTTATCACTACTTATCACAATGAACTGATCTATATCTTGTTTTTTCCGCCACCAATTCGGCTTTCTTTGGGGGGTACATTTTGCTAAGAGCCACTTTACTGTAAATGCATTTTAACAGGAAGAATAAGAAAAAAATGAAAAAATTCATTATTTGTCAGTTTTCGGCCATTATAGTTTTAAAATAATACATGCCTCCATAATTAAAACCCACGTATTGTTATTGCCCATTTGTCACGGTTATTTCACCATTTAAATTATGTCCCTATCACAATGTATCGCGACAATATTTTATTTGGAAATAAAAGAGCATTTTTTCCGTTTTGCATACATCACTATTTGCAAGCTTATAAAAAAAAAATAGAGATAAATATTTCATCTTTACATAGATATTTAAAAAGTTTAGACCCTTAGGTAAATATTTATGTATTTTTTTTTTTATAGTAATGTTTTTTTTGTTTTTTTTTATTAAACATTTTATGTGGGCATTTTTGGGAGGGTGGGATATAAAAGTGTTTTATTTGGGGAAATATTGGTGTATTGTAATGTTTTTGGGAATTTACTTGTAGTTTTACTTTTTGGCCACAAGATGGCAATCTCGATTTTTTTTACATGACATCACTCTAAGCGTACAATGTACGCTTAGAGAGACACAGCTTCAGAAAGAGCGAAGCTTCCGAGAGAAGCTGTCGCTTTTTCAGCGGGGGAGAGGAATCAATGATCGGGCTCCATAGCCCGATAAATTGATTCTGTGGCTACCGACTCCGCGGCCGGGAGTGCGCGTGCACGCGTGCGATCGGCCGCGGGAGCGCGCGGGGGCGCGCCTGTCCTCCTTGACGTTTTTATACGTCAAGGAGGACAAAGTGGTTAAAAAAGTAATAAAGGTCTATTAACCCAATAAAGGGTTGCAATGTGCGTGTGGTAAACACACTTTTATTTTACATTTTAAAAGATGACACATTTTGTGTGTATTGGCCCTCTTTCTTTAGTCAAATGAAAGGCCCATATGCTATTCAATTTTTCTAATGAGTTTTCTCCTTGGTGATATTTTCACACCTTGTCAATAAAATGCCATTTAACCCACTAGCATGCAAGAATATACTCAGAATAATGTTGATAGTACTTTTTCACCTACTTTTTGTAGTTTTTCAATTACAAGTTGCTCAAAAGCTATTGTAAACAGAAGATGAAAAATGATCTCCTGGGACAAACAGTTATTTGCATTTGGGCCACGGGACCATATGCAATTTCACTTTTCTCCTGAGTTTTCTCCTAGGAGATAATTTTTCATTTTCTATTTAAAATAACTTTCCAGCACTTTTCAACTGAAAAAAGTACTGAAAAGTAAGTGCAAAAGTACTATCACAATTATTTTGAGTATTTTCTTGCTTGCTGGTTGCTTAGCAGGCATTTTATTGACAAATGTAAACATATCACCTGGGAGAAAAAGAACCAGGGCCATATACAATTCACTTTTCCTCCTTAGTTTTCTCCAAGTTGATATTTTTAAACATGCCAATAAAATGCCCTTTAAGCCACCAGAAAGCAAGAAAATCCTCAAAACAATTTTGAAAGTACTTTTCAACTACTTTTTGGTACTTTTTTAGTTGAAAAATGCTGGAAAGTTATTTTAAATTGAAAATGAAAAATTATCTCCTAGGAGAAAACTCAGGAGAAAAGTGAAATTGCATATGGTCCCGTGGCCCAAATGCAAATAACTGTTTGTCCCAGGAGATCATTTTTCATCTTCTGTTTACAATAGCTTTTGAGCAACTTGTAATTGAAAAACTACAAAAAGTAGGTGAAAAAGTACTATCAACATTATTCTGAGTAAATTCTTGCATGCTAGTGGGTTAAATGGCATTTTATTGAAAAAGTGAATTGCATATGGGCCCCAGTGTCTTAAATAAAGCGTTGCAGCAGCTAGATGTGCCTGTGGCTAGTAACCCCTTCCATCCGACTGACATAAGGAGGTCTTACCTGGGTCACCAAAGTAGTCAGAAGTAACACTGTGTGGACCACTGGAGGGGATTTTAAGACCCGTTCCCGGACTGACTCCCATGTCACCATCATTGTCTCCCATACAGGTGAAAGCCAACAAACAAAGTAGATTTTAGGTTTTGCTTTGTTTTTTAAAATTTTTTCATTTGTTTGCTCTTTAAATAATGTATATACTGGCACCATTGATTGGCTTGCCTGCTGTAATGATGTTGGACCTTTTCCAATGAAATGTGTCAATATGAAAAAGATAATGTGGACTAAAGACATAAGATTGCAGGTGACTGTGCATACTCCTGCATTAAGAGCCCATATGATCAGTGACGTACCTACCACCATAAGGCTGCAGGTGTTCACAGCACCGGGTGTAGCCATGGCTAGGGATGCAGTTGTGGTGCTCAGTCTCTGTGTTCTTCCACCTGGGACCTTTTTTCATAGTTTGGGCAACATTCAGGAAAATTGAAGTAGACAGTGCATGGGAATGTACTACTTCCTGCACTAGATGTAGCACCCCCCCCCCCCCTTCCTGTCCTGTGAGCATTGTGTCTCCTTGCTCTCTACACACAGCCTGCAGTGAGTGAATGTGCAGAGTAGCAGGGTGAGTAGAGAGAATGATTGCTATGCTGCAACTGGGACATTAGCAGGGAGAGGTGACAGGACATGTTTAGTGCTTTAAAAGTTGCTTGTCATTAGTAGCCATGTACACAGGCTGCTGTCATACCAGAGTGCCCTAGACTATTGATTATTTATCTTGATTAGTGTAATTAATTAATAATGCAGGGAAGTCTCCTGTTGCAGAAGCCAGTGATACAGGTGCTGACAGCTGAGTTATGTAGTGAGCAGAGAAGCAAGCTACAGGCAATTTAGATTAGCCTGATTGCAATTAATCTTAGCTTTTACCAGCTCCCCCTCCCACCCTGTTGTCTTCCCCATGACCCTTTCCTCTTTTCAGATTTGAATGGCTTCTTTTAACAGCATGTCTCTGCCAAACAGCACTGGTGATGTCTGCAGTCCTTGTGAGAGGTGTTCCTGCCATTTCTCCTCCAGCATCAGGCTCTCTGTCTTGTGCCTCTACCTCTATACCCCCACCCTCCCTCCTATGCATTCCCCACTTTTGTATGTCCTCCTTTTCTGACTGTCCTCAGAGGAGCTCACAATCTAATCCTACCGTAGTCATAGTCTAATGTCCTACCATGTTATTTTTGTGTATTTATATAGTACTAATATCTTCTGCAGCACTGTGTAAAGTACAGTGTTTTATAACAGTTAGCTCCATCCACATCCTGATCACTCCTTCTCCCCATAAATCCCCCAAAATTTGCAGTTACACACTTAGCCCCCCAACCCATCAACCATCCTTCAAAAAAATTGGTTATTTTGAAGGGGGGTGTCTGTAAATATTCAGCACCGGGTGTCAAATTACCTAGATATGCCACTGCATATGATGCCTAAGCAACAGGTCTGCAAAATCCCCATATCACTGCATTATTGAAACAAAAAAGGAAAGCCCAAACCTGTTTTAAAGTGACAGCCATTTTTAATGATTACCAGACACACAATTGGAGAACCTCACTCCCAAACAGTTCTCTGCTGCTTTATAAAGCCTGCAGGCTGCTTATAAGCCAATGAAAAGTGCACACATAATACACCTAGCTTGCAGTGATAATCAAGCAAAAGCTGAGCAAGTCAGCCAATTAGTAGGAGAGGGCTTCAGTTGCATATAGACAATGGCTATATGACCAGCAGGGGGCACCAGCGTGCAGGATATTCCCTCTCATCTGCCCCCCTCCTAACTAAATTGCATGGGATACTACAATAATTAAAAACAATGGTGCATGAGCCAGCCTGGGGCCCCGGGAACTCTCACTGCCCGGGGCCCCAGAACCAGCATCTAACACCATATGTGAGCGCAGCCAAGACCTTGGAGCTGCCACCTCCAAGGCCTGTCTCCTACTGCTCTAAAACTTACCAGACACACAATTGGAGAACCTCACTCCCAAACAGTTCTCTGCTGCTTTATAAAGCCTGCAGGCTGCTTATAAGCCAATGAAAAGTGCACACTGGTGCCCCCTGCTGGTCATATAGCCATTGTCTATATGCAACTGAAGCCCTCTCCTACTAATTGGCTGACTTGCTCAGCTTTTGCTTGATTATCACTGCAAGCTAGGTGTATTATGTGTGCACTTTTCATTGGCTTATAAGCAGCCTATAGGGTTTATAAAGCAGCAGAGAACTGTTTGGGAGTGAGGTTCTCCAATTGTGTGTCTGGTAAGTTTTAGAGCAGTAGGAGACAGGCCTTGGAGGTGGCAGCTCCAAGGTCTTGGCTGCGCTCACATATGGTGTTAGATGCAGGTTCTGGAGCCCCGGGCAGTGAGAGTTCCCGGGGCCCCAGGCTGGCTCATGCACCATTGTTTTTAATTATTGTAGTATCCCATGCAGTTTAGTTAGGAGGGGGGCAGATGAGAGGGAATATCCTGCACGCTGGTGCCCCCTGCTGGTCATATAGCCATTGTCTATATGCAACTGAAGCCCTCTCCTACTAATTGGCTGACTTGCTCAGCTTTTGCTTGATTATCACTGCAAGCTAGGTGTATTATGTGTGCACTTTTCATTGGCTTATAAGCAGCCTGCAGGCTTTATAAAGCAGCAGAGAACTGTTTGGGAGTGAGGTTCTCCAATTGTGTGTCTGGTAAGTTTTAGAGCAGTAGGAGACAGGCCTTGGAGGTGGCAGCTCCAAGGTCTTGGCTGCACTCACATATGGTGTTAGATGCTGGTTCTGGGGCCCCGGGCAGTGAGAGTTCCCGGGGCCCCAGGCTGGCTCATGCACCATTGTTTTTAATTATTGTAGTATCCCATGCAGTTTAGTTAGGAGGGGGGCAGATGAGAAGGAATATCCTGCACGCTGGTGCCCCCTGCTGGTCATATAGCCATTGTCTATATGCAACTGAAGCCCTCTCCTACTAATTGGCTGACTTGCTCAGCTTTTGCTTGATTATCACTGCAAGCTAGGTGTATTATGTGTGCACTTTTCATTGGCTTATAAGCAGCCTGCAGGCTTTATAAAGCAGCAGAGAACTGTTTGGGATTGAGGTTCTCCAATTGTGTGTCTGGTAAGTTTTAGAGCAGTAGGAGACAGGCCTTGGAGGTGGCAGCTCCAAGGTCTTGGCTGCGCTCACATATGGTGTTAGATGCTGGTTCTGGGGCCCCGGGCAGTGAGAGTTCCCGGGGCCCCAGGCTGGCTCATGCACCATTGTTTTTAATTATTGTAGTATCCCATGCAGTTTAGTTAGGAGGGGGGCAGATAAGAGGGAATATCCTGCACGCTGGTGCCCCCTGCTGGTCATATAGCCATTGTCTATATGCAACTGAAGCCCTCTCCTACTAATTGGCTGACTTGCTCAGCTTTTGCTTGATTATCACTGCAAGCTACGTGTATTATGTGTGCACTTTTCATTGGCTTATAAGCAGCCTGCAGGCTTTATAAAGCAGCAGATAACTGTTTGGGAGTGAGGTTCTCCAATTGTGTGTCTGGTAAGTTTTAGAGCAGTAGGAGACAGGCCTTGGAGGTGGCAGCTCCAAGGTCTTGGCTGCGCTCACATATGGTGTTAGATGCTGGTTCTGGGGCCCCGGGCAGTGAGAGTTCCCGGGGCCCCAGGCTGGCTCATGCACCATTTTTTTTAACCATTTTTAATGTGACAGAAACAGGAAGCTGCTTGCCCTTAAAGAGAATCTGTACTCTAAAATTCTTACAATAAAAAGCATACCATTCTATTCATTATGTTCTCCTGGGCCCCTCTGTGCTGTTTCTGCCACTCCCTGCTGCAATCCTGGCTTGTAATTGCCAGTTTTAGGCAGTGTTTACAAACAAACTAACCAGCTTGTGATAGGCTCAGAGACGCTCAGTATGTGACTCACACAGAGCGTGGAGAGGGTGTGTATAGCTTCTGCCTATAACAGCAGACATCTCATTCCTGCCTGAACACGACAAAGCCGTCAGAGGAAAGAAGATTGAATTATTTAACAGAGATAACACAGCCACTGTGCAACTAGGAAAGGCTGCAGTAATCCAGAGCACATTAGAACAGGTATAGGAACTTATAGGATAGAAGAAATACGGCTGAACATTTTGTTACAGAGTCTTTTTAATTCAAGTGCTAGTTCCCACTTCCAAATACCAGCCCCTCAATAATAGTTTTGTTTGAACAACAGTAACTTTTCCAAACTGATATTCATATTTGAAGTTTTGCACAAAAATGTTATTATTAGCTAAACACTAGGGTTGGTCGGAAATGCCAATTTCCGATTTCGCATTCCGTCATTGCCAATTACCGCTACTGCTACCGATTCCGCTTTCCGCTACCAATTTCCGCATTCCGATGTGGATTTCCGCCGGAAATCGTGGAAATTGTCACCGACTTTAACATCGATTTTCTCAAAAACTATAAGGTCTTTTTGAAAACTTTTTTTTATCTTATTCACAAGATTCTGTTAAATAAACCCTGAAAATTTGATGTTTCTAGGACTTATGGAGGCTTTGCTATTAACCGCTAAAGTTGGTGGATTTTTACTGTAATGTAAAAATCTGAAAATCCGCATTATCCGATATGCGGTAATTTTAAGCGAATCAAAAGACTCAGAATGAATAAGCCAATCAGAGAATGGGGAAATTTCCACCTTAATCCCCATTCTCTGATTGGTTTATTCATTCCGAGTCTTTCGATTGGCTTAAAATTACCGCATATCGGATAATGCAGATTTTCTGCATTTTACATTACAGTAAAAATCCGCCGACTTTACTGGTTAATAGCAAAGCCCCCATAGGACCTAGACACCAAATTTTCAGGGTTTATTAAACAGAATCTTGTGAACAAGATGAAAAAAAAATGTTTTCAAAAAGACTTTATAGTTTTGGAGAAAATCAATGTTAAAGTGGGTGGAAATTTCCACGATTTCCGCGGAAATCCGCCTACCGCACTTGTATTACCGATTTCCACTTTCCGATGCGGAAATGCAATTTCCAATCGAAAATGCAGAAATTGCATTTCTGCGTAATTTGAATGAGCATCCCTACTAAACACAAAACAGCTATAAGCTTCTGGACTAAGCAAATCACTTAATAACATAGTGTGCTTGTCTCGTAAATTCATACAGTATATATTGAATAGAAAAAAACTACACAGTCTACAGACTGTGACCAGGTCTAGATATTATACATAGACAAGTCCGACAAGCACAGCTGAAATATTCCAAATGGAAATTCCAATAACAGCTTTCACGGATCCCAGTGCTACATTGTCCCTCTGTTTACCTGACCAGTAGTTTAGTATGCAAAGGAAACAAAAGGCAATATACCTCTTCATGTGTATCATGCACTTCCACCACCACTCTAATACACCACCAGTGCCAGGCAGGGGCATAACTAGAAATCACTGGGCCCCCCTACAAAAATGTGGATGCCCCCTGGGGCCTGCTCAAGGCCGTTTTAGGAGGCAGAAGGGTTCGCAGCATGAGGGATAAGTATGGCCACACATTGGTCGGGAGGGGGGTCAGCCCCCCCACCTCGGACTCTCCCCTCAGCGCTCCACCTCCAGTATCAATCAGTTGCAGCAGGCAGCGGGCAGGAACACATACCTCCATCCACCGCGGAGGTCCAATCACTAAGTACCTCATGCTACTTCTTGTTTAAACAGGAAGTAGTGCTAGACACTTAGAGAGCGGAACCTCCAGTACAAGGAACGCCTGAAGGTATGTGTTCCCGCCGCCTGCTGCTACTGATTGATGCTGAAGGGGGAGCACTGAGGGGACAGGGGTGATGGGGGGACTGTTCCCCCTATCCACTGATGTAGGTGGGCACTCACCCTGGCGACCTCCTTTAGAGACAGAGGTGGGATTAAATGTGTATGGGAGAAGACAGCTTGTGCCTTAATTTACAATGCAATTCCACACTTCTCATATGTGGTATGGAGATGGCGGGTGTTAAGTGGGATGTGCCTGATGGCTATTTCACGCAGAAGCAGCACTTCTCCTCAGAATAAGCACCGCTGTTGCACAAAACAGTCACCAGGCCCATCCCACCTACCACCCACATGACTTTAGATGATTTTGGCTATCCTTGTGAGACTTGTCCATCCATAATCCCTAAACCTGAGCGCAGTTTGTAGACTGTGTAGTTATTTATATTATTATTGGTATTATTTAGCTTTAACTCAGGATTCTCTAGCTAAAAGAGCAGCCCGTTACGTTTGAATTTTTAGGTGTATTACAATATTAAATTGATGTAGTGCGCAGAGTGTAATGTACAGAATATCTTATTCTACATTTGGCTCTGGAAATTCAAATAAGGCCATGCATGAAAAAGCTGAATAGAAATAATAGAAACGCATTTTATGCACTTAAAAAATAATAGATTATGCTGTTCTCAGCTTCAGTAGCCTTTCCTGTCACAAATTGTCTGAAATGCTTTTCTTTATTTTGATATACAGCGACGAGTTTCTCATACTCTATATTACATCTCACTTTATTAATTAGTTTTTAAGACCCTTCAGTAATAAAAATGTAGCCATTTAAAGCCACGGTTTGACTTATTTTCAATTGATGTATAACTTGGCAAACTCTGCTTTGAGCTTCTTCTTCTAGAACTCAAGTGTGGAAAATAAATTGACTTTCCCAAGGTATCTCACTTGCTATTTTTCTCTAAAAATCCGGACGATGGTCATGTCTGACATTACATGGTGTATGCTAATCAGCGTAGATCTGAAATGGATGGCTATGTATACTCTTTTGTTGTGTCTGCATTGTGCAGGTTAAAGTGTTAAAGTTTATCAGTCAAAGTCATCTACACAAATATTTTATCAGAGTGGATAGTGGCTTATATTATTATTTTATATTACTGAATCAAGTTACTCTAGTACAATATCACAGACACAGACTTAATCTCCTAAATTTTCTCCCAGGAGATAGTGTGTTTATTTTATTTGGAGATGCGCACTCATTTTAACTTCAGCCGGCAGAATTCCTTGTTCTGCCTAATGAGGTCATGCAGAGCGGCGCAGGGAGCCTTTTATATAGTCACCTGTTCTGGGTGCTGGACTGGTTTCTCCTTTTCTTCCGCCCACGGCACTGCACTCCCAGCATCCTGTTTCCCTCAAAGTATTGCCAAATACCACTCATCAAGTCTAAACAAACAGTTTAGTTAGCATGGAGTGCTAACTCATAAAAATGCCATTCACAATTAGTAGGGGTTTTTTCACACTGGGGGTTGATTTCCGAATTACAATGCAATCCCTCCCATAATGCAACATGGAGCAATTTTAGGATCACAATCCAAGTGCAGTGTGAAAACTTCCATGACTAGCGATTTGCTGATTGCCAGCGATTGGCAAGCTCAGTCAGCACAATCACTGCACTGCAGAATAGCCCGTGGTGTAAAAAAGTCCTAAAAGTAGGTTGCAGAGTAGGCATCTAAAGTTCAGATTTTTCTAAAAACCCTTATATTATTAATTTACTCTGCAGCTTTGACACATTTCAGCATATAATTTGCCTCTGTGTCATATCCTTGAATTGCTTGCAATACAGCACTCCTTTAACCTGCAGCCACTACCAGACATTGAAAGTGACTCATGTTACTGCTTCTACTTCTGATGTAAAGTAGAAGTGATGACTGCAGGTGCCAAATATATTAGGGCAGCAGAAACCTTTTAACCAAAACATCACTACTGATGTAGTAAGTGGGACTGGACTCAGAGCATGTGCAATTATGATGGAGTGTTCTATTGCGTCATCCAGCATTAGTAAGGTAGGTTTCGGAGTAAGAATACAAAGTTCAGATCATCCTATGAACTCTTAATCTGTTGCTGCTATGCATTGCAGCATCTAATTTTCCTGTGTGCCATAGCCCTTATTGCCTGCAAAATACAAAGCATTATACTCTACCAAAAAACAATAAACACATGCTTGCTCTTTAAAATAAGCAGGGATGCTCGGATAGTACTTTTTAAAATCTGAATTGATCCGGATTTGGATATCCAGATATCCAAATCAGGTTTGGATATCCGAATCCGACCTTTTAGATATCCACGTGAATGCAGATATCCGAACGCATTATCCGCAGATATCCATCCTATTCGGAAGGCAGCTATGCTCACCACTATACCACCATTGGCCGGGAATAAAACCCAGTTCAACTAACATTACAGGCTGAAGCCAGCCATTTCACTCATCTCTTCAACTACAAGAAAGGCCCAGAAGTAGTCTTAGCTACCGTAATATCTATGTTACGGCAGGGCCCTTATTACACTTTCTTTTACAGGGCTATGGAAACCGTTTTGCCCATGCGATAAAGCGAGGTGAAACTATCCGCAGATAGCTATCCAGAATCCGA
This sequence comes from Hyperolius riggenbachi, assembly GCF_040937935.1. Taxonomy (NCBI): domain Eukaryota; kingdom Metazoa; phylum Chordata; class Amphibia; order Anura; family Hyperoliidae; genus Hyperolius; species Hyperolius riggenbachi. Next base: position 415,997,037 of record NC_090649.1, on the reverse strand, counting down.
ATCGGATAGCTGAAAAAAAGTTTGGATATCCGGGTTACCCGGATATCCGGAATCTGCATGAGCATCCCTGAAAATAAGCACACAAGCAAAAATCATGGGATTTCCCAGAAAAACTTTGATACCCCTCCTTATCCCCATGGTGACCTTTTGTCCCCAGCTTGTAATATATAATAAGTGCAGGGGCCCTCAACTGGCTGCAAAAATCCCTGTCTCTTATTGTCATAAAAACACAGGTGTTGACCTTTACAGGCCACTGTTTTTTCTCTACTGAACAAGTGTGGCCTCCATAAGTGTGGCCTCCATAATAAGTACAACCATATTTTTCCATCCCCCCATAACAAGTGCAGCCAGCATTCCTCCAAAATTATATGCAGCCCCACCTCCAACAAGTACAGCCACAATACCACCACCCTCCACCATAAGTCTAGCCACCATTCCAAAGCCATTAAACATACAAATAAAAAGTATGCTTCTTCCAGAGTAAAATGAGCCATACATTATTTTCTCCTATGTTGCTGACGCTGTCCCTTACAGTAGTAGGGTAGTAGAAAAATGGCCTCTGGATGAAAGAAAAAGAGGTAAGAAGCTCAGCCCCAAACCACCTGTAGCAGCTACTTTACCTGTAGGTGTTTCATTACTCAACCTTTAGCGACCCTACTGAGCTATCTCATGTACAGTGACTCAGGGCTGAGCTGCCGCAGCCAACAATTCTCATGATGCCTGCCAGCCTAAATGCAGAGTAGCGCAGGGAGCCCTTCGATATTTACTTAATCCGGATGTAGGATCGGGCCTCCACTTCCACCTACAAGCAGCGCTGTAATGCTGACATCATCATCCAGGTCCCAATCACATGATATGACATGTAATCGGGACCCAAAGTAGGATGTCAACATACATCACCACTCCATGGTAAAAGAAGAAACTTGTCAATCATCTGGATCAGGTAGATATCAAATTACTCCCTGCAGTACTCTGTATTGAGGCTGGCAGGCTGTGGAGGCAAAAAAAATGCACCACAGTAGAGAAAATAAAGAAAAAAAGGGGGGGGGGTGGCAGGCAAAAGATTAAAGATAACATTGAACTATTAGTGCGATTAAAATCGTACAATTATTATATTTTTTTAATTCTATAATTTCAATCTAATGATTTAATTTTGCGAAAATAATAATAATAATAATAATTAAAGTGGTTTGAAACTCGGCATTTCTTTTTTACTCTAAAAGATTCCTTATAGCCTTAAACCTACAAGCACATTTTTTTAATAGCAGAACAGCATTCAAACAGTTAAAGAGACTCTGTAACAAAAATTTCATCCGGTTTTCTTCCATCCTACAAGTTCCAAAATCTTATCTCTCTCTTGTCAGACTTGTCAGCCTGTGTCTGGAAGGCTGCCAAGTTCTTCAGTGTTGTGGTTCTGTGATGCATCTCCCCCCTCCAGGCCCCTCTCTGCACACTGCCTGTGTGTTATTTAGATTAGTGCAGCTTCTCTCTGCTCTATTATCTTTTACAAGCTGGATAAATCCTCCTCTGAGCTGGCTGGGCTTTCACATACTGAGGAATTACATACAGGCAGAGCTGTCTGCACTCTGCAGGAAGAAACAGCCTGACACTTCAGTGGAAGATAGCTGCAGGGGGAAAGAAACACACAAATGATCTCTTGAGATTAAAAAGGAAGGCTGTATACAGCCTGCTTGTGTATGGATGTATTTTCTATGTGTGGACATACTGTACATCAACCTACTTCCTGTTTTGGTGGCCATTTTGTTTGTTTATAAACAAACTTTTAAAAACTGTTTTTAACCACTTTTAATGCGGCGGGGAGCAGCGAAATTGTGACAGAGGGTAATAGGAGATGTCCCCTAACGCACTTGTATGTTTACTTTTGTGCGATTTTAACAATACAGATTCTCTTTAAAAAAGAGCACTGTGTGTAACAACTGTTGTACAGTGCCATGGAAGATGCTGGCGCTATATAATTCAATAATAATAACTGAAAATGATCTCGCTGGCATGCACACCACTCAGAAGAGCTCACTAGAAGATTTTAATATATAATAAACAGCAGCTTGAATAAAATGCAATGTCAGCTGTCAGAGCAAATAAACTGTACTTTGGGAACTTGCAGTTTGTAAATGGACAATATTACTTGTGTACAAACGCAAATATGGTAACTGAAAATAGGAAAACACATTTTTATTGAATGTTATTTCAGAGTTTCAGACCACTCCAACATCAGCAAAACTGACCATGACTACAAAATCACAATCCTTGATCTTCAGCTTAGCTAACTACAGTGGCTAATCATCATTAAGTACATCCCTGCCAAAGAAATATGTCTGCAACAACAAGGCATGCAATTGTGGCGACATTGATGAATGTTAGACTGTAATTGTTATTGTAATATAACATTATTCATTGTAATATAACATTATTCATGTGAAAGTTTAATGCAGAGTTTCAAAATGTTTTAAAGGCATAAAATAAAGATATGGGTGATCTATGACTACTGGATGTGCAACGAGAACCTGAATTATCACAGCAATAAAACTGCAAACATTTAGACTTTCAATATCAATCTGCAATTGGACATAGTAAAAGGTTTATGCCTCAACCTTGAAAAATAAGAGTAGACAAAGGCCAGAATTCCTTTTTAAAGCACATTATGATGAAAATAATAAATGTTACACCATGATGAAAATAATGAATGGAAAGCGCACTAATGAGTTTTTCTTTGTTTGATGAGACAATACATAAATGTTTATAAGTGTTGGTTGGTTATTGTCATAGTGACAATGATCAGGGTCAAAGGCTGTTCACTTTCTCTTTCCAGGAATAAAATACATTTCAGCAAAACTGGCAGATGTAAAGAACACTATCTGTAAACACATTTTCATCAACAACTATTTTAGAACAAAGCAAAACTTGAGAAATTTGTTTGGCCAAATTCGCCCCTCATTTTGCCACAGCATCCTATTTATCCTACTTATATAACTCCAGTTTCCCTAAAAAACAAAACAATACTTATGAAAACAGTTTAATGCTTTGCACGTACCCATGGCTGCTCTGGAGTGGCTCATAGGATGCACTGAAATCACCTCCTGATCTTGGGAGGAAGCAGTGAATGGGTGTGAGTAGTACTTCTAAAATATGCATGCCCCAAGACACTGTTTTCATGGTCTCCAATATGTTTGGGAGGTATTCTTTGGGCCAGGGTCGGCTTTTACCATGAGAGTGCCACAATTTTCTCTTGGAAGGGGCACCGGGACTGCTGTGAAGCTCTGCCCCTGAATTACCCAGAAGCTCCTCCCCCAAACTGGAGCATGTGAAACTCTGCCCCAGACCATGTGAAACTCCATTTTCTATAGCCAGTGATTCTCTACCCAAGCCCTCCAGCCAATGCTTCTCTCCCCTGCCCCAACAGACAGGTGGAGGAATTTGAGAGGGAAGTTACTCTCTCTGCCCCATCCACACCTCAAGACCCTCACAAAGCCTCTTATTCTCCTGCAGCACCCGTAGCAAGCTCCTCTCTCACCCAAGGATAGTTTACATGAATGACGCAAAAGCAATAAGAGAATTGTAACGGGTTGGTCCTACCTTCAATAAAGGAGGACTCACTATGAAAATAAGGATGACTTTATTAGAGCACTGGACAACAAGTTTCATCGCCCACAGCAGCTTTCTTAGGTCAATAAAAGTGTGATCTGGAGCAATTAGCAGTCTTGGGTGCCTGTGACTGCTAATTACTCCAGATCACACTATTATGGACCTGAGAAAGCCGAATTACGATTTCAAATCATAATTGTGAATTACGATTTGAAATTTAGGGATGGTCGTAGTCAGCCAACTCCGCTACGCTGGAACTACGCATAGTTTTCCGCAATTACGCTTTGCAAAGTACGGCTACGAAATCAGAAACTTCGCTACATTTGCATTTCGTACACTATGCGTTAAAATACGGAAGCTTCGAGTAGTGCAAAGCGTAGTTGATGCAGACGCTTATGCCCTTATTCCGCAATAATCCGCTAACTATGCGCATGGGTGAACTAATATATGCGTACATTCCACCTACCAATGCGAAATTGTATACGTATAGAAGGGCAATAATATTTGAGCGCATGCGCAATGATCCGTATAGACGCAGTTACCGCATGCATAGTTGACTTTGCAATACATACGTCAACTACGTGTAGCGTGCGAAGCTTTGCATAGCAGGACTACGACTATGCGGAAATACGTATGCAAAGTTTTTAAACTTTGTCTATGAACTGCGATGCGTAGTTGTGGACTACGACGCATAGATCCGCACTGGGGTAGTTTACGAGCAACCCTGGTGAAATTATGATAATGCAAGACAGACAAAGATAGAAGTGTATGTTACAGGAAAAGGTAACTGTTTTACCAACTTAAAACTGTGATTGATTTATAGGGTGTATTGTGTGTTGTGGAGAACTATTATAGATTTCTAACCTATAACTATGTGTGCTTAGGTACAGGTTACAGCAAGGTATGTGTAGTTCTCCAGCTTGTTTACTACTAGTTGTACATTGCACCTATTACTGTGAGAAAAACTATCAGCTATAACATTCCTTGATTGCTGCTGTGCTGAGTGATTTAGGTAAAAGTATGTGTACAAATTGGTTAGACACTGTGCTACTGCAGAGTCACAGGAAAATTTACGGAACCATCTGAAGTTTAAAGCGGATCCGAGATGAAAAACTAACTATAACAAGTAACTTGTCTATATATCTTATCTAAAGTTTAGGTAGTTTACAAAACAAATCTAGCTGCAAACAGCTTTAATAGAATATGATTGATTATTCCTGTGATACAATGACAGCAGCCATGTTGTTTGTAAACATTACACAGAAGCAGGCTTATCTGCATCCTGAGCAAAAAAAAACAATCCCCCCCTCCTCCTCCCTCCTCCCCTCTGCCTCTGAAATCTCTGGATAGTAATACCTCCCCCTCCTCCTGCCCAGACTGAGCTCCCATGAACTCTTGCTACTGTCTGAAAGTGCCTTGGCTCTCTGAAAACCTGTGGGCGTGGCTTCTTCAGTTTATAGGGAATTAGAGTATTAAGACAAAAACAAAAAAGTATTTGGCTTGAGGAATGCCCTATAAACAATAGGAAAGGAACCCAATTATGCAATGAGTAAAAGTTCATCTCAGATCCACTTTAAGAAAATTCTTGCGAGATTGCCAGAGGTGTTCTCACTCATCCTCACACTATTTCATGTGACTCAGGTGATTCCTCCTTCCGACTTATGATTTTTTTCCTATGTGTTATAGCTCATGAAAAGAAAAGTAATGGCCCACCAAATACTTTTGTGGTAGTTGTTTACTACTTTCAGTGCTTACACTTACAAAACATACTGAATAATTTGGTGATGATCAACCAAGCATTTGTATACAACATTACTGTCATTATGTATATAGTGCTGACATCTTCCACAGCGCTTTACAGAATACATAGTCATACCAATAACTGTCCCTGAAAGGAGTTCACATTCTGATTCCTACCATAACCATGGTCTAATGTTTCTACCATAGTCTAAGGCCAATTTTGGGGGAACCAAATTTGTTTTCAGTGTGTTTGGGATGCGAGGAAAAAAAACCAAAGAGCTCAGAGAAGACCCATGTAAACACACTGACCTAAAGTGGACCCAAATTAAAAATACAAGATTTCAGAAATAAAATCTATTTTCTAAACTATAATAATAAATAGCAGCCCTTTTTTCAGCTGCATGATGACAAATATAAGATATTTTACATTTATTGGAGGAACCCCTCCCTTCCTTTCAAATTGCCGGGACAAAATCCGGCAAACTGGTGGAGTAGGTGGTGTCGTGCAATGGAGGAATTGCTAATGGCTGCCCCCAGTATAACCCTAGTTATGAAAAAAGAAGGGTGAAAAGCATGCATTGAAATGATCATAGGTTTGAAGGAGTGTTTATTTATCTTTGTATGTATCAGAGTGGTGCAACTAAATATTTTTAATTAAAAAAATGTTTGGTTTGGGTCCGCTTTAATGGCTAAACTAAACTGCTGCATCTCGAACAAAGCTATAAATTCTGTTTTTTGTCAATTCCTTTTATAAGTTTAGGCCTTGTTCAGACTATATGCGCTGCCGCGTATATCTCCAATCATATGTAATTTATAGTTTGTTGTGATAATTTTGTGTTCCATTTTGAGCTTTCTTCTCTTCTTGTTTGTATTTCAATAATCCCATATCAGTTTGACACTTCTCCCTTCCTCTCGTCTCTATTCTTCTTCTCTCATCAGGTAGTTTTACCATGTGTCTCCTAACAGTCAGGGTTAAAAAGTCACTCACACGACCAGCTACATAATTGATGAAACACAACTGTAGACTCCCATTATTATCAGAAAGTGCAATTTTGTACTGTTGTTTCAAAACTGGAATACCTCAAGGGTAATTACAGACCTTAATTCTGCACGGACTGCTTTGAAGTGGAAAAGAGTAGATTAAGACAGCTAAGGCTGCATCCTTGATTATTTTGTACGTCAGTGCTAAATCTTCAAGGATCTACATAATATTGCACCTTAACTGCGCTTCTTTTACTTTGACTGCAAATGCAAAAGGTGAAGGTTTTTTATGGCTGTGGTCATCTTTAAGGGTCACTTAGAATCCCTGTTTTAAGAAAAGCTATATTTTCCTGTTCAGCACTAATGAAAGTTTTATGCTGCTTGACTTTGCTGTGAATATGGTATGCCTCACTGCCTTTGACTGTCTGTCCACTCAACATAGAAAAGTGCACTTCTCTGACCAGCTAAATAATTTACCAGGGTGCCAATTATATAACATAAGAATTTGAAACAACACTGTAGAAGAGGAACAAGCAAAAGGAAAGGCTTAACTTCACCTCGTTATGTTGCTTTTAGGACATTTTATTTTGCGTTGGATTTTTTTAAATTTGATTTTAGATGATTATGTTCATAAAATAGTCAGGATCAAATATTAATGTTTCCTCTTAATGTTATAGAATTCCATCTATGTATTATCTCTGTATGCTCATTATATGAAGAATTATCATGAAAATGAACTTACTTGATTTTCTTTCTTTCTTTTCATTGCATGTTTATAAAAAAAAAAAAAAAAACCATATATGGCAATACATTACCAAAATATTATGGGCATCAACATGAGGAGGATTCCTTGCTCATCTAATCACTGCAGAACACTACAAAATATACAATCCCTATGTTGTAAACAGGCTGACATTTTGTCTAAGAAGCAGCAATGTGGGACAAACTATAAAAAAGCAATATAACATACAGCGCTACGGAATATGGTGGCACTTTATAAATCAATAATAATAATCTCCTTACAAAGTGTTCTCTCCTGACTAAATGTTTTCTCTGCCTCTTCCCTGATTGTGACTGTGTTGATTCTTAAAATAACAGTTGTGTTAAGAAAGGAATGGGGGAGGGGGGATTTCTAAGCTATAAATAAATTAAATACTTTCACAGAAAAACCCCACCATGGGAGTAAAAATAGCTCCATCAACCCGAGGAGCCTAGGGGTTAAACCCCCTCCTTTATGCAGAGGGTGCATGTACTTACATTGACCCAGCTCTACAGCTGCACTGCTGCTGTCATTAAGGTGGGCCGGGGGGGTTACAAGCAGACCACACTCGGGGGGGGGGGGGGGGGGCATTTTTTTAAGCATGGGGCACCACACTGTTTTTGGGGAAGGGCATACAACCCTAGTTATGCCCCTTGGACTCGCATAGGTGAACCCACACAGAATACTTTGGGAGAGAATTACTTTACACAAAAGAGGGGTTATAGAAAGTGGAGAGCAGCTATATACACTGGCTCTGAACAGCTGTCCTTTATTCACATGACCATTGTTTTGTGTTAACAAATCAGGTATTCCAGGTTTATAAAGGTTTACAAATGTTCACTATTTAGTTTGTATAGGAACTAGGATAGCAAATACATCAACAAATTCCAAACTCACTGTACACTTTAAAGAGGAACTGTAACCAAGGATTGAATTTTATCCCACCCAGTAGCTGATACCCCTTTTTCTATGAGAAATCTTTACCTTTTCTTGAATAGATCATCGGGGAGGGGTGTCTGTATGGCTGATATTGAGGTGAAACCCCTCTCCCATAATGTGAAGTCAGAAGCTGGGTCCTGACATCACGCTTTGGGAGCCTTGCTGCACTGTGGGAAATAATGGCTATATCCAACTGCCGTGCAACGAGTATCTCCTTCTGTGCATATGTATATTTATAAAAATATATATATATATCCTATCACATTGCTGGGGGGAGGGGGCATAGATAATGACAGTTGATGCTGTCTGTTCTTCTTCATGTCTGCCAGTAGTAAAGATGATTACATGCAGGCTGATTGTGGATCAAACGACATGAACAAATTACATAGTAAATATCAATCATTTCTTGATCTCTCTTCTAATTTTAAACTTCTCACTTTGCAATGTATTGATTTATTTTTCCCCCCTTTCGCTACAGTTCCTCTTTAGTTGATGTGTCACGCAATGCTTCATTCACCTAGCAGCCAAATCGTAATGCAGTCTGTGGTATGCAAAGACTATTACAATAAACTAGCGGAAGATCTGGCATTGCCCGGGTATGTATTTGGCTGTTGTTGACTCCATCCACTTTTTCTAACCTCAACACACAGACAAAGACCAGGTTTGTGAGCTTTCTGGTTCCTTGGCATCAATAATTTTAATTTTCTCATAGAAATGAAACAAATCTGATTGGCTTGTTTTGTGGCTCCACCCCTTTTTGAATATAAACCCCATGATGACTGACTGTATCAGGTTTGAGGCCTGTGCTAATAACAGTGCAAGCAAGGCAGAAATTTATCAGAAAAATTATCAAGGCAGAAAATCCATAGGCAAATTTTGACTGAATTTGAGCTCCAGTAACCTAATCACCGAGTGTACCCGATTTGAGGCCTCTGCCATTAACAATGTAAGAATGGCAGCCATTAAACTCCTCCCCTTGAAAATTAGTATGGGAGTTTTTTATCAGCTGTTGTAGGCTCCACCCACTTTCCTGAGTAGTAATCCCAGTCACCCAGTGACCAAGTGTGCCAAGTTAAGAAACCCTACAATTATCAGTCTAACATTGGCTACAGTTTACATTTTCCCATTTGAAATAAAGGGATAAATTTTATTGGCTGTTTTATGCTCCACCCACTTTTCCAGAATGTGTAATCCAGTTCACCAAGTGACCAACTGTGCCAAGTTTGGGGACTATATTACTGTGACAATGTCAGCCTTTACATTTTTTCCATTGACATGAATGGGTGAAATCTGATTGGCTGCTTGTGGTTCCAAATATGCAAACACTAGTGCACATGACAGGCAGGGGTCCCGAGCACTGCCACTGCTCGGGACCCCAAAACCAGCATGTAACACAATAAGGGAGCACAGGCAAGCCCCGGAGCTCCCACCACTAGGAACTTGCCCCCACTACTCCTTTAACTTACCACACACACAAAAGAAATGCTCACTCCCTGACAGCACTCTGCCACGTATATATCGTCTGCAGACTGCCCGTCAGTCAATAAGAAGTGCAAATACATTACACCTAGTCTGCAGTACTTAACCCCCCTGGCGGTATAAAAGATTCCGCCAGGAGGGAGCGCAGCAGTTTTTTTTACATTTTTTTTCTTATATCATGTAGCGAGCCCAGGGCTCAGCGGCATACCCCCGCCCTCTTCGATCGCCTTCGGCGATCTCCGATCAGGAAATCCCGTTCAAAGAACGGGATTTCCTGGAGGGCTTCCCCCGTCGCCATGGCGACGGGGCAGGATGATGTCACCGACGTCGGGATGTCATTGGGAGTCCTGGGCCACCCCTCAGTGCTGATTGACCAGGCAGCCCACGGGGTCTGGGGGGGGGGGCGCGCGGTGCAACGGATACCGGCGATCGAGCGCGGGGCGGCGGAGATCGGTGTGCTGACGCAGCTAGCAAAGTGCTAGCTGCGTCCAGCAAAAAAAAAAATTAAACAAATCGGCCCAGCAGGGCCGGAGAAAACCTCCTGCGCGGCTTACCCCGAACTACGTTCGGGGTTACCGCCAAGGAGGTTAATTAAGCAGAGGCTGAGCAGTTCAGCCAATCATTGGAGGGGGCTTCAGTTGCATATAGACAAAGGCTATATGGCCAGCAGGGAGCACCAGCATGCAGGAAACTCCCTCTCATCCGCCCCCTCCTAACTAAACTGCATAAGGAGCTGCAAATGAAGTTTAAAATATGCAAACACTAGTGCACATGACAGGCAGGGGCCCCGAGCACTGCCACTGCTCAGGACCCCAAAACCAGCATGTAAAACAATAACGGAGCGCAGGCAAGCCCCGGAGCTCCCACCACTAGGAACTTGCCCCCACTACTCCTTCAACTTGCCACACACACTTGTAGTTCCACCCAGGTGTGCAGTGGGGACGCGAGACCTCCAGAACATAACATCCCAGGTAGTAAGGGATCAGTTTACCAAGTTTCCTTGAAATCGATCAAGGCGTTTTCAAGTGATCACGCACAGACATACACACATACATACACACAAACATCCAATTTTATATATCTAGCAGGACTTCACTAGAAATTCATATTTTTTCCCCCCAAGCCAGTAGTTCACTTTTCTGCCAGTATGCAAGCATCATGAACATCCCCAAGGCTATAGATAGGATAGAGGCAGACATAACAGCTATATTGAGCATGTAGTGCAAGTATGGCAAGGAGTGGTCCCATTGACAGACTGTAGAATATTAATCTATTCATATGCTCTACTATCCTTTTACTGAAAGAATAGTCCAAGAATGATATTCAGGGTTATTGCCAACTATTGTGATTACAATATAATGATGTACAATTTTATAATGCAGTGAGAAAGAGAAACGACCAACATCCTTTTGAAATGTTATGTTTAGTTTTCATTTGTCATAGAGCAACATACTATAAATTTAAGCTTACAGTTTTATTGGCATAACATCATTATTAATTAATCATAAATTTTAATTATGCATTTATTTTACTGCAGTAAGGAGATGAAAATAGTTCTGACCTTGGAGAATGATGAGATCACCAAAGGGCAAATCCAGCAAATCTGTCCCATAATTAACAAATGCCAGATTTTTTGAAATATTCCCTTTGATATGTGTACGAGTCTTGACCTATTCAAGGCATTATTTTACATGTTTTATTTTTGCAAAAAAACGGTGATCCTTGTCTATAGGTTTCCTATTCTTGAAACTCTGTCTCCCAGAGTTTAAAGATGTGCTGTTCTATGGTGCTGTGATGTCCACCTAAATAAAATGAATAGATGCTGGATTGGGATCTTTGATCTCTCAACTCTTAAGTTGCTAGGCTATTTTGCAGTAGTCCATAACAGAAGTACATACACCAACATAGGAAAATCTACTGTACAACAGCTTTAACCATTTAAGTCACGTCCAGGTGGCTGCTATTGTGCTGCTGCATGCTCCTGTGCGCGATCGTGCACCCACGTTCCCCATCCTCCTCATGCTACCTGGAAGCGAGAGCGTTCACTTCCAGGGCTAAAAAAAATGTGACTGTGGTCATCTTGTGGCCAAATAGTAAAATTACATCTACATCTACATTTTTTTTTAAATAAAATAAACACACCTTATTACATTTAAAATTAACTGTTTACCTCCCACACCAAAAATGACCCAAATACAATTTTTAATGGAAAAAAAATTACACAAAAAAAACATAAATAGTTACCTAAGGGTCTGAACTTTTTAAATATGCATGTGAAGAGGGTATATATTTCCAAATAAAACATTGGTACCATACGTTATGATAGAGACATAATTTAAATGGTGTAATAACTGGGACAAATGGGCAAATAAAATGCATAGTAGCATGTATTATTTTCAAGCTATGATGGCTGAAAACTGAGAAATAATTAATGTTTCCATTTTTTTCTTAATATTCCCGTGAAAATGCATTTAGAAAAAAATAATTCTTAGCAAAATGTACCACCCAAAGAAAGCCTAATTGGTGGCGGAAAAAACAAGATGTAGATCAATTCATTGTGATAATTAGTGATAACGTTATTGGCGAATGAATGGGAGGTGAAAATTGCTCTTATGCATAAGGTGAAAAATACCCGCGGGCTGAAATGGTTAACATAGAATTACAGGGCAAGAAATCCTATGGGGAGTCACTGGTGTAAACATACCATAGTACACAATCCTTATCAGTTTGAAATGGAATAGGTCAAGTTCAAATGTGGGCATAATTTTTGACTTGCGGGCAAGAAAGCGATCTTAAATTTGCCAGAGGGGCAGGACCATTGTCAATCAGAAATTATATTGATCAGAAAGGATCGTTTAGGTCCACTAACGTAAGGAAAGCTGGTAATCAATCTGATCAGGTTAATGGAATCAATTTTGGATCAGTTCCACCAATCTGCTTTAATTGGGTTGGAACATTCCTTTCATTAGTAGGCCCGAACAATCGTTTCCAATCAATATTACAATCCAGAGAACTGTATCATTAATGATGAAACTTTAAAAAAAAATAATGAGGTGCCCAGGTCGTTGAATAAAGGAGGGGGTGCTGCAGGATGAAGAGCAGCAGCAGGCAGGAGGCCCCCATGGACGGTTGTGTACACTATACATAGGTGCAGGGGAAGTGACTGTACACAGGCATGTGCCATGCAGGGGAAGCAGTGCTGCTTGGTGTCTCTGAGTGGTGGACTCTGTCACCTCCTCTCTGCTCTATTTAGCCACCTCTTCCAACCCTAAGCCCCCCCCCAAACTAAGATGGCAGCCACAAACCCACTAACAATTGTTTTGTTGCCACTGCCTCCTCCGCCATGACTAAAGCTAGAGAGAGGCATGGTGGCAAGTAAAGCTTGAATGACAGTCCATGGGGAGCAGATAATGGCTTTTCTTGGAAAGAGGGGCCTGGATGTCTGGAGGCTGTGATTGGGTGAGTCTAATCCAAGCTTCCAATACCGAACCGGATGAAAAAGCCAATTGGGCCGGATATGGCCCATGGGCCATAGTTTGCTCATCACTGGTCTAAATAGATCCCATTATCACTTCCTGTAACAGTGAGAAAAATGATACATGAAAGCTAAAAATAATCTGAGATCTAATGAGCCAGTTGAACCAACACAGCAGTGAGCTCATTGGAAGTCTTTTTGCACTGATATTTCAGATATGGTATGTGTTTTCTCTATGGTATTTCTGAATTGTCTGAAGGTTACAATATACACGGACTTATTAAAATAAACCCAAATTAAAAATAAACTGATGAGATAAACAATTGTGTGTAAAGTACTAGTGCTTAATAGGACTTTCCTGATAACCCAGAGTTTTCTTCTGTATTTAAAGTTAAAAAAACTATGTTTAATCTATTGCCGACTTCTTCACGCCGACTGACGCGAGCAGTGCGGCAGCCCCAGGACCGCTCCACGATGATTGGCTTGAATGACTGGGAATGGGCTTTGCAGGAGAGTGCACACGCTAATGAGCGCGCATCTAAGCTCTGATGACAGAGCTCCGCCGCGCCTTCAGTATCCCATCGGCGTTCGCCACTCGGAGACTGTTAGACGACAAATCCACCGTCTAATATCTTAGTACAGCACTGCGATTTAAGGCAGCGCTGTACTGGGGACAATTGTGTGGCATGGCTGTTCCCCTGGGAGGCAAATAAATAAATATTTAAGAAAAACAAACAAACACTGGGGGAGCAATCAGACCCCACCAGCAGAAAGCTCTGTTGGTGGGGAGAAAAGGGGGGGGGGGGGGGAATAACCTGTGCACTGAGTTGTGCGGCCCTGCAGCAAGGCCTTAAAGCTGCAGTGGCCAATTTGTGAAAAAAGGCCTGGTCACTAGGGGAGTTTAACACTGTGGTCCTTAAGTGGTTAAAAAAATACCCTCATGTATCCGAATCAGTTAAAACTTTTTCTTTAGCTCCCGTATAGATACATTTTTCACTATTAACCTTACTGGCCATGATAATGAGTGGTGTTTGTTTGGAGCTATGTTCCCCCAGCTTATCTAGAGTGCATATGTCATTTTATTCTAATGTTGTGGTTTGTTCAACACAAATTCACTATATTCATATTGTCTCTTTATTACTCTACTAGCAGACCCAAGCCCATTTAAAAATGGGCTCTAGGGTCTGTGTTTCTCATCGCCACCCGCCGCATGTTACTGCGCATGCGCGCGCACCAACCGCACACATGCGCATGTGCTCATGCAGCACACATGCACGCGCTCCCGCCTCTCTCTCACACAACTTCCGCACACCCAGCCGCCAGCTCATACACCCACACGGCTCCCTGGCCCCATCCTCCTGTCTCTGTGAAGCTGGGTCCGTGCTACGCACATGCGCAGTAGCAAAAAGCACGGACCCAGCTACACAGAGATAGCACACGCAGGGACACAGGGGTTTTATTATAGAGGATGGTATATCTCAATTGCTATGTTATTCTAAGATCATAGCCATTTTTTTTCTGTATGTTATCTCATTACAAATTAAGAAACATGTAATAATTAAAAAAAAACTATTAAAGTGGCCCTTAAGCCCTGGAAAAAAACTGTTTTACTCACCTGGGGCTTCTACCAGCCCCCTGCAGCTGTCCTGTGCCCTTACATTCACCAGCAGAACCATCTGTCCCACGCCGCCAGCTACTTTCACTTTGCCAACAGGCCGACAGGCCTGGCCACGCGTAGCCTGCTAGACGTTTGGCCAGGCCTGTGCAGACGCAGTAAGCCTGTCGGCAAAGGGAAAGTAGCTGGCGGCGGGGACAGGAGGATCTGATCAGGACTGTGAGGGCACAGGACAGCTGCAGGGGGCTGGTAGAAGCCCCAGGTGAGTCAAACTGTTTTTTTCAGTGGTGATCAGAGTGAGTGTAATAAGCTGAGGCTGGGGGCACACTCATCTGTCAGTTTTCTCTTTGCATTTTCTGCACACCATGGGCTTGATTCACAAAGCGGTGCTAACCTACTTAGCACGTCTAAAGTCTTTAGACGTGCTAACCAGGGTGCTAAGTAGGTTAGCACCGGATTTCTCAATCAGATCGCGCGCTAACTTTGCGCGCTAAGTCCCATAGGCTTTAATGGGCACTTCGCGCGGTGCGCCCTGAGCTCTGTGCAGTACGTGCGTAAAGTTTTACGCGCATAAAGTTTTGCGCGCGTAAAGTTTTATGCGCGAAAAGCTTGTTTAGACGTGCTAAGGGGGTTTTCACAGGCGTGCTAACAGTTAGCACCGCTTTGTGAATCAAGCCCAATGTGTGTCTGTATGTGTAAAAACATGTACATCACAGAAGCTAATGTAATGGATAGAGAAAATGCTTGCAGTGCTACACTGCTGTCTGTAGCCAATTGAAGAACATTGGTTCTCAGTTTACTGGTTGACTTGTGTGGAAAGCGAGGCAGGGGAGGGGCCCCATCCAAAGTTTAGCAGGGGGGCCCAATGATTTCTAGTTACACCCCTGTTTACATGTACATGGTCATCTCATCATGTTACTTGTCACTTCTGATGCCCTGTAAGTAAGCAAACATAAAAGAACAATGATAACATGGAAAGAGTAAAAAGGCAAAGCAACAGGTCAGAAATCAACCCACACTCGATAAAACTACAATTATCTTTGATTAGAGGTAACTTTGCTTTTCAGCATTGGTCCTTCATATACCTTTCTGAATAACCATATTGCAGATTTAAAGCTATTGCTGATAGAACACACAAACTTATTCTCTTGAGACAACTTAACACAGTTCAGAGGATTCTCTATTACAGCGTACCACAGTGGAATGGCATGCATGATGCCTTGAAGGATTTAAAGGCATTTCAAGGTTGGTCACTGCTTTGGAGACAGGTCATGTTGGTAAGATTCCTGTGTGTGCATCTGATGTTGGAGACGGAATACATGTTCAGGCTAAAAAAATGACAAAAATTAATTTTCCTAACACCCATCCTATCTGATCCCTCCAAAGAGAGAAATTGAATATAAACATAAACATATAAACATAAACAGTTGTTATCAAAGTGGAAAGGCAGTGAATGATTAAAGATATCACTACTGAAACCAACTGATCTGCAAAATAATACAACTAAAATATTATTAAAATTAGAAGTATATTTAAGAAATCACTATTAAAATCTTCTGAAATATATTTGGTCCACAGCTGTCTGTGCAGAATACACCATCCCACAATACAATTGCATAGTCTTATAACATCATACAGTTCAGTGATTGACTGCTGTTGAAAAAAAAAATCATATGTTAGGTGCGCAAATATCAGTAACTAATGCAAATATGAAGCTTGGGAGTCTGTTTCTAAAAAGAGCAAACTATATTCTAAGCTCCTTGTGAGACTACTACATAGTGCTGATAAAATGTATTGTGTAGTGATAAGAGAATAATTATAACACTTGAACCTGTTTTCAGTTTTAATGTTTTAATGGTGATGGATGTAAACTGAGAGGGAATGGCAAGTAGGGTGTTAGGGTGGGACTGTCAAGTATCAAACAGCACACTCTACACTGCTGCTCATGGTATACAAAAGTTAAACACCTTTATTATTGTCATATAGCGGTATCAAAAAACACACACAAACGCTGATCACCTAAACTGCCCTAAAAACACTTAAAATAATGGGGAGCGCTCCTCACATCCACCATTCACAGACTACCACATACATCTCATACACTCTGGTACCGGTACCAAATGTCCATTGCTTTCAGAGTGTGGAGATAGGTGTAGCTGACATAGGGTATTGGAGATAAGCCTTAGACCGGCCAAGCACAGGCATACTTCAAGCTTCCAGTTTAAACAGATCGTTGCATTGACAGACACACTGTCTTCTGTGTCTTACCACCTTGTCATCATGAGTGTGTCCTCCAGTCATCCGCGGCCCTTTCCTGGGTTTGCTCTTCCTTCTCACATCACATTGCTGGGCTGTTTGGAAGAGACCCGGTCCTCAGCAGCCTATCACGCTGCTCCACTGCCTCCCAACTCTCCAGGTTACGTGTGAGGAAGTTCCTCTCATGCGCTCAAAAGCTCTACCCACAACGCCATCCAGTCATGGGGAGCAGAGACAATAAAGATACTTGTCAATGCCGCGCCGCCGGCCGGCCAGTTGAGCACTCAAAATGCACGGGGTGTAGCCCCACCCACCAACACGTTGCGCCCACCCACTGTGAGCTTCGTCAGGATGCGTGGCATGGGGGGCAGAGAGAGGCTTTATGCGTACATGTGTACGCCATCAAGGCGTGGTTGTGGGTTCACCCTTAGTGTGGACTGCGACTACCGTCAACAAGTTCATCTCCTAGGTGACCAGAAACCAGCTCATCGGCTAATGCACTTCCGTGTGCTCTTCTGCTGTTATAGTTTTTGACAAAATCAATTTTAAAAAGGCAAAGGAATAATGTGATGCATTACAAGGTAATTAGGCTTCATCTCTGTAACGATCGGTGTAACACAGAGAGGATCTGATTACCGGTGATCTGCAGTATCACCGAGAATGCAGAATATACCCGATTATTGATGATCTGCAGTATCACCGATACTCAGATATATCTTCTCACCTCTGGACACCCGAGAGATGAGAGTGTTTGGTGCAACATTAATACTTTGAGGAACGCACCCGGAAGATGGGTGCTAGACAGTAAGAGCTACTGCTATGGATCAGATTCCTTCCACAGGTCTGATGCTCCCCAAGGGGCGGAGCCAGGCTGAGACAGTGGGAAGGACAGAACGTGAGTGACACCAAGAGTAGTGTCACTAACAGATCTGTGAACTATCTCTTAACAGCAGAGATAGTTCTCGAGGTCGGACAGGCCAGGTCGTAACCACACGGACAGATACAGTACAGAGACAGGAGACAGATGCAGAATCCAGGAACTAGCAGAGTTTGGCAACAAGGTATCAGAAAGACAAAGGTACAGAATCAGAGAACAGGAGAATGGTCAGGAATGCAGAAAGTCATAACAGATAATCAACAATGCCTAGACTTGAGTGTGAGCTCCAAGATTCTCACACTCCAGGAACTAGACTAGAATAATGTGAATGATACAGATGGTACAGAATTCCTAGACTAAGGTGTGAGTTCCTTGGCCGTCAACACCTAGGAAACTGGTCTAGATAACAATACAGATAATAACAGAATTCCTAGACTAAGGTGTGAGATCCTTGGCCATCAACACTTTTGGAAACTGGTCTAATAACACAGAAACAGACAAGGTCTGAGTGCTACCACGTAGTGATCGCAACGGCAGACACCAGATGAATGACCAGCACCCAGTATATATACACTAGCACTCACCAGCGCCTCCCCTAAGTGCTGGACCAATGGAAGTTACTGAACTTGTCAGCTGACCAGCTTGGTCAGCTGACCCTCTTCTGACTGCCATAAAGGCCCTGCCTCTCTACGCGTGCGTCCTCCTAAACCAGTGTGGATTATCAGTCCCAGCCACACCAGTCATGTGTTGTAATGTTTCTGCTGAGTTGGATGCGGAAACCGCCGCACCGCTGTCAGTGTGTGCGACGTTTTCTCCGCATTCCGCATTGCTGAGAGGAGCAGGCCTATGCGAGCAACTTGCCGCAATGGACGCAGAATCCGCCGTCCTGTTGTTAGAACATGCGGCGGTTTCTCCACGCTCCGACTGCGCGCCAGCTGCCATGTTGAACGTGGAGTCAGCCGCCTCACCTTGAGTAATGGCGGCTTTTCCGCGTTTTCTCACAGTACACCCCCCCCCCCCCCCCCCCGAGGAGTGGACTCCAGGCAGCTCCTACCCGGCTTCTCAGGGTGCAGGGCATGAAATTCCCTTTTCAACTCGTTAGCATGCATGCAACTGTCAGGTACCCATGATCTTTCCTCAGTGTCATAACCCTTCCAGTGCACCAAGTACTGCACTGAGTTCTGTACAATACGGGAGTCTAATATTTTTTCCACTTCATACTCAGGTTGATCGTCCACCATCACCGGTGGAGGAGGAGTGGAATCAATATGCACGGCCAGTTTGAGGAGGGACACATGAAACGATCTTACGCCACGCATGCTGGCAGGAAGATCAAGGGCATAAGTGACGTTGTTGATCTTCCTGATGACCGGAAAAGGACCCACATATCTTGGTCCCAACTTGGGGGAGAATTGCTTCAGAGCCAAGTGACGTGTGGACACCCATACCATGTCCCCTGGCTGGAACCTCCACTCAATGGTGCGTCTCTTATCCGCTTGCCCCTTCTGGTTACAAAAAGCCTTCTCCAAATTCCTTTTCACCATTCCCCATATGTCCCTAAAGGACTCCTGCCAGGCCTCCAGGGCCGGAAACGGAGTTGAAGCCACTGGCAAAGGAGAGAACTTGGGCAATTTCCCTGTCACCACCTGGAATGGCGAAAACCCAGAGGAAGAGCTTTTCAGGTTATTGTGCGCAAATTCCGCAAAGGGCAAGAACTTGACCCAGTCAGTCTGAGCCTCTGCCACATAGCACCTAAGAAACTGCTCCAGGGACTGATTGACTCTCTCAGTTTGCCCATTGGTCTGTGGGTGTTAGCCTGACGAAAATGACAGTTTCATGCCCAAATGTTGACAAATGCCCTTCAAAATTTTGAAACGAACTGGACTCCCCGATCAGACACTATATCTTCTGGAATGCCATGCAGCCGAAAGATGTGTGTGATAAAAAGATCGGCCAATTCTTGAGCCGAGGGGAGTGCATTCAGGGGCACGAAATGGGCCATTTTGCTAAATCTATCGACTACCACCCAAATGACCGACATGCCCTCAGATCTCGGGAGTTCCCCCACAAAATCCATGGACAAATGGGTCCATGGTTAACTCGGGGTGGGCAAAGGCTGCAATGTTCCCACAGGTGCCAGACGGGAAGGATTACTCCTAGCACACACTGCACACTCTCTCACAAACTCCTTACAATCGGATGCCAAGGAAGGCCACCATGCACATCTTGCGACAAGATCCTGTGTTCTGGTGGCACCCGGATGACCAGAGTTCTTGTGAGAGTGGAACATTTGTAAAATCTGCAGACGGTATGGTAGTGGCACAAACATAACTCCCTCAGGCTTCCCTTCAGGAACGTCCTGCTGAAAGGGGCTCAATGTCTCTGTCCAGTCCCCCCAAGTCTCTGTGGCAGCCAAAACCACTCTTTGTGGAAGGATGGTCTCTGGGTCTGAGGGCTGTGCTGTCTCTGGCTCAAAACATTGTGACAAGGCATCCGCCTTGATGTTCTTACTACCTGGGGTATACGTAATTACAAATCTAAATCTTGAAAAAAAAAGTGACCACCGAGCCTGTCGGGGGCTCAATCTCTTAGCTCCCTCGATATACTCCAGGTTTTTGTGATCAGTGTAGACTGTAATAGTATGTTCTGCTCCTTCCAACCAATGACGCCACTCCTCAAAGGCTAACTTGATGGCAAGGAGCTCTCTATTGCCTATATCGTAGTTTTTCTCTGCGGGTGAAAACCTACGTGAAAAGTAGGCACATGGGTGTAATCTGCCCTGTAACCCAGAGAGTTGAGACAGCACAGCCCCTACCCCAACCTCTGAGGCATCTACCTCCACCACACAGGGATAGGAAATGTCCACGTGTCTCAAAATGGGTGCGGTACAAAACAATTTTTTCAGAGTGGAGAATGCAGTCTGTGCTTCCAGGGACAAGTGATTATTATCCGCCCCCTTCTTAGTGAGAGAGGTTATGGGCGAGATGACCATGGAGTACCCATTTATGAACCTGCTATAGTAATTCGCAAACCCTAAGAACCTCTGGAGAGCCTTCAACCCCACTGGCTGGGGCCACTCCAGAACAGCCGAGACCTTGGCAGGGTCCATAGAAAGTCCCGAGGTAGAAATTATGTACCCCAGAAACGCGACTGATGTCACCTCGAAAATGCATTTCTCCAGTTTGGCATATAATCTGTTTTGTCTCAGTTTCTGCAAAACCAACCGGACGTGAACCCTATGTTCTGAGAGGTTAGACGAGAAAATTAGTATATCATCAAGATATACCAAGACAAACTTCCCCAAGATCTCTCTAAACACCTCGTTAATAAGTTCCTGAAAGACGGCCAGGGCGTTACACAACCTGAAGGGCATCACCAGGTACTCGTAATGCCCGTCGGTGTGTTGAAGGCCGCCTTCCATTCATCGCCCTCTCTGATCCGTACCAGGTTGTATGCCCCTCGTAAATCTAGTTTAGAAAAAATCTTGGCATTGGTGACCTGAGTAAATAAATCGTCAATCAGAGGCAACGGATAGCGATTTTTGACCGTAATTTTATTCAGGCCTCTATAATCAATGCACGGCCTAAGACCTCCATCTTTCTTCTTTACAAAAAAGAACCCTGCTCCAGCAGGTGACCGAGAAGGCCGAATGAACCCCTTGGCTAAATTCTCACAAATGTATTCCTGCATGGCCAATTTTTCTGGCCCAGACAAGTTATAGAGGTGGCCTCTAGGGGGCATACAACCTGAATGGAGATCAATAGGACAATCAAAAGGGCGATGTGGGGGAAGTTTGTCGGCTGACTTGGCACAAAACACGTCCGAAAAATCTGAGTACTGATCTGGCACACCCTCTACATGAACCTTAGTCTCTCCCAATGTTACCTTCACTAGGCAGTTTTGAAAACAGTGGGGAGACCAGCTGGTTAGCTGACCAGTGGCCCAATTAATCTGAAGTGAGTGCACCTGTAACCAAGGCATACCGAGAATAATCGTGGAGGTGGCCATATGTAACACAAAAAACTGTAACTTTTCAAAATGTAACACCCCGATAGTAATTCCTACTTCTGGTGTCTGAGACAGCGGACTGTTTCCCTGCAGAGGGGAGTCATCCACTGCCGTAACCTGAATACGTGGGTTTATCAGCGTTACCGGAATACCCAATCTTTTAGCAAACTCAAAATCCATAAAATTAGCTGCTGAGCCTGAGTCAATGAAGGCCTCAGTATCTTCAGACTTATCTTCCCAAGAAATAGTACAAGGGAGAAGAAGTCGCTCGTCATTGAGGGGTACCAACTGAGCGCCTAGGGCCTGACCCCTGAGTACACCTAGGCAGTAGCGTTTCCCGACCTCTTGGGACAATTTTGTACCCTATGACCCCCCTCCGCACAGTAGAGACACAACTGTTCAGACAAGCTGCGCTTCCGCTCCACCTGAGACAAACGAGACCGACCAATCTGCATTGGCTCAGATGGAGGCGAAGTGGGTGAAGGTGGAATTACTGGAGGTGGAATCACTGGAGGCGCAGCATGAGACACAATTTTTACAGTATTTGTTCCACAGGTCTGCCTATGATAGCGCAGACGTGATCAATTCGGATGGCAGATGCAATGGCTTCATCAATGGACCTAGGTTCAGGTTGTCCTAACATGAATTCTGAAACCTCGTCTGAAAGCCCTGACAAAAAAAAATTGAGCAATGCATATGTGTCCCACCTGGCAGACACCGACCACCTCCTAAATTCGGCTGCATAATCCTCCACCGAACCCTTGCCTTGACGCAATAATTTGAGCTTCTGCTCAGAAGTCGAGGCAATGTCCAGATCGTCGTAAATTATGGCCATAGCATTAAAAAATTCCTCCACAGAGGTCATGGCTTTGTGATCATCGGGGAGACTATATGCCCAGGTCTGGGAATCGCCTGATAACAAGGTCTTAATAAACGTGATTCTTTGAGTAATGGTTCCTGACGTATTGGGTCTTAACTCAAAGTACAACAACACTCTACTCCTAAAATTTCGGAAATCAGATCTGTGACCAGAAAACCTTTCCGGTACGGGCATACGTATATCTGTGCTGAGAGGAGATCGCACATCATACACAGCCGTCTGTACGGCATGAACAGACCCAGACAATACATTAAGTTGCGTCTGGCGACTGCCCAGTACCCGGTTGATATCTTCCACCGCAGTGGTGAGGGTACCCAGATGGGCCGTGAGTGCGTCCATTTGAGTTTGGTCTGCCGTTCTGTAACAATCGGTGTAACTAGAGATGAGCCGAAATTTTCGAAATTTCGAACTGCTTTTATTACGAATGCGAAATTTAACATTACGACCCAAATTCGTAATTAATTTTCAAATCGTAATTTACAATTTCGTAATCGAAATTTCACTCCCGTAATGACGAATTTCGTGTCTCCAACCGAAATTTTACTTTTTCAGGTTTGTAAGGGTTTCTATCCCTCTAGATGCCTAAAATGAATAGCACAGCCAGTCCTCCTCCTCCTCCTCCCTCTCTCTCTCCAGAGATCTGTAGTATTTCAAAACCATACTCACATTCATGACATGTCCAGGGATCAAACCCAGGCCAACCACATGGAAGACAGCTATGCTCACCACCATACCACCAAACACACACTAAATAGACTGCTAACCTAAATCTTACTTGTAGACAGTCATATGAGACACATGCTGGGTGCAGGGCTTTGTGATTGGACCATGCGATAGAGTGAGGTGCAAAAATGAAATCATGCCTAGCAGAGGATGGTTTCACAATGCTAAATGCTAGGCTGGCTGTGGTGCAATTGGTTAGTGCGTCTGGCTGGTAACAGCAAGGTTACAGGTTCGATTCCATCCAGGCATGTCTTTTCCTTTTGCGTGCGCGCGCTGCGCCATTGAACCCCATGGGGTATTTTGCGTGCGTAAAACTTTACGCATGCAAAACTTTGTGCTCGGTGTTTGGACAACTGTTGAACTCAAAAGGAAAAGACATGCCTGGATGGAATCGAACCTGTAACCTTGCTGTTACCAGCCAGACACACTAACCAATTGCACCACAGCCAGGCTAGCTGTGACCTAACTCTACATGGCTATCTGGGGCTCTGTTGGCTCTGTTTGGACAACTGTTGAACGCAAAAGGAAAAGACATGCCTGGATGGAATTGAACCTGTAACCTTGCTGTTACCAGCCAGACACACTAACCAATTGCACCACAGCCAGGCTAGCTGTGACCTAACTCTACATGGCTATCTGGGGCTCTGTTGGCTCTGTTTGGACAACTGTTGAACGCAAAAGGAAAAGACATGCCTGGATGGAATCGAACCTGTAACCTTGCTGTTACCAGCCAGACACACTAACCAATTGCACCACAGCCAGGCTAGCTGTGACCTAACTCTACATGGCTATCTGGGGCTCTGTTGGCTCTGTTTGGACAACTGTTGAACGCAAAAGGAAAAGACATGCCTGGATGGAATCGAACCTGTAACCTTGCTGTTACCAGCCAGACACACTAACCAATTGCACCACAGCCAGGCTAGCTGTGACCTAACTCTACATGGCTATCTGGGGCTCTGTTGGCTCTGTTTGGACAACTGTTGAACGCAAAAGGAAAAGACATGCCTGGATGGAATCGAACCTGTAACCTTGCTGTTACCAGCCAGACGCACTAACCAATTGCACCACAGCCAGCCTAGCATTTAGCATTGTGAAACCATCCTCTGCTAGGCATGATTTCATTTTTGCACCTCACTCTATCGCATGGTCCATGGTCCAATCACAAAGCCCTGCACCCAGCATGTGTCTCATATGACTGTCTACAAGTAAGATTTAGGTTAGCAGTCTATTTAGTGTGTGTTTGGTGGTATGGTGGTGAGCATAGCTGTCTTCCATGTGGTTGGCCTGGGTTTGATCCCTGGACATGTCATGAATGTGAGTATGGTTTTGAAATACTACAGATCTCTGGAGAGAGAGAGAGAGAGAGAGAGAGAGAGAGAGAGAGAGAGAGAGAGAGAGAGGAGGAGGAGGAGGAGGAGGAGGAGGATGGTTGGTTATTCATTTTAGGCATCTAGAGGGATAGAAACTTTTGCAAACTTTAAAATACTAAATTTCGTAATCGTAATTACGAAAATTTGCGTAATTTGCGAAAATTACGAAATTTCGATTACTGCTAAAATCGTAATTGTAGTAATTTCGCGAAATTTCGGAAATTCGTAATTAGGTCATTACGCTCATCTCTAGGTGTAACACAGAGAGGATCTGATTACCGGTGATTTGCAGTATCACGGAGAATGCAGAATATACCTAGTGTTGGGCGAACATCTAGATGTTCGGGTTCGGGCCGAACAGGCCGAACATGGCCGCGATGTTCGGGTGTTCGACCCGAACTCCGAACATAATGGAAGTCAATGGGGACCCGAACTTTTGTGGTTTGTAAAGCCTCCTTACATGCTACATACCCCAAATTTACAGGGTATGTGCACCTTGGGAGTGGGTACAAGAGGAAAAAAATTTAGCAAAAAGAGCTTATAGTTTTTGAGAAAATCGATTTTAAAGTTTCAAAGGGAAAACTGTCTTTTAAATGCGGGAAATGTCTGTTTTCTTTGCACAGGTAACATGCTTTTTGTCGGCATGCAGTCATAAATGTAATACATATAAGAGGTTCCAGGAAAAGGGACCGGTAATGCTAACCCAGCAGCAGCACACGTGATGGAACAGGAGGAGGGTGGCGCAGGAGGAGAAGGCCACGCTTTGTGAGACACAACAACCCAGGCCTTGCATGAGGACAAAAAGCGTGCGGATAGCATGCTTTGTACCGCCATGTAGTCATAAATGTAATAAAGATAAGAGGTTCCATAAACAGGGACCGGCAACGGTAACCCAGCAGCAGCAGCAGCAGCAGCAGCAGCAGCACACGTGATGGAACAGGAGGAGGCGCAGGAGGAGAAGGCCACGCTTTGTGAGACACAACAACCCAGGCCTTGCATGAGGACAAAAAGCGTGCGGATAGCATGCTTTGTACCGCCATGTAGTCATAAATGTAATAAAGATAAGAGGTTCCATAAACAGGGACCGGCAACGGTAACCCAGCAGCAGCAGCAGCAGCAGCAGCACACGTGATGGAACAGGAGGAGGCGCAGGAGGAGAAGGCCACGCTTTGTGAGACACAACAACCCAGGCCTTGCATGAGGACAAAAAGCGTGCGGATATAGCAGCAATGCTTTTTGCCGCCATGCAGTCATAAATGTAATACAGATGAGAGGTTCAATAAACAGGGACCGGAAACGCTAAACCATCCCAGATGTTCATCGGTCATGTTACTTGGTTGGGGTCCAGGAGTGTTGCGTAGTCGTTTCCAATCCAGGATTGATTCATTTTAATTTGAGTCAGACGGTCTGCATTTTCTGTGGAGAGGCGGATACGCCGATCTGTGATGATGCCTCCGGCAGCACTGAAACAGCGTTCCGACATAACGCTGGCTGCCGGGCAAGCCAGCACCTCTATTGCGTACATTGCCAGTTCGTGCCAGGTGTCTAGCTTCATGCCCGGTTTCAGGTCCAGCGGTGCCAGCCACAAATCCGTCTGTTCCTTTATTCCCCTCCAAATTTCCTCCCCTGTGTGCTGCTTATCCCCAAGGCAGATCAGCTTCAGCAACGCTTGCTGACGCATGCCAACAGCTGTGCTGCACTGCTTCCACGATCCTACTGCTGCTGGTGCTGGGTTAGCATTTCCGGATGAGGTACAGCTTTGAGATGCGTTGGAGGAGAAGGAGTCAGAGAGGTAGGTGCTGCTGTTGTTATCCAGCTGTTTGCGGCGTGGGCAACACCCGCGCCGTAGCAGGTGAGGAATCGCTGCCAGGCTCCACAAGGTTCACCCAGTGCGCGGTAAGGGAGATGTATCGACCCTGGCCGAACGCACTCGTCCAGGTGTCAGTGGTGAGGTGAACCTTGCAGGCAACGGCATTCTTCAAGCTTCGGGTTATTTAGCTGACCACGTGCTCATGCAACTCAGGCACTGCAGAGCGCGCAAAGTGGTAGCGGCTGGGAACCACGTAACGTGGGATGGCCACTGACATCATGCCCTTGAAGCTGTTTGTCTCCACCACTCGATATGGCAGCATTTCGCAGGCCAGAAGCTTGGCTATGCTGGCTGGCTGTTACTGCCACGGCCCGGGGGTCATTTGCTGGCAATTTCCTCTTGTGCTCAAACATCTCAGAGACAGACAACTCAACCGTAGCGCTGCACACCGAAGGGCTGTTGGTTGTTGTGTTTGATGAACACTGGGAGACCTCAAGAGCACTAGTCCGGAAAGTGACAGTGTCAGCATCGTCTGATGTTTGTGAATGTTGTGAACCACGCAATGGCTGGGCTACTGCTGCTGCTGAGGCGGGTCTGGTGGTGAGTCTGGTGAACCCAAGGGAGGCAGTGTTGCTGGTGGTACCCTGTCCTGCCGCGTTTGCCCACAGAGTGGGATGTTTGGATAGAATGTGGCGGCTCATGCTGGTGGTGGAGAGGTTGTTAATACTTTTCCCCCTGCTCAGGCGGGTCTTGCACACCTTGCAAATCGCCATGGTAACATCCTCAGTGCAGTCTTCAAAGAAAGCCCAGACTTTAACTGGCTGAGGACTCGGACCTCGTGCGTGATGTGCTGGTGCTGCTTAACCCACTGCTGGACGCTTGAGAGGTCATCCAAGTAATTATCTGGTCCTGTTCTTTTGGATCTGTGAGGGTTGTTGTCCTGGACAACATGGGCAGTATTGAGTGGGTTTTCTTGGGTGCTCCCCTGTGGCCTGTACGTGAACCGTCAGGGGAAACACCTCTTCCCTTGCCCCTCCCTCTTTCACCGGATTTCTTCCTCATTTCACTTATCCTTAAAGTACACGCTGACTGGCAGCAGTACAGTGGCAGTACAGAAATGCTATACAGTGGTGGGTGAGCGGTGTACCACTATTGTCAGCAGTGACACAGAGCACAATGCTATACAGTGGCGGGTGAGCGGTGTACTACTGTTCCCAGCAGACACAGAGTGGAAGTAAACACAATGCTATATAGTGTGGCTGAGCCGTGTACACAGAGTGGCATTAAACACAATGCTATATAGTCTGCTATATAGTCACCCCGAACAGGGTGATGTTCTGCAGAACCCAAACAGTGGCAAACACTGTTCGCCCAACACTACTGGGAGGGAACGCAGATTTTAGTACCTAAACACACGATACAACATGTTTTCCGGGGTCGGACTCTGAGGCACATACAGATGGTCCCGATCATCATCCTCATCATACAACTCTTCTCCTGAGTCTGACCCACCCACCACCTCTGCCACCCCAACATCCCCAGACACAGACCCCTCATCGTCCTCAACATTAACTTGGGATGCTGGCCTGAGCCAGACCTCCTCCTCCACATCAGGCCCCATCATCTCCTCAATGGCAGCCCTCATTAATCGCTCTGGCGACGGACTGATGGACACAACGTTCTCCTCCGGGGAGGGCTGCTGCTGACCACTGGCTGCTGGGGTGGATGTTATAGCTTGCGTGGGGCGTTGGCTGTTGCTGTTGTTGGGAGTGCTGCTCACAGCGGAGGTCTCTGGGGAACTCATGTTGAGCTCATATAGTGGTTGACGGTGAGTGGAGTATTACTGATCCCAGCAATATACACACTGACTGGCAGAGTACGCAATGCTATATAGTGTGGCTGAGCGGTGTACACAGAGTGGCAGTAAACACAATGCTATATAGTCTGGCTAAGCGAGCGGTGTACTACTGTTCCCAGCAGAATCAGAGTGGCAGTAAACAATGGTATATAGTCTGGCTGAGCGGTGTACACAGAGTGTCAGTAAACAATGGTATATAGTCTGGCTGAGCGAGCGGTGTACTACTGTTCCCAGCAGAATCAGAGTGGCAGTAAACAATGGTATATAGTCTGGCTGAGCGAGCGGTGTACTACTGTTCCCAGCAGAATCAGAGTGGCAGTAAACAATGGTATATAGTCTGGCTGAGCGGTGTACACAGAGTGTCAGTAAACAATGGTATATAGTCTGGCTGAGCGAGCGGTGTACTACTGTTCCCAGCAGAATCAGAGTGGCAGTAAACAATGGTATATAGTCTGGCTGAGCGGTGTACACAGAGTGTCAGTAAACAATGGTATATAGTCTGGCTGAGCGGTGTACACACAATGCTATATAGTCTGCTATATAGTGTCAGTAAACAATGGTATATAGTCTGGCTGAGCGAGCGGTGTACTACTGTTCCCAGCAGAATCAGAGTGGCAGTAAACAATGGTATATAGTCTGGCTGAGCGGTGTACACAGAGTTTCAGTAAACAATGGTATATAGTCTGGCTGAGCGGTGTACACAGAGTGTCAGTAAACAATGGTATATAGTCTGGCTGAGCGGTGTACACAGAGTGGCAGTAAACACAATGCTATATAGTCTGGCTGAGCGAGCGGTGTACTACTGTTCCCAGCAGAATCAGAGTGGCAGTAAACAATGGTATATAGTCTGGCTGAGCGGTGTACACAGAGTGTCAGTAAACAATGGTATATAGTCTGGCTGAGCGGTGTACACAGAGTGTCAGTAAACAATGGTATATAGTCTGGCTGAGCGGTGTACACAGAGTGGCAGTAAACACAATGCTATATACTCTGGCTGAGCGAGCGGTGTACTACTGTTCCCAGCAGACACAGAACAGTAAACAGAATGCTATATAGTGTGGCTGAGCGAGCGGTGTACCACTATTCCCAGCAGACACAGAACAGTAAACAGAATGCTATATAGTGTGGCTGAGCGAGCGGTGTACCACTATTCCCAGCAGACACAGAACAGTAAACAGAATGCTATATAGTGTGGCTGAGCGAGCGGTGTACCACTATTCCAAACAGACACAGAACAGTGAACAGAATGCTATATAGTGTGGCTGAGCGAGCGGTGTACCACTATTCCCAGCAGACACAGAGTGGCAGTAAACAGAATGCTATATAGTGTGGCTGAGCGAGGTACACAGAGTGGCAGTAAACAGAATGCTATATAGTGTGGCTGAGCAAGCGGTGTACTACTATTCCCAGCAGACACAGAGTGGCAGTAAACAGAATGCTATATAGTGTGGCTGAGCGAGGTACACAGAGTGGCAGTAAACAGAATGCTATATAGTGTGGCTGAGCAAGCGGTGTACTACTGTTCCCAGCAGTGACACAATGACAGGGGGGACCCTGGCTAGCGTGGCTGGAGCGCGAACTACCCTGCCTGCCTACCCAAAGCTAAACCCACAGACAAATGGCGGAGATATGACGTGGTTCGGGTATTTATTTACCCGAACCACGTGACCGTTCGGCCAATCAGAGCGCGTTCGGGTCCGAACCACGTGACCCGTTCGGCCAATCACAGCGCTAGCCGAACGTTCGGGGAACGTTCGGTCATGCGCTCTTAGTTCGGCCATGTGGCCGAACGGTTTGGCCGAGCACCGTCAGGTGTTCGGCCGAACTCGAACATCACCCGAACAGGGTGATGTTCTGCAGAACCCGAACAGTGGCGAACACTGTTCGCCCAACACTAAATATACCCAATTATTGATGATCTGCAGTATCACCGATAATCAGATATATCTTCTAACCTCTGGACACCCGAGAGATGAGAGTGTTTGGTGCAACAGTAATACTTTGAGGAACGCACCCGGAAGATGGGTGCTAAACAGTAAGAGCTACTGCTATGGATCAGATTCCTTCCACAGGTCTGATGCTCCCCAAGGGGCGGCAGGGACGGATCTAGACCAAGTTGCCCCAAGTTGCGCCTGGGGCAAGGTCAGGTTTTGGCACCTAAACTGCCATTCCCCATCCACATTTTGCCGCCTTTTTAAGAATTCAACAAACTGCGCCTGGGGCAAGAGACCCGCTTGCACCCCCCTAGATCCGTCCCTGAGGGGCGGAGCCAGGCTGAGACAGTGGGAAGGACAGAACATGAGTGACACCAAGAGTAGTGTCACTAACAGATCTGTGAACTATCTCTTAACAGCAGAGATAGTTCTCGAGGTCGGACAGGCCAGGTCGTAACCACCAGGACAGATACAGTACAGAGACAGGAGACAGATGCAGAATCCAGGAACTAGCAGAGTTTGGCAACAAGGTATCAGAAAGACAAAGGTACAGAATCAGAGATCATGAGAATGGTCAGGAATGCAGAAAGTCATAACAGATAATCAACAATGCCTAGACTTGAGTGTGCGCTCCAAGATTCTCACACTCCAGGAACTAGACTAGAATAATGTGAATGATACAGATGGTACAGAATTCCTAGACTAAGGTGTGAGTTCCTTGGCCGTCAACACCTAGGAAACTGGTCTAGATAACAATACAGATAACAACAGAATTCCTAGACTAAGGTGTGAGATCCTTGGCCATCAACACCTTTGGAAACTGCTCTAATAACACAGAAACAGACAACGTCTGAGTGCTACCACGTAGTGATCGCAACGCCAGACACCAGATGAATGACCAGCACCCAGTATATATACACTAGCGCTCACCAGCGCCTCCCCTAAGTGCTGGACCAATGGAAGTTACTGAACTTGTCAGCTGACCAGCTTGGTATCCTCTTCTGACTGCCATAAAGGCCCTGCCTCTCTGCGCGCGCGCGCATCCTCCTAAACCAGTGTGGACTATCAGTCCCAGCCACACCAGTCATGTGTTGTAATGTTTCTGCTGAGTTGGATGCGGAAACCGCCGCACCGCTGTCAGTGCGTGCGGCGTTTTCTCCGCATTCCGCATTGCTGAGAGGAGCAGGCCTATGCGAGCAACTTGCCGCATTGGACGCGGAATCTGCCGTCCTGTTGTTAGAGCATGCGGCGGTTTCTCCGCGCTCCGACTGCGCGCCAGCTGCCATGTTGAACGCGGAGTCAGCCACCTCACCTTGAGTATTGGTGGCTTTTCCGAGTTTTCTCACAATCTCGTTTACAATTACAGTCTTTCTCACAGTTCATGAGGTTATTTGATTATATTAATATACTAACACTATTGGCACATATCACTCTGCTGCTTATTCACAGGAATGGGGCATAACACAATTCCTGCTTGAGTCCATTCGGTGTCAGTGAGTCCAGGAGATAGATCCATTTACATTCATGTTGCAGCAATATCTTTTCCCTATCTCCACCTCTTCTATTCCCCTGGAGCTTGTATATGCCCTTGAATCTGAAACCTGATGTTTCTCCCCTGTGGATTTCACAGAAGTGCTCTGCCACAGCACTCTTATATTCCCCATTAGGTTTCCTACCACAGTTTATGTTGCTTAAATGTTCAGTTATCCTCTTTTTCAATTTTCGTGTTGTCATACCGACATATAATAGAGGACAAGGGCATTGGATAATGTATACTGTCCATTCAGTGTTAACATTTATAAAGGATCGGATGTCCCACTGTTTATTTTTGTGCTGTGCTTGGAATGTTTTCCCTATTTCCACAAACTCACACTGAATATCCACCACATCTGTACATGCCCTTGCCTGTAAATTCTCTGAGCCACATCCCTTGTGGTATAATATCAGAATGCACCAAATGGTCCCGCAAATTAGGTGCCCTCCGGGCTACCATCTGCGGTCTCTGTCCCACCAAGGGGCCCACTGTGGGGTCCACCTGTAGAACCAGCCAATGCCTACACAAGATCTTCCGTATCTGCGACCACTTAGAGCTGAATGGGGAGATAAACTTGGGACATGATTTCCTCTCGCATATATCATTCTCCCATCCCTTTTTCCCCCCTTGGAGTAAATCACTACATGGGGTCTGAAGGGCCCTTTCTGCGCCGGAGCACAACACCTCATGCCCATAACCCCGGTCCTTAAATTGGTTGTACATTTGTGTGGCCTCATGTCTAAAATCCACATCATTGGAGCAGTTTCTTCAGATGCAAAGAAACTGCCCTGTGGGTATACCCCTAATCAGATGTCTAGGGTGATGGCTGGTGGCGTGGAGGAGGGTGTTTCCAGGCATTGGTTTGCGGAATGTTGTGGTCCGCAACCCAATTCCAGCCTTCACAATCTTCAAATCAAGGAAGGAAATCTCGTCTTTACTGATGGTATACGTGAGGTGGATATTCCTCTGGTTAAAATTGAGCTGTTCCAGTTCAGGTACATCTCCCCTCCACACCACCACCAGCACATCATCAATAAAACAGAGCCACACCTTCAGGGTGGAACTGTCAGCCATGACTTCCCTTTTTAAGGCACAGACTGTGAAAATGTACTGCAGCACAAACATAACAAGTATTGAAATCCAATTTACCTATCTCTGTTATAAGAAGAGAGAAACTAATTCCACCCATTTGTAACTCTTGATAAAGGTTAGGATAGGGACACAAAATACATCCTATGTGTGTCATCTCTGTATAAAACACATTTGTCTCACCCTGCAGACCTAAATAAGTATAGTGCTGTCTGGTTTGAACACTTGTCACTTTACATAAGTATCCATAGTTGTATGAGCTTTAAGGTGAGGTGGAAGCTGGTGCACCCAAGTGGAAGATGAGGTGCCTGCAGCGGCATTCCCCTGGAGGTCTAGCGTGCCCTCTTGGCCAAAGCAATTAAAAATGGTGACTGAGGTGTTCTGGTAAAAATGGTGCCATCCTAGGCAGCAATGTTAATAGCCATAATTTATTATGCAAATGTCCTCCCAAATTGCGGCTAATAGCTGCTCATCATGCCTGTAAAATATTGGTTAGGTGGCAGGGGAGTCTATAGGCTTAGGCGGGGTGGGATGGATCCCTAGTTTAAGGGGCTGAGCTTAGGCCCCACCAGGGAAGTTTTAGTGTTCGGGCCACCAAGGGAAATTTAGGGTTAGGAAGTCCGGGGGGGGGCGGTGTCCACCAGTGCGGTTTTAGGGTTAGTCAGCCGCAGGGAAGATCGATGAGACATCGAGAGGGAGGGCTTTGTGTGAGAATAGAGTTAAGATAGGTCATAGTAAAATATTGGTAAAGATTACCAATATTTTACGATCAGAATTAACTAATACAATATT
The DNA here is from genome assembly GCF_040937935.1 of Hyperolius riggenbachi. NCBI lineage: Eukaryota > Metazoa > Chordata > Amphibia > Anura > Hyperoliidae > Hyperolius > Hyperolius riggenbachi. The sequence goes on along the minus strand of NC_090649.1, from coordinate 415,963,314 downwards.
GTTAGTTTTACTGATATTGTATAAGCAGCTATATCCCGCGCCCATTTTACTGGGTGCCTCTTTTACATGTACGCCTCTTGGCAACCTAGCTCTCAAATCACACAGAAACCTTCTTCTCAAGTTGACTACTTCTTGGAATACATTAAAGTGGAATATAACCCAGTATTTCTGCTTTGCTCTAAAAGATTATTTACAGCATATACTATACTATACTAATATAATATACTAACACAATTTTTTTTTTTTTAGTAAAACATCATTTAAAGGGTTGGATCACAGGACTGACTTTTTCTCCTGCAGGGGCTGCCGCATCCGAACTGGTGATTAGCTTATGTTCTGTATACATTTTTTACTTGATACAATTAAGTAAACATTCTCTGGCTGTGCAGAAACTTATGCTAATGAGTCCTGGAGTGAAACACAGGTCAGAAATCACTGATGGCTGCATCAGTGCAGAATTACAACAGTTATGAATAAAATGCACCAGCAGCTTTCAAAGTAAATAAACTGAACTTTGGGAAGTTAAACTTTTTAAATGAATTATAATTCTTGTGCATAAAAGCAAATATGATAATTGTATGGGTTATAAAAAGGAGGAAAACACATTTTTGTTGAATATTTTGTCAGAGTTTTAAACCGCTTTAAAGTGAACCTAAAGCCGGTAAAAAAAAATGAGATTAACTCACCTGGGGCCTCCCTCAGCCCCTTGCAGCCGATCCGTGCCCTCGCAGCTCCGCTCCGATGTCCCAGGACCCGCTGGCGAGCACTTCCGGTTTCGCCATCACCGGCCGACAGGCATGGGAACGCGAGTGATTGTTCGCGTTCCCAGCCTGTATATCGCCCCCTATGCTGATATTGCGGCCTCCTCGGAGCGGAGCTGCGAGGGCACCGATCGGCTGCAGGGGGCTGAGGGAGGCCCCAGGTGAGTTAATCTCATTTTTTTTTACTGGCTTTAGGTTCACTTTAAGAAAAGGACACAAAAATTCATGAAAGTTACTGAACCTAATCTTGGGTGTAAATATGCAGTGGGGATATACAACATACCCTATTTATAAATGTCAAAATGTGAATAGATTTTTATTAAACACAAAAATAACATTTTAATCCCTTTAATTTAAATAACAATATCATTATATAATCAAGATATTATATGTTTTTTTACCCTCTGTGACAGCTCTTTTTTTCTGCGTCTGCACTTAAAGGAGACCTGCAGTGAGCATGATATGAAGGCCTCCATTTCTTCTCAAAAATTGTCACATGCCTGTCTGTTGTGCTGGTCCCCTTTCCATAACATTTTCTGAGGCTCTGACTTAAAACAAGCATAAGTTTTGGGGTTTCTGACTAGAGATGAATTAAGATGAAATGTGGTTGTAGGCAAAATAGTAGCATTGTCTCCCCTTATTTTTTAATGGTAAAATGGGGTGCGAGAGGGATCAGAGAAGGCGGCAGCTGGGCCCTTTAACACCCTCAAGGCCCCAGGCACCTGTCTGGGTTGCATTGTGGGTGATCTTGCTCTGGGGCAAAGTTAACAATAAAAAAAATGCATATTTACCTAAAACCTTCTTACCTTGTAGGCTCCAGACCTTGGTTTCACTCTGCAGCTCTGCTCCCACTCAATATTTCAATCCCAGGTGGAACATCCTCAATCTCCACCACCAACCCAACCCAACCCTCCCCCCCCCCCCCAACCACATAATGGGGTAGAGGGTTAGGTGGAAATGTCCTATCAATGCTCAATAAGCCTGACAGTACCAGCTATTTGCAAGCATGACATGATGTCACCATGCATGAACATACAACAGAGGGGGATGCCCCAAAATAGAAAGCCTATGGAGCAGCTGGGGTGTAGATAAGCGATAACGGATATTTTGGCAGCATTACTGCCAAATAGAAAAGTCTGTGCTCTTTTTCATGTCTACTATGGGCAGCATGGTGGCGTAGTGGTTAGCTCTCTCGCCTTGCAGCGCTGGGTCCCTGGTTCGAATCCCAGCCAGGGCACTATCTGCAAAGAGTTTGTATGTTCTCTCCGTGTCTGCGTGGGTTTCCTCTGGGCACTCCGGTTTCCTCCCACATTCCAAAAACATACGGATAAGTTAATTGGCTCCCCCTAAAAAATTGGCCCTAGACTACAGTACTTACACTACATGATATAGACATATGGCAATGGTAGGGATTAGAATGTGAGCTCCTTGAGGGACAGTTAGTGACAAGATATATATATATATATATATATATATATATACACTGTACAGCGCTGCGTAATATGTCGGCGCTATATAAATACTAAATAATAATAATAATAATACTTCTTATGTACCGGACGTGAAAGTCTCTTCTTGTTTAGGGAATAAGCATGAAGGCCGTCACTGGCTTTAAGTCTTAACTCCAGCAATACCTGTGCTAGGAATGCCACAGTGCTAAACAGGCACAATTTATTGCGCTCCTTGATGTTCCTTCTGCAGTGCAGTTAGCCGGGGTTTTCAATGAAATGCAATTTAATTGAGAATAGACATAATTGTGGCCAAATCATGTATTAATAAATAGAGCCCTTAATTTGTTCATCTTCTTATCTACTTTAAAACAGCTCAGTAATGTGGGTTATATCTGTGCATTTTAAATTAGTACACTTGCAAATTGAATTATCCTTATAAGATACAAATTTAATATAAAGATGGTTCATCACCTCTGCAAATTAATAAAGTATTGTTGATTTATCTTTGTCACAGTATAATGTGCAGTGAAGACACAGTAAATCACCATTGCAAATGAGCCAGTGTTTCCTAAAACACATGTATAATAAATTATACTAAATTTGCAATCATTTATTGACCTTCACAAACGCGTGTTGGAAAAAAAGCGAATATAATGTGAACTATACTACGTATAACAAAAGGCACATTACATTTAATGATTGTTTAGATAAGGAAATCTTCTGTTTTTCTCACAAAAATAATTCTGATATCATAGTTGGCCAATCGCCTAAATTAGTGTTTAGAACGTGCATTTATGTGTATGTATGGAAATGCTGTGCACAGCATAGGTAAAAAATGCCTGGGCAGTTTTCTTCTGTGCAGCTAAAAATGAGGGTTGGGGTAAGAAAAACAAAGTTCTGATGCTGTGAAACTGTTGAAGAAACACCATGGGCTTGATTCACAAAACGGTGCTAACTGTTAGCATGCTGTGAAAAGTGCTTCATGTGAAATTTAGCGTGATAACGGTTATCTCACGCAAAAATTCACGTTCGCACGTTAACACGAATCTTTCGCGCATTAACGAATGTGAATGTTAACCAGTGAAAAATTTGCGTTAATGTGCGAATGCAAATTTTTGCATGCGAAACACATTTTTTCGCACTAAAACGCGTGAAAAGCCGTGCTAACAGCCATGCTGACAGTTAGCACCGTTTTGTAAATCGAACCCCAAGCCTTTTCAGTGCTGCTGAATAGACTTTTAGTCTGGAGGTTCACTTTAAAGGACTGCTATTGCAAAAACCTGTAAATTGTAAAATACATGTAAACATGTACAAATAAGAAGTACGTTTCTTCCAAAGTAAAATTATCAATAAATTACTTTTCTCCTATGTTGCTGTCACTTACAGTAGGTAGGAGAAACTTGACAGAACTGACAGGTTTTAAAATAGTCTATCTCTTCATGGGGGATTCTCAGTATTTTATTTTTAATTTACAAAAACACTTCTCGCAAAGGATCTATAAAGGCTGACCCTCCTACCTATTTGTATACTATTATGGCAGTTGGAATTAGCAACTGTCATTCATTAAGTGCTTTTGAAAATAAAGAAAACCCTTAAAATCCCCCATGAGGAGATGAGCTGGTCCAAAATCTGTCAGTTCTTTCAGGTTTCTACTACCTACTGTAAGTGACAGCATCATAGCAGAAAGGTAATTTATTACACATTTTACTCTTGGAGAAATGTACTTTTTTATTTATGTTTGTGTATGTTATAGTTTGTCACGATAGTGGTCCTTTAACTTTTTTTTTGCCCTTCCCTCAAATCCACCCCAATAGATAAGCCCCACAAACCCCAAAACTCTGCTGTTTTAGTAACTTGGATGTCTGCAGATTCAGTGATGATGCTGAACTAGGCTTCTGGATGAGTGTCTGATATCTTCTGGAGAAGCCCTGCCTCCTGGTCTCACTGCTCAGAGAGGGGATTGCACTTGTGCAACTCATGCTCTCTTTTTGCTACAAATGGGATGGGAGGTGTGGCTATTACAACCTCTCAGGTTATTTGTTAGTAGGGGGGGGGATGACTTTACAAGTGACAAAAAAGGAAAGGGGGTGAGTGTACAGTAATGTAAAACCTTTAGGATGTGGTAACGTGCAAGTGAGGATTCTTTGTCATCTTAAAGTCAACCATCGGACTAAAAATCTACTCAGCAGAACTGAAAAGGCTTTGTGTTTCTTTAACAGTTTCACAGCATCAGAACTTTGTTTTTCTTACCAAAGCATCATTTTTAGCTGCATTTTTAGCGAAGCTCCACCCATCAAAGAAAAAAAGCCTGGGCTTTTATTCCCTGATGCTGTGCAGAGCATGATGGGATTTCCTATGTTGTTATTCACGTTGCCTAGCAACTGTGAGAGGTGCTCAGGACACAGGACAGTTGGAACTGTGTCTCATGCTCCCTGTCACCTCCTTTCAATCAAAAAGATGGCTGCCTTCATAAAATCACACATTTGCCTGTTCTTTTAAAACAGTGTAGGTAAGAGATTATATTACCTATCTATTTTAATTAACATAACTAATGTATCTTAATGACAGTATGTTTGTTTAGGCTGGAGTTCCTCTTTAAGTGAATATTTACTTTAAGAATAGGTGTGCCCCAATATTGTTGACAATGTTAGTGGTCCACCAGATTGAATGACTCTTTTTCATCTGATAGTGCATTTGTTTTTTTGTTTTTTTAATTGTAATTTTTTTTAATTAAAAAAAAAATTATTTGGGAAATTTTTGGTGTGGGAGGTAAACAGCTAATTTTAAATGTAAAAAATGTATTTATTTAATAAAAAATGGATGTGGGTGTAGTTTTACTATTTGGCCACAAGATGGCCACAGTAAAAAAAAGTCCTGGCAGCATGATCGTATGCTTCCAGGAAGCATTAGGAGGACAGGAAACTTTTTGTTACTCAGAAAAACCGCAGCCTCTGGTAGTCTGGCAGTCGTTTTTTCTGCTGGAGGCTTTGATCAATGAATGGGATCTATAATCCCATTCATTGATCGCTGAGCTAACGGCTGGCGGCGGGAGCGCACGCGGGAGCATGCGCAGCCCGCGGGAGTCCACGCAGACTATCTGGACGAGAATGTTCGTCCAGATAGGCTTAAGTGGTTAAAATGTATTCTTCACTGGATCAGATTATGCTCACGTTAGTTTTCACTGTCATGTGGCAATTTTTTTAATGACCACCATGACAATATTATCTAATATTAAAAAACTAGGCTCCTACGCTTACACATTTATATATATATATATATATATATATCTTTTTGTGTATATATACATATATATTAATATATACATACACACACACACATATATATATATATATATATATATATATATATATATATATATATATATATATATATGATATTTATACTACTTGCTGTCTTTCAATAGTAACATCAAAATAAATATTATTATTATTGAGTGTAAGTTCAGTCATGATCAAAAAATATGTATCTGTCCTCAAAACATAAGAATATATTTGACTTATTTTTAGATGTTAAAGGAAGCAAATACATTTAAAAGAGTGCGTTTGAATTTTCTACAGTGATAGTTTTGAACTTCCTATGATCCTCTTGCTTTCATGATAGTGGCTTCCTTTAATGAGATTTATCAGACTCTGCATGACCCACTGATATCTGGCATCACTTTCATCTGGCCATAAATGTTAAGTGAAAAATTATTATAACTAATGTATCTTCCATTACTGTGCAGTTCTTCAGGTTCTCTCCACAATGTGAGGACACATATTTAAATCTGTACTTTTACACTAGTGTTGATACAGAAGATCAACGTGAAATATATATACTGAAAAAGGGCCAACATTGCCAGCAAGTATTCGTTTGTTATCGAAGGCAAAGTCATGAAAATTGGTGGTAATGTTTTGTGAGATTATGCAGGGTCATAGAAAATAACCGTTATTTCTTTCTTATTTAGTCTTTGTTTCTGATTGCCTATTTTTATTTTTTTGTAATGCCAATAATTACTATAGATGCTAACACATGGCTGGCTGGCTACACATTTTACAAAAACTTACATAAAAATGTCTATAGCTCAACTACTACTTCTATAGTTCGACCTACAAATCAGTTGGGGACTCTGAACCAATTACAACCCTACCCAGGGAATATGAGAGAATGTAGCATACCTTCAAATACAACATAAAACAAATTAAACCCATAGAGCTAGAGTTAAAAGTTGCCCCCCATTGATGCAGTGCATGCAAGAACCCAGTATTAGAAAGCATGGCCCAAATGTAATTAATTGTTTTCTCCTGAGTTTTCTCCTAAGTGATATTTACACACCGTCAATAAAATGCATTTTAAGCCACCAGCAAGCAAGAAAATATTATTGATAGTATTTTCCGCCTACTTTTTTGATAACTTTACAATTGCAAAGTGCTCTTAAAATATATGCAGATGATCTCCTGAGAGAAAACGCGAGAGAACAAGTTAATTGCAGATTGACCCTTGGGCCATATGCAATTATCCCTTTCTCCTGAGTTTTCTCCTAGGAGATCATTTTCATCTTCTCTGAAACATTACTTTTCAACATTTTACAATTGAAAAAGTACTGTACCTAAAAGTAGATGAAAAAGTATTATCAAAATTATTTTGAGTATTTTCTTCCTTGCTGGTGGTTTAAATGGCATTTTATGACAAGGGGCCATATGTAATTCACTTTTCCTCCTTAGTTTTCTCCAAGTTGACTTTTTTAAAATTGCCAATAAAATGCCTTTTAAGCCACCAGAAAGCAAGCATAATAATTTTGATAGTACTTTTTCAACTTCTTTTGGGTACTTTTTTTAGTTGAAAAGTGCTGGAAAGTTATTTTAAATTGAAAATTAAAAATTATCTCCTAGGAGAAAACTCAGGTGAAAAAGTGAATTGTATATGGCCCAGGGTGTGAAAATATCCTTTAGGAGAAAACTCAGGAGAAAGAGTGAATGCATAGGTACCCATGGCCCATATTCAATTAACTTTCTCACCTATGTTTTCTCCTTGGAGATAATATTTTATCTTCTCTTTGAAATAACTTTCAGCACAATGAAATTAAAAAAGTATCAAAAAGTAGGTGAAATGGTGTTATCAAAATTAGGCATGTTTTCAGACAGGAAGAGGCAGGCTTGATTCTCTTAAGGGGAGTGAATGAAGTAAGGAAGAAGAGGGATGGGGGTGGGTGATAGTAGGGAACATCACAGCAAGCTTGCCTCTTCTTGTCTGAAAATTAGATTTTAGACAAAAATAGAGGAATGTGTGTTTACCAGCACTCTGCCACCATTGCGGGGAGAGAGTATAAATACTCCCATGTTACCAGAACTCCCTAGCCTTGAGGAAGCAGCTCTTGTTGCAAATTGCAACGGTTGACTAGTGATGATGATAATTTGATAATTACCATTACGTAAAATGTTGCATACGTTTTTGCAATATGGCAATAGGTACAGTAAGTACGATTTGGAACGTCAATTCATTTTGTGTAATCCATTCGTAATTCATGCCAACTTTAGCAGTTAATAGCAAATCCTCTATGAGATTGTCACCAAAATTGATACATATGTTCAGGGGAATAGTGGGAACAAGTCAATAAAATTTTTTTTCACAAAGACCTTGTAGTTTTTGAGAAAATCGATTTTAAATAAGCAAAGGAAAATTTATGTTTCATTTTATTCCAAAAATGACAGTTTAAAAAAAATTCCTTGTATTTTTACAATTCATTTTCTCAAAAACTACAAGTTCTTTTTGAAAATTATTTTTTATTTTTTCTACTTGCTTGCACTCTTTCCCTTAATATACGAAGCAATTTTAGCTTGTTAGGGGGCTTTGCCATTAACCACTAAATTACAGTTACTAATTACTGTTACAAATAAAAATATTTAAAATTTTTCCCTAAATTTTGCATTACAACTTTGCATTATAATTACGAAATTTGTGCTCATCACTATGGCATGGCAGTTGGAGGCAAAGTGGACATCTGGCATCACACTTGGTAACCCTTACCTACCTATCTACCATCCTCTTTTGGCTCTTAGCATCTGTGCATCCAGGTCACTTTATAGGCATGTAGGTGTTATGATTTTAGGAGATAGGTACATTTTCATTGATTGTTTTTTTTCATTGCACATTTTGACATATAAGCATATTATTTGCATTTATGGTTTGTGCAACCTTTTTGCAATAATGCATGCAGCACCTTATAATTGTTGCAATATTGTATGATTACTCAGTCCAGTTTGCAATAGTGCAAAACTTTATATATGGTTGCAATATTATATTGTTATTGTTTGCTCCTTGTCGCCCCCAACCTTTTGGTTTTAAATTGCAGTATTGCCTATACATTTATACATTTTCAATATAACTAGTGTTGGTTTGTATTTTCATTGACATGCATATTATTGCTACCTTGGTGATCCTATAAGGGATGCTCTTCTGTGTCTTACAAAAAGAGAGAACTGAATAACACACAGAGGTGTGTGGATCCAGCATGAACATATCTCTGTGCTTACTAACTCGGGTCAGGTGTGCTTTGAGTAACAGTAACTGGAGGTATCCGAGAGAAGAAAGAGGAGAATCACATACAAACAATGCATATTGCTTGGTTGTACTGCTAATCCACTGGAAAGCAGATCATTTCAGCAACGCGGCGGCGAGTGCCGAAGCAATGCTAAGCTGAGTGCCCCACATAACAATAATTCGGGGCTCCGGCAGTTGCCAGACCCCGAATTACATCTCCCTCCAAGTTGTGACAACTCGGAGGGGGAATAGTAATTAACGCCTCCCCCAAGTTTATCAGCAGCAGGGAAAGCCATCATTCGGCTCGCCTTCCGCCAAACTGCCCAGCACCAAAATCAGATGTACTCAATCAATTACCTATAATACTCTTAGCCATAGACCCTGTTCCTGAACAGGCATGTAGAACAGATGTGTTTTACAAAAATCTTTCAAGGTTTACTGCATGCTTGTTTAGGTGTGTAATTCAGACACTACTGACCAGAAAGATCAGCAGGACTGCCAGGTAACTGGTATTATTTAAAAGGAAATACATATGGCAGTCTCCATTTGTCTCTCATATAGGGTTCCTTGAAAACATACTCAAATCCACTCATAGCTTTGTACGTTTTTAGAACTGTGATTTTTTTTTTGGTAGGTGCTTGATTCCGGACCAGCAGTGAGCTAGTTGGTTATGTCTTATCTTTAAAGTGTCTGCATAGTTTCCAAGCATTTTATGCATTTCTTCCACAAGTATATGTGCAGTTGCAGATAATAGAAAAAATAGTGAAAAAAGATAGTGGAGGTTAGATTTACCAATTATGGTTATGAGTATAGGTCTCAACAAGGCTTGCACATTGAGGATTCCATTTCAGAAGAGGGCTTACTTTCAGGGAAGTGGTCATAATTAAGCATCTGGAAGGAGATTTCTGATAGTGTAAAGGTTAGAAAAAAAGTTAGAGTTATTGGGTGGCTGACAGTTTATAATGGGTTTTAATTCCTGGTCATAGTGGGGTGAAGTTACAATGAATTAATCCAAGGAGTAGGCTTATGAATAAGAAAGGTTTGGGTAGATAAGGTTTAATTTCCTTAAAATTTGTTAGCTACTAGAATTCCTATTTTAAGATTGCCACACACAAGCCTGCAGCAAATTCAATCACTTCAATCAAGTCTGCAGTGATGCATCATATCCCTCAAGGGTAAATGATAAGTCTCCAGTCAATCTTGGACAGTTTTTTGTTCAAAAAAGTGGTTATGCACAGTAGAAATTTTTTTTCAAGCGGGGAAGAGGGAAGGGAAGAGGGTGGAATATGAAAGCGGTAGAAAGTGGCCAATAGCAACAATTCAATCTGGTTTTAATTAGTGTTCTGCTGAGATGTGAGTAAGATTAGGTGGCACAATCTGGTACATTTTGCACTTACTAGGTAGGGCAACCGCTATCAACCAGTGTATGGTAAGTATGTCATGGAAAACTAGAGTAGGGTAGATACCTCATGATTTAGTACAGTCCAATTTTATTTCGATTATATTAGCAGTTCGATTCTTGCTTACATGCTCTTTTGGTTTATATTTACTACATCCATTATTTACCACAGTCAGATACATATTTGGAGTGTTTCTTATGCGTTTTGTTGTGCATGAAAGATGATAAAACTGAAAAGAAATTGTGTAGGTAATCATATCGCTGAAATAATTTGCTCATTCTTCTCTACTGAAACACATATTTTAGTATACCTGACTTTCATTATAACATGTTAATCATTTAGGCTACTTGCACACCAAGACGTTGCGTTAGGTGCTACGTTAAGGTCGCATAACGTGCACCTAACGCAAGGCCTGGTGCTCTTCGCTGTGGACGTCAGAGTGAGCCGCGTTGTGCAGCTCACTCTGGCGTCCGTGATGCCGTGATGAGTACTCTCGGACGCATGCGGCATCACGTGGTCCTGCCGGCCAATCGCCGCACAGAGCGGCCGCACCAGGAAGTAAACACTGCACGTCACAACGTGCAGTGAATATTAATTAGCCATGTGCCTGGCCGCTCTCCGCTCCTCCCCAACATGACTGAGCATGTGCCAACAGTCTAACGCGGCTTCCGCTGTAACGCCGTAGCATGCTGCGCTTTCGGAAGAACGTGCAGTGTTACACGTAACGCAACATGGGCAGTGTGAACAGCCCACTTGTGTTACATTGCTGTACGTTGGGGGAGCGTTGCGCCTGTAACGTCCCTGTGTGTAAGCAGCCTTAATGTACCTTATTGATCTCCTCTTATGTCTCTCTGTTTTAATTTTATAAGTTTGTAAGACTTAGCACTTTTACACAAAGGAATATAGTTTTGCAATGGTATGAATTTCGGGAAGCCATCCTAAATATTGTGTTACAGTTTGTTTATCACAATATAACAGTTAATACTTATTTCCACAAAATCAATCAAAATTTCCAGTAAATAAAAATCACTGAGTTGGTCTTGGTGGCACGCCCCAGGAAAAGAAATAAGCCATTTGAGACTTATCTCAGAGCTTTCAAACCATAAGTCGTGCATCATAAAGGCATAAATCCTTGCTAATGTGTGTGTGCTATTGGGATTACAATGATAACTGCCCCCTTAGGAAAATTAGATTCTTTCTAAGTTTCTTTATTGGAAGGCTGGCATTACATTAGACATAGGGTTCAGAAAATTAGCAAAAATTAATGTAGCATTTAGAGTAGTGTTATTATAAGCCTGCATTATCTTAGAACTTTAGGCTGCATAATCATTCTTCATTTTATATTTTATTTATATATTTTCACTGCTTTGTAAAATGTGTGGGATTTACTTAATAAAAACATACTAGTTGTTATCAGTGATATAATATTGTCTACAATTGCTTTTTAAATCGACCTTTCCACTAAAATATTTGTGAAGCAGTTGCATTCAGACTCAATGTGTGCCAGAGCTCAGCAGAAGAATAATGTATACACCTCAACTTTATCTAACCAAGAGAAATCATTTAAAAGCCTTTTCAGACCATATAAGTACATTTTGTTTGTCAAGTAGTAAGTTATCTCAGATAAAATAATAAGGCTTTATGAAATGAAATGAAACCCTAAATAAAAACCTCAACCCATTACATCTCCCTTTTACTTGTAAAATACAGGAGCCAATATACAACTTTTTCTCCTGAGTATTCTTCTAAGTGATATCTTCACAACTACCTTTTAAGCCACCAGCAAGCAAGAACATTCTCAAAATTATTTAAAGTGGTCTGAAACTCCAACATAACATTTAATAAAAAATGTGTTTTCCTACTTTGTATTACTCATACAGTTATCATATTTGTTTTTGTGCTTATGCACGTAATATTGTCTTTTTACAAATTACAAGTTTCCAAAGTGTAGTTTATCGTGCCCAAAAAGCTGTCATTGCATTTTATTCAAACTGCTTTTTATTATATATTAACACCTTCTAATGAGCTGTTCTGAACTCTGTGTGTGTGTGAAGCACAGAGAGCTTCACGGAGAGCTCCTTTTCACTTGTTACACTGTGTTTACACACATTGTAATAACATTGGAATGTAAACAAAGATACTGTTATCTCCAGGTTGGATACAGATTTGAAGCTGAATAGCAGGACAAAGTGCTTTGTTTAACCATTTCAGTGATGTTCTGCAAAAAAAAAAATTCTGGGATAGTAGGTTTCAAGCTGTGAGGAATGTTTTAGAGCAAAGTAGAAATGCCGACTTTCAGACCACTTTAACAAGTACTTTTCATCTACTTTTTAGAACCATTTCAATAGCAACATGCTGAAAAGTTAATTTAACCACTTTGTCCTCCTTGACGTATAAAAACGTCAAGGAGGACAGGCGCGCTCCCGCGCGCTCCCGCGGCCGATCGCGCGCGTGCACGCGCACTCCCGGCCGCGGAGTTGGTAGCCACGGAATCAATTTATCGGGCTATGGAGCCCGATCATTGATTCCTCTCCCCCGCTGAAAAAGCGACAGCTTCTCTCGGAAGCTTCGCTCTTTCTGAAGCTGTGTCCCTCTAAGCGTACATTGTACGCTTAGAGTGACGTCATGTAAAAAAAATCGAGATTGCCATCTTGTGGCCAAAAAGTAAAACTACAAGAAAATCCTCAAAAACATAACAATACACCAATATTTCCCCAAATTAAACACTTTTATATCCCACCCTCCCAAAAATGCCCACATAAAATGTTTAATAAAAAAAAACAAAAAAAAACATTACTATAAAAAAAAAAAAAACATAAATATTTACCTAAGGGTCTAAACTTTTTAAATATCTATGTAAAGATGAAATATTTCTCTCTATTTTTTTTTTATAAGCTTGTAAATAGTGATGTATGCAAAACGGAAAAAATGCTCTTTTATTTCCAAATAAAATATTGTCGCGATACATTGTGATAGGGACATAATTTAAATGGTGAAATAACCGTGACAAATGGGCAATAACAATACGTGGGTTTTAATTATGGAGGCATGTATTATTTTAAAACTATAATGGCCGAAAACTGACAAATAATGAATTTTTTCATTTTTTTTCTTATTCTTCCTGTTAAAATGCATTTACAGTAAAGTGGCTCTTAGCAAAATGTACCCCCCAAAGAAAGCCGAATTGGTGGCGGAAAAAACAAGATATAGATCAGTTCATTGTGATAAGTAGTGATAAAGTTATAGGCTAATGAATGGGAGGTGAACATTGCTCGGATGCATAAGCTGAAAACGACTGAGATGTTAAGTGGTTAAAGAGAAAATGAAAAGTTACCTCTTAGGAGAAAACTCAGGAGAAAAAGTTAATTGAATATGGGCCTTGGTCCCTTATTCAATTCACCTTTTTTTCTCTACTTCTTTTTTCCTAGCAGATAATTTTTTATCTTCTGTTTTAACTAAATTTTAACAGCAACTGAAAAAGTACCAAAATCTAAGTGAAAATTATTCTGATCATGTTCTTGCTTGCTCGTGGCTTAAAGGCATTTTTATTGATAAGGTGGGAAAATATTACCTAGGAGAAAACTACTTTAGGAGAAAAAAGTATATTGAAGTGCCGGTCACTTTAATAAATATGTGGCGCTTCAGTTCAACAATTTTTCTTTTTTTCTTTTTTTCTACCCAATTCAATAGCTGCATTTTAAAGTGGACCTGAATTCTTGCACAGGACAGAAGGAAAGTATAAAGAAATGCACACTGTATGTATTTAGAGAGTTTAGCCTGTCTAATTTCCCCTCATCTGTGACTAATCACCAGTTGAAATTTGATCTCAGAAGAGTCAGCTGGCTGCTATGGCAGAACAGCTAATTGGCAAACACAGGACGTTAAAAATATGTCTGCTTCCATGAAAGCAGGAAGTAGACACACTGCAAATTTATTGCAGGATTTGTATCAGCTGTAACAAAGAAATGTTTTTCTTTAAAGGTTAGTATGTTGTTGCTTTTAGAGCAAAGAGGAAGCTCTGAGTTTAGGTCCACTTTAAAGTGTAAATATACTTCTAAAAAGTTCTCTGCTAATATTTCTTACATTTGCTTAAAATAAATAACAGAGGAATGTGATTTTTTTTGTCTCACAGCCTATTTACCTTTAATTGGCTCTTGGTGCAATGATGACATTAGAGGTAGTAGTCACTACTACATGGGGCTCGATTCACAAAGCGGTGCTAACCCAGTAAAATACTTTAGGTGTGATAACCATTGCACCACGCTGGTGAAAAGCCAGATTAGGCGTGATAAGTTTAGGCGTGATAAGTTTAGGCGTGATAAGTTTAGATAAATTTAGATCGCGCGCAAAGTCCTGTGCGCAAAACAACGCCATTAAACTCTATGCAAAGTGCACCAGACTTTGCTAGCGCAAAACTTTTGATCAGCTGTGCACTGCGGTGCTAACCCAGTTGGTGCTTAAACTTATCACGCCTAAACTTATCACGCCTAAACTTATCACGCCTAAACTTATCATGCCTAAACTGAGTTTAGGCGTAAGAAGGGGCTTTTCACCAGGGTGCTAACTGTTAGCACCGCTTTGTGAATCAAGCCTTAGGAGTGTGCCAGAGAAAGGAGTTAAGATCGCAAGACTCATGTACTTTGTAAAATTCTTTACTACAAACCCCACCAACCCTTCACTGACTGGTTCAGTGGGGCTGGTACTATTCATGGTGCTAAATTTGTCTATTATCCCTCATAAGCATAAATACCTGACTAATAGTCACTTGTCAGATAACTGTGAAGCTTCTCATCACAGATGATAAAAGGTTATGAAAAAAAGCAGAAGAAAGAAAAAGAAGAAGAGAAATACCATTACGATGGGTAAATAACATCTAATTATTATTATTATTATTATTATTAATATTATTATTATTACACACTCAGATTCTGGAATTTAATTCTAAATATTCCCACACATACAGATCCCATTTACCCTTGTTATCTGTAGTATTATCTATTCATTGTAGGCAAAGCTGGGGTATATATGAAAGGTACATTTACATGCAACAATTTTCCAAATTGCTGACTTTAGCTTTGAAATAAATTATGTGTAGAGTACATCTCATGAAAACAATCTTATTATCTAGCGGACAAACTCATCAACAGTGCATTAGCTGAAACTTTGATGTCCCCAAATGGTGGGAAAAAAATCTACACTTGTGTTTGTGTTCTGAGCAAGAATAAAATCATCCAGAAACACAGGAAAGTGATTGATGAGAAGAATAGACAACTTAATTTTGACTTCATTTGTATATCTCTTTTTGTGTACTGCAGAATACTGAAACGGAGTATTAAAATAGAGCAGTAAATATTCCGTTTGAACATCCAAAACCCCGCATATTGTTGAAAGTAAAACTTTGGATAATAATTATGTGTCAAAAATTGTGTTGCAGATATGTGTCTGTAAATACTGGTGAATAATGATGAGCAAAACAAATATTTTTTTTTCACTCATCTGTTTGTAAAAGAACACATTTATTTTAAATCTTTATTTAACTTAGGCCTTAAACCCATTAGCAGACGATTTATTTAGAGGTTTGCAAGGGCTCCAGGCCAATTGTTTTTTTTTCTTATTTGTTACATTTCCTTGCTAATAAAGAATTGCTGTAATGTATATTCATGGATGTCTATCAATGCAAGGAAAGCATCTAAGCCCCCCTTAAACACAGATATAGAATTTACCAAAACTACTTCCTGTGGCAATACATTCCACATTTTAATCACTCTTACTGTAGAGAACCCTTTCCTAAATAAATGGCTAAACCTTTTTTCCTCCATGCACAAAGCATGTCCCCAGTCCTTTGCAAAAGCCTAGGGACACAACAACTCATCTGACAAGCTTTTATCTTGCCCTCTGATGTATTTATACATATTAATTAGATCTCCTCTATTTTTTTCTCCAGATTAAACAGTGACAATGTATCATTCACATATACAGTAATTCCAATTGATACACATTAGTTGGCAGCCTTGCTGGATGCATAGGGATTAGGGAACCATGCCAAAATACTGCCAGGTGCATTTTTGGTATGCTGCTGTATTTCACCAATATTAGTGAGAAATGTGCTATAAAAGCTAACCTATATTGATGGATCTAAAACGTAGTCATAAAATTCAATGTATTTTGGGGGCACGGGAGAGGCGTATGCGAGCTGCTATAGTCCCACACAACCTGGGCTTCGCATTCTGGCCGTACTAGCCTGCATGGGTGACAAAGGGTTAACAAGGCTTGGGAGGGGGGGTCCCAAATGACTAAAAACACATTATTATGAAGTGTACTGCAGCAATCTGTACTTTAACAGCATTTATAAGCAACTTCCCCATCATAAATTTAAAATAAATGTTATTTATAAAAAGAAACCTTAGTAATATCTATTATATTTTTTTTTGGGGAGGGGGGTTAATTTCATTTTATAATTTTAGGGGGTTGTCTTTTTCCCACTATTCTCCCTACCATACATGGCTAATATAGTGAAGATGGCACATATGGTAGCTTTTAACCTCACAAGTCGGGCCTGTTGACTTCAATTGCATTTCGTAAATGTGAGAATTTGGTCAGAAATGGTTGGTGATTTTGGTAAGCAATTTCAGCATTAGGCAGCATAGTGGCATAGTGTATAGTATAGTACGTTTATCTTACAGTGCTGAGGTCTCAGGTTCAAATCTGGCCAGGACACTATCTGCATGGAGTTTGCATGTTCTCCCTGGACATCTTGATTCTTCCTAAAAACATACAGTGAAACTAATGTTGCCCTCTAAAATAGGCTTTAGACTATAATAGGGAAAAATAGTGAGATTATTATGGTCTCTGTAAAGTACTGCAGCAGACGTCTATGCTATGGGTTTGGCTATGGGTTGTTCCGAGATGCATTTGTTCTGAGATTTGTTTTATTATTGACATACTGAATATACAAAATCAATAGTTTTGCATTTGAACTCAATTTATTGAGTTAATTGAGGGAACCATATGCATTACCATGTTGGGCTATGTATACATGTTTTTCTAAGATACATTTATTCTGAAATTAATTAAATCATGGGCTTACCTTATATATTTAATCCATAGTTTTGCATTTGAACTCAGTTTATTATATTGAAATCACTATTTTGAATATTATATAATAACACATTTATGATTGTACGAGTGTATTCATACTTTGGTCTCTGGCATTTTCAGTTTGATACTCCTCCCTATATTGCCTGATGAAGCGGGGTTGAATCTGCGAAACGCGTTGCATTTCTTTTTGGAGTTCCTAATAAATGTGTTTGACTGTCTGAATCGCAGTCGTTGTCGTGTCTGCTTGAGGGAGGTAAGACCACCACTTCCTCCTTCAATTTTGCCATTTAAGTTGGTTTTTAAGCTCATTTAATCTAATCTTATACTTTTGGCGCCTCTGTTCATTGTATACAATTTTGAGTCCACCCTTGGTAGAGGGTTGCTACCCCTTCTTCCTGTCTACAGAGAGCGACTTCTTAATCCTGAGTGGGGTCAGGACAATCTCCCCACCTGCCTTTACAGTGATGGCCTGCTGGTGACCCTGACTTGTGAGTATCTAGCAATACAAACTTATTGCCACCTTGTCCAGTACGAATTACACTATTGGGGCTCTTGGTGTTCCCTGTTTTTGTCTATGCTATATAAATACTGTACATAATAATGACAATACTATCTCTTATTTCCTAACTGGATTACGAAGAATATGTTTTTTTTTTCATTCATTGCAAAGCATTCTGTAGACAAGACAAGACACAGAACATTTATATCTGTACTCTATAATATAATGGTAATATATAAACACACATCATACAATAAAAAAAACTAGTTTAAATTTACGATGTAGATTAACTATAGCCAGAATGCTCAGCTTTATTTATCAGTTATTCTCTGATTTAGAATTAAGTACAATACTAAGAAGAAAAAAATATTCCGACAGCATTTCTGTTGATCATACAGGTAGTGAGGACAACAAGGTGCATGCAAACAGATCTTTGTGTATACACTAAAAGGGCACATACATCGCTGAGCTGCATCTGTCTCCAATAATTACTATCAGATGTTCGTCATGACAGATGAATACAGATTGATTGTAACTGTAAACACAGTGATCAATGAATAGCGCCCTGTAGTGATGGACAGCAAAACAGCCTGCAAATGTTACACCAATAATAAAGTTACAGGTCACCCTGAAAACTCCTAAGAGACCCACTTATTCCATAGCTATTTTTACAAAACCTAAAAAGAACGTAATGTGAACGTTCACAGGAAAATTGCGACAAAAGGGCACATTATTAATTTACAGGACATTTGCTGAACCCACTATTTGGCTGTTGTATTTTCCATTAGCATTTGGGTGACTGTGTATTGTTGAATATGATCTGGCACACATGTGCTCTCCAGAGTAAAGCCATTTCTCTCCCCTTCCTTACCCGTCCACTGACTTCACATTCTATGCAGACACTTGACTGATCTCAAAACTCAGGCCTCACCATGACACATCACAATATATATACATCCTGGGACTTTAGTACAAAATGCACACCGTTCTGGTGTGCACCAAGATATGAAAGCCACTATCTATCTTGTCATTGTGCATCATATCAAAGGTTATTCTACATGTACACCTTGGGACTCTATAATGATATTTACAGGATTTATCCTTTATAGCCCTGCTTCAAACCACTAGACAAATCTGAAATTTCCATCCCAGGTGCAAATGGCTAAAGAGAACCTAAACTCCAAAGCGCAAAATAAAGAAACAGGCTGCTGTCTGCAAAGTCTTACTTGTCTCAATTCTGCTGTGTAATATACAGTGTGTATATATATATATATACATATATATATATATATATATATATATATATATATATTTTTTTTTTATATATATATATATATATATATATATATATTTTATTTTATTTTTTTTCCTGCATTACCAATCAGAAATCTGCATATCAGATCAGAAAATGGAAATTGGATTTCTGTAGAGATTCTGCATTACCATAACTCGGTAATTTTAACCCAATCACAGAACTTAGGAGCATTGGACCAATCAGGGATTGTAGAGTCAACGTGGAAGTATTTGGCCAATCAGACAATGCAAAAAATTCCTAAAAAAAAAGACTCATTGGAAATTGTAAGATGGAAATTGGATTTCTGAGGAAACACCACACTACTGCAACTTGGTAATTTTAGCCCAATCACAGAACTCAGAAGAAGTGGACTAATCAGAGAATGCAGAGTCAACTCAGAAGTATTTGGCAAATCAAAGAATGCAAAAAATGACCAATGACCAAAAAAGGTCTCAATGGAAACCAGAACTCGGAAAAAAGGAATCCGAAATCTCCAGAATCAGTCATCTACATTGGCAGAAATTGGCTTTATGACCCTTATATATATACAGTGCTGCCCATAATTATTCATACCCCTGGCAAGTTACTTTTATTCAACCAGCAAGTAATTTTTTTTTTCACAGGAAATGACATAGGTGTATCCCAAAAGATAATACGACCATGTACAAGAGGCATTATTGTGGAAAGAAACATTTCTCAGCTTTTATTTATACTTGAGCAAAAAGAGTCCAGTCCAACATTTTTTGTACCTTTCTCAATAATTAATAAAATCAAACGCTTCCTATAATTGCAGACCAGCGTTTTGCATGTCTCCACAGGAATTTGTGCCCATTCATCTTTAGCAATGAGCTCTAAATCTCTCAGGTTGGAGAGTCTTATTGCCATCACCCTGATCTTTAGTTCCCTTCAAAGATTCTCAATTGGATTCAAGTCATAACTCTGGCTAGGCCACTCCAAAATGTTAATGTTGCTGTCTGCCAACCATTTCTTCACCACTTTTGCTGTGTGTTTTGGGTCATTATCATGCTGAAATGTCCACTGGTGGCCAAAGCCAAGTTTCTCTGTAGATTGCCTGTTGTTGTTGTTGTTGAAAATCCTCATGTATTGTCCTTTTTTTATGGTGCCGTTTACTGGGATTAGGTTCCTTGCTCCAGTGGCTGAAAAACAAACCCTAAAGCATTAGGTTACCACCACCATGTTTGACGGTGGGGATGGTGTTCTTTGGGTTGAAGGCTTCTCCTTTTTTACACCAAACGAGGGAAACATCGTTGTGACCAAACTTGATAATTATTCATACCCCTGGCAAGTTACTTTTATTCAACCAGCAAGTAATTTTTTTTTCACAGGAAATGACATAGGTGTATCCCAAAAGATAATACGACCATGTACAAGAGGCATTATTGTGGAAATAAACATTTCTCAGCTTTTATTTATACTTGAGCAAAAAGAGTCCAGTCCAACATTTTTTGTACCTTTCTCAATAATTAATAAAATCAAACGCTTCCTATAATCGCAGACCAGCGTTTTGCATGTCTCCACAGGAATTTGTGCCCATTCATCTTTAGCAATGAGCTCTAAATCTCTCAGGTTGGAGAGTCTTATTGCCATCACCCTGATCTTTAGTTCCCTTCAAAGATTCTCAATTGGATTCAAGTCATAACTCTGGCTAGGCCACTCCAAAATGTTAATGTTGCTGTCTGCCAACCATTTCTTCACCACTTTTGCTGTGTGTTTTGGGTCATTATCATGCTGAAATGTCCACTGGTGGCCAAAGCCAAGTTTCTCTGTAGATTGCCTGTTGTTGTTGTTGAAAATCCTCATGTATTGTCCTTTTTTATGGTGCCGTTTACTGGGATTAGGTTCCTTGCTCCAGTGGCTGAAAAACAAACCCTAAAGCATTAGGTTACCACCACCATGTTTGACGGTGGGGATGGTGCTCTTTGGGTTGAAGGCTTCTCCTTTTTTACACCAAACGAGGGAAACATCGTTGTGACCAAACAATTTTATTTTTGTTTCATTTGAAAATAACAAAGAAGACCAAGAAGACCAGAAGACTTTTTCTTTGTCCAGATGAACATTTACAAAGGCCAAGCAAGTTTCTGAACACCTTATCTGGAGAAGTAGCATCCTCCTTGGTCTGCATCTGTGGAACCCAACAGTGTGCAGTGTCTGTGGATTGTCTGCCTTGAGACATTGCCACCAGCAGAGCCCACATTCAACAAGATGGCATTGGTGGTGATCCTTGGATTCTTTTTCACCTTTCTAACTATCCTCCTGGCCAGCACAGGTGTAACTTTTGGCTTCCTACCACATCCTCTGAGATTTTCCACAGTGCGGAACATCATGTATTTTTTAATAATACTTTGCACTGTAGCCCCTGGAACTTGAAAACATTACAAATGGCCTTGTAGTCCTTTCCTGACTTGTGAACAGCCACAATGCACAGCCACAGGTCCTCACTGAGCTCCTTTGCCTTAGCCATGACTGTCCAAAAACCAACTGCAGAGAGCAGCTGTTTTCCACATGTTGAGTTGATTAAAGCAGCTGTTCCCAATTAATCAGGATAATTAGGATGCTTTAGAACAGCTTGGACTATTTGGAACGGTATAGAACTTTAGATTGTCCCACAGACTGTGACAGTTTGTGAAGGGTATGAATAATTATGGACTGGGCACTTTTTGATGAAATGTAAAGCAGAGAAATGTTATTTCTCTCCACAAGACTGCCTCTTGTACATCATCTCATTATCTTTTTTTATCTTTTGAGAGACACCTATGCCATTTCCTGTCAAAAAATTACTTGCTGGCTGGATAAAAGTAACTTTAAGTCAAAATTTGACAGCGGTATGAATAATTATGGACAGCAATATACGTGTGTGTGTGTGTGTGTGTGCGTGCGTGCGTGCGTGCGTGTGTGTGTGTGTGCGCGTGCGTGCTTGCATGCGTGCGCGTGTGTGTGTGTGTGTGTGTGTGTATTACCTGGAGGAAAAACTAATTTAGGAGAAAAAGTAAATTGGATAAGGGCCAGTAACTCCAGTAAATATTTGGTGCTGCAGTTCAACCAAACTTTTCTATCCAGTTTAATAGCTGCATTTTAAAGTGTACGTTTACGGAATTCTCTGTTGGTGTTTTTTACATTTGCTTCCATAAATAACAGAGGAATATTTTTGTAACACAGCCTATTTACCTTTAATCAGCTCTTGGTGCAATGATGACATTATAAATAGTAGTCACTGCTACAAGGAGTGTGCCAGAGAAAGGAGTTAAGATTGCTGGACTCAGATACTTTGCAAAATCCTGTTTTACAACTTCCACCAACCCTTCACTGACTGGTTCAGAAGGGTTAGTACTATTCATTGTGCTAAATGTATCTATTATCCCTCATAAGCATTAATATTTGACTAACAGTCGCTAACTGTGAAGCTTCTAATCACAAATGATCAAAGGTTATGAGAAAAAAAAGCAGAAGAAAGAAAAAGAAGAAGAAAAATATCATTATGATGTGTAAATAACATATTATTATTCTTCTTCTTATTATTATTACATATGCAGATTCTGGAATTTTATTTCCTATTATCTCAACACATACAGATCCCATTTACCCTTGTTATCTATAATATTATCTATTCATTGTAGGCAAAGCTGGGGTATATATGAAAGGTACATTTATATGCAACAATTTTCCAAATTGCTGACTTTAGCTTTGAAATAAATATTGTGTAGAGTGCATTTCATGAAAACAATCTACTAAATGGAGTGTGCCAGAGAATGGAGTTAAGATTGCAGGACTCAGATACTTTGTAAAATTCTGTACCACAACTCCCTTGCAGTGGCAAAGGGTTACAGGGGTTCAACAGCCGGCTGCCCCATGTGACCACATTTTAGCCATCACTGCATTACTGCAATAAATCAATGAAAGAAAGTCAAGCTCCATGTAAGATGAAGAGCAGGCTGTTCTTATTAAGCTTTTAAAACAGATAATGTGTGAGAAGGAAAAGGCTACATAAAGGGACTCACAGTTGGATTAAACAAAACGTTTTATAAAAACTTCAAGAGAAAAACTGCGCTCCAATGGAATAGCAAACTCACAAAAATTTCAGGGGATCGCAGTTCAGGAAGTTCACTCCACCTCTATCAGTACCAATAAATCAATCACTGCGCATACTTCTTTTTCCCTGTGAAGTCATAAAATGCACATAGTGCCCAGTACTAATAGCCAACACCCTGTGTTGCACACCTGGGGGTAGTGCCACCACCTTATAGGGGAAATTTTTGACAGGTCCCCCCTTCGTGCATACACTCACTAGAAGAGCGTCTTGCTCTATTGCATATCAAAAATCCACGCTTCTTTGCCAGCCAAGGGGAAGTAGTAGACAAGATGTCAAGCATAGATTCATTTAATGAAGTAAAAGCAACTTGCAGGCTTACAGATACAGGTTAAGGCTCCACCGCGGACAAACAGAGCCACTCGCCTTCTCTGTGTATTCCTGCTTCCGGGTGACGTCACTGCGCTCCTCCGACTCCGCCCTACGTTTTATACATACCTGGGGCTTCCTCCAGCCCCATACGCACGGATCTCTACCACAAGGCCATCCTCAGCCTTCCCACAGCTCGGATACCGGGTCCCCGCACTTCTGTCAGCTGGGCCAGTCTACACAGGAGAAGTGCGCCCTCTATGTATCTTTCCAGCGGCTGCTGGAGAGAAAAGCAAACAGCACACTTCACTTATGTCAGACTGGTTCCGGCTGACGGAAGTGCGGGGACCCAGTATCAGAGCTGTGGGAAGACTGAGGACGGCAGCGTGGGAGAGATCCATGCACATGGGGCTGGAGGAAGCCCCAGGTATATATAAACCGTTTTGTTTAATCCAACTCTGGCACACTTTAAGAGCATATAGATTAAGAATTTAACAGGTAACTGTGCACACATCTTGCAATGTGCAATTTTGCACACACATTATCACATGTTCTTAGGGACATTTCTGAAGTCTTATTTCACACAAGTGAAGAGGGCAAACATTTTTACACGCTACAGAATTGAAAGTTTTCAGACAAAACATTGTCAAAAATGGTATACCACTGACAATGTTTCATTGAATATCTATTTTGAGTATTTGCTGAAATGCCAAGGACATTGCATCAGCTCTTTCAGTACGATTGCTGGGAACTGTGTTCAGTCACTGCAGATTCTTCAGCCATGCTACTACTACTACTACTACTACTATGCTTATGGGGACAGGACTTCACTGGAACTCCCTTCATGCATTTCTGTCAACTCTCCATCATGTGACACAGAAAACGCAGAAGTGGCAAGTGTAAAGCAATCTGAACATGTGCAAGGTGGTCTTCAGTCTTTGATGCATTGACCAAAAACACTACTTGGAGAAATTCTGCAGCCAACAGCAGGTGAGGTGCCAACTACAGCTAAGCAATCAAAAGCTGTCTTGCAGATCTTTTTTTTAAAGATTCTCTTCTTTAATTTTTGACAAAGAAATAGAAAAAAACGATACAAAAGTTATGGTATAGAGACCTCAACAACAATCCTAACATAATCATCCTGGGGAAAAATAAACAGTGCCCCAAAAATATGTTCAGTAGAAAACCAGCCACAGCCTGACTGTTTCCCTGAGAGTTTGCAGGATCCAAGAGGACTCCCTTTCCATTAGAATATAAAAAATAGAAGGAGAGAAAGAGTAGTTAAAATAAGGAAAACAGATGGTGAAACTTAACAGTCAAATGAAGGAAAGGATTGCAACTGGGAGACGCCAAACACACCCAGCCGGGGGCTGCCCACACATGGGAAACAAGCAGAGCTGGATCAAGCTCCAATGGGGTCTGGGGGCCCCCTACCCCCCACCGAAGCAAAAGTAACCCTGTGGGCCCCCTACCCCCAACACCCAAATCAGCAATGAGCACTGAAAGGCCCCACGCACTGCCATGAACCCCCCACCTCCGATTGCTCCTCTCAACTCTACTTTGCTCCCTGCGCTGCCACATGGTCAGCATTGAAACTCACTTTTTCCGGTGGGCTGCTGTATCAGTGCTCTCTGTCTTCATCCTGCTGCCTGCCTCTTCTCAGTGACCTTGTACATGTTATTACTTAATAACAAGGGACAAAGGGGGAGGGGGGAATTGGGGAGGGGGGCAGAGGTGCTCGGGGGCCCTGGGGCAATAGCCCCCTTTGCCTCAATGGTAGCTCCGGCCTTGGAAGCATGGTAGGATGCATGATAAAATCACTACAAATCTTACAACAAATCTTAAGTGCAAGGGGGGGGGGAGAGGGAGGGAGAGAGAGAACCCAGGAAGAAAGACTGAACCAGGTCAAAGGGAGAATAATGTTTAAAGATATTAATATATTAATTAAAGCATCTACTTATTGTACAATTGTATGCAAAGATCACTGATCACATGATCACTTATAGATTACTGATCGCCTGTTTTCTAGTGAACTGATAAGAGTTGTAACCTTTCCTCTGATACCATATTCTTTCACCAATTGATCCAGCATAAACAGCTATTAAAATTCTGGCACAGTCTTTCAGAAAATGTGTCCAAAGCACCCTCCCCAACACTGATCAGCTCTATGCAAGTATGCAAGTGATCTGGGGTAGGAAGTGAACTTTCCTAAAAGGGGAAAAATCAGAGCAGCACAATTAGCCATGTATAATGTAGTATGTAAATATCCATGAGCAAAGTGTAGGTTACAGATATACTCACAAAATTGGGTTGCTTCAGTGGTAAAAATGGCAAAGCACCAAGTGGTGCTCATCCAGATGCCAGAACTACCCAGATAATCCGAACTTTTTCCACTATGCGAACCCGGATTCGGATTCCAGATACCTGGGGAAATCCAAATAGTGCTATCCGAGTGAATGCGGATATCTATCTGAAATCTGGAATCTGGTCGGATACTGAGGTTGGATATCCGAATCCGGATACTGTAACTAAGGAGATGACGTCCATGACATCATTGAGCCAATCAGAGCGCTCCCAGCCTAAGTCCTAGCACCCAATCACAGAACGGAACCCTGGCCAGCCCCCCCTGTATATAAAGAGGGGTGCCATGATGAGAAATCTCGTCCTTGCTTGTGTGACTGCTCACTGAGAGACATGCTCCAGTGCTGCTGCCTGGCCTAGCGTGCTGTATACAGTGATAAACCTAAAGCATTTCAGTAACACCTTCATTACACTATTGTTCTATTGTTTATTAGGTAGCTAGCTTGATTTCATTCAGTGACAGTCAGTTTGTGCTGCAGGCCCGCAGCAGCTGCTATTAGGTCCTGTGTCTGTGTGTGCTGTGCACAGAGACCAGGCCTGCTGCTGGCCTGCTTTTAGCCACAGTATAGGTTAGGGAATAGGATTACTGTATATTGTGTAGTTAGACAGTTAGTGTGCACTGTCTTCTCCTCTGCTGTCTGTCACTCTGAGTTGCTTTAAAGTCCAACCCTGATTTTAATAAAGTACAAGTACCCCACATCATCTGGCTGAAACAAGCTGGCACTGGCAGTGGTCAGACTCAGAGCACCAGAACCCCCTCTGCCACTCCTGCCGACACTGAGGCCTGTTTAAGCAGCCAGTCCTCAGTTTGCTCCCTACACCGCTTCCCATGCAAGGAAAAACGGCCGCCAGACCCTGTTGGCGAGTCTTTCCCTGTTGTTGGCAAGAGGGGGACATGAAGTGCCTGGGCATCACAATGTCTGCTTTACCACCCTTTACCACCACCAACACCACAACCTCCTGCTCCTCCTGATTGTTAACTATGACTAACTAAGCCAACTGGTTCACAATTTTTTACAGCCGTGCTACCAACGCTACGTGCCACGTAAACGTGCCACATGCCACGTCCGGCATGCTGCTAGGCCTGGCACACGTTACACCTGCTGCTGCTGCATTGCCCTGCTCCTGCTGCCTGTGCTGCTCCCACCGCCAGGGTGCCACAGGCCACTGCTACTGTGCTGATACCACCTATATTTAACCCAAAACACAATTGCTGCATAATTTTTTTGAGGTGTCTGCGCTGAAAACTGTCATGTCCCAGTTGTGCGATTGGACTTTGGACACAATGTGGGCTGCACAACTGATGTCTGGAACCTAGTCCTGATGTTAATTTACAGCCATTTTTTTTTGTATCCTAACTCCCTACATAATAAATTAGTGTTTCCCTTTAAAAAAACATGATGCTACATGCATCATTTACCTTAAAAAAATGTTTTGGAAGCAATTTAAATGCCACTTTCGGTTTTCTATCTGGATATCCGAATCCGCCCGGATATCCCGGATAATGCGTTTGGATATCCGCGTGTACGCGGATACCGCAAAGTTCGGATTCGGATATCTGGGTATCCAGATCTGCATCAATTCGGATTTTGAAAAGGGGTATCCAAGCACCCCTGACGCAGGTCTTGATCTCCAAGATACTGGGTTAGGATATCCGATTCTATTCTGATACCCCAAAGTTCGGATTCGGATATCCGATTCGGATCCGGATATCTGGGTATCCAGATCCAAATGAATTTGGATTTTGAAAAGGGGTATCCGACAGCACTGAATGCACCTGCAATGAGGTTTGTCTATCTACCCTGTGAACATGGCTGATGCTTTCGGTTTGAATGGTTGCACTCCAAAAAATCACATGAGACCAATAAGATACTATAAAAATTAATTACTATTTCAGCACTGTACCTCGTGGGAAATAGAAACATAGAAAAGTGGAAGGAAATGCCTAAGGTGTGATAAAAAGTCTAAAATCAGTTTAGGGTAGCTTACCTCCAAGACTCAATAAACAGCAATGTGCCTGAAGACAACGATTTAATAGGAACACTGTGGACAGTGCAATTTGCGGGTACTATCCTGCTTCTTCAGGACAAAATAAGTGTATTAACATGGCAAACAAATAGCACTGTCTGACTGAGCCCATGAGGTTTGGAACCCAGTGCCCTGTGGGCAGGTGTAAGGTAAGTGTGCTATCGAGTAAAAAATTGCCCAATCAATCCAACTGCTAATAATTGTTCCATAACCCGGGAGTCAACCAGTTTGCACCAGGATCCTTAATGGTGTACTATCCAACAGAGAAAAAATGAAGAGAACCGGGTCTCTCCCTTCATTTTGCAAATGCGGAATTTAATTTGTTCCAAAGCTCAAAGTAAGCACAACATTTCAGAATGCAGGTCAGGGGTGCTCATCCGGATACCGGATATCTGAGTTACCCAGGTATCCAAACTTTTTACCGCTATCCGACCGGATTTGGATTCCGGATATCTGGGCTGAAATACGCATAGCACTATGCGGATATTTGGTCGCATTCCTGGATATCCGCGGATATCCGTTGGATATCCGAATCCGAATACTGAAACTAAGGAGATAACGTCATTGAGCCAATCAGAGGGCTCCCAGCAGAAGCCCTAGCAACCAATCACAGAGGGGAACTCTGGCCAGCCTCCCCTGAATATAAAGGGGCGGCCATCTTGAGGGAACTCGTCCTTGCTTTGTGACTGCACACTGAGAGACACTCCAGTGCTGTTTGGCTAAAGCAAGTGCTTTCTACTGTGTTAAAGCCAGCGTTTTTGCACATTAACATCTGTACTATACCACTGTTTTGTTGTTGTTTAGCTAGCTTATTGTATTATTATTATTATTATTATTTAGTATTTATATAGCACTGACATCTTCCGCAGCGCTGTACAGAGTATATTGTCTTGTCACTAACTGTCCCTCAGAGGGGCTCACAATCTAATCCTTATCATAGTCATATGTCCAGTGTAATGTACATACTATTGTAGTCTAGGGCCAATTTTGGGGGAAGCCAATTAACCTATCTGTATGTTTTTGGGGATGTGGGAGGAAACCGGAGTACCCGGAGGAAACCCACGCAGACACGGGGAGGACATACAAACTCCTTGCAGATGTTGACCTGGCTGGGATTCGAACCGGGGACCCATCGCTTGCAAGGCAAGAGCGCTAACCACTATGCCACCGCGCTTGTGATTTTAGTTAGTGTGTGTGGCAGTCTCTGGTGCTGCAGCAGTTCTAGGTCCTGTCTGTGTCTGTGTCTGTGTGTGTGCTGTTTGTGCACACATGCCAGGCCTGTGCTATATATTGCCTTAGCTACAGTATAGTTTAGGGCATAGGGGAATAGATTACTGTGTAATTGTGTAGTAATTTAGTACTACAGTGCTTTGTTGTTAGAGACTAGTACTGTCTGTGTTAGCTTACTACTACAGATCACTGCATTTCTGCTGCGCTGCTGATTGTGTGACAAATAGACCGTCTGATAGTGTGCACACTGTCTTTTTCTTCTACTCAGTTGTCTGTCACCCCCGTGCTGATTCATCAAAGTCCAACACCGATTTCAATAAAGTGCAAGTACCCCACATCCATCTGGTGACATCATCATCATCACACAAACTTGCACTATGTCTGCTGGCACTGGCACCTGAGGGAAGGGCATCAAGGGCAAGAAGAGAGGGAACATTGCTGGCACTGTCACCACCAGCAGTTCTGTTGCACCAGTGTCCATTCCACAGCTAGTCACTGCCCGTGGACGCACTGGGCGCCCAGCTGATAGGGGGAGTCACGCTGCAGAGGCGCAGCAGCGTGTAGCGGCCATTTTTCAGCATGGTCGGTGCCACAAATTGGAGGAGAAAGACGCCGAGCCTGTGATGCAGCTGATGGTGCATGAGCAGGCCACCACTACCAGCTCTACAACAGAGAGCTCCACCCCCCACAGCCTGCTGCTTCATCTTCTGCCGTTACCACCAGCCGCACCACTCAACCCCAGGCCCCAACCCCCGCAGGGCCAACCACTGCAGGGAGAAAAAAGCAGCAGCCCAATCAGTGCGTAAGGGAAAATTTGTATCCCTAATATGGCAGTTTTTTGATCTGCCCTCAGTGGAAATCAAGTTTTTGACTTGTAACGTGTGCCAGGTGAAGCTGAAGTTGCAACCCCTCCTACTACGGTACCCCCAGCTTCATCAACCACCTGGCCAACAAACATCATCACGAGCATGAGGAGTTCACGAGGCTGAAGGAAGCTGGCGCTGGCAGTGTTCCTCCAACTAAAAGCACCACCAGAACCCCCTTTACCAGTGCCACTCCTGCCGACACTGAGGCCTGTTCAGGCAGCCAGTCCTCCTCAGTGGTCTCCTCTGCTCCCTCCTCCTCTTCCCATGCAACCAAAAAACACCACCAGACCCTTTTGACCGAGTCCTTTGCAGTCAGCGGCTCAGCCTCCCAGCAGCCGTCGGATCCGCCAGCTGAACGGCTTGCCTGCACGGGCCATGTCCTCGCAGCTTCTCCCATACTCCTTTGTGCAGGAGGGGAGCGACATGTGTGCGCTCCTGCAGAGTGCAGCGCCGGATTGGCCAATACCCAGCCGGCACTACTTTTCACGCACGGCCATCCCAGCACTGCACCACTTCACAATGGCCAACGTGGAGCATGGGCTGGATCATGTGGTGGGTGAGTGGGTCCATGTGATCATGGACTCCTGATGCAGCAGGTTTGGGACAGGCCGCTACCTGTCCTTTACCGCTCATTGGGTCAGTTTGGTGGAAGGGGGACAGCAGCATCATCAAGCCAGTGGGTTGTGCCATCCCACAGCAGTGTCAGGGGAAGTGCAGCAGGTCCCTCAGATCCGGTTTCATCCTCCGGCAAACCCGCCGCCACCAAACGCCTCCGCCTCAGCAGCAGTATGAAGGCCAGCCACTGTCAAGCGCTGCTGGAGATGGTCAGCCTGGGGAAGGCCAAGCTGACGGCAGACCACATCCTGGCTAAACTCCAAGAGCGGGAGAGGAGTTGGCTGACCCCCAGAGGCCTCAGAGTCAGAGTGGTGGTGTCCAGAAATGGGGCCAACCTGGTTGCTGCCATCCACCGGGGAGACCTCACCCACATCCCTTGTCTGGCCCATGTCCTGAACCTGGTGGTGCAGAAATTTCTGAGCACCTACCAGGGGATGGAGCCACTTTTGAAAGCGGCTCAGAAAACAGTGGGTTATTTCCGCCACTCGGGCGGTGCCTCAGCGGCCCTGGAAGCCGTGCAGCTGAACCTCCCATGACACCGGCTCATTATTGATGTTGCAACATGATGGAACTCCACCCTGGCCATGTTGCAGCATCTGGTTGAACATAGGCAGGCTGTCAACCACTACCTGGCCAGAGCCACCGTGGACGCCACCGTGTTCGGGACCGGCACCACCAACCTCCTGGACATCATCCTGAATGCAGAGTGGGGAAAAATGCTGCTGGTGTGTATGATGCTGGCACCCTTCCTGGAGGCAAACAACATGGTCAGCTGGGACTGTGCATCGCTGTGTGAGTGGGTGACCATGGTGTGCACGCTGGACAAGGCCCTCGAAGCTCTACTGGAAGTGGGAGAGGCAGCCTTGATCCAGCAGGAGCAGCAGCAGCAACCTTCACAGTCACCTCTGTGCGCCAGGAGGAGGAGGTTGAGGACTTGGAGTTGGAGGACTTGGAGGAGTTGGAGGTCCCTGACCTTGAAGATGAGGGGGCACAGCCAAGTGCAGCTGCAGTGGTGCGGGGGTGGAGAGAGCAGGGGGAGACTCAGGAATCATAGGAGGAGGACAGCACTGGGGGTGATGATTCAGAGTATGTGTCAGCAGAGATGGCAGCCCTCTTCCCCATGGCAGTGCACATGCACCCAAGGGTCAAGCAGATGCGTGCTCGGGAGGACATGTGAATTATTCTGATGCTGGACCCACGGCTGAAGGGGAAGCTGCATCAGTTCCTGCCTGCAGGAGGAGACCCTGGGCGGCGAATGAGCGAATTGCAGCGGTCCCAGGTTCGACGCTTGGAGGAAGCCTTCCCCCAGACTTCCCCCACCTGCTGTCACAGTCCAGCCAGCACAGCAGCAGGTGCCTTCGTCCATCAGCAGCAGGCGCCCATCAAACCTGCTGTCTCTCACAAAGGCACTGTATGCCACACCGGTACAGCTGCCGACTGAGGAGGTGCCTGCTGCAGCATGGGGCTATCAAAGCCAGAACCACCGCCTGACCCGGATGGTGGCAGACTACATGGGGTCCTACAGTGGCCTTGAGAGCGACACCCCTGTGGTCCCCTTGGATTACAGGGTCAAGTACTTGTATATTTGGAGCGAGCTGGCGCAGTATGCCCTGGAAGTCTTGCTTGCACCCCTTCCAGAGTGCTGTCCGAAAGGTGCTTCATTGCGGCCGGTGGCGTGGTCACCGAGAAGCACTCTCGTCTGTCCACCCAGTCTGTGGACAGACTAACGTTTCTCAAAATAAACCAGGCTTGGGTGGTTGGTGATGAATTCCTGGCCCCTGTTGTTGGCAAGAGGGGGAAATGAAGTGGCTGGAAATCACTATGCCTGCCTTACCACCCTTTACCACATCAACCTCCAGGCTCCGTCTTGAGTCATACGCCTGGTTCAACATTTTTTACAGCCGTGGTACCAACCCACTAGGTGCCATGGTCAACTATGTAAACACAATTGCTGTGTAATATTTTTGTAGGTGTCTGTGCTGTCCGAGTTGTGGGGAGGCCCCAACTGCGGCAGTATGACCGCTTCCTGGAACCTCTCCTAATGTTTTAACTCGCCGTGGTACCAACACTAGGTGCCATGGTGTAATATCTTTGCTGCCTGCCACACGTTACACTTCTTCTCCTCCTCCTGTCTAATGCTGCCTGTGCTGCTCCCACCGCACAGGTGGAGTGCATCTACCTACTCCTCCTGCTGCTGCTGCTGTCTGTGGTACCCACCAACATCAGGGCCCACACAAAACTATATCTTCTGCTGCCAGTGCCACCAGCTTTTTGCCACTACAATAGCTGCATCTACCTACTGATCCTGCTGATCCTGCTGCTGTCTGTGGTGCCCATCAACACCAGGGTCCACACAAAACGTTATCTTCTGCTGCCACTGCCACCAGCTATTACGCCACTACAATAGCTGCACCTACCTACTGATCCTGCTGCTGCTGCTGTCTGTGGTACCCACCAACACCAGGGCCCACACAAAACATTATCTTCTGCTGCCAGTGCCACCAGCTATTACGCCACTACAATAGCTGCATCTACATACTGATCCAGCTTCTGCTGCTGTCTGTGGTACCCACCAACACCACGGTCCACACAAAACTTTATCTTCTGTTGCCACTGCCACCATCTTTTATTTTTTTTATTTTAACTCCCTACATAATAAATTAGTGTTTCCCTTAAAAAAAAAAAAAAAAAAAAACATGATGCTACATGCTTCATTTACCCTAAAAAAAGTTTTAGAAGCAATTTAAAGGCCACTTTCGGTTTTCTATCTGGATATCCGAATCATAGTTACATAGTTACATAGTTATTTTGGTTGAAAAAAGACATACGTCCATCGAGTTCAACCAGTACTGCATTATCCGGGAATCCGCCCGGATATCCCGGATAATGCATTCCGATATCCACGTGTACGCGGATACCGCAAAGTTCGGATTCGGATATCCGATTTGGATCCGGATATCTGGGTATCCGGATCCGGATCAATTCGGGTTTTGAAAAGGGGTATCCGAGCACCCCTGACGCAGTTCTTGCTCTCCAAGCATCTCTAGTGAAGAAATTTTAAGTGTTCCAGCAAAACATGAACTAGATTAATAAACAAACAAACAAAACTTACTGTATTACTGCTGTCTAAAAATGAAGTGCGCTCTTCATTAGCAATGAGTGACAATGGCCTCTTTCAATTCATCAAAGATTTAATTCAATGATAATTATAATGTTTATTAACTTTATTTTTAAAAAAGTCCAAAAAAGATTGCATTTCTCAAAAATTAAACATTTTTCTTAAAAAAAATTCTCTGTATTTTTTTTTCAACGTTGTTAAAACTGTTTTAATATATTTTTTCTGGTTCATGCCTATTCTTATTAAATGTATTCAATATGTATTTATAATCAGTAGGGATGGTCAAGGAGATGCAAATCATTTTGAGTTGTTGCAAATTATCCACATTTCGTATGCAAATGCATGCAGCTTGAAAAATAGACCGATCAAATTTTACGTTAGCAGGATTTATTTTGCTTCATTTTCAAGCTGCATACATGTGCATAACAAATTTGCATAATGCTGCATCAACTCAAAATGATTTGCGTCTCATTGACCATCCCTAATTATCAGTATGTTGCAGTTTGGACATATGAAGCTAATTCCCTGAGAAAATAGTCAGGAGACTGTCCAGACAACATATTAAAAACATTTGCAGAGCTAGCAATAAGTACACAAAAAAAGAAAATGCCCCCCACGGAGAAAACTCAGAATTACTTTCAAAATATTTTTGTTTTGTTGTTCGCAATATACAAACTGATAGATAAAGGCTTTTTTTAAAAAAATCTTTGTCACCTTTATCGTTGAATTACTGTAAAAAGGAGGTATTTTTGACTTTCTTTTCCCTTTTGAAGTTCACTTAAAAAGACCAGCAACAAAGGTGAAACGAAGTTTAACTAGTTTAAGACTTTGATAGTCTACTAGTCGGCCTTGTGTCGAGATAGTCTACAGTTAGATATACTGGGGTCTACGTTCAAAAACTGAAATGACTTACTTTCATTGTTCCCTCATCCACAGGCATCAGTGATCCCAGCAGGGCAGTACTGGAAATATAGTGCCGTTAATGTTAAGTTCAGTTAAGCAACAGGGAATACTGTATGGATGACAAAAAAAGGCCTGCCTTTTGTGATTTTAATTGTGGGAGTTTGAAACACGGACTCCCTTCACAGCTATAAAAGAGCAACTTTATTGTGTGAGGTTCTGGCTGTCCAAAGTCTTAGAAAACAATAGAAAGATTATTAAACTCAACGGAAGGCAAACGTTTTTCTGTCAGGTAAGGTAAAGCTCTCTGCATTATGTACCTGCTAAGCAAATTATTAGATTTCCGGCAAAGTATTTTATTTCCCCTCGCAGTGTCAAATGAATGCTGTTTTTTTTTTCAAATATTATAATAACAGACTGGTCAATCATCAGGAAAAAGTAAATTAGAGGGTATAAAGACTTAACAACTTTAGTAATAGAGCCTTAAACTTTAAAAATAAATCTTGTAGTGAAGTACTGTGCATACCATTGGGATCTCTGAAACCTGGCAGACCTAACTGTGGCTGGATAGTGTAATGGCTAAGGGCTCTGCCTGCGACACAGGAGACCTGGGTTTGAATCTTGGCTCTTCCTGTTCAGTAAGCCAGAACCTATTAAGTAGGAGACCTTGGGCAAGACTCCCTAACACTGCTACTGCCTATAGAGCATGCCCCAGTGGCTGCAGCTCTAGTGCTTTGAGCCTACTGGTCTTGTCTAATTTCTGATCCACATCTCCTGCACCTGACACCCATCACATAACGCCAGTGCTTGACCTCTGCATTGGTGCAAATATGGTGTATAAAGCCAGGGGGAGTAGGAGGAGACACGTCTGGCCCAGTTTCAATTGTTAGCCCAACTAGAGCCGAGACGACCCCCTTGTATTGATTGGCGGTTTATTTCCTGGCAAGTTTGCCTCTATAAGCTCCAAACGCCAAATCAAGCGATTTGACCACATCAAGTGATTTGACCACATTGGCCTCAATTCACTAAGCTTAACTCCTGTCTTTAATAACTCTTCTGAGCTGTTTTACAGTTATCACATTTATATCACCATGGTGATAACTGTAAAACAGCTCAGAAGAGTTATTAAAGACAGGAGTTAAGCTTAGTGAATTGAGGCCAATGTGTGAATATCAATTTCTTTGAATATGGAGCATATAGGAATCCTACCACTTACTTTTGATTACACATTCAGCGGGTGTTTTATGGGCAGGAACACTTATGTTATATCAACTTGAGCATTACCCATAAGTCTGTGTTATTGACCTATATCCGTGCTGCAGCATAGTTGAGTGTGTGTAGTGTGGAATGTGAGTGGAGCAGGATCCTGCTATATTTGGTGTTATATACATATATATATATATATATATATATATATATATATACTGTTTTACTTTGTGATTTTAATTTGCATCAATATACTGTGAATTAATAAATACATTTTTGCACTTATACTTTAGATGTTTATAATATTCCATTAAGCACACCTTATCTCTATATTTCATTTTCAAATGTTAGCCCAACTGGAGCCGAGGTGGCTCCTTGTATTGATTGGTGTTTTATTTCCTGGCAATTTTTACCTCTATAAGCTTTGTTAAAACCATCTTAAAATGGCATTGGATCTATAACAGGTAATTCAAATAAAACAATTTATTTATATCTAACCAACTGGCAAGGCGAGTAAGGTTACAGGACATAAGGGAAATATTTTAAAACAGGGTACAGACAACAATATACAGCTGTTCTAACATTTTTCCAGTCTATATAAAAAAGTGTAAAAAAATTTAAAAAATGTACTTCTGCTCCCCAACCAGCCAGTCAGCTGCCTAACCTACCAGCATACACTGATTAGCCAAAACATAAAATCCACCTGTCTGATGCAAACTATTATTATTACTATGAATTGGATTTATATAGCGCCAACATAGTATGCAGCCCTTTACAGTAAATAAGGTTGCAGACAAGGATAATAGGGGTGACAGACAACACAATATAGGTACCGTATTTTTCGGACTATAAGACGCACTTTTTCTCCCCCAAAAGAGGGGGGGAAAAGTCACTGCGTCTTATAGTCCGAATGTGCCCCTTTGAAGCTGATAGACATAGCGCAGCGGAAGGTCTTACCATTCCGTGCGCTGTTTCCTCCTCCTCCAGCTGATCCTCCCGGCATCTCCGCTCTTAATCCCTGCTACCTGCGATCCTGGCATCTTCTTCATTAACCCCCGGTTAGAGTTGGGCCGAACCTCCGATTTTAGGTTCGCGAACCGGGTTCGCGAACTTTCGCGGAACGTTCGGTTCGCGTTAAAGTTCGCGAACCGCAATAGACTTCAATGGGGATGCGAACTTTGAAAAAAAAAATAATTATGCTGGCCACAAAAGTGATGGAAAAGATGTTTCAAGGGGTCTAACACCTGGAGGGGGGCATGGCGGAGTGGGATACACGCCAAAAGTCCCCGGGAAAAATCTGGATTTGACGCAAAGCAGCGTTTTAAGGGCAGAAATCACATTGAATGCTAAATGACAGGCCTAAAGTGCTTTAAAACATCTTGCATGTGTATACATCAATCAGGTAGTGTAATTAAGGTACTGCTTCACACTGACACACCAAACTCACCGTGTAACGCACCGCAAACAGCTGTTTGTACTAGTGACGGCCGTGCTGGACTGGTGCGCACCATGGCGAGAGTGCAGGTTTTGGTGGCTTTACAGCCCATATGGTCGGCCTGGCTGATGTAGCTGAATGACAGAACAGTGACTGTCCAGCAGATCAAATTTGGTCTGACCACAATGAAGCAACGACCTTATTATCTTTTGTGTGCCCCCCGAGACACTCATCTAGGCGCCGGTCATTGCTTCATTGTGATACGCAAGCCCCTTCACCACGGCAAGGTAATGATCACGAAGGGGAATGGGCGCATGTACATGCCTTTTCTTTTGTTGTTGCAGCTGCCCTCAGTGCAGCCAGAAAAATTAGGCAGTCATGTACACGCACCATAAAAATTATTACAGCGGCCGCTGCTAGCAGCGGCCTAAAAAATTCAGCAATCCGCCTGGAGTCCTGGACCCTGTTGGTGGTGGCGGAGAAGGTAGTGAAGCGGCCTGCAGGCAGACATGCTGTGTGGAGGGACTGGGAGCGACTTAGTCTTTTTGGGGCAGGCCAGGCAGCCAGTCACACGGTGTGCAGGCAGAGATGCTGTGTGTGCGGGGACTGACTTAGTCTTGGGGCGGGCAGCAGCCCTCCGGGATCCATGCCTCATTCATTTTGATAAAGGTGAGGTACTTAACACTTTTGTGACTTAGGCGACTTCTCTTCTCTGTGACAATGCCTCCAGCTGCGCTGAAGGTCCTTTCTGACAGGACGCTTGCGGCAGGGCAGGAGAGAAGTTGGATGGCAAATTGGGACAGCTCTGGCCACAGGTCAAGCCTGCGCACCCAGTAGTTCAAGGGTTCCTCATCGCTGTTCACAGCAGTGTCTACATCCACACTTAAGGCCAGGTAGTCGGCTACCTGCCGTTCCAGGCGTTGGTGGAGGGTGGATCCGGAAGGGCTACGGCGAGGCGTTGGACTAAAGAACGTCCGCATGTCCGACATCACCATGAGATCGCTGGAGCGTCCTGTCTTTGACTGCGTGGACACGGGAGGAGGATTAGTGGCAGTGGTACCTTGCTGGCGTTGTGCTGTCACATCACCCTTAAAGGCATTGTAAAGCATAGTTGACAGCTGGTTCTGCATGTGCTGCATCCTTTCCACCTTCCGGTGAGTTGGTAACAGGCCCGCCACTTTGTGCCTGTACCGAGGGTCTAGTAGTGTGGCCACCCAGTACAGCTCATTCCCCTTGAGGTTTTTTATACGGGGGTCCCTCAACAGGCAGGACAGCATAAAAGACGACATCTGCACAAAGTCGGATCCAGTACCCTCCATCTCCTCTTGCTCTTCCTCAGTGATGTCAGGTAAGTCAACCTCCTCCCCCCAGCCGCGAACAATACCACGGGAAGGTTGAGCAGCACAAGCCCCCTGCGACGCCTGCTGCGGTTGTTCTCCTGCTGCTGTCCCCTCCTCCTCCTCCTCCCCCAAAGAAACACCTTGCTCATCATCCTCTGAGTCTGACTCGTCTTCTGCACACGACCTCTCTTCTTCCTCCTCCTCCCCCCTCTGTGCTGCCGCAGGTGTTGAGGAAACAGCTGGGTCTGATGAAAATTGGTCCCATGCCAGTTCCTGCCGTAACGGTTCCTGGTCACGCTCATTCGCAGCTTCATCCGCCACTCTACGCACAGCACGCTCCAAGAAGTACGCGTAGGGAATTAAGTCGCTGATGGTGCCCTCACTGTGGCTCACCAGGTTGGTCACCTCCTCAAACGGCCGCATGAGCCTGCATGCATTTTTCATCAGTGTCCAGTTGTCGGGCCAGAACATCCCCATCTTCCCAGACTGTTTCGTTCTACTCCAGTTGTAGAGGTACTGGGTGACGGCTTTCTTCTGTTCTAGCAGGCGGGAGAACATGAGCAGGGTCGAGTTCCAGCGAGTGGGGCTATCGCAAATGAGGCGTCTCACCGGCATGTTGTTTTTACGCTGAATTTCTGCAAATCGTGCCATGGCTGTGTAAGAGCGCCTCAAATGCCCACAGAACTTCCTGGCCTGCTTCAGGACATCCGCTAAGCCAGGGTACTTTGCCACAAATCTTTGAACCACTAGATTCATGACATGTGCCATGCAGGGTATGTGTGTCAGCTTCCCCATATGCAAAGCGGCAAGCAGATTGCTGCCGTTGTCGCACACCACGTTGCCTATCTCCAGGTGGTGCGGGGTCAGCCACTCATCCACCTGTTTCTTAAGAGCAGCCAGGAGAGCTGCTCCAGTGTGACTCTCCGCTTTGAGACAAGCCATGTCTAAGATGGCGTGACACCGTCGTACCTGGCATGCAGCATAGGCCCTGCGGAGCTGGGGCTGTGTAGCTGGAGAGGAGAACTGCCACTCAGCCAAGGAGGAGGAGGAGGACAGCGAAGAGCATGTAGCAGGAGGAGAGGAGGTGGCAGGAGGCCTGCCTGCAAGCCGTGGAGGTGTCACAATTTGGTCCGCCGCTTTCTGCTTGCCATCGTTCACCACCAGGTTCACCCAATGGGCTGTGTAGGTAATTTAGCGGCCCTGCCCGTGCTTGGCAGACCAGCCATCCGTGGTCAGGTGTACCCTTGACCCAACGCTCTTCGCAAGAGATGACACCACTTGCCTCTCAACTTCACGGTGCAGTTGGGGTATGGCCTTTCTCGAAAAATAAGTGCGGCCTGGCATCTTCCACTGCGGTGTTCCGATGGCCACAAATTTACGGAAGGCCTCAGAGTCCACCAGCCGGTATAGTAACAGCTGGCGAGCTAACAGTTCCGCCACGCCAGCTGTCAGACGCCGGGCAAGGGGGTGACTGGCCAAAAGTGGCTTCTTCCGCTCAAACATTTCCTTCACGGACACCTGACTGCTGCTGTGGGCAGAGGAGCAGGAACCGCTCAAGGGCAGAGGCGGAGTGGAGGAGGGTGCCTGTGAAGGTGCAAGGGAGAAAGCGGCAGAAGCAGATGATGCACCTGAAGGAGGAAGAGGAGAAGGAGGGTGACTTTTCTTTTGTGTGCTGCTGCTGCTTTTGCTCAGGTGGCCATCCCATTGCTGTTTGTGCCTTTTCTCCAGGTGCCTTCGTAAGGCACTTGTCCCTACGTGAGTGTTGGCCTTTCCACGGCTCAATTTTTGTTGGCAGAGCAAACAGATGGCTTTGGTCCGATCTGAGGCACACACATTAAAAAATTTCCACACCGCTGAGCCACCCTGGGATGTGGGCACTATGGGGACCTCAGCAGCTGATGCTGAAGGGCAAGTTGGCTGGCTGTACATAGGTGGCGATACATGGTGCCGGACTCTGCCACCAGCTGTTTCTGACGAAGAGCTGCCCCAGCTTCTTTCAGCAACTTCTCTCCTCCTACTACTCTCTGACTCCCCCTCTGAACTGTCCCCCTCTTCATCTCCTCTATTGGGAACATACAGAGGATCCCTATTACCGTCATCATCGTAGTCATCCTGCCCAGCTTCGCTTGCCTCAGACAAATCCAAACTTGCACCATCAGTAGGTCCTTCATCCTCCTGACACGTTACATCCATAGTGTTGCCGCGTAACTCAGACATATTAGCTGGTGAAAATTCATCTGGCTGTAACAACAATGGCTGTGCATCAGTGATTTCAACACTAAATAATTCTTGCGAAGTGTCAAATGCAGCGGAAGTGGTGCTAGTAGTAGCGCTGGTGGCTGAGCAAGATGAGGTGTTCTGTGTCGCTAAATACTCAACCACGTCCTGACAATCTTGGGAGGTGATAGGACGTGCCTTCTTCCGAGCACTGTACTGTGGGCCAGGTCCACACGAAATTACATTTACACGACCTCGCGCAGACCTGCCGGGTGGCCTTCCTCTGCCTCTGCCACTACCTCTTCCTCTTCCTCTACCTGTTTTGTCCATATCGGGTATGCACGGAGTGGTATATCACACTGCGTGCACTCACGTAGGTAGGTGGGTTCACTTAACTGCACAGGTATGCGCACTGATGCGGTGGGTTCACTGAACAGTACAGGTATACAGTGGCAGGTTCACTGAACACAACAGGTATGCAGTGGCGGGTTCACTGAACAGGTATGCAGTGGCAGGATCACTGAACACAATAGGTATGCAGTGGCGTGTTCACTAAACAGGTATACAGTGGCGGGTCCACTGAACAGAACAGGTATACAGTGGCGGGTTCACTGAACAGGTATACAGTGGCGGGTCCACTGAACAGAACAGGTATACAGTGGCGGGTTCACAGAACAGGTATGCAGTGGCAGGTTCACTGAACACAACAGGTATGCAGTGGCGGGTTCACTGAACAGGTATACAGTGGCGGGTCCACTGAACAGAACAGGTATACAGTGGCGGGTCCACTGAACAGAACAGGTATACAGTGGCGGGTCCACTGAACAGAACAGGTATA
Source organism: Hyperolius riggenbachi (assembly GCF_040937935.1). Taxonomy (NCBI): domain Eukaryota; kingdom Metazoa; phylum Chordata; class Amphibia; order Anura; family Hyperoliidae; genus Hyperolius; species Hyperolius riggenbachi. The sequence goes on along the minus strand of NC_090649.1, from coordinate 415,921,703 downwards.
CAGTGGCGGGTTCACAGAACAGGTATGCAGTGACAGGTTCACTGAACACAACAGGTATGCAGTGGCGGGTTCACTGAACAGGTATACAGTGGCGGGTCCACTGAACAGAACAGGTATACAGTGGCGGGTCCACTGAACAGAACAGGTATACAGTGGCGGGTCCACTGAACAGAACAGGTATACAGTGGCGGGTTCACAGAACAGGTATACAGTGGCGGGTCCACTGAACAGAACAGGTATACAGTGGCGGGTTCACAGAACAGGTATGCAGTGGCAGGATCACTGAACACAATAGGTATGCAGTGGCGTGTTCACTAAACAGGTATACAGTGGCGGGTCCACTGAACAGAACAGGTATACAGTGGCAGGTCCACTGAACAGAACAGGTATACAGTGGCGGGTTCACAGAACAGGTATGCAGTGGCAGGATCACTGAACACAATAGGTATGCAGTGGCGTGTTCACTAAACAGGTATACAGTGGCGGGTCCACTGAACAGAACAGGTATACAGTGGCGGGTTCACTGAACAGGTATACAGTGGCGGGTCCACTGAACAGAACAGGTATACAGTGGCAGGTTCACAGAACAGGTATGCAGTGGCAGGTTCACTGAACACAACAGGTATGCAGTGGCGGGTTCACTGAACAGGTATACAGTGGCGGGTCCACTGAACAGAACAGGTATACAGTGGCGGGTCCACTGAACAGAACAGGTATACAGTGGCGGGTCCACTGAACAGAACAGGTATACAGTGGCGGGTTCACAGAACAGGTATACAGTGGCGGGTCCACTGAACAGAACAGGTATACAGTGGCGGGTTCACAGAACAGGTATGCAGTGGCAGGATCACTGAACAGGTATGCAGTGGCAGGATCACTGAACAGGTATGGAGTGGCAGGATCACAGTACAGGTATGCAGTGGGCTGAGGGCTCACTGAACAGAACAGGTATGCAGTGGCAGGATCACTGAACAGGTATGGAGTGGCAGGATCACAGTACAGGTATGCAGTGGGCTGAGGGCTCACTGAACAGAACAGGTATGCAGTGGCAGGATCACTGAACAGGTATGCAGTGGCAGGATCACAGTACAGGTATGCAGTGGGCTGAGGGCTCACTGAACTGAACAGGTATGCAGCCAGGAAGAAGTTAAGCCTAACTAATCTTTCCCTATGAGAGACAGCCTGCAGCAGCTCGCCCTACTCTCACTAATGCAGGCACACGAGTGGCCGTAATGGCCGCCGCTGCCTGCCTTATATAAGGGGGGGGGGGCTCCAGGGGCTAGTGTAGCCTAATTGGCTACACTGGGCCTGCTGACTGTGATGTAGAGGGTCAAAGTTGACCCTCAGTGCATTATGGGGCGAACCGAACTTCTTCCGCAAAAGGTTCGCGTGCGGTACCCGCACGCGAACCACCTACGTTCGCGCGAACCACGTTCGCCGGCGAACCGTTCGGCCCAACTCTACCCCCGGTACAGTACTTGTGGCGGTGGGGGCAGCCTCAGCCTGATCTCTGCATCTTTTCCCCTAACCCCCGGCACTTGTATCAGACAGCTCAAGTGCGATCTCGACACGTGGCCACTTAACCGCCGTTACTTGCGGTGGTGGGGGCATCCTCAGCGCGATGTAGCAACTTGCTTTCTTAAACCCCGGCACTTGCAGCAAGCATCCTCAGCTTGATCGGGCATCTCCCCTCTTATTGGTAGTGCGGTGGGCATAAGAGCGGCAATCCCAGCGCTAGCCGCAGCCACTTTCAGTCCCGATGCCTCTGTACTTCCGGTACTAGCATCTTACGTCATAAGGGGGGCGCCGGTAAACAAAGGAAGTACACCGGCATCGGGACTGAAAATGGCTGTGGCTAGCGCTGGGATTGCCGCTCTTATGCCCACCGCACTACCATTAAGAGGGGAGATGCCCGATCAAGCTGAGGATGCTTGCTGCAAGTGCCGGGGGTTAAGAAAGCAAGTTGCTACATCGCGCTGAGGATGCCCCCACCACCGCAAGTAACGGCGGTTAAGGGGCCACATGTGGAGATCGCTCTGGAGCAGCCTGCGTGATACAAGTCCTGCAAGTGCCGGGGTTAAGAGGCAAGTTGCTACATTGTGCTGAGGATGCCCCCACCGCCGCAAGTAACTGCGGTTAAGGGGCCACGTGTCGAGATCGCACTTGAGCTGTCTGATACAAGTGCCGGGGGTTAGGGGAAAAGATGCAGAGATCAGGCTGAGGCTGCCCCCACCGCCGCAAGTACTGCACCGGGGGTTAATGAAGAAGATGCCAGGATCGCACTGAGGCTTCCCCTGCAGCAAGTACTGGGAATTAAAGTAGAGGATGCCAGGCCCATGATCACACTTCTGCCCTGCTGTGGAGTGGCCTGCACCCAGATGCACAACCCATCAGGATTGCCTCAGCAGCTGGAGGAGGACACAGACAGCACTGATTCCCACATGGACATCTGGATAGGTGAGATCATCCACCCTTACTATTTAATGTTTAGTCCGTTTTTACTGGTGGGAGAAGCAAGAGTTAGTTTAATGTATTGTAGTGTTACTTGTGGGGGAAGCAGGAGTTAGTCAAGTGTTGTGTTACTGGGGGAGGGGAGCAGGGGTTAGTTTAATGTAGTGTAGTGATACTGGCATAGTGTAGTTTAGTAACTGGTGGGGGCATCAGGGGTTAGTGTAGGGTATTTAGTCTAGCTAGTGGGGACAGCAGGGGTTATTGTAGCTTGGACAGAGGGAGCTTGGGGAAAAAATGTCTACAAAACGCCCCTGTACTATAGATGCACCAGGTTTAGCATATTTTTATTTTTCCTGGTTTTTGACCTCTAAACCTTGGTGCGTCTTATGGTCCGGAGCGTCTTATAGTCTGAAAAATACGGTAATATAATCAATAAGCCACAATGCCAAAGGAGCTTGAAAATGTTTGTGTACCATTGTGTACAATATATGGTATATGGGCAAGCAAGAGTGCCTCCCCTATTTTATTGATTTGTTCACAATGCCAGATCATACACTGATGTAGTAGTCCAAGTAATACAAATGCAGGTAATTTTGTGAGCAAGATGGGAAGGGGTGGTCGCAATAGGAGGGGGACTGCATCAACCGATTCCATGATGGTCTGTCAAGGCTGGGATGGTGTTCAGCAATCAAACTGAGGTTATCAAACAGAGGAAGTTACCTTCTGTGTGTTGCAGAATTTTGTTGAATTGCTGGTGAATTCTGGTTCATTTGATTAGTCCACTCTTTAAAAAAAGTTACCCTTTTAAAAAAGCACACTCAGCTGACAGGTCACTCAAAGCTGACTAGAGATGTAGTAAAGGCTCCACCGACAGACTGTACACACGCTGTACTGTCTGCTGAAAACCCGCCCAGCGGGAGGTGACGACGGACCCATCGTTGCCTTTGATCAGACGTGTGTACGAGCCTTTAGCCAGAGCAATGTCTAATCAAGAAGGCCTCCTCAGCTGAGAGTAGATTAGGTTATTAAGCAGCAGGGGGTGGTCTCTACAAACAAAGCAGGTGGTTTAGGGGCCACTTTAGCAGTAATTCTATAGTGCGCAGGGTGCATAAGGGAAATTCGGGGTCCCCACAATCACTGGACCCAGATTACATCTCCCTGCGAGTTGCTACACCTCAGAAGGGTAATATTATTTAACACCGCCACAGGTTTGAGCGGCAGCAGCTAAGCTCACTGGCATCATACTAATAGATAGGCTCTACAAATGCAAACCAATCAGAGTGTAAGGCTAACAGACCTTGTTTGATGAAGTAGAACCTCTTGTGGTATCAAGCCAGTTCTGACCTATTAGGGCAATTATTTCACAAGAAGACGGGTGTGGTGTCATGTGGTATCTGATCACCAAAATAATAACTGCAAAATCTTTAATTACTTTATGTTACCAGGTGAGCCCTCCATGAATCAGACTGATTTGTCTAGCACATCCCTCAAATAACCCAATTAAGAACTGGGGAATTTGGAGGCCTGCGAAAATTTATCACACCTGGCCATCTTTTTCCATTGTCTTTATATCTCCTTATTCTAGTTCTGACATTCATACATCCATTTTAAGCCCAGAAATGTGTCCATTTGAAGATGAACATGGATCTGTATGGGCACTATAACTGGACGGTGTATTGGTTAACAATACCACCTTTAATTTAGCAGACTACCTTAAGCCAGTACAGTTCAGTGAGAGGTCCTTGGATAAGCTCCCTAACTCTCCATTGCCTGCTGAGGATGTTTAGCGGCTGAAGCTCTCAAGTGCTTTGGAGAAAAGTGCTAACACTGAATTTATTTTTTAACTGCTTCGTGGCCAGCTGCTGTAGTATTACTACAATGCCTTTTTTTGTGAAGTTGAATCTTTTCTCCCTCTACTCATCCATAACCCTTAGGCACTCATAACGTTGGTACTAGTTCATTCTGAGAACACCCTACAAGAGCTGCCATCTTGGAGATGCTCCTACCCGGATAGCTAGACATAATTTTTTGGTCATTATTCAAGTCATATCTTTCCTGCTTTCCACACATTACTTTCAGGAACTCACCATTAATATTTTTCACCTACTGCATTCCACCACTTGACATGTGCTTTTATTGTAAGAAGTTATGGAGATGCTCTAATCTAGTCCTCTTGTCATCACAATATGGTATTTGTCAAAATCACTCATTACCTTATACTTGCACATTTTTCTTGGTTTCCAACAGACCACTTTGAACAACTGACTGTTCACTTGCTACCTGACATATCCCTCTGCTTGACAAGTGTCAGTGTAGTGAGATAATCAGAATTCTTTACTTCACCTGTCAGTGCTTTTATATTGTGACTGATCAGTGTATGTGCCATGCAGGCATCCTGAGGTACCTGCACGTGTAGTCACATATCAGACAGAGGTCAACATGGAAAGAGTGTGACATCTTGCATTAAAGCAACTCTAAAGAGTCCAGGCAACATAAACAGAGCCAATGAAAAAGTACATGATCAGTGGATACCTAATAAATGTATGAAAATACCGCTACAACCCCCTAGTGTCGGGCATACCATCCACAGTGGATACCAACTGTAAAAGCTGCATTGCTAAATTTTCAGCAGTGCCAGAGATGTGTGCATATGTGGACGCAAGGTGGAAGTGTGAGTTGAGCATCCCTATTGATCAGTGAAGCCACCCATTGCAATTAAGGGCCAACAGGGAGGCTTGACAAGTCAGAGGAGCAACTTTTCCTGATATAGATAGATTTTCTCCTGACACTCTATTAGTAACAGTACTTTTTTGCATAAACTTCTATAGACCACATCTCTGTGTCTTGTGCACTGTACTTTACATTGTCCAGGTTTAGTTTGAAAACTGGTAAATTAAATATGAGTAAAATAAGTAAAATTCCTAATAAATGTTTAATACCCCCTTTCTTCCCCCCACATAAATGAGATCACCGGTGATTATTGATTTGCAGTGCAGAGCATGACTGTGTTTTGGGATTTGTAGTTCTATGCAGGTGCATAATACTGAAGAGATAGATGTTAGGAGAGACAGGCAGCAAAGGGACTGGTAAGAAGAGGTCACAGCATGGCATCACTTGCCCTTTACATGGAAGTAGGAATGCTCATAAATCTGAGAAACATAGATCTGTTTTTTGTTTCCGCTTTTTTCTTGCCTAAAATGGATGAAGTTCTTGCTTTCAAGAGTGATGACATATAGAATCTAGTAAATTATTCAGGATACCCACATTTACATTAATTGGCCTGGTTTCAGCACCAGAAACACTTTCTATATCTATATATTGCTGTATATTAGTATGTAGCCCCGCCCTCCCAATGGTGTCACAGTTATTTTCAGCACAGTTCCTCTTTAAGTCTCTCTACTGGTACTTAATGTGATGGATGGCTTCATTGACTCACGCTATTAAACCCTGCGTGCCTTAACTACCTGAAGACCGCGTCACGCCAATGGGTGTGACCACGGCGGCAGCCCCAGGACCATCTAACGCCAATTGACGTCAAGTCCTGGGGCCGGCTACTGCAGGAGATCGTGTGCAGGCTTTGCTCGCATCTCCTGCTTGGTAGGCGGAGCCTTTGACTGCTGATCACGGGGATTGGCTGGTGGGAGGAGGGAATATTGAAATGCACAAAAACAGGAACGTTTAATAAAAAAAACAAATAAAAACAAATAAACAAACAAACATAAGGGGGCAATCTGACCCCACCAACAGAGAGCTCTGTTGGTGGTGAGAAAAGGGGGGAATCACTTGTGTACTGTGTTGTGTGGCCATACAGCTTGGCCTTAAAGCTGCAGTAGCCTATTAGCAGAAAAATGACCTGGTCTTTAGGGGGGTTTAACACTGTGGTCCTCAAGTGGTTAATGCACGCTATGAGCGCTATTGGCAGGCTGGCAGCATAGCATCTATTATTACCTATTTTCAGAGGAGCACTCGCTATGCCCAGCATAGTGAGCGCTTGTAGCTAACACCGGCTATTAACCAGTAATGGGCGCTCTGATCATCCCACCCTGCACCCCCTTCGGATCCAGTAACTTGAAAGGAAGTTACCCTGGCACACTGATTGGCCCAATAGACTGCCTGTCAAGTGATGTCACGTGGCAGTTATTATTTTTGCAGTTAAACTGCTGTTCAGGAAATGCTGTTGAAAACAAAGAAAAACCTGAGAATCCCCCATGAGGAGATAGACTGGCCCAAAACCTGTCGGTTCTGTCAGATTTTAACTGCCTACATTTTTCACAGTAGTGGTCCTTTAAAAGACAGAGTGTGGTTTCTAAATTCCAAATATGACAGAATGATGCAATGTTATAAAACAAAACCTATATAACTGAAAATAAAAAATATGGAAATCTTTTCTTTGCTACTAATGTTCTATTCATTATCCATACTACACATACAAGTCATTACATCATAAGGTTTTTTTTATTTTCAAGTTTGCGTTAAATGCCTTCCTTAAAGGAAACCAGAGCTCCTGCAATTAAAAAGTTTTATATATACCTGGGGCTTCCTCCAGCCCCATAAGCTCAGATCAGAATCAGAATCAGAATCAGAATCAGAATCAATTTATTTTTCGCCAAGTAAGTTTGCACCTACAAGGAATTTGTCTTGGCAGTTGCTTAACAAACACAAACAAAAAACAATACAAGGACAGACAGTGTGAATATTACAAGTTAAGGACATTATAAGTATAGTGGCAGTAAGCAATGTGAGAATTGTTCATGTTTAGTTCTGTGCTGATTACTTTCAGTCCTAGCAGCTCTAACGTGGTTCAGCATTAAGTATGGCTACCGCTTGAGGAAAAAAACTGTTCCTGTGTCTGGAGGTTTTGGTAGCGATTGACCGGAATCTTACTCCTGAAGGCATGCGCTGGAAGATGGAGTGAGCTGGGTGAGAGGGGTCAGAGGCAATTTTGGTCGCTCTCTTTCTGCACCTGCTAGTGTAAAGATCCTGCAGGGAAGGTAAGCTACAGCCAATTATCCTTTCCGCTGATCGGATGATGCGCTGCAGCCTCCCCTTTTCTAATGCTGAGCAGGAGCTGAACCATACAGTCATGGATGATGTTATGGTGGATTCGATGATTGCAGTGTAGAACTGCACCATTAGATTTTGAGGTAGGCCAAACTTTTTCAGCTGCCGCAGATGGTACATTCTCTGTTGTGCTTTCTTGACAATAGTGGCAGTGTTGTTGTCCCATTTTAAGTCGTTTGAGATCGTGGACCCAAGAAACTTGAATGACTCTACTTGGGTTATTGTGGATCCATTTATGGTTAAGGGGAGGTGCTGGGGGGGAGATCTCCTAAAGTCTATTATCATCTCCATGGTTTTGAGAGCATTTAGTTCTAAGTTGTTGCTGCTGCACCAGGAGGAAAGCTGTCCCACCACATGCCTGTATGCAGACTCATCCCCGTTTTGAATGAGACCAACAACTGTTGTGTTGTCTGCAAACTCCAGAACCTTAACAGATGGATCTGTGGAGATGCAGTCATTGGTGTAAAGTGAGTACGGCAGTGGGGAAAGCACACAGCCCTGGGGTGCACCAGTACTGACTGTCAGAGAGCTTGATGTGAGTTTACCAAGTCTAACACGCTGTCTTCTGTCGGTTAAGAAGTCGGTTATCCATTTGCAGAGGGATTCAGGTATGTGTAGCTGGGGGAGCTTGCTGTGCAGCAGTGATGGAATTATGGTATTAAATGCAGAGCTGAAATCTATAAATAAAATCCTGGTGTAGGTTCCTGGGTTATCTAAATGCTGTAGTACATAATGCATACACATGTTCACGGCATCGTCTGCGGATCTGTTAGGTCTGTAGGCAAATTGCAAAGAGTCCAGCAGGGGATCTGTGATGGATTTCAGATAAGTCATTATCAGTTTTTCAAATGCTTTCATGACCAGTGAAGTCAGGGCAACAGGCCTGTAATCATTTAAACATGTAGATTTTTTTTTTTTTTGAATTGGTACAATAGTTGCGCATTTAAAACAGGCAGGAACAATTGAGAGTTCTAGAGATGCTTTGAATATGTCTGTAAATACAGGCGCTAATTGGTCGGCACAGAGATTCAAGCATTTTGCAGACACAGCGTCTGGTCCCATTGCTTTCCTGGTGTTTTGTTTTTTAAAGAGTCTATTTACATCTGATTGGCATATTGTTAGAGCATGCACATCTGGGGACAGGTTAGCAGATTGTGTCTGGCCTCCTGTGTTGTGTAGTTGCTGAGGCACCGCAGGGGGTGGAGACATTGGCTGACAGGAAGAGTGTTCAGTTTGCCTGTGGCAGAGATGCAAATTGACTTGTTGTGTTTGGCTTTTGTTAGTAGTGTCAAACCTGCAATAAAATGTATTCAGTTCATCTGCAAGCTGCAGGTTATGTAGTGAGGGGGGAGGAGATTTCTTCCTGTAGCTGGTAATTTCATGTAGAGATTTCCATATTGTGGATGAGTCGGCGTTAGAAAAATTTTCCTCAAGTTTTTGAGAATAATCTTTTTTTGCGGCGGTAATGGCTCTCTGCAGTTTGTATTTCGCAGCTTTGTAGAGGACTTTATCGCCTGTACGATATGCCCTTTCTTTATCGAGGCGCAGCTTCCTAAGATGTGATGTGAACCAGGGTTTATCGTTATTGTACCTGGTGCACTTTTTTGTGGGGATGCAGGACTCTTCACAAAAGGTAATATATGATGTCACAGCGTCAGTGTATTCATTTAGGTCACTGGAGGATTCTTTAAATAAATTCCAGTCAGTTAAATCAAAGCAGCTCTGCAGTTTTTCTACAGCTTCACTAGTCCATTTCTTAACTGTGGTCACTACAGGTTTGGCAGTTTTTAGTCTTTGGATGTATGTTGGGATAAGCTGTATAACAGCATGATCAGAGTTCCCCAAAGCTGCCCTGCTGACAGAGTGATACGAGTCCTTAGTCGTAGTGTAACAGTGATCAAGTGTCTTACCTTCTCTAGTTGCGCTTGTGACATGTTGCCTGTATTTGGGGAGTTCTTTGGAAAGATTAGCACTGTTGAAATCCCCTAGTATGATAAAAAAAGAATCTGGGTACTCCCTTTCCACCTCAGTGATTTGATCTGCGAGATCTTGGAGCGCAGGCTGCATACATGTTTGTGGAGGGATGTACACAGCAGCCAAAATAAATGAAGAAAACTCACGGGGTGAATAATAGGGTTTGCAGTTTATGAAGAGTGTTTCCAGCCCAGCCGAGCATGTCCTCTTAATAACTGTAACATCCGTGCACCATCTATCATTAATATAGAAGCAGAGTCCTCCACCTTTGGTTTTGCCAGAAGTAAGTGGGTCCCGGTCAGATCTGTAGAGTGTAAGTCCATTAATCGGCAGAGCGTTGTCTGGAATAAGCTCAGATAGCCAAGTTTCTGTGAAGCAAATAGCCGCAGAGAGATAAAAGTCCTTCTTTGTTCTGATCAGTAGTTGAAGCTCATCTAGTTTGTTGCATATGGACCTGACATTAGAGAGTATGATTCCAGGTAGTGGAGAGCGCAGTCCTCTGCGTCGAAAGCGAGTCTGGATCCCGGAGCGTTTCCCTCTTCTTCTAAGCCTCACTGCCTGGTTCAGCACTGTAGCTCCACTGGTCAGAATCCTCAGAAGATCAAGAGTAGATGAAATATCCAGGGGTAGATTATATTTAGCTAAGTTCCGAATGCTCAGTAGTTGTTCACTGGTGAAGGTTATCCGGGTTGGGTTGCACAAGGCAATGTTGAAAAACAAAATACAAAATACATAAAACAAACATAGAAAGACAGAGCAAGCTGCCGAGGCTGCCATCTCCAGGCGCCTCCTCCTCAGAGCTCCCATGCCGCCGTCCTCCGCTGTCTGCAGCTCTGGTACTGGCTCCTGTCACTTCAGCCAGTCGCGGCCAGCTACACAGGAGAATTGTGCTCTTTCTGTATCTCTCCAGCAGCCGCTGGAGAGATACGTAGAGGATGCACTTCTCTTGAGCAGACTGGCCCTGTCTGTCTGAAGTGACAGGACCCAGTACCAACCAGAGCTGCAGACAGCAGAGAACGATGGCATGGGAGCGATCAGAGCTTATGGGGCTGGAGGAAGCACCAGGTATGTATAAAACATTTTACGTGCAGGAGCTCTGGTACTCTTTAAATTGTTAAATTTAAAATCCAGGTGTATGCATATGTATAAGATGTGCATTTGTTCCAGAATAAAATGTACTATAAAATACTTTTTTCCTATGTAGTCACTTACAGTAGGCATTCAAGATTTGACCAATTTGACACTTCCATCACTCTTCTTCCACCACCGGCTGACACTGCAATGCTCACACCATCCCCTAGGATACAATCATGTCATCTCAAGTGATCGCAACTCAGAAGTGGATGACGGGATTGCAGCACCACAGGTGGAGAAGAGGAGAGTTTGCTGGAGCAGGTAGATGTTTCCTGTACTGTTCTGTATGGCTGCATTAGGCAGCAAAAAGAAATGTGCCAGCTGAGGATGCCCTGGCATGAATTATCTCTCACAAGATAATGCATGCAGGGCTGTTAAAAGGTGAATGCATATGATAGTAAATTTGCTTCATTTAGTAATGCACATTGCACATACAGTATATACTTTACTAATTACACCAGAAAGGAAATGTGTGCATCAACCAAGTGAACCTGACAAATCTGGCTTTGCAAATTTGGCCTGTTGGCTAATCACGAGACATTGCTCATGCAAATATGCATTTGCTTTTGCATGCCTAAATATGCAGGGTCAAAAACCAAAACCGCAAAACAACATTGCCCCCCTTATGTGTTGCGCCCAGGACATGCGCATATAGCAGAACGCAATGGACGTTAAGGTAACTGCCTGGTTTTAATCTTGGGAGGTGTGTGCGGGCGGCTCTTCCCCGCGCTGGCCACGCTGGGGAGATCGCCTGCACCCCCCAGCCTCCACCTCCGGGGTGCCGCTGTGTGGGTTCCAGGCGGTGAGAGAGCCTGGGACCCCCGCGGCCCCCCGGTTGTATGGGGGCAATGGGAAGCCTCCTCGTGGCGCCCCTGGATAGTGCTATGTAGCATGAACTAATTCCCGCAGGGCGATTGTTTTGCGGTTTTTGGTCTTTGACCCTGCATATTTAGGCATGCGAAAGCAAATGCATATTTGCATGAGCAATGTCTCGTGATTAGCCAATAGGCCAAATTTGCAAAGCCAGATTTGTCAGGTTCACTTGGTTGATGCACACATTTTCTCTCTGTTGTAATTAGCAATGCATTTTCTTTTCTTTGGAGGCAAGTGGTGAGTGGCTTGTTTTAGGAGGTGAGAGCCCTGGAGCAGGCTATTTGCGCCTGTCCTCCCCTTATGTGTCGCACCCAGGACATGCGCACATAGCAGAACGCAATGGACGTTAAGGTAAGTGCCTGTTTTTAATCTTGGGAGGTGTGTGCGGGCGGCTCTTCCCGGCGCTGGCCACGCTGGGGAGATCGCCTGCACCCCCCAGCCTCCACCTCCGGGGTGCCGCTGTGTGGGTTTCAGGCGGTGAGACAGCCTGGGACCCCCGCGGCCCCCCGGTTGTATGGGGGCAATGGGAAGCCTCCTCGTGGCGCCCCTGGATAGTGCTATGTAGCATGAACTAATTCCCGCAGGGCGATTGTTTTGCGGTTTTTGGTTTTTGACCCTGCATATTTAGGCATGCGAAAGCAAATGCATATTTGCATGAGCAATGTCTCGTGATTAGCCAATAGGCCAAATTTGCAAAGCCAGATTTGTCAGGTTCACTTGGTTGATGCACACATTTTCTCTCTGTTGTAATTAGCAATGCATTTTCTTTTCTTTGGAGGCAAGTGGTGAGTGGCTTGTTTTAGGAAGTGAGAGCCCTGGAGCAGGCTATTTGCGCCTGTCCTACCCTTATGTGTCGCGCCCAGGACATGCGCACATAGCAGAACGCAATGGACGTTAAGGTAAGTGCCTGTTTTTAATCTTGGGAGGTGTGTGCGGGCGGCTCTTCCCGGCGCTGGCCACACTGGGGAGATCGCCTGCACCCCCCAGCCTCCACCTCCGGGGTGCCGCTGTGTGGGTTCCAGGCGGTGAGAAAGCCTGGGACCCCCGCGGCCCCCCGGTTGTATGAGGGCAATGGGAAGCCTCCTCGTGGCGCCCCTGGATAGTGCTATGTAGCATGAACTAATTCCCGCAGGGCGATTGTTTTGCGGTTTTTGGTTTTTGACCCTGCATATTTAGGCATGCAAAAGCAAATGCATATTTGCATGAGCAATGTCTCGTGATTAGCCAATAGGCCAAATTTGCAAAGCCAGATTTGTCAGGTTCACTTGGTTGATGCACACATTTTCTCTCTGTTGTAATTAGCAATGCATTTTCTTTTCTTTGGAGGCAAGTGGTGAGTGGCTTGTGTTAGGAGGTGAGAGCCCTGGAGCAGGCTATTTGCGCCTGTCCTCCCCTTATGTGTCGCGCCCAGGACATGCGCATATAGCAGAACGCAATGGACGTTAAGGTAAGTCGAGTGCCTGTTTTTAATCTTGGGAGGTGTGTGCGGGCGGCTCTTCCCGGCGCTGGCCACGCTGGGGAGATCGCCTGCACCCCCCAGCCTCCACCTCCGGAGTGCCGCTGTGTGGGTTCCAGGCGGTGAGAGAGCCTGGGACCCCCGCGGCCCCCCGGTTGTATGGGGGCAATAGGAAGCCTCCTCGTGGCGCCCCTGGATAGTGCTATGTAGCATGAACTAATTTCCGCAGGGCGATTGTTTTGCGGTTTTTGGTTTTTGACCCTGCATATTTACGCATGCGAAAGCAAATGCATATTTGCATGAGCAATGTCTCGTGATTAGCCAATAGGCCAAATTTGCAAAGCCAGATTTGTCAGGTTCACTTGGTTGATGCACACATTTTCTCTCTGTTGTAATTAGCAATGCATTTTCTTTTCTTTGGAGGCAAGTGGTGAGTGGCTTGTTTTAGGAGGTGAGAGCCCTGGAGCAGGCTATTTGCGCCTGTCCTACCCTTATGTGTCGCGCCCAGGACATGCGCACATAGCAGAACGCAAAAGACGTTAAGGTAAGTGCCTGTTTTTAATCTTGGGAGGTGTATGCGGGCGGCTCTTCCCGGCGCTGGCCACGCTGGGGAGATCGCCTGCACCCCCCAGCCTCCACCTCCGGGGTGCCGCTGTGTGGGTTCCAGGCGGTGAGAAAGCCTGGGACCCCCGCGGCCCCCCGGTTGTATGGGGGCAATGGGAAGCCTCCTCGTGGCGCCCCTGGATAGTGCTATGTAGCATGAACTAATTCCCGCAGGGCGATTGTTTTGCGGTTTTTGGTTTTTGACCCTGCATATTTACGCATGCGAAAGCAAATGCATATTTGCATGAGCAATGTCTCGTGATTAGCCAATAGGCCAAATTTGCAAAGCCAGATTTGTCAGGTTCACTTGGTTGATGCACACATTTAGGCATGCGAAAGCAAATGCATATTTGCATGAGCAATGTCTCGTGATTAGCCAATAGGTCAAATTTGCAAAGCCAGATTTGTCAGGTTCACTTGGTTGATGCACACATTTTCTCTCTGTTGTAATTAGCAATGCATTTTCTTTTCTTTGGAGGCAAGTGGTGAGTGGCTTGTTTTAGGAGGTGAGAGCCCTGGAGCAGGCTATTTGCGCCTGTCCTACCCTTATGTGTCGCGCCCAGGACATGCGCACATAGCAGAACGCAATGGACGTTAAGGTAAGTGCCTGTTTTTAATCTTGGGAGGTGTGTGCGGGCGGCTCTTCCCGGCGCTGGCCACGCTGGGGAGAGCGCCTGCACTCCCCAGCCTCCACCTCCAGGGTGCCGCTGTGTGGGTTCCAGGCGGTGAGAAAGCCTGGGACCCCCGCGGCCCCCCGGTTGTATGGGGGCAATGGGAAGCCTCCTCGTGGCGCCCCTGGATAGTGCTATGTAGCATGAACTAATTCCCGCAGGGCGATTGTTTTGCGGTTTTTGGTTTTGACCCTGCATATTTAGGCATGCGAAAGCAAATGCTTATTTGCATGAGCAATGTCTCGTGATTAGCCAATAGGCCAAATTTGCAAAGCCAGATTTGTCAGGTTCACTTGGTTGATGCACACATTTTCTCTCTGCTGTAATTAGCAATGCATTTTCTTTTCTTTGGAGTCAAGTGGTGAGTGGCTTGTTTTAGGAGGTGAGAGCCCTGGAGCAGGCTATTTGCGCCTGTCCTCCCCTTATGTGTCGCGCCCAGGACATGCGCATATAGCAGAGCGCAATGGACGTTAAGGTAAGTGCCTGTTTTTAATCTTGGGAGGTGTGTGCGGGCGGCTCTTCCCGTCGCTGGCCACGCTGGGGAGATCGCCTGCACCCCCCAGCCTCCACCTCCGGAGTGCCGCTGTGTGGGTTCCAGGCGGTGAGAGAGCCTGGGACCCCCGCGGCCCCCCGGTTGTATGGGGGCAATGGGAAGCCTCCTCGTGGCGCCCCTGGATAGTGCTATGTAGCATGAACTAATTCCCGCAGGGCGATTTAGGAGGCTTGTTTTAGGAGGTGATTAGCCAATAGGCCAAATTTGCAAAGCCAGATTTGTCAGGTTCACTTGGTTGATGCACACATTTTCTCTCTGTTGTAATTAGTATATACTTTACATCATAAGTATTTAAAGTTCATGTCTGATAGCATTCAGTAGCTCCTTCTAGTCAACAGGGTTTTAGCTTCCTCCCTGGCACACAGCAGATCACCTGACCCAGTCCTTCTCCTCCCTCCACAGCACTACACATTTGCACTACATTCCCTGCTCAGTGTGTAAAGTAGTACAGTGTGTTTATAATAGTCATATGTACCTCTCATCACCCTGCCCTGCCTGCAAAAAAAACATGTCTGTCTATGCTCTTTTATTTCACTTATTTGTTATAGACACTTGGAGAAAGGTGAGGGAAGGCTAAATGTAACAAAAAAAATGCATGCAGCAGGACCTTTGCTACAATGGACAATGTAACACCTAAAAGTGAAAGACCTATAGAAAAACTGTGCCTCCCAGACATAATTTGGGTAGGGCCTGATTACACACTGAGCAGGGAGTAACTGATCCAGAACTGAAGAGCCTCTGCAGAACTATAGTGCTGCAGTGCTGGCCACAAACTGTTAATTTTCAGTAGAAAGAGTAGAGTGAGAAGGGTCATCCCTGTACTGATAGAAAAAGACTAGATACAGTGGGATGCGAAAGTTTGGGCAACCTTGTTATTCATCATGATACTAGGGTCGGATATCCGATTCGGATCAGAAAATTTTGAACTCGGATATCCGACCCGGATCTGGGTATCCGGATCTGGGTCAATCCGGATTTTGAAAAGGGGTATCCGAGCAGCACTACTGTCTATGCTCGGAAGCCATCAAACCTGAATGAACTAGAGATGTTTTGTAAATAGAAATGGTCCAAAATACCCTCAAGCAGAATCTAGACGTTCATTGGAACCTACAAGAAGCATTTAGAGGCTGTAATTTCTGCAAAAGCAGGATCTACTAAATATTGATTTCATTTCTTTTTTGTTGTACCAAAATGTATGCACCTGTCTAATTTTGTTTAAACAATTATTGTACACTTTCTGTAAATCCAATAAACTTCATTTCACTTTTCAAATATCGCTGTATGTGTCTCCTATATGATATATTAACTGACAGTTTTTATCGTAACAACCAATTATTTATACAGGAAAATCATGACGATTAACAAGGTTGCCCAAAGTTTTGCATCCCACTGTAATTTTGCCTGCCTGCTCAGCCCTGACTACCTGATGTGGGGAACAATTGGGATGAGGAGGAGTTTGGACAAATTGCTATTCAGACTAGCCAAGCTATTTGCTTTTGTGCACAAGTACCATAATATTGTCTGTTTACAAATTCATAAAGTACAGTTTATTTGCTCTGAAATCTGCCATTGCATTTTATTGCATAGCTGTTGTATTTATATATTAAAATCTATCTAGTGATCCTTTCTTAGCTCTTTCTGCTTCTCAGCTTCATACAACTCTGTTTGGGCAGTTTTCTAATGTTTACTAAATGTATCTGGCAAAGGAATGTAAACAAAAAACTATATTATCACCTCTTTGGATGCGACCAGAAGTTGTCCAGTGAAGCAAGGAGCTTTCCACTGAAGAGCAACGTGCTGTGTTTAACTGCTTGAATGCTGTTCTGCAATAATTTTTTTTTTTGTTGGTTTGTTTTTGTGGTAGTAGATTTTAAGGGTGTAAATAATCTTTTAGAACAAAGACGAAATGTTGAGTTTCATAACACTTTAAGTTTATTCATTGAAATCACGATAGACTCCACATTATATGTATAAAAAAAAAAAAGAAGAAGAAGAACCTGAACTAGGGCTTTAATAATAAGATACTCTTCAGTGTGCAGTGATAGTGACACAGTGCAGCAGAATACCTATGGCATTTAATCCTTCTGGAGTTCTTTTCTACATGTAAGTATGCCCTAGAATGTACCTTGGTTCACAGATTATCATTGCTCCATTTTCCTCAACAGATTACGAGTCCACCCTTGAGGTTGCTCTTGCTGATCAAATGTCTAGGGTAAAACAACACGGGAAGATTGCAAAGAAAGGTAAATTGTTCTTGCTAAAAGCAAAAAGGATAATGTGATGTACTAAAAGACTAGTTTTGTTCTTAACTGGTCCCAAACCCAACATTAAGAAAATACTTTTGTTCTCAGCTGATTGACTTTGATAGGGTAGATGTGTTAAATTTCTTAATGCACACATTCTTCTTTAAAGTGAGTTTTTTTTCCTAAGCTACATCACAGTAACAAACTCACCAGGGAACGTAAGATGCAGTCAAAGGATAATGAAGTGCAAGACATTATCTTACAATTTCTGTGATTTAGCCGTAATATTATAATAATTTCCATTAAAACAGTTTTCCTATCTATTAGAGTGGTCTGTAATAGCATTTAATGAGCTAACAGGAATCGGAACTGCTAAAGGGCTTTAACCAACTGGCAACGCAGCCTCTAACCTACGCTTCTAGATGAGGGCTATGAAAACAGCCTCAGGCAAGTGCAGTTGCTACAGAGTTAAAGTAGCCATTAGCCATAAGCAAACAATCATAAATTGACTCCACTGGTTGATCGTCTGATAGAGAGTTGAGCGGAGATTTGTTAATTTACTTATTTAATGCATATCCTGCAATCTGCTTTATCACTATACAAAATTATGGCTTAAGAAGAAGTTTATTTTTAAAAATGGCTTTGCTTGTGAACTAGTAGAGGAGTCCAATGAACACCATACAGTTGACATACTGTACTACTCACTAAATCGAAGAACGTTACTCACAAAATGCAAGCTTATGATGGAATCATGTGTATATCATATGATAAGAACTAAAAAAAAAAGTAGACGTTTATGCATTAAGGGCCAGTTCACATGAAATTTTAAATGGCGATAAACAAGTGAATGGACAATTGCTGGCATGATCGCTTACTGTTATTCGCACAAACGCTGCGCTCAATCCCTGTATTTACCATCATCTCATTTCATCCTGCACACTGCATGTGGCATCCATGATTGTCCTATTGTGGCACTTCCATGTCCCCTTGTGGGGATCAAGGTGCAACACAAAAATCAAACGATAGGAGGTGCCGCTGGAAGTTACCAAATGCTTGTCTGCTTGCTTACAGAAAGGGGGGCTTAACCCGGTACTACCAATATGTACCTAATAAAGGAGCCAGTAAATGTAGATGCATGTTGTTTTACTGCACAATATATGCATAATGGTGTGTGCACCTACAGTCCTGCTGCTCAAAATGCAACATCTAATATATATGTATAGAAAAGTAGAGTAGATCCATCCAATGCCAAAATGAGTCTTTATTAATAATCATATCCAATCACAACATCCACAAGTAGGGCGGAGAAACCATATTCACCCACCCAGAAAGAGGAAGTATCGAAAGTTAATCCTCCTTGTGAGATCACAGGCTATACCTATGCAAATACATATCATACAACACACAATAAAATATGCACATATAGCACAATAATTAAAAAGACATTAATAGCGAGAGAATATAAATTATGTGAGGTCGGTAGCTTTGTACACTACCTTTTTAAGCAGATATTAGGCCTTTTTACAATAGCTATTACTAAGGTCTAGTATAGTCTGTTTTGCTGTGATTGGATACGTCCATTAATAAAGACTAATTTTGGCATTGTGGGGCTTTACTGTACTTTTTGCATTCACTGGGATTGGCTATCCTTGGTATAGCACCATTCCACTTGGTCCATTAAATATATAGCACATAAAATACTGGGCAAATGAGCAGATAATGTGTGAGCATGCACAGTTTTTGAACCTGTGAAAAAGGTAAAACAGGGGCGCCAATCAGGATAAAATGAATTAAAATAAATAAAAAACAGGGGAATTAGCACTTACCTCCCCATAGAAAATTCAGCATGAAATTTTCTTCAAAAATCATTAATTGTGTACTTCAAAAATGTGAGATGCGTTTCGTGGGATGTGGCCCACTTCCTCAGGCAGTAAAACAGAAGCAACTGTTTTGAATTTGAAGTGAGTGTGGCAAGATTGTTGATGACACTTTTGTTTTAACATCTTCTATGGGTAGATACGTGCAACTTCACATTTTTTATTAATTTGAATTCATTTTATCCTGATTGGCGCCTCCGTTTTATCTGTATCACATACACCATGTCCACTTGTGATGGAAGGGTCTATCCCCGTTTTTCCTGATCTACAGAGAGTGAAATCTTATATATTTCCTGAGGGATGGGTTTCCCCTACTGGATTCAGAGTGGTTGCCTGCTTATGACCCACACTTGTGAGTATATTTCTGCAACTCTTCTTCCCTTTAATCAAAAATACTACACCATAGAGGGGGCTCAATCTTTCCTTTATATCGCACACATTTTATTCCATGGTATCTGCTTGCTTGGCTATAGTTACATGTGTTATGCATTTAACAGACAGTAAGTTTGGAGCAGAAAGTCATTCTGCATACGCGATGTGTGAAAATAATGTGTGTAGTCTATGTGACAATGCTTTGTGAATCAACCTCAAAGCATCTTTGTCCACATTTGGAGCTGCTTTATGAACATGTACGGCCATGTATCAGGTGGTATAGAGCTAATCTGAATTGTGTAAGGAATGGGTGCTGCAATATTTTAATTTGCAGATCTACATTCTGACATGTGACAAACAGAATAGCAACAAATAGGACTGCACATGTTAAAAATTCACAATTCAAACTGAAAATTCTTAGAAATGGCTTCTTATCACAGAGAAACATATTACCTGTTATAAGCCTTTCATGTTGAACGTTTTCATTCTTCTGTAGTATTTTTTCCAAAGGATAAAAAGGTAGATTCTTTTAAGAAGACTTTTTTGTTCAAAGACAAATGTTTATTTTATGAGAATTACTGTCACTTACTAAGATACATTTTACTCCCTTTGAAAACATGACCTCACAGGTTCTGTTTTCAAAACCAGTGTTTGTTCGCAACTGTAATGAAATATAAGTAAATTATCAGCCAGGAAAAGGTGTTGTAAATAGATACATCAAGCGAGGTAGTATTTTTGTAAGGCAAGAATGAGCATTTACAGATCTTAGTGGCTAAAAGAATGGTTTAAAATGTAAATTACAACTGAGATTTAACCATTTACTAGTCCATTGGCAGCATACATTTGAAAAAGCCACATGTTCAAAAGGGCCGAGGATAAAGGTAGTAGAATATCTGTAGTTCTACCTATATTCTACTACATTAATACAGTAAAATATTGGTAATATTTACCAATATTTTACCATGACCTAACCTCTCCCTTCTTTCACACAGAACCTTCCCCTTGTGGTACCTTACCCTAAACCCCCTTTATGGTGCCTAATCCCTCCCCTCCCTGGTGGTGTCTAACCCTTACCCTCCTCCCTTGGTTGTTCCTAACTTTTAACCCCACCGTGGGCAACTAAACTTAACACCCCCCACCCACCCACTTAACCATAACCCCCTCCCCACCTAACCTTAATACCAACATCTTGTTTAAAGGGGCACCCGAATTGCGAATACAAATAGTGGCTACAAATTGTGGCGACAAATAGCAGCTACAAATAGCAGCTAAAAATGTAGCTGCTATAGCGGCTCTACATAGAAAATAGCAGCTACAGATAGCAGTTACAAATGGTAGCCGCTGTTACAGCGGGCACCAGTTTAATACTGTGTGCACCAAGATTTCTGAACAGCTGTTAAAATCAATATGGGAGATACCTGTGTCCTTTTAAGCTTGTGGTGTTTTCAAATGATCCTCATTGACACCCAATGCTTCACACAGTGATGTTGTCTGACCATTTATGGTCAGGCTGGATAGCTATTTTATGTCTGTACAGGCAATTCCTGAGCCAATCCCAAGTCTGTTAGGGGAAAAAGAGATGGTTCAAGTTCGATTTTCTTCACCTGCTATTATTTTCTTTCACAATAATTGGTTTAAGTTTCTCCTACGTGCACCTTTCCTCCAAACTCTGTTTATCTATGTGTCCATAGCAGAAGCCACTGGTACCAACTGCCTGAAACATTTCTTATTATTATTGATTTATAAAGTGCCAAAATAGTCTGTGGTGCTGTACAAACTAAGAAACTGGGGAAATACTACAGACAAATGGTATACACCAAACAAATCACAGAATTGATAACAAAATACAGAATTGGTAATTACAGTAGCAAAAGTAAAGCAATGAATAAAATGTATAATGAATTCCAAGACACAAAAGGGAAGAGAGCCCTGCCAGTGTAAGCTTGAAATCTTTAGGACTGGGGGAGAGATGGGGTAGTATACAATAAACATACCTAAACGTAGTGTGTTGTAGGATATCTAGTAGAAGTGCAACTTGGTCTTAGGACAAAAGGGAAGTGGCCTAAGGCAAAACGTATGCTTGTTGGAAAAAAGTGAGTTTTGAGAGAGCGTTTTAAAGTAACAAAGGTTGGAGAGTGGCAGATGTGTTGTGGAAGGGCATTCCAGAGGAGGGGTGAAGCATGTGCAAAATCTTGTATATGTGAATGCAAAGAGGTCACTCTAAGGCTCAACACACACCATACAATCTTGGTTGTTCAATCTTACCACTTTCATGTAGTATAAGAGCTTATCCAATCAATCATACTAGGTATTTTCAATCTGTTGGCCCTTATACTACATAGATTTGGTAAATCTGTACAACCAAGATTGTATGGTGTGTGTTGAGCTTAAAGGAGGACAAAAGAAGGTCAAGTGCAGATCTAAGATTGCGATTGGGTGGTATCTGGAAACTTTATTTCTATAGCCCCAACAACATATTCCATGATGCTGCACCTAGTGCACAAACATAGAATAATGAGGAGCAAAGATACATGAGCATTTCAACAAACTGCATAATCGGGACAGCCAATGACACAAGCACAAATACATAAAGTTGATGCGTAGTTTGAAAACATTGCTAATACTGGTACATACTATGTTCATTTGATAAAATATACATAATCAGGAAACACTAGAGGATTTCGTCACCATTGCAAGCTTACAAGGGTGACTGAATATACATGTTCATAGCAGAAGCATATAGTGGAATGGCATGACAGTATTCCAAAACCCATGCTGTGTATATTTGTAGAGTTAAAGCAAAAGGATCAGCATTGCTTGCATCTTTAAAAAGAGATTAGTAATGGCTGCATCTATACTTCTCTCATGATGATGTTTATTAAAAATAACAAAACACAGCAAACATCTAATATGCAACTAAATTGTTGTTCGTCTATATCAAGCAGTTTGCCCTTCTTGCACATAACTTTTATATCATCACTAGCCCACAGGTGCTAGCCCTTCCCTCTCTGTGAGATCCCTAGACAGAAAGGCCAAAAGGAGGATGCCAGTGGCATAAATGTAACCTGGATCACAACTTTCTGAGTAAGTTTAAGCAAATATGTTGCAAGAACAAAAAAAACAAGACAAACACTTACATATGGAGAGGGAAGGATCTGGATCCTATAGAGCTTCCCCAGCCACTCGGTGTCCAGGTTTCCCAGCTATCTGCCATTTGAATTTGCCACCTCCGGGAGCCCTCAGAAGGCTCAGGGACCACTGCTCATGTAGTATGGAGCCATTCGTCTTCAGGAGCACTTGGGGACATGAGTGCTCCTGAAGTCTTCTGAAGGTTCCCGAAGGCCAAATACATGCAACAGTGGTGACAGAGTTGGATCAAGGCTTCCCCACTTCAGTTTTACTTTAACACTGCCCTAGTTACCATAAACATAAAACCAGAGATCTCCAACCATCACTATATAAAGACTTGCATGGAGGTGTGTGCATGTGGACTACTTCCTAATTACATTTTTGAAAATGTAAGTATATGATGAACTCTATTCTACTCTGTTGTCATAGTCAAGAGTAAGATGCCTCTACAGACATCCCATAGACACAAATAATAAGTCTGAAGAGGATATAGGGAGCCAGCTTTTGGTTTAAATTTGCAGGGTTTTGCCATATTACAACTGGACCTAAGTGGAAATGAAATTGCTAAATGTGAAATTATTTCAAAATTATAAAAGAAATGCCACTCATCACCTTCACAACCGATGACCAAGTTGTAATGGAAAAAAATAAGAATGCAAAGAAGGGTATTTGAAATATATCACCTCACTTAAGCTCTTCATTTATTGGCAACACAATTAAATTAATAATAATAAACCTGCAGAAAAACAGCTTCAAACTCAAATCCTGCAGGAACATACACATTTATCTTTAAAGAATTAAACACATTAAGAATGAGTTGCGGTATACGTGTATAACATGTTTCTTCTTGGAGATGCAACCAAGCTTAAAATCAGGGACTTTTAAGTTAAAAAAATGTCAAAGGGATGCTACCCCTTGGTGGACACCATACCCATCTTGTAGACATTGTCCTTTGCTTACTCTATCTTACATTCAACTTGTTCTTCTGCAGCCAGAATTCCCTTTTACCACCAGATGCTCCCCTATTGTTTGCCTTAGTGATGAGCTATGTTCTTATCACTGTTAGAGACATAGCCCATGTCCTTGTTATCCCATTTGTGCCAAGAAAACATAGAAATCAATAATGAACAAGATATGCATTTTTAAGGAAACTGGTAAAAAGTAGGAGGCACCCAAAAGTAAAAACATCACTGATGTGTGAGTGCTGCAGTGGTGGGTGCTTGTAGGCCACATGTAGCTAGCTATTGGCCTCAGAACTGCTACACTCGAAATATCCATTAGACTTACCAGATCCACCGCTTCAGCACCCACACTGGCATGAGAACTGGCCTGAGGAAGGGATTTTTCCCTTGAAACACATTGTCCAGCAAAGATTATAAAGATACATACTTCTTGGCTTGATGTCTACTCCTTGAAGGTAGAATTTGAACCTCATTTCTTCTTGTTTTACCTGATAGCCAGTCCAGTCAGTTTTCACCACTCCACATACGAGTTTCCCTACGACTTCTCCCCTGATCTAGATGTCATATCCTTGGCCAGTCCTGAGAGAAAACTTTTGGAGCTGGGACCA
Organism: Hyperolius riggenbachi; assembly: GCF_040937935.1. Lineage (NCBI taxonomy): Eukaryota > Metazoa > Chordata > Amphibia > Anura > Hyperoliidae > Hyperolius > Hyperolius riggenbachi. The sequence continues at coordinate 415,897,736 of NC_090649.1, read as the reverse complement.
GTAAAGTAACTTTAAAGGCCAAGTGGTGACGGTACTTCCCCACGTATTCTGCCAAGTGGTTACCTCCCAGCAACGCGAACTTATGAGTATATGCATATATTCTTTGAAACCCTAACTTTGCAATCTAATGGTATTGCACCAGATTGGGCTCCTGCTATGTTTTTTTCTTTACAAGTTTGTGCCTAAGATATGGGTTTCATTTTAGCCTACCAGAGCTTTTATTTGCTTGTGAGCTAATTAATTGGCAGCTCATTGATTGTCAACTAATAGCTTTGATAGACTCAATTTCCACACAGTAGCTACACAAAGCACAAAAATTGTGGGTCGGTGGAAATGTGAATGATTTTTTTCATATTTTTACAACACAGTACAGACCATTAAAAATAAAAGGGGGTGCTTCCCGTAGTATCTCAAACTACTTTTCTTTTGGATGCCATTTTTAAATGAACTCATTAAATGTAAACCTTGACTCCAAGAACAATGTGGAACAGTTATTTAGCTAAAACACATGCACAAAGTGCTAAACAACATGAAGAATAGATTGAACTTGTTTACTGTGGTTTTTTTTAACAAAGTTACCCTTTAACATTCTGATATTCACTGCAGTGCGCTCCGACTTTCTCGTTCCTAAATCTGACATTTCGTTACAGAAGAGTTTTTAGAGCTGAAAAGTTGGGATTCACTTAATTGCCTAGCAATAAAAATATCAATATGTCATTGGATTCATGCAGAGTGACATTACAGAATTATTGGACCTCCAAAGAGGGGAGAGAAGTGTGCTTAAAAGCAATGACCATCAACAAATATCAACAGCTTGCTTCCTTAAAAAAAAAAAAGTCTGTGGAAAAAAGGCCTTGTTTCACTTACCGTATCACACAAAATGTTTTCAGAAGCTCATCAAAGATGTTTGATAAAGTGTAGGTGAGTGAAGTAAATAAAAAAGGAAACAGCCTTGACATAGCGGATATTCAGAGGATGAAAGAGAAGCATCTTAATTACATTTATGCTCAGTACACTGTGAACCTGAACTAAAATCTCATCCAATTAACTCTTATAATTAGCACAGACAATGCTATGCTATTTAATTAATAAAAGTGTATATTTTCAACTTTATTTTATTTTCTATTAAAGGAAATGTGTAGTGATGCAAAATAGTTGTTTTCCTACAGTGCAACACTATGGGTCATTGCTTTACTGCCTGTCCCCAATCGACCCAGTTCTTCCATCCTTTCCGATTGATACTTTCAATCCATATTCCGTCAAAATCGACTGAAAATCAATCTGACACTTTGGTGGAATCGATTGCATGGGGAAATCTATACGTGTATGGGCACCTTTACTCTTATAGTAAAGGAGTCTCTGGCACTAGAGCTCCCAAACCTACTAACGTAAGGTGCCCATACACTTATAGATGGACACCTGATTTGAACAAAAGATTGATGCTTTGCAATCTGATTGGAGAGGGATCTATTCCTGTCACACACTACACATAGATTGTTAATAGATTTCAGCATGAAATGTATAAATATCTATTATTTACTTTTCATATAGTGCTGAGATCTTCTGCAGCACTTTACAGAGTACATAGTCTTGTTACTAACTGTCCCTCAGAGGGGTTCCCAATGTAATCCCCACTATAGCCATGCCTATGTATGTATCATGTAGTGTATGTTGTAGTCTAGGGCCAATTTAGGGGGAAGCCAATTGACTTTATCTGTATGTTTTTTACGACTGTAGGAAACCGAAGTGCCTGGGGAAAACCCACAGAGACACGGGGAGACATATGAACTCTGTGAAGATGGTGCCCTGGCTGGGTTTCAAACCAGGGACCCAGAGCTGCAAGACAAGAGTGCTAACCACTACGTCACTGTCCTGCCCACGATAAAACCACTAGGTTGCCCTTTTGTCACCCCCCCCCCCCCTGACAGTATTGAATCCCCAGGGCTATAACACTACCAGATGCCCGCCTAGCTAATAGTGCTCCCCTAGGGCCCCTGCATATTACACAAGGCAGCAGAGTGCACTTACCTATCTGGTCAGCACCCTCCCTCCAGTCTGTGTCCTTCCAGCTTCATCTCCCTAGCACCTGTTTTCTGTCACCTGTTGGCATGGATGTACTCATGTAAAATGCTGGTGGGTCTGGGCACTTTTAGTGATTCAAAAAAAGAAAAAACGCACGTAGTATGTCATCATTTCCTGAGTAGCAAACCGAAAAGTGAAAGAAAAAAAAATCTTTTTTATCACCAGTTCTAAAAGATAAGTGAAAAAATGCAAAAAACTAATTGTCATTATTCTAACAAAGATGCACCTCAGTTTATATCATCAACTTCTGAATATTTCACACATTTCCACCACTCATTACTCAATCAAACGGAGCATTGCTTTTCAGCGCTGCTAGATTTGGGCGCAGCCTGCGCCTCCATAGACTTCAATAGGAATCACTGCTATTGAAGCGCTCAGTGAGTAACGTCGGCTCCGTCAGAAGACGGAGCCGAGGTTGCTTAAAAACATAATAATTCGGCCTCCAGCATTCGCTGGAAGCTGAATTATTTCATTCCCCCACTATCCATGGCAGCCTGGAGGGGGAATAGTAATTAAATCGGCCCAGACTTGTGCAGAAGCAGGATCAGCCATATACCGCTGTATCCTGTGCCCAATTCTACCGGCGCCGATTTCAAATGTACTCCAATCAAAATATACAACAACTAGGATACAGAGGTGCTAAAATATTTGTCAGATTTAATGATTGGGGGGTTTCTGGGTACTCTGGTTTTCAATTACATATCCACAAACATTAGTAGTGTAGTTGGCTTGTTACCAAATGTGGCCCTTATGTGTGACAGGGACATTAGACTGTAATAAAAGGTAGACATTAGAGATGCTCATTCAGATTCAGCGGAAATGAAATTTCTGATTGGAAATCGGAAACTGTAAATCAGAATTCTTCGGAACACTGCACTAACGCAACGCGGTAATTTTAGCCTAGTCATAGAACTCGGAAGCATGGGACCAATCAGAGAATGCAGAGTCAACTCAGAAGTAATTGGTCAATCAAAAAATGCAAAAAATGACCAAAAAAAGACTCCTCGGAAATAAAAAAATGAAAAACGGAAATCTGTGGAGTTGGTAATTGGAATTGGTGGAAATTGGATTTTCCACAGATTTTTTCCACGGATTCGGAAATTAGCTGTCATTTGTCTAAGCACTATCTATACTTTTCCTTGCCCTTTGCAATTCAGTCACCAATTGAACGTGTTTGGACGTGGACATGTTTAAATCCAGACTGAAAACCCACCTGCTCAGTTTGGCATTTGCGGAAATATAACTTTTGTTGTGTGAATACTTCATCCTACTACCAATTACTGAATCTGAGAGAGCCTAAGCGCTTTGAGTCCTATGGGAGAAAAGCGCTATAGAAATGTTATTGTATTGTATTATTGTATTGTAATTGTGAGTAGGAGTATTTGAAGTAAATAAAGTAGGGATATTTGATTACAGCTGAGATTTGGTTTCTGAAGCTCAGTCTACCATCAGGAGATGGACTTGCCCAACACTTGACAGAACTGTCAGATTTACGCTACCAATTGTAAGTGAAAGTGAAATTGGGAAAAAGTAATTTAAAGTGAGTTTCACTCTGGGAGAAATGTACATTTTATTTGTATGTATTTTAAATTTAACATTTTTTTGTGATAGTTGTCCATTAATGTAAATGATAAATCTACAAATTCGATCTTCTCAACAACAGTCTAACAAAGTAATTCTACTAAATATTTAGTAAGGTCCAATTATGGTGGGGCATCCATGCGCCAAAAGGATAACATATTCTAAAACATTTAAAATGAGAGGAGGCAAAGGTGCAAAGCTTTGCACCAGACTTATTTGAGTTTTATGCTCCATTTCTATTGCCTGATGAAGCCGGCGAAACGCGTTGCACTTGCACTTTTTGGAGTATATAAATACATTTTTGTTGTTTTGAATATACACAACACTCATGTGTGTCTGCTTGGAGGAGGTAAGTCCACCTCTGGCTCCTCTCATTTTAAACGTTTGAGAATATTTTATCCTTTGGGCTCCTCTGTTAGTTTACACAGTTCCTGAGTCCACCCTTGGTGGAGGGGTGTTGCCCCTTATTTCCTATCTACAGAGAGCGACTTCTTAATCCTGAGTGGGGACAGGTCTAATCTCCTCACTTGCTGATATAGTGGTTACTTGGACGGTAACCCATGTTTGTGAGTATAAAAAGATACTTACTTGTCAAATCCACATACCAGTACATACTACACTATATTGGGCTCTCGGTGTCTCTATTCTGTGGGGCATCCATGTTTGTTCATGTAATAAGAGGTTTTGCACGTTAGTTGTGTCTTACTACTAATCTTATTGGAGTGCTTTATTATTATTTTGGTCACCCTTCCTGTTTGTCTAATTAATGCCACTACACTAGTTGTGTATCTGTCTACCAATAATAAATCAATTATCACATCCTGTTTTCCTCATTGCTCTATGACTCTCTGACTACTGACTCTTTGTTAATGGCAAAATCACAGGTCAAGTAGAAGTAAAATAGTGATATTTTTTTTATCCATAACAAGAAAAAAGAATTTTTTCTCAAAATATATATACCGGTATAATTTGGGGGATTTGATAATACTGACATATGACCTACTGATTTATGCAAAACATTTTACGTGACTGCAGGTCTGCTTTAACGACTTTAAGCCAAGCTTTTAAAAGTAAAATCCTGTCTCTGTGAGAACTTTCACACATTTCGTACTCCGTGGGAATTAGTATCATTAAAAACAAGTTTGAAAAGGCTATCACAAATTAATATAAGAAAATGCATTTAGAATTCAAGATACATTAATCGTGTAAACAAAACTACCAATGACACATTTAACGGGCTCAGTAGTATCATAGCAACAACTTTGTCACCGTAGTAGCTGTTTATTCCTTGAGTTTCCTATCATACACAGGTATTGTTTTAAGTGCATTTAGAGGAGCTTTTAAACTGATGAAAATAATGGCTAAGATGAAGTTGTTGATTTTTTGTCTCTTTTTAGAATTCATTTAATGTCTGCATTTGCTGTTCAGTGCCTTTTTCTGCTTTTGGAAGATGCTTTTAGCTTTTGACACATAAAAAGATGTATATGAAAAATAGCATTAAATATGACTTTAACAGAACAGCTGTTAATAGACCTTGCAAAATGTACAAGTTTTAAATAAAGACTAAAAGGTACAACCTTTATTCTGTCCGATTCTTCAACAGGTTTAATTTAGATATATGCCATTTTCTTTTACTCGAGATAATTTTCCTAAAATTTCCACTTACCCAGTGTGTGTTTCTTGTTTGCTTGTTTTTGTTTTGTTTTGTTTTAAATAAATCATAGATTTATTGTGCTTTACTCCAGATTTGAGGATCTCAGACATTTTAGAGCCTCTTATCAAACAAATAGGGTTCACACAAATTGCAACAAAAAAAGTTTCACACCTACAGCAGTGTTTCTTAAAGAGATTCTGAAGTCTCATTAAAATCATGTTTTATAGCAAAACTGTCTTTAACATGATTGCCCTAACTAAAACGCTGCATCCCTGCGGCTGAAATCTAACTAAATCCCCCCAAATTCCCCGGGGCACACTGCGGGGAGCGCTTCCGTGAGAGGCAGAGTTTTCAGGTGCAGCTCTGCCTCTATACGTGTCTAACAGCACGTATCGCCACCTCCGCCCGCCCCTCTCAGTCTTCCTTCACTGAGAGGGGCGGGGGAGAGGCGCACTGATTGACGCGTGTTGAGGCAGAGCTGCAGCTGAAAGCTCTGCCTCTCACGGAAGCGCACAGGGCAGCAAAATCCACAACCAAGAAAGTTGTGGATTTTGTGAGGGAGAGTTAGGGGGGATTTAGTTAGATTTCAGCCGTGGGGATGCAGCGTTTTAGCTAGGGCAATCATGTTAAAGACATTTTTAATATAAAAACTTGATTTTAATGAGACTTCAGAGTCTCTTTAAATGCCAGTCAATGGACTTATGACAGGCCACACGCAAGTGTCTGGTGATCCATAGCTAAGAATTGTCAGGATCATGTTACTCAATACAGTTAAAAGAAAAGCCCTGCAAATAACACAGATATCAGTTTTCATTTTGTGCTATACCTGAGTAAAACAACAACAAAATATTTTCATTAAATATAATTTACTATTATTTTAACCAACAACATGCTCCTGAGTGTGGCTCAGAGTTTATTAATAGTGCCAAGAGCAGTAACCCCAAACCACACTTGTAGGCACCAATAGGAGGGCCATATGCAGAGAACACAGATGGGGGTGTACAATTCACCTACCCAGGATCCAGCTATATCCGATCCGTCTTTATACTCCGCCTCTATGGTGCCAGTGATATCTGTCATATGATAACAAATGGCACTCACACCATAGATACCTAGGAGGAGAGGATAAGGATGGGTCCCATGCAATGCTGCTTGCAAATTTTCACCAAAGTCATTTTCACATCAAAAATTTAACTTTCGATTTTGTGACTTTTTTACGGAAAATATCTTGTATTCTCTGTAATAGCTTTTACCATGAAAAAAAATGTGAAAAGCATGACAATGGCCTCAATTCACTAAGCAGTTTAGACTAGTCTACTGTTGGTTCTTAGTCCACTGATGGTTTGGTCAGTTACATCAAAGGGGAATTCACTATCACCAAATGTTTTAGACCTGTTTTTAGACCTGGTCTAAAACATTCGGTAATTAGGTCGGTAAAGCAGGGGGAATGTTCAAAAGATGCAATTCACAAATGAGTAACTATAACTGACATCCTTCTCCTCTAATAAGCTCTCCTCTGGATACAATTAAACTCCTACACAATTAATTCAAAAGGTTCCATTCTCACGTCTAAAATACCTCAGAGAAATACTTTACCCACAGAAATCAGCTGGTCTAATCTCTGTCAGAAAAAGTGGGTGTAGTTACTCCTTGTTTGCCTTTGTGAATTGTGTAATTACTGAATGATACTGTAGACCAGGTCTAAAAACAGGTCTAAGACATTTCACCAAACCATCAGTACACTAAAAACCATCTGTAGACTAGTCTAAACTGCTTAGCGAATTGAGGCCAATGCAGAAAAACAACATTTTTTACCACAACACTTTGTATTGCGAAAACTCACAAAAAGCACAAAAAATGTGTTTATAACTGAACAAATTATCAATGGAATTTTTGCTGGAAATCGAATTTAACATTATTTTTGTGAAAATTAAATTAGTAAAAAGAATATTGGCATTTTCACTCAGCACTGTTCCCATGACCAAAGTGTGGAGCTAAATAATGGTGAGCATGGGGTGGATTGTGTTAGGAGTAGCTTGGGGTGGTTAGTGTCAGGCATAGATAGGGGATGGTTTTTGTTAGGCATAGATAGGGCAAGGTTCATGTGGGAGTTAGGGTACAAGGGGGCTTAACCACATAATGACAAGCAGACTTATGAAAACTTACTGCTAGAGCCTCTTAATGGCTCCAGGATGTTTTTATAAGTCAAACAGTGCTGCCGCCGCTGTGCGCGTGCACATGCGCACGTGTGCGTTCCTGAGCATGCACGTGCGTTCCAGCGAGCGTGCCGTGCACGTGAAATTCGTGGAAAAAAAATCCATAGAAAAAATACACCTTTATTTCCAAATAATAAATTGTCACCATACTTTGTACTAGGGACATAATTAAAATCTTGTGATAACCAGGACAACTAGACAGGTACAATGTGTGGGTTTTATGCACAGTAGCAGTGTTTATATTAACTATAGGGCATGAAATTGGAGAAATAGTGTATTTTTTTCATTTTTTTTATTGGTTTTCCCTTTAAAATGCATAGAAAATAAAGTAATTACTGAAAACAAATATCAACCTCAAATAGCCTAACTGATGGTGAAAAAAACAAGATATAGATCATTTCATTGTGATTAGTAGTGATTAAGCTATTGGCAAATGAAAGGGATGAGAACTAAAAGGTGAAAATCGCTCTTGTCCTATAACCGCTTTGGGGTGAAGTGGTTAATAGAATAGCGGTAAAATAACTGATATTCTTCTATAGCAGATTGTAAAATATCAGTAAAGTTAAACATATTATTTTATAGTAGATATTAGAATATTGGTAACATTACCAATATTCTACTAAAGCGTATAGTAGTATATCCATAAATTACTGTAAGTATATTCTACTACCCCTATTTCATGCTTATTTTTCCTCAAGCTTTTTTTGCTTAGCTAGGTACCCTCTGGCTACCTATACTGGGAGGAACACTGGCAACCTATCTAGAACTCTCTGGCTACTTATACTAGGGGGGGGGGGGGGTATGTGGCTACCATACTAGTGGTCTGATTATTAAGTCATTTTAAATTCAGAAATACTAAAACAATTTTACAGAGGTAGCCATAGATTATTCCCTTAGTATCTATAACTGGTTACATCTCATTTGTGTCTGTTTACTACAGTGTTCTCATTGTTGGATCTTAATTAATTGCATTCTGCACTATTCTCATAACTGCTTGTTCAAATCTCATCTTGGCTTACTATTATTATTGTGGGGTGCCCCTTACAGTATCATGATCCAGAAACTCTGGGGCTTATTCTAGTTGCCTTTGGACTTTTAGGAGGGGATTAAAAAAATTAAAAATAATGATTTTTACTTGGTTTTGCTATTATTCACAGACATGAAGTGGCAGGATTTACCCTTCCATGATGTTGATCATAGAGATTGTTGGGGCAGTAAAACCTTTTTTTACCTTATTTTTTTTCATAAGTGATTCTTTTTTGACACGTGTAATCTCACTTATGTCCAAAAAATTGTTTTAATAAAGAAGAACTTTTTCAGTGGTGCCTGCAATATCACAGCATTGTTTTTCTTCCCTATGGTTCCCTTCATCTTACTTCATAACAGAGTTTGTTTTCCTTGTTAAGATACTGTGATTTCATGGTGCGCTTTCTTATTTGTTGTCAAGTCAAGAATGTGACAAGACAGTTTGCCAAGAAGGGCGACTTCATTGCCCCACCACCTTGCAAGGTGTCCCCCCTCACCCCCCCCCCCCCCCCAACACACACACACACATTTTTATACAAATTTTCACATTTGGGCCTTGATTCACTAACCAGCACTAAGCCGGTTAGTGTGCCTTATCACTTAGTGGGCACAAACTACAGCGCTAACCTTGTCTGAGGTTAGTGCGCCGTATCTGAGGTTAGTGTGCCTTATCTGAGTTAGTGTGCCTTATCTGAGGTTAGTGTGCCTTATCTGAGGTTAGTGTGCCTTATCTGAGGTTAGTGTGCCTTATCTGAGTTAGTGTGCCTTATCTGAGGTTAGTGTGCCTTATCTGAGGTTAGTGTGCCTTATCTGAACTTAGTGCCCCTTAAGTAGCTTTGTGCAGACTAAAAGATGCACAAAGCTACATCGTGCACTGCACCGCGCACAGCACGCACAGCGTAATGCGTCAATTTTTGTGCGTGGTGCGACGATAACGTCACACTCGCTATACTGCATATGATGCGACCATAAGGTCGCATAGGATGCGATGATAACGGTGCACTGATGTGCTATTTAGGTTGCATCCTATGCGACCTTAACCCTTCTGGCGGTATGAAAAATTCCGCCAGGAGGCAGCGCGGCAGTTTTTTTTTTTTTTTTTTAAATCATGTAGCGAGCCCAGGGCTCAGCGGCATCTCCCCGCCCTCTTCGATCGCCTTCGGCGATCTCCGATCAGGAAATCCCGCTCAAAGAACGGGATTTCCTGGAGGGCTTCCCCGTCGCCATGGCGACGGGGTGGGATGACGTCACCGACGTCAGCGACGTCGCGACGTCATTGGGAGTCCCGATCCACCCCTCGGTGCTGCCTGGCACTGATTGGCCAGGCAGCGCACGGGGTCTGGGGGGGGGGGCCCACGCGCCGCAACGGATAGCGGCGATCGGGCGCAGGCCGGCGGCGATCAGTGTGCTGGCGCAGCTAGCAAAGTGCTAGCTGCGTCCAGCAAAAAAAAATTAAGAAAATTGGCCCAGCAGGGCCGGAGAAAACCTCCTGCGCGGCTTACCCCGAACTACGTTCGGGGTTACCGCCAGGAAGGTTAAAGGGATACTGTAAGGTGGTCGGGGGAAAACGAGTTGAAGTTACCCGCGGCTTCTAATGGTCCCCCGCAGACATCCTGTGCCCGCGCAGCCACTCACCGATGCTCCGGCCCCGCCTCCGGTTCACTTCTGGAATTTCAGACTTTAAAGTCTGAAATCCACTGTGCCTGCATTGCCGTGTCCTCACTCCCGCTGATGTCACCAGGAGAATACTGCGCAGACCCAGTATGGTCTGTGCCTGCGCCGTACACTCTCGGTGACATCAGGGGAATCGAGGACACGGAAACGCAGGCGCAGTGGTTTTCAAACTTTAAAGTCTGAAATTCCAGAAGTGAACTGGAGGCGGGGCCGGAGCATTGGGGAGTGGCTGCGCAGGCACAGAATGTCTGCGGGGGACCATTAGAAGCCCCGGGTAACTTCAACTCATTTTTCCCCGACCACCCTACAGTATCCCTTTAAGGTCGCATCATGTACAGTATAGTGGTGTTATCGTGCAGTGCGCGATGTAGCTTTGTGCATCTTTTAGTGTGCGTAAAGCTACTTAATGGGGAAGGGTGGGAGTGGGTGGGAGGATCCGAGCTCTGAGGACGGTCTGCTGGATTGGTTGATACAGAAATTTAAATGTGATTGGTTACTTGCACACCATGCTATGTATATAAAGAGCTTTGTAAGTCAGTGTAAACTTGATGGCTAACAGCTCAGCTTGATAAAGGGGCGGCTGCCCTGAAACGTTGTTATGACACCTGTTATGTGCCAATAAAAGAGCATATATATTTACGTTGATGGTGCCGGACTCATCTTTAATACTAAAGCTACTTAAGGGGCACTAAGTTCAAATAAGGCACACCAACCTCCGATAAGGCACACTAACGTCAGATAAGGCACACTAACTCAGATAAGGCACACTAACCTCAGATAAGGCACACTAACTCAGATAAGGCACACTAACCGGCTTAGCGCCGATTAGTGAATCAAGCCCTTGGAATGCAAACATTTGCATCTCCATTGACTTGCATTATATGTGTGTTGAGTGTTCATTACGGAAAAAAAACAACATACATGTAGGCCATTTTGTTTGCAAAAAATTCTGATGCGAAAATTCACACAACAAACCATGTCAAATGTAATGCCATTGCATTACAGTGCGGTGAATGCAAATCCACAAAAATAGAAAACACACACATATTCTCTCATGTGGGAAGGAGGTCTTAAATACAGAAATAACTAAATTGAATCTGCTGCTTCTTGCAGTGGCAGTGACACATAGCAAAATAATAATTCAAAAAACATTTTCTAAATCTGTAAAAAATGAAAGCAAAAAATGGCAATTCACAGATGTTTGTATGTCTTTAGCATTGTCTTCTTGATCACTAACAGTACAGTAAAATGACCCCCTTATCCCCCAGGAGGTCCCCCACTATCACCCCTTCCATGGGAAGATGAGATTTCCTCAATCTAATTATATACATCTTAGCTTACAAAAATGCGTTGTATAGAGCACACGTAATGAACAATGCTATGCTACTGAATACATTTCTAACACACACACGCACGCACAAACACACGTCATAAAAAAACAACAAAAAAACTCTGATTTGTAGTGACCAATGAGAAATAAGAAAAATCAGCTGTTAACAAGCAAGTGAGGTCAGATAAGTAACTGCTGATTTGCAACTAGCTGCTGCGGTTTACTGCACCCCACTGCCTGCTATACCATCTTTTTAAATTAAACCCCATGAGGCATTTTAATTACAAGAAGATTAGTATATATTTGTAATTGCAAATAAATGAAGATATAAATAATAGTAAAGTGAGATTTATTAATAATAGCACTAATACTTCTTTCAAATTAACTCTCAGTTTGCTATCTGCAGAGTTATTAATGAAAAACAAATTGAACAGCATATTAGATAAGCGATAGCTGTAATCTTAATTTTAAAGGATCCTTGTAAATGTGATCTTTTTAATTTTAAGATTGGAGAGCTAAGCCACCACTTGTGATGTTGATTAAATCAGGACTTATGATGATTCAAGAGATCAGAAAAAAAATCACCTCATATGCTTTTGATAAGTATTTATATGATTAACCATCTAAGGGATATAAAAAAAAGAAACTGAGTGTGCTACTAAATTTGAGTTATTTATTTGATTATTTGATTATTTTCACTTAGTGGGATGCTAATTTAGGCTTACTAAATTCAAACTCTTTTCACAAATGTTATCTTAGTATTTTATAAGGACTAAGTGGCAGAGCTTGATTTTATCTATGTGTATGTTTCTTGATTCACCATTGTCTTATAAATCATATTTAAAGGGAACTGAGCTTCATTTTAGCTCCCTGGGAAGCTCAATAGCAAATACAAAATGCATGCTAAAAATGTGGCTCATTAATAAAAAAAACCTTTCATTTTACCTCATATTTTTGCATTTAGGGTTTAATTACAGGCAGTATTCTACTTCTTCAGTCCTCAACTGCGTCACAAGCAGCAGAAAATGGAAGGCAGGTAAGGACTCTTTTAATTAATTGCCCACACGCTAAGAGCAAACAAACGCATTAAGCATTAGGGAGGGGGGAGGAGGGAAAAGACTGTGCTTCAAACAGATAAGATAGGTCCCTCTTGATGAACTTGATGAACTTCACACCAACCCTGGATAATGGCAGTGAAAAGGGAGCAGGGGGTTAACTTCTCAAACATGGCAGCCCTTTCAGCTATCTGAAACCAAGAGCTGCTAAGGTCCCTTTAAAATGTCTGCCCTTATACTATTCATTTTTGTAAATTCCCTATTTTAACCATGGTAGGTACAGTCATACGTCTGAGGCACTTCCTACAGCTCTGCAGGCGGTAAGTATGATGGCCCCATGTTACAAACTAATATAACAACACTTTATTACTCACTCACAAAACTGGAAAGTGCATTTCTTTATTTGTAGTGGTCCTCTGTGTAAAAGAGAGGAGTAACCAGAGCACTCATGTCAACACAACTTCTACAACCCCCTCAAAAAATATGTATGACCATTTCATTATTTATTATTTAGATATGGTTCAGAAATAAGCAGAGGATGTGGAAAATCGACTTTGATGCATAATGAGTCTAGAAGTTTGGACTTTGGAACTGGAATAATGTATTTTAAATAATAAGGTTAACATGTAAGATGCAATAGTCTAAAATAACCAAACAGTGTCTGTAATCAACATTCAACAGTTTCAGAAAGTAAGAACATAGTATCAAAAGAAAAAAATACCTTTTAGCCAGACACCCTTTTCTGTTCTACAAGACATTCCATCACCCCCACAGAGTAACTGCTTAAGTTTTGAACTGAACTGAAGTTACGTTGTGGGAGCAATACAGTAAAATGTCTTCCATTTCCAGTGTCCAGGTAGAAGCTATATCTTTTTCTTTAGTTATGTCATGATACGGATAAATAGGAATGTAAAAAATAATACCAACAAAATACATGCTTGTCCAGGAATTCCCACTTTCATTAATGTTGTTTAATGGTAACCTATTTTAGAAGTTTTTGAATCATTTCTTTTAACTACTTAGTTGAGTTTACACTTTGATTAGAAGCACATCACATTGGCTGTCATTTTAATAAAAACTGGCATACTCAAGAAGATAAGAAGAAAACATTTAAGGCTTTCAGTTAATTCTTCACGCCCTTCTTTGGTAGTAGAGAAGTGAAGACGTTCTCATCATAAAATGTGCATCTGTGTGTGATAAAGGCTTTGTCATTTCCTGTGAAGAAGTAATTCCCACTGGGATGTCTATATGTGCCTTTGGGTGGCCTGAATCTTTGATTTTTTTTCTACCTGAGTATGTTACAGTTTCTTTCTATTCTTGATCATCTCACTAGGGTGCCTCTGGTTTTCTCCTCACTACTGGAGACATTTAGATTCTTTGCTGAGGATTATTTAGCCCTTGGAAAGATTTTCAATGCATCAAGCTGCCCTTTTCCTCCTAAGTAACCAGTATCAGACTGAAGCTAGAGGTAGTCTCCACATGCTCTTTCATGGCTGCCCTATATTTTTTATGACGGTAATATGTGTGTATGTGTGTGTGTGTGTGTGTGTGTGTGTGTGTGTGTGTGTGTGTGTGTGTGTGTGTCCTATACCCTCACCTATACCATCGCCATGCCTAAAAACCCCAAAAACCCCCATACTGATGCTAATGTTTTGCTTTGGCAATGTTAAATGTATTTGGTTGTGCCAATAAAGGTTTTTTTAGATTTGAATTGGAGGAAATTCTTTGTTGCTATTAGAGGTAAAACACAGGTTTAAATCAGACTTGTCCTTAAGGCATATTAAAGAAGTTTGACATTAGTTGTAGCTTCATGTAGCAGTCATGTTTACCAGAGTTTGTTTCCATCATTACTCTTTTCCAATTCTTTCCCATGGGTGATTTATACTGATTTTCTTTCCTTCTACATTCACACAGTTGCATCTAGAAATGGCCCAAACGGTTCGCCGGTGAACGGTTCCCGGCAAACTTCCGGCATTTGCGATCGCGGAGAACTGCAAACTTTTCCGGAAGTTCAGTTCGCCCCCATAGTGCACCATTAGGGTCAACTTTGACCCTCTACATCACAGTCAGCAGGCACATTGTAGCCAATCAGGCTACACTCACTACTGGAGCCACTCCTCCCCCTTATAAAAGGCAGGCCGCGCTGGCCATTATACTCACTCGTGTGTCTGCAATAGTGAGAGAAGGGAAAGCTGCTGCAGACTCTGCCATAGGGAAAGATTAGTTAGGTTCTTGTAGGCTTCTTAGCTTGCTCCTTGCTGATTCTTATTGCTAAAAAAAGCACCTACAACAGCTCTTTTGAGAGTTAATCTTGTTCTTGTGATCTATTTTTTTTTTCTGTGTGTTCCACTGACACTTGTGTTGCACAGACAGCCTTGATAATTCATATTGTGTGTGTGCCACTGCCAGGCCTAGCACATTCAGTGACTACCTGTGTGTGTGACAGGTACACATAGTAATACCCATTACTGAATATACCTACCTACCTGTTGTTCACAGTGCACCCACCTACCTACTAGTGTTGGGCGAACAGTGTTCGCCACTGTTCGGGTTCTGCAGAACATCACCCTGTTCGGGTGATGTTCGAGTTCGGCCGAACACCTGATGGTGTTCGGCCTTTTAAGTGCGGGTTCGCCCCGAACTACTAATTGGCCGCCGAACAGGGCCGAACAGGGCCCCTGTTCGGCCGAACAGGGCCCTGTTCGGCCGAATACTGCCCCCCTATGGGGTCGCAGGCATAAGGGGGGAGCATGCCCCGATCGCGGGGGGGGGGGGTCGGAAATTCCCCCCACCCCCTCCACTAGCGCTCCCCCCTCTGCCCACTTCCCCATACAAAAGTTTCAGTAAGTACTGGTCCGGCGGTAGTGGGTGGCTGGCAGTGGGCGGCACTGTGAAGTGAGTGACTGAGGAGGAGGAGTCCGGAGAGTGACGCGTTGAGGGAGGCCGGGCAGCGGGCGGTTCAGCAGTAGTAGGATACTACTGCTGAACCGCCCGCTGCCCGGCCTCCCTCAACGCGTCACTCTCCGGACTCCTCCTCCTCAGTCACTCACTTCACAGTGCCGCCCACTGCCAGCCACCCACTACCGCCGGACCAGTACTTACTGAAACTTTTGTATGGGGAAGCGGGCAGAGGGGGGAGCGCTAGTGGAGGGGGTGGGGGGAATTTCCGACCCCCCCCCCCCCCCCGCGATCGGGGCATGCTCCCCCCTTATGCCTGCGACCCCATAGGGCCCCCAAAAGCGGGATGTTCGGGGAGTTCGGGGTTCGGCCCGAACATGCCGAACATTGCGGCCATGTTCGGCGAACTTTCCCGAACCCGAACATCCAGGTGTTCGCCCAACACTACTACCTACGTGTGTGCACGCAGAGTCACTCTGCCTGTCCGGTATCTGTCTGTGTGTGACAGGTGCACATTGTAATACTCATCACTGCATATACCTACCTACCTGTTGTTCACAGTGCACCCACCTACCTACGTGAGTGCACGCAGAGTCACTCTGCCTTTCCGGTTTCTGTCTGTGTGTGACAGGTGCACATTGTAATACTCATCACTGCATATACCTACCTGTTGTGTTGAGTGCACCCACCTCATCACTGCATATACCTACATGTTGTGTTGAGTGCATCCACCTCATCACTGCATATACCTACCTGTTGTTTTAAGTGCACCCACCTCATCACTGCATATACCTACCTGTTGTGTTGAGGGCACCCACCTCATCACTGCATATACCTACCTGTTGTGTTCAGTGCACCCACCTCATCACTGCATATACCTACCTGTTGTGTTGAGCGAACCCACCTCATCACTGCATATACCTACCTGTTGTGTTGAGTGCATCCACCTCATCACAGCATATACCTACCTGTTGTGTTCAGTGCACCCACCTACCTTCGTGAGTGCACGCAGTGTGATATAACACTCTGTGCATACCTGTAAACTGCACCTGTGTGACTGCACATTGTATTAGTCAAGTCAGTGCATACCTTTCACTTCATCCCCCCCCCCACGATATGGACAAAACGGACAAAACAGTTAGAGGAAGAGGTAGAGGGAGACCCAGAGGAACGGAACCCGGCAGGTCTGTGCGAGGTCGTGTTGATGTGATTTTGTGCGGCCCTGGCCCAATGTACAGTGCTCAAAAGAAGGCACGTGACATCAACTTCCAAGGTTGTTAGGACGTGGTTGACTATTTAACACAGAACCCCTCATCTTCTGCAGCCACCAGCGCTACTACAAGCACCACATCCGCTGCATTTGACACTTCGCAGTAGTTATTTGGTGGTGAATTAACTGATTCACAGCCATTATTGTTACAACAAGATGAAGGCACTAAGCAAGTTACACCACCTCATATGTGTGAGTTAGGTGACACTATGGACGTAACGTGTGAGGAGGAGGAGGATGAAGTACCTGCTGTTGGTGCAGTTTTGGAGGTGTCTGAGGCAAGTGAAGCTGTGGAGGGTGATTATGATGATGATGATGATACGGATGTCACGTGGGATCCTAAGAGACAAGCTGACCAAGGGGACAGTTCAGAGGGGGTTCAGAGAGGAGTAAGAGGAGACGAGTTCCTGAAAGAAGCAGGGGGAGCTCGTCGTCAGAAAAATCTGGTGGCAGTGTCTGGAGCTATGTATCGCCACCTATGTACAGCCAGCCAACATGCACTTCAACGTCAATTTTTTAATGTGTCTGCCTCTAATCGGAGCAATGCCATCTGAACTCTCTGCCTCCAAAAATTGAGCCGTGGAAAGGCCAACACCCACGTAGGGACAACTGCCTTATGAAGGCACATGGAGAAAAGGCCCAAACTGCAATGGGAAGAGAACCTGCGCAAAAGCAGCACACAAAAAGAAAAGCCACCCTCCTTCTACTCTTCCTCTTTCAGGTGCATCATCTTCAGCCTCTTTCTCCCTTGCACCTTCACAGCCATCCTCCTCCATGACTCCTCTCACCTTGAGCAGTTCCTGCTCCTCTGCCCACAGCAGCCACGTGTTCATGAAGGAAATCTTTAAGCAGAAGAAGACAATTTCTGCCAGTCACCCCCTTGCCCGGCATCTGACAGCTAGCGTGGCGGAACTGTTAGCTCGCCAGCTGTTACCATACCAGCTGGTGGACTCTCAGACCTTCCGTAAATTTGTGGCCATTGGGACACCGCAGAGGAAGATGCCAGGCTGCAATTATTTCTCTAAAAAGGCGATACCCAAACTGTACCATGAAGTTGAGAGGCAAGTGGTGTCATTTCTGCACACAGCGTTGGGTCAAGAGTCCATCTGACCACGGATGCCTGGTCTGCCAAGCACGGTCAGGGCAGGTACACTACGTACACAGCCCATTGGGTCAACCTGGTGACCGATGGCAAGCAGGGAGTATGTTGCTGTGCAGTGTACCAACTTGTGAAACCTCCACGGCTTGCAGGCAGGCCTCCTTCCACCTCCTCTCCGCCTGCTACATCCTCTTCGCTGTTGTCATCCTCCTCCTCCTTTTTGGCTGGTGCCGCGATCTCCTCTCCAGCTACACAGCCCCATCTCCCCAGGGCCTATGCTGCATGCCATGTACGACGGTGTCACGCCATCTTAGACATGTCTTGCCTTAAAATGGAGAGTCACATTGGAGCAGCTCTCCTGGCTGCTCTTAACAAACAGGTGGATCACTGGCTGACCCCGCACCAGCTGGAGATCAGCAACGTGGTGTGTGACAACGGCAGCAATCTCCTTTCCGCTTTGAATTTGGTAAAGCTGACACATGTACCCTGCATGGCACATGTGCTGAATCTAGTCATTCAAAAATTTGTGTACCCAGACCTAGAGGATGTCCTAAAGCAGGCCATGAAGTTGTGTGGGCAATTCAGGTGGTCTTACATGGCCATGGCACGCTTTGCGGACATTCAGCGGAGAAACAACTTGCCGGTGAGATGCTTGATATGTGATAGCCCGACTCACTGGAATTTAGATGGGGATGTTCTGGCCCAACAACTGGAATCTGATGCGAAATGCATGCAGGCTCATGCGGCCATTTGAGGAGGTGACCAGCCTGGTGAGTAGCAGTGAAGGCACCATCAGTGACTTGATCCCATACCCTTACTTCCTGGAGCGTGCCGTGCGTAGAGTGGTGGATCAAGCTGTGGAGAAGCATGAAGAGGAACAGTTACAGGTGGAAACTTGTGGATTCAATTCACATCAGACCCAGGTATTTCCTCAACACCTGCGGCAGCACAGAGGGGAGAGGAGTAGGAAGAGTCATGTGGGGAAAAGGAGTCATGATGATGAGGAAGGTGTTTCTTTGGAGGAGGAAGAGGAGGTGGTGACAGAAGAAGAGCCGCAGCAGGCATCGCAGGGGGCTTGTGCTGCTCAATGTTCCCATGGTATTGTTCGTGGCTGGGGGGAGGAGGAGGACTTATCTGATGTCACTGAGGAAGAGCAAGAGGAAATGGATAGTATGTCTGCATCCAACTTAATACAGATGGTGTCTTTCATGTTGTCCAGCCTGTTGAGGTACTGGGTGGCCACGCTACTAGACCCTCGGTATAGGCACAAAGTGGCGGACATGTTACCAACTCACCTGAAGCCAGAAAGGATGCAGCACATGCAGAACAAGATGGCAACTATGCTTTACAGTGCGTTTAAGGGTGATGTCACAGCACAACGGAATAAAGGTACCACTGCCAGTAATCCTTCTCCCATGTCCAAGCAGGCAAGGACAGGACGCTCCAGCGATCTAATGGTGATGTCGGACAAGCGGACATTCTTTAGTCCAAAGCCTCACCTTAGCCCTTCTGGATCCACCCTCCACCAACGCCTGGACTGGCAGGTAGTTTTTATTTAGTCAGTGTTTGCCCATTGTAAAATCTTTCCGATCAAAGCACCATTTATGATGAGACTGGCAAGTGATCATATGTGTATTCCCTCCACCATGCCTTTTTGTATCTTTCTGGCCAGTATCTAATACTTATTCCCAAGACAAACTAGTGTAATTTTCTTGATTTAATTTCCCCCTACTTCATAGGAATTACCATGGTTATTTGAAGGATCCAAGAGCTATGCTGGTAATAGAGTAGTGTATCTGTGCCTAATAAATGTAACCAACATCTGATATTTGATCTTAAAAGAGCTATTGTACTTACTCACAACACACAAATGTATAGTTACTTTTTTGCTCACACCAAGTATCAAAAACCAGAATTGTAACTCCAACCTATTGTGTCTGGAGACAGAGATATGGCCGATATGGCCACTATGGCCTAGTGACAGTGATGATCCTCCAATCCATTTTGGCATTTGTAAAACCATCATGATGTCTTTACCTATATATACAAAGAAGTCAGCAGGTAGCTGGAGAATACAGCTTCTACTAGTCAAAGCTAGACTTCCAACAGCATAGCCATAGACTGCAACTTCCTCATTTCGTGATTTTCATCCTGTCTACCTGGTTTCTTGTTTTGATCAGTTGATGCCACAGTTTTCTAAAATGATCATAACTATTGTATTTTTTTTACCACCCAAGGCCCAATGTCACTAGCTTCCCCCTGAAATCCCCACCCACCAGTAACTCATCATGTGAGGCATGGCTGTGTGTCTGGAGCGTTATATATGCATGCCACTCAGTGATGGGTCAGATGAAGATTGGACTTGGAGCCTGGGGAGGTGAGACACTGCTGCTCAGATTCGCTTGGAACTTGTAATTTAACTTCTTTGCTATTCATGGAAAGATCATCACAATTCAAAATGTTGTGCACGTGCACACACACACCCACGCACACATACACACACACCCACACACACACACACACACACACACACACACACACACACGCACGCACGCACGCACGCACGCACACACACACACACACATACACACGCACACCCACGCACACATACACACGCACCCACACACACACACGCACGCACGCACGCACACACACACACACACACACACATACACACACACACCCACGCACACATACACACGCACCCACACACATACACACACACACACACATACACACACACACCCACGCACACATACACACGCACCCACACACACACACACACACACACACTCACACAAAAATCACAAACATGCACAAATGTTCATACATATAAATGGGAATGGGGGGACAACATTACTATAGGACATGCGGTTCATTGTTACCCACCATAAGGTATCCCCTGCTAAACACTGTGGCTGGAATTTCACTAGAATAACATTAGCAGATACAGAACTAGTGCCGAGACTGAGGAGATATAGCAAACAATAAGAACTCTGTGCTAGCAAGATTAGAGACATCACGAACATCAAATGTTCTGCTCGCGAACGAAAACTTCTGCAAATGTTCACGAAAAAGGGAATCTGCCGAATCTCCATAAACTTCAATAGGCAGGCGAATTTAGAAACCTACAAAGACTGTTTCTGGCCACAAAAGTGATGGAAAACTTGTTTCAAAGGGCCTAACACCCGGATCGGGGCATGCTGGAGAGGGATCCATGCCAAAAGTCCCAACAAAAATTATGGAGTTGACGCAGAGTCGGGTTTTAATCCCTAAAGGGCAGAAATCACAATACATTCCTACATTTAAGGAATAAAGGGCTGTTTTTAAATGTCCAGAGTGGTAATGTAAGGGTTATGCCCGCTTCACACTGACAGACCAAATGTGTGGCACACAATTAAATAATATCACTAGAAGTGGGCACAGGTGTGGGTCAGTGCCAGAAAGACACTGAGAATATGATGCAACAGTTCAAACACAATTTAGTGATAATAACAGAGGCCCTGGAGCACTATTGTGCTTGTAGTGGGCACAGGGCACAATGGTGGGTGCCTGTGGGCTGTGGAGTGTCACACACGCACAAAAAAATAACAGCAGAAGGATGAAGTAGCCCCCAGAAGGGCTGTTTGGGGTGATTAAACAGAAATCAGCCAGTGAGGATCAAAATAAAAAAGCCTAGCTAACATTTTCCCTATCTCCAGCAAGCTCTGTCCCTCTCACTTTTCCAGCCGAAGACAGACTGGAACATGGTGGGCGCTGAAGCATTTATATAGGGAGCAGGTGGGTCTGTGAGGTAGTGTAGGCTGATTGGCTGCCATGTGCCTGCTGACTGTGATGTAAGGAGTCAAAGTTTAGCCCAATCATGATGCATGGGGGCGGTTCAAATAGCGCCATGTGCTCGCCGCTCACGGTGAGCCCGAATACACAATCTTTGACAAATAGTGCTCACCAGGGAGCTATTCGAGCCATCTCACCGCAAACAGCTGTTTGTGCATCCATACACGTAATTTACAGATCTCACAAGTCTCTGTGCAGTGGGAGGGGCGCATTGTAATCCTCCTGCCACTGCATGATCTGATGTGGTGTCCCAGACACATAAAAATCACAACTAGTGATGGTCAAGTAGATGCAAATAACTTTGAGTTGATGCCAATTTATGCAAATTGTTATGGAAATGTATGTAGCTTCAAAATGAACCAATCAAATCCTGCTGAGGGAAAATTCCATTGGTTCATTTTCAAGCTGCATACATTTGCATACAAATTTGCATACATTTGCATCAACTCAAAGTTATTTGCATCTACTTGACCATTACTAATCACAACTATCGGTAGATGGTTTGTTGCACACAGATTGGGCAGTTACTGCCACCCGGAGGTCAGTTTGGTAAATGGCGCTGATGGTCTCGTGGTCAGGACCACGGCTTGTCATTGGGGCCAATCACTGCACTAACTCAGTAGCAGGAACCTATCACAAAGCAGGAATCCTGGTCATGGCGAGGAGTACACCTGATAATTTTTCCTACACACATCTACCAATCACTTCCACCCAGAGGTCGGTTTAGTTAATAGTGGCAATGGTCTCGCTGGCAAGACAACGGCTTGCGATTGTGGCCAATTACTGCATTAGATCAGAAGCAGAAACATATCAGATGTTTTATAGGTCATTGCCTCTGAGCTAAATCAGTGATTCAGTAGTATACACACACCACTGCCCGTGCACAATGGACACACCAGATTTAATACCTGTATACATATTTTGTCCCTGTTTTTTGTCCTCTAATACTAGGTGCATCTTATAGTTCGGTGCATTTTATGGTCTGAAAAATATAATACACTTGTTTTAGAATAAAATGTACCATACATGTTTTTTCCTATGTTGCTGTCACATACCAGGATGTAGTAAAAATCTAACAGAGCAGGCAGGTTTTGGACTAGTCCATCTTATCATTGGCGATTCTCTGGGCTTTTTTATTTTCAAAAGTCTTGCTGAATGCAGTTGCTCATTCCAACTGGCAAAATAGTGTGCAAGTGAATAGAGAGGCTGGCCAGCATCTTTGTAGAGAATTTTTACAGGGAGTGCTTTTGTAAAGAATAAAGGAAATACTAAGAATCTCCAATGAGGACTTGTCCAAAACCTGTCAGCTCTGCCTGGTGTTTAATACCTAATGTAAGTGACAACAACATAAGGGAAAAGTAATTTACAGTGCATTTTATTCCAGGAGAACTGCACATCTTAGCTATATGTGTATACCTGTATTTAACATTTTACAATTTTTTTGCTATAGTGGTCCTTTAACCATTTCAGCCAGCAGGTATTTTTCACTTTATGCATCAGAGCAATTTAAACTTCCCATTCATAATAACTTTATCACTAATTATCACAATTAATTGACCTATAGCTTGTTTTTTTCCACCACTAGAGATGGCTCGAACCTTCGAATTTAAGTTTGCGAACCTCGAACGCGAACTTCCGCAAAAGTTCGGGATCGTGCAAATTTCGTGAACCGCAATAGACTTCAATGGGGAAGCGAACTTTAAAAACTACAAACATTTATGCTGGCCACAAAAGTGATGGAAAAGATGTTTCAAGGGGTCTAACATGTGTAGGGGGGCATGGCGGAGTGGGATACGTGGCAAAAGTCCCTGGGAAAAATCTGGATTTGACGCACAGCAGCATTTTATGGGCAGAAATCACATGCTAAATTGGAGGCCTAAAATGCTTTAAAACATCTTGCATGTTTATATATCAATCAGGTAGTGTAATTAGAGTACTGCTTCACACTGACAAACCAAACTCACTGAGTAACGCACCGCAAACAGCTGTTTTGTGTAGTGACGGCTGTGCTGGACTGGTGCGCACCATGGCGAGAGTGCAGGCCTTGGTGGTTTTCAAGCCCATATGGTCACCGGGCTGAAGTAGCTCAATGACATAACAACAGTGACTGTCCAGCTGATCAAATTTGGTCTGTCCACAATCAAGCAACGACCTTATTATCTTGGGTGTGCCCCCCAACACACTCATATAGCCGTCGGTCATTGCTTCATTGTGATACGCATGCCCTTCACCGTGGCAAGGTAACGATCATGAAGGGGAATTGACACATGTACATGCCTTTTGTTTTGTTGTTGCAGCTGCAGTGCAGCCAGAAAAATTAGGCAGGCATGAACACGCACCAGAAAACCTATTGTAGTGGCCGCTGCTAAAAATTCAGGAATCCACCTGGAGTCCTGGACCCTGTTGGTGGTGGCGGAGAAAGCAGTCAAGCGGCCTGCAGGCAGAAATGCTGTGTGGGGACTCGGGACCGACTTAGTCTTGGAGCAGGCAGTCACACCGCGTGCAGAGATGCTGTGCGTGGGGACTGACTTAGTCTTCGGGTGGGCCGTAGCCCTTCGGGATCCATGCCTCATTCATTTTGATAAAGGTGAGGTACTGAACACTTTTTTTGACCTAGGCGACTTCTCTTCTCAGTGACAATGCCTCCAGCTGAGCTGAAGGTCCTTTCTGACAGGACACTTAAGGCAGGTCAAGCCAGAAGTTGGATGGCAAATTGTGACAGCTCTGGCCACAGGTCAAGCCTGCGCACCCAGTAGTCCAGGGGTTTATCGTTGTTGTCTACATCCACAGTTAAGGCCAGGTAGTCGGCTACCTGCCGGTCAAGGCGTTGGTGGAGGGTGGATATGGAAGGGCTAAGGCGAGGTGTTAGACTAAAGAATGTCCGCATGTCTGACATCACCGTGAGATCACAGGAGTGTCTTGTCCTTGCCTGCATGGACATGGGAAAAGAATTACTGGCAGTGGCACCCTTATTCTGTTGTGCTGTGACATTACCCTTAACCTCCTTAGCGGTAACCCCGTGTGTGACACCGGGTAAGCCGCCGGAGGGTGCCGCTCAGGCCCTACTGGGCCGATTTTCATAATTTTTTTTTTGCTGGATGCCGCGCGCCCGATCGCCGCTATCCGGTGCGGCGCGTGGGCCCCCCCCTCCTAGACCCCTGCGCTGCCTGGCCAATCAGTGCCAGGCAGCGCCAAGGGGTGGATCGGGTCTCCCAATGACGTCCCGACGTCGCTGACGTCGGTGACATCATCCCGCCCCGTCACCATGGCCCTGGGCTCGCTACATGATTTAAAAAAAAAAATTAAAAAAAAACTGCTGCGCTGCCCCCTGGCGGTATTTTTCATACCGCCAAGGGGGTTAAACGCACTGTAAAGCATATGTTTTGCAAGTGCTGCATCCTTTCTGCCTTCTGGTGAGTTGGCAACATCTCCGTCACTTTGTGCTTATACCAAGGGTCTAGTAGCGTGGCCACCCATTACAGGTCATTCCCTTTGAGTTTTTTCATACGGGGGTCTGTCAACAGGCTGGACAGCATGAAAGACGCCATCTGCACAAATTTGGATGCAGACATACTATCCATCTCCTTTCGCTCTTACCCAGTGATGTCAGGTAAATTCTCCTCCTCCCTCCAGCCACGAACAATACCACGGGAAAGCTGAACAGCACAAGCCCCCTGCAACACCTGCTGTGGTTGTTCTTCCACCTCCTTCTCAAAAAAAAACCAAAAAAAAAACCTTCCTCATCTGACTCCTCTTCCCTACAGGACTCTTCCTCCTCCTCCTCCCCCATCCTCTGTGCTTTCGCAGGTGTTAAGGAAACATCTGGTCCTGCTGATAATTAATCCCACAACTCTTCCTCCTGTTCCTGTTTCTGTTCACTCTCCTCCACAGCTTTATCCCCCACTCTACGCACGGCACGCTCAAGGAAGAAAGCATATTGGATCGAGACGCTGATGGCGCCTTCACTGCGACTCACCATGTTTGTCACCTCCTCAAATTGCCGCATGACCCTGCAGGCATTTCGCATGAGTTTCCAGTACTTCGGCCAGAACAGCCCCATCTCCCCAGAGCACGTCCTTTTACAGTAGTTGTACATGTACTGGTTGACGGCTTTCTCCTATTGTAGCAGGCGGTTAAACTTCAGGAACATTGAATTCCAGAAAGTCGGGCTATCGCAAATCAAGCGCCTCGCAGGCAAGTTGTTTCTACGCTGAATATCGGCCAAGCATGCCATGGCCGTGTAAGACCACCTGAAATGCCCACACAACTTCCTGGACTGCTTCAGGATGTCCTGTAAGCCTGGGTACTTACACACAAATCTCTGAATTATTAGATTTAGCACATGTGCCATGCAGGGTACATGTGTCAACTTTCCCAAATTCAAAGCCGAAATGAGATTGCTGCCATTGTCACACACCACGTTGCTGATCTCCAGTTGGTGTGGGGTCAGCCACTGATCCACCTGTTTGTTAAGAGCAGCCAGGAGAGCTGCTCCAGTGCGACTTTCCGCTTTGAGGCAAGACATGTCTAAGATGGCGTGACACCATTGTACCTGGCATGCAGCATAGGCGCTGGGGAGTTGGGGCAGTGTAGCTGGAGAGGAGATTGCAGCACCAGTAGAGTAACACTGCCACTCAGCCAAGGAGGAGGAGGAGGAGGACGACAGAGAAGAGGATGTAGGAGGAGGAGAAGGAGGAGAAGGAGAGGAGGTGGCAGCAGGCCTGCCTGCAAGCCGTGGAGGTGGCACAACTAGGTCCGCTGCACAGCCATGTACTCCCTGCTTGCCAGCGGGCACCAGGTTGACCTAATGGGCTGTGTAAGTAATGTACCTGCCCTGATCATGCTTTGCAGACCAGGCATCCGTGGTCAGATGGACCCTTGACCCAACTCTGTGTGCCAGAGATGACACCACTCTTCTCTCAACTTCATGGTACAGTTTGGGTATCACCTTTTTTGAGAAATAATTGCAGCCTGGTATCTTCCACTGTGGTGTCCCTATTGCCACACATTTTCGGAAGGCCTCAGAGTCCACCAGCTGGTATGGTAACAGCTGGTGAGCTAACAGTTCCGCCAAGCCAGCTGTCAGATGCCGGGCAAGGGGGTGACTGGCAGACATTGGTTTCTTCCGCTCAAAGATTTCCCTCACGGACACCTGGCTGCTGCTGTGGGCAGAGGAGCAGGAACTGCTCAAGGTGAGAGGTGGAGTGGAGGAGTGTGGCTGTGAAGGTGCAAGGGAGAATGCGGCTGAAGATAATGCATGTGAAGGAGGAAGAGGAGAAGGAGGATGGCTTTGCTTTTGTGTGCTGCTTTTCCTCAGGTGGTCTTCCCATTGCAGTTTGTGCTTTCTCATCATGTGCCTTCATAAGGCAGCTGTCCCTACACGGGTGTTGGCCTTTCCACGGCTTAATTTTTGGAGGCAGAGAGTACAGATGGCATTGTTTTCATATGAGGCAGACACACAAAAAAAATTCCATACCGCTGAGCCCTGGGGTGGCACTATGGTGGCGTCAGCAGCTGACGTTGAAGGGCATGTTGGCTGGCTGTCCATACGTGGCGATACATGGCGCCGGACACTGCCACGAGCTGTTTCTGACGACGAGCTCCCCCTGCTTCTTTCAGCAACTCATCTCCTCCTACTCCTCTCTGACTCCCCCTCTGAACTGTCCCCCTGTTCATCTCCTCTATTGGGAACCCACGTGACATCCATGGCAGTATCATCATCATCATAATCATACAATACAATACAATACAATAACATTTGTAAAGCGCTTTTCTCCCATAGGACTCAAAGCGCATAGTTGTGTCTCAGATTAACCACTTGCCGACCGCACGCTTATACCGTGCGTCGGCAAAGTGGCAGCTGCAGGACCAGCGACGCAGTACTGCATCGCCGGCTGCAGCCTGATTAACGAGCGATCGCGCGGCTGTAGCCGCGCGATCGCTACGTCACACTCTTCGGCCCCCATGTGACTTCAGCCCGCCGGCCAATCAGCAGCGCCGGCGGGCTGTAAAAATTCAAATTGGCCTATAGAATGAGTATAATACAGTTTGTTTACGTAACAAACTGTATTATACTGCCTGCCTCCCGCTGGTGGTCACACTTAGCGATCGACCACCAGCGAGGAGAGCAGGCACAGTATAGCAACACACACACACACTTTAGGAGCCCCACAGACCCCCCGATCACCCGCAGCACCCATCAGACACCCCCCTGTACCCCCCTGCAGCCCGCAGATCAGACCTAACCACCCCCCATATCACCCATCAATAAATCCCTGTCACCACCTGTCACTTCTATCCATCAGAGCAGACCCCCAACTACCCCTTAGGGGTATCTGATCACCCCCACACCTCCAGATCTCCCCCCGACCCCCCCCCCCCTGTATACTGAACCTATCTATCTCCCCTGCATCTGTCTATCTCCCCAGTGATCAGCTGCCAATCACCTATCAGTCACCTGTCAATCATCCCTTGTCACCACCTGTCACTGCCCCCCATTAGATCAGACCCCCAACTGCCCCTTAGGGGTATCTGATCACCCCCCACCCCTTCAGATCTCCCCCCCCCCCCCCGTATACTGCATCTATCTTCCCTGTAATTGCCCGCTGATCAGCTGTCAATCACCTATCCGTCACCTGTCAATCATCCCTTGTCACCACCTGCCACTGCCCCCCATCAGATCAGACCCCCAACTGCCCATTAGGGGCTTCTGATCACCCACCCACCCTTTCAGATCCCTCCGAGACACCCCCCCCCCTGATCACATCAGCAGTCCATTGTTTACATCTGTTTTTCCCTGTAAACACCCACTTATCACCCGTCAATAACCCATCTATCACCACCTGTCACTCCTATCCATCAGATTAGACCCCCAACTACCCCTTAGGGGTATCTGATCACCCCCCACCCCTTCCGATCCTCCCCACACCGTCCTAGTTCATTGATTGCGTATATTCTCCCCCCTGCCATTGTGTATCTTATCTCCTGTCTGTAAGGCTTGATTGTGCTTTGTTTGGCTACAATTGTCTCAATTGCACTGTGATTGGCATCGATTGTCGTGTGATTGGCTTCGATTGTCACGTAATTGGGCTTCGATTGTCGCGTGATTGGCTTCAATTGCCCGTAATTGGTTTTGATTGTGCCAATTGCCCACTGATTGGCTGTTTTGCCCTGTGATTAGCATCGATTGTCGTGTGATTGGCTTCAATTGTCACGTAATTGGTTTTTGATTGTCACGTTATTGGATTCAATTGGTCCGTGATTGGCTTTGATTGCGCCGATTGCTGTAATTGTGTTGTAATTGTCTCGTGATTGTTTTTGATTATTTGTGATTGCTCTCTGATCCCCAACCCCCCCCCCCCCTCCCCCCCCCCTCACCATCACCATCACTATCACTGTCCTAGTGATCTAAAAACTTTTTTAGTATCACTAGTGGTAACAAACAGTTAGGCCAGTTATCTAAGCAAAAGGGTTGTTAGTGTCAGTTAGTGCTCAGCCCACTGCACCACAGTCACTAATTAGCGTCATCACTGTCGCTAATCAGCATTGGTACTATATAGTATCTGTAAGTGATTATTAGTGATCACAGTCAGATCTATATTAGGGTCTCTAGGATCCACAAAAAAACGCAGTGTTTGCCCGATCAGACCTGATCGTTCGCCTGCACTGCGTTCAGCCCGCCCCACCGCAGTGACAGAAATTTCTTTTTTCTGATCACTGCAAAAAACACTGTACACAAGCTGTGGCACTGTAAACATCAGTTTTGATTTTTTTTATCTAAACTCAGTGACCACAGCTTTCTACCTCTCAAGTACTCCCTTTCGCTAGGTAGGTGCTCTTTTCCTGGGTAGTCTCAGAGGAATACCTCCTAAATTTAGCAGGCCACCATGGCAAAAAAGAGGTTTTCCAATGAAGACATCTACAGGTACATGGACCAGTCGGATGAGGATGATTGGGTCGACTTATTCGACGAATCTTCGGGTTCAGAGTACGATCCTGTAGACAGCAGTGGCTCTCAGACCGATAGTTCCGATGACGAGGTTGAGGTCCCGGCTAGAGCCAGGCGTACCACACCCCATGTCACTGGACTGCAGGTGGCGGAAGATCAGTCTCAAGGGCAGCAGAGTGGCGCTGATCTGATTTTTCTTGGTGAGGCATGCACCAGCAGCGCAGCATCTCCTGGGCCTATCAACACCAGTACTTCCGCAGAAGACCCTGATGAAGTGGCGGACACCATCCTGGAAGTAGAAACTGGTTCGGTGGTACGTGAATTAAGATCCGATCCGCAGCCACCAAGTAGACGGGCCCGTACTCCCATTGGTTTTCCAGAGGTGCTGGCAAACCCTGATTGGCATTCCCCTGATCCCGCCGCACCCATACTGCCCCCTTTCACCGCCCAGTCTGGAGTCCAGGTGGAGACAGTTGAACTAGGATCGGCCCTAGACTTTTTTGAACTGTTCCTCACCCAGGATCTCCTTGACTTAATTGTGGCTGAGACCAACCTATATGCCACACAATTTATAACCGCCCATCCGAAAAGCTGCCACGCCCAGCCTTTTCGGTGGAAACCACTCCAAGTTTCCGAACTTAAAATTTTTTTGGGCCTTCTCCTCAACATGGGTATTACTAAAAAAAATGTATTGCGCTCTTATTGGTCTACACGCCAAATACATAACATGCCCGTGTTCTCTGCTGCCATGTCCAGGACGCGATTTGAGATCATCCTGCGCTTCCTGCATTTCAATGACAACGACACCTGTCATGAAAGAGACCACCCAGCTTATGACCGGCTCCACAAAATTCGGCCCCTCATAGACCACCTGTCATCCACATTTGCAGATGCTTATACCCCTGAACAGAACATCTGTGTAGATGAGTCCCTCGTACATTTTACCGGGCGCCTTGGCATCAAACAGTACATCCCAAGCAAGCGCGCCCGGTATGGGGTGAAACTGTATAAGCTCTGTGATAGGGCCACAGGCTATACATCTCGTTTTAGGGTCTATGAGGGAAAAGACTCAAAATTGGAGCCGGTCGGATGTCCTGACTACCTGGGGAGCAGTGGAAAGATTGTGTGGGACTTGGTGTCACCCTTGTTCCAGAAGGGGTACCATCTTTATGTGGACAACTTTTACACAAGTGTGGCCCTCTTTCAGCACTTAAAGTTAGAAGGAATCCGATGCTGTGGCACCGTGCGGCCTAGTCGCCGGGGCTTCCCCCAACAGCTCGTTAACACCAGACTTCAACGGGGGGAGAGGGCCGCCTTGTGTACCGATGACTTGCTCTCGGTGAAATGGAAGGACAAGAGGGACGTTTACCTTCTGTCTACCATTCACACAGACACGACAGTACAAATTACACGGGCAACAGAGGTCATTGAAAAGCCCCTCGCCGTCCACAGCTATAATGCCAACATGGGAGGGGTGGACTTCAATGACCAGATGTTAGGGCCCTATTTAATTTCCCGGAAAACCAGACGCTGGTATAAGAAAGTGTCTGTGTATTTAATTCCATTGGCGATGTACAACAGCTTTGTTCTCTACAGTAAGGCTGGGAGAACTGGATCTTTCCTTCAATTCCAGGAAGACATTGTTTCGGCACTCCTCTATCCAGAAGGTGACAGAGCCCAACCCCCAAATGCAACTAGCCGGCTGCATGGAAGGCATTACGCCTACCCGATTCCCAGTACCCCAACTCAACGCAACCCCAGAAAAAGATGTCGTGTCTGCAGCAAGGCTGGAATAAGGCATGACACCCCCGTTTACTGTCCCCGCTGTCCTGACCAGCCTGGCCTATGCCTAGGGGAGTGTTATGAGAGGTACCATGAGAAGGCACACTTTTAGAACCTAGGGAACTACAGACACAGCAGTAGGCACACAAGGGTCTCTCAGTGCTATTTCACACTGGCGCGATGCGTTAGGGCAAATTGCCTAGCAAAAGTCACACTTTGCGGTCCCCCCCTACGCCGGAAGTGCTTGACTTAACGCTAGTGCATGCCTACGTTACTGCGTGGCTTCTGCGGCAATTTGGGTCGGCCCGGAAGTCATGTTAGTCTACGGCGACGCAGTTAATTACTAGGCCGAATGCTACTCTTGTGGTATTCCCTGAAGATCTATTTTGGGCGAGACGGTGCGGCGGGCTCGACCGACCGGATAGGCCAGTATGCAGTGTGAACCCAAACATCAGGTTTGGAGAGATCCAAATACACTGGCCTGCCAGAAACCTCTCCTTTCACTTGGGACAGAATGCATAATGTACTTCGCCACATATCTGTGCGATTTGCACTTTGCACATTGACCCATGGGGGAGGAGAAGTTTATCCTCAGCTCGCAGGTAAAAAAAAACAAAAAAAAAACAGGTAAGCAAAAAAGTTAATATTTGGTTACCAATGTTATTGTTTGGTTTGAACATATTTAATAAAGTTTAAAAAGTTAATGTTATTGAAGTGCTTTGCTGCTTGCTTGCTTTTTTTTTTTTTTTCTTCTTATCTCTTTTTTTCCAACCGACCAATCAGCTGCAGCACTGATGATGCATCCTGACAGAAGCATTGCGCTTCTGTCAGGTTACACAAAATCGGTGCATGCAGCGCTGTAGGACGAGATTTCTCCTCCACAGTAAAAAAGATACGTTTGCAGAGGCATATGGGCCAAGGTGTGGTGTTGGGGATTCATATGCTTTGGCAAGCACTTTGTATCAAAAAAGAACTCAAGCAATGATTTCTCCATTCACATCGATCAATGTGGATGAATAAATCAGGATTGCCTGGGCATACGAGCTGGTGGGTTTGGATTTTTGGGGTGGCAGCTCCTATGTCCAGGCGGACGCCTTCCCCTCCTTTTTGTTTTGTTTTTTTCGTTTTTCTTCTCTCTTTTCTCTATCCAGACCGACCGACCGACCGACCAATCAGCTGCAGCACTGATGGTGCATCCTGACAGAAGCATTGCGCTTCTGTCAGGTTACACAAAATCGGTGCATGCAGCGCTGTAGGACGAGATTTCTCCTCCACAGTAAAAAAGATACGTTTGCCGAGGCATATGGGCCAAGGTGTGGTGTTGGGGATTCATATGCTTTGGCAAGCACTTTGTATCAAAAAAGAACTCAAGCAATGATTTCTCCATTCACATCGATCAATGTGGATGAATAAATCAAGATTGCCTGGGCATACGAGCTGGTGGGTTTGGATTTTTGGGGTGGCAGCTCCTATGTCCAGGCGGACGCCTTCCCCTCCTTTTTGTTTTGTTTTTTTCGTTTTTCTTCTCTCTTTTTTTCTATCCAGACCGACCGACCGACCGACCAATCAGCTGCAGCACTGATGGTGCATCCTGACAGAAGCATTGCGCTTCTGTCAGGTTACACAAAATCGGTGCATGCAGCGCTGTAGGACGAGATTTCTCCTCCACAGTAAAAAAGATACGTTTGCCGAGGCATATGGGCCAAGGTGTGGTGTTGGGGATTCATATGCTTTGGCAAGCACTTTGTATCAAAAAAGAACTCAAGCAATGATTTCTCCATTCACATCGATCAATGTGGATGAATAAATTAGGATTGCCTGGGCATACGAGCTGGTGGGTTTGGATTTTTGGGGTGGCAGCTCCTATGTCCAGGCGGACGCCTTCCCCTCCTTTTTGTTTTGTTTTTTTCGTTTTTCTTCTCTCTTTTTTCTATCCAGACCGACCGACCGACCAATCAGCTGCAGCACTGATGGTGCATCCTGACAGAAGCATTGCGCTTCTGTCAGGTTACACAAAATCAGTGCATGCAGCGCTGTAGGACGAGATTTCTCCTCCACAGTAAAAAAGATACGTTTGCCGAGGCATATGGGCCAAGGTGTGGTGTTGGGGTTCATATGCTTTGGCAAGCACTTTGTATCAAAAAAGAACTCAAGCAATGATTTCTCCATTCACATCGATCAATGTGGATGAATAAATCAGGATTGCCTGGGCATACGAGCTGGTGGGTTTGGATTTTTGGGGTGGCAGCTCCTATGTCTCTCTTTCTTTTCTTTTTGTTTCACAATTTTTGGCAGATATTTGTTCATCCACATTGATCGATGCGAATGAAGGGATGTTTGCCGTTCATTTTTCCTTTCAGCCCAGAATGCACTACCTGTATGCCCAATATAAGGAGTATAGCAGAAATACTGGCCATACATGTAATGATTGCAGAGGCCCTAAAATGCCAGGACAGACCCCACAAATGACCCCATTTTGGAAAGAGGACACCCCAAAGTATTCCGTGAGGTGCATGGTGAGTTCATAGAAGATTTTGTTTTTTGTCACAAGTTAGCATAAATTGTTGTTTTTTGTTTTTTTTCACAAAGTATCCTTTTCTGCTACCTTGTGACAAAAAAGAATTTTTTTTATAAACTCACCATGCCCCTCATGGAATACTTTGTGGTGTCTTATTTTTAAAATGGGGTCATTTGTGGGGTTTGTTAACTGTCCTGTCATGTGGGGGGGGGCTAAATTGTGAGCACCCCTGTAAAGCCCAAAGGTAGTCATTGCACGTTGGGCCCCTTAGCGCAGTTAGGCTGCAAAAAAGTGCCACACGTGCTATCGCCGTACCCGGGAGAAGTAAACCAATGTGTTTTAGGGTGTATTTTTACACATACCCATGATGGGTAGAAGAAATCACTCTGTAAATGACAATTTTTTGATTTTTTTTACACACATTTGTCCATTTACAGAGATATTTCTCCCACCCAATATGGGTATGTGTAAAAATACACCCCAAAACACATTGTACTACTTCTCCCGAGTACGGCAATACCACATGTGTGGCCCTTTTTTGCACCCTAACTGCGCTAAGGGGCCCAGAGTCCAATGAGTACCGTTAGCATTTCACAGGTCATTTTGAGAAATTTGGTTTCAAGACTACTCCTCACGGTTTAGGGCCCCTAAAATGCCAGAGCAGTATAGGAACCCCACAAATGACCCCATTTTAGAAAGAAGACACCCCAAGGTACTCAATTAGGAGTATGGTGAGTTCATAGAAGATTTTACTTTTTGTCACAAGTTAGCGGAAAATGATTGTTAATGGGTTTTTTTACCAAGTGTCATTTTCCGCTAACTTGTGACAAAAAATAAAATCTTCTATGAACTCACCATACTCCTAACGGAATACCTTGGGATGTCCTCTTTGTAAAATGGGGTCATTTGTGGGGTTCCTATACTGCTCTGGCATTTTAGGGGCCCTAAACCGTGAGGAGTAGTCTTGAAACCAAATTTCTCAAAATGACCTGTGAAATGGTAACGGTACTCATTGGACTCTGGGCCCCTTAGCGCAGTTAGGGTGCAAAAAAGTGCCACATATGTGGTATCGCTGTACTCGGGAGAAGTAGTACAATGTGTTTTGGGGTGTATTTTTACACATACCCATATTGGGTGGGAGAAATATCTCTGTAAATGGACAATTGTGTGTAAAGAAATCAAAAAATTGTCATTTACAGAGATATTTCTCCCACCCAATATGGGTATGTGTAAAAATACACCCCAAAACACATTGTACTACTTCTCCCGAGTACGGCGATACCACATGTGTGGCCCTTTTTTGCACCCTAACTGCGCTAAGGGGCCCAGAGTCCAATGAGTACCTTTAGCATTTCACAGGTCATTTTGAAACATTTGGTTTCAAGACTACTCCTCACGGTTTAGGGCCCCTAAAATGCCAGAGCAGTATAGGAACCCCACAAATGACCCCATTTTAGAAAGAAGACACCCCAAGGTACTCAATTAGGAGTATGGTGAGTTCATAGAAGATTTAGCTTTTTGTCACAAGTTAGCGGAAAATGATTTTTATTGGGTTTTTTTTACCAAGTGTCATTTTCCACTAACTTGTGACAAAAAAAAAATCTTCTATGAACTCACCATACTCCTAACGGAATACCTTAGGATGTCCTCTTTGTAAAATGGGGTCATTTGTGGGGTTCCTATACTGTCCTGGCATTTTAGGGGCCCTAAACCGTGAGGAGTAGTCTTGAAACCAAACTTCTCAAAATGACCTGTGAAATGCTAACGGTACTCATTGGACTCTGGGCCCCTTAGCGCAGTTAGGATGCAAAAAAGTGCCACACATGTGGTACCGCCGTACTCAGGAGAAGTAGTATTATGTGTTTTGGGGTGTATTTTTACACATACCCATATTGGGTGGGAGAAATATCTCTGTAAATTGACAATTGTGTGTAAAGAAATCAAAAAATTGTCATTTACAGAGGTATTTCTCCCACCCAATATGGGTATGTGTAAAAATACACCCCAAAACACATTGTACTACTTCTCCCGAGTACGGCGATACCACATGTGTGGCACTTTTTTGCACCCTAACTGCGCTAAGGGGCCCAGAGTCCAATGAGTACCTTTAGCATTTCACAGGTCATTTTGAAACATTTGGTTTCAAGACTACTCCTCACGGTTTAGGGCCCCTAAAATGCCAGAGCAGTATAGGAACCCCACAAATGACCCCATTTTACAAAGAGGACATCCCAAGGTATTCCGTTAGTAGTATGGTGAGTTCATAGAAGATTTTATTTTTTGTCACAAGTTAGCGGAAAATGACACTTGGTAAAAAAAACCAATAACAATCATTTTCCGCTAACTTGTGACAAAAAGTAAAATCTTCTATGAACTCACCATACTCCTAATTGAGTACCTTGGGGTGTCTTCTTTCTAAAATGGGGTCATTTGTGGGGTTCCTATACTGCCCTGGCATTTTAGGGGCCCTAAACCGTGAGGAGTAGTCTTGAAACCAAATTTCTCAAAATGACCTGTGAAATGCTAACGGTACTCATTGGACTCTGGGCCCCTTAGCGCAGTTAGGATGCAAAAAAGTGCCACACATGTGGTACCGCCGTACTCAGGAGAAGTAGTATTATGTGTTTTGGGGTGTATTTTTACACATACCCATATTGGGTGGGAGAAATATCTCTGTAAATTGACAATTGTGTGTAAAGAAATCAAAAAAATGTCATTTACAGAGAGATTTCTCCCACCCAATATGGGTATGTGTAAAAATACACCCCAAAACACATTGTACTACTTCTCCCGAGTACGGCGATACCACATGTGTGGCACTTTTTTGCACCCTAACTGCGCTAAGGGGCCCAGAGTCCAATGAGTACCTTTAGCATTTCACAGGTCATTTTGAAACATTTGGTTTCAAGACTACTCCTCACGGTTTAGGGCCCCTAAAATGCCAGAGCAGTATAGGAACCCCACAAATGACCCCATTTTACAAAGAGGACATCCCAAGGTATTCCGTTAGGAGTATGGTGAGTTCATAGAAGATTTTATTTTTTGTCACAAGTTAGCGGAAAATGACACTTGGTAAAAAAAAACCAATAACAATCATTTTCCGCTAACTTGTGACAAAAAGTAAAATCTTCTATGAACTCACCATACTCCTAATTGAGTACCTTGGGGTGTCTTCTTTGTAAAATGGGGTCATTTGTGGGGTTCCTATACTGCCCTGGCATTTTAGGGGCCCTAAACCGTGAGGAGTAGTCTTGAAACCAAATGTCTCAAAATGACCTGTGAAATCCTAAAGGTACTCATTGGACTTTGGGCCCCTTAGCGCAGTTAGGGTGCAAAAAAGTGCCACACATGTGGTATCGCCGTACTCAGGAGAAGTAGTACAATGTGTTTTGGGGTGTATTTTTATACATACCCATGCTGAGTGGGAGAAATAACTCTGTAAATGGACAATTGTGTGTAAAAAAATCAAAAAATTGTCATTTGCAGAGATATTTCTCCCACCCAGCATGGGTATGTGTAAAAATACACCCCAAAACACATTGTACTACTTCTCCCGAGTATAGCGATACCATATGTGTGACACTTTTTTGCAGCCAAACTGCGCTAAGAGGCCCACAGTGCAATGACTACTTTTAGGCTTTACAGGGGTGCTTACAATTCCGCACCCCCCAAAATGCCAGGACAGTAAACACACCCCATAAATGACCCCATTTTGAAAAATAGACACTTCAAGGTATTCATTGAGGGGCATGTTGAGTCCATGGCAGATTTCATTTTTTTTTTGTTACAAGTTAGCAGAAATGGAAACCTTTTTTTTTTTTTTTTTTGTGACAAACTGTCATTTTCCGCTAACTTGTGACAAAAAATAAAATCTTCTATGAACTCACTATGCCTCTCAGTGAATACTTTGGGATGTCTTCTTTCCAAAATGGGGTTATTTGTGGGGTATTTATACTATCCTGGAATTTTAGCACCTCATGAAACATGACAGGTAGTCAGGAAAGTCAGAGATGCTTAAAAATGGGAAAATTCACTTTTTGCACCATAGTTTGTAAACGCTATAACTTTTACCCAAACCAATAAATATACACTGAATGGGTTTTTTTTCATCAAAAACATGTTTGTCCACATTTTTCGCGCTGCATGTATACAGAAATTTTACTTTATTTGAAAAATGTCAGCACAGAAAGTTAAAAAAATCATTTTTTTGCCAAAATTCATGTCTTTTTTGATGAATATAATAAAAAGTAAAACTCGCAGCAGCAATCAAATAGCATCAAAAGAAAGCTGTATTAGTGAGAAGAAAAGGAGCCAAAATTCATTTAGGTGGTAGGTTGTATGAGCGAGCAATAAACCGTTAAAGCTGCAGTGGTCTGAATGGAAAAAACAGCGCTGGTCCTTAAGGGGGGGGTAAAGGCTGAGTCCTCAAGTGGTTAATACAGGGTTGCAGGCTGGGTTGTGTTACAGAGGAGATAGTCAGATGTTCATGAATGCCAGACTGAAGAGGTAGGTTTTCAGTTTAGACTTAAATGCTTCCAGGGATGGAGCTGTCCTGATTGGGTGTGGCAGGGAGTTCCAAAGTGTAGGGGCAGCATGACAAAAGCCTCTGTCTCCAAAGGTTTTGCTTGTATCAGACACCTCATAAACTGCACCAACAGCAGGTACTTCATCATCCTCATCCTCACACCTTACGTCCATAGTGCCGCCTAACTCAGACATATGAGGTGCTGTAACTTGCTTAGCGCCTTCATCTTGTTGTAACAATAATGGCTGTGAATCAGTTAATTCACCACCAAGTAACTCCTGTGAAGTGTCAAATGTAGTGGATATGGTGTTTGTAGTAGCGCTGGTGGCTACGGAAAATGAGGTGTTCTGTGTTAAATAGTCAACTACATCCTGACAATCTTGGGAATTGATGGCATGTGCCATCTTCTGAGCACTGTACTTTGGTACAGGGCCACACAAAATCACATCAGCACGACCTCGAACAGACCTGCCGGGTGACCTGCCTCTGGGTCTGTCTCTGCCTGTTGTTTTGTCCATATTGGGGGGGGGGGATGAAGTGAAAGGTTTGCACTGACTTGACTAATACAATGTGCATTCACACAGGTGCAGTTAACAGGTATGCACGAACTGGTATATAAAACAGCGTGCAGTTCCACAGGTGCAGTGAACAGGTATGCACGGACTGGTATTACAAAATTGCAGCTGTCACACACACAGATACTGTGAACAGGTATGCAGTGACTGGTATATAATACTGCGTGCTGTCACGCAGGTGCAGTGAACATGAACAGGTATGCAGTGACTGGTAATACAAATGTGCAGCTGTCACACACAGGCGCAGTGAACAATTATGCAGTGACTGGTATATAAAACAGCATGCGGTCACACAGGTGCAGTGAACAGGTATGCATGGACTGGTATTACAAATGTGCAGCTGTCACACACACAGGTACCATGAACAGGTATGCAGTGACTGGTATATAACACTGTGTGCTGTCACACAGGTGCACTGAACAGGTATGCAGTGACTGGTATCAATACAATGTGCAGCTGTCACGCACACAGGTACCGTGAACAGGTATGCAGTGACTGGCATATAATATAACA
This sequence comes from Hyperolius riggenbachi, assembly GCF_040937935.1. Taxonomy (NCBI): domain Eukaryota; kingdom Metazoa; phylum Chordata; class Amphibia; order Anura; family Hyperoliidae; genus Hyperolius; species Hyperolius riggenbachi. The sequence continues at coordinate 415,858,153 of NC_090649.1, read as the reverse complement.
CTGGGTGCTGTCACACATGTGCACTGAACAGGTATGCAGTGACTGGTATCAATACAATGTGCAGCTGTCACACACACAGGTACCGTGAATAGGTATGCAGTGACTGGTATTACAAATATGCAGCTGTCCCACACAGGTGCAGTGAAAAGGTAGTCACTGAATGTGCTGGGCCTTGCACAGTATAGCAATTAAAATACAAAAAATAGAGGAGCGCAAGATTTAGGATTAAAAAGTGTCCTTCTTTTTATTTTGCTTTATTTTGTTCTTAATTAGAACCAAAATTAAAAAGATACAGATATATATGCACGTACATACAACCACATATATCTACTAATATCTACGTTTTCACACGGTCAAGAACGCATACCAAGAAAGGAATAAATAGCAATCCACCATACATTCATTCAATCACATCCATATTCACGCCAAGCCCTCTGATGACCCTTCGGGGAAAAAATGTGAAAAAGTAGGTAAAAATCCTAAAAAATGTATATATGTATATACATGAGAATAATTACACTCTCCAAAATATAAAAAGCAATAAAACTCGTTCCAGTAAAAAGTACTAAAAAAAAGATTTTCACATGCATAGGAACCTTGTCCTCTCGTATAATGCCCGTGGCAATATCACATCTGTGTCAGGATAGAGTCCTTTCCACAAGGTCAGACCTCACACCAGAACTTTTGAAATCACAGATCCTTTGTATGGAAGTTCTTCACAACTAGTGAGCCTAATTGCCCGGTTACTCACGTCTCCCCAGATAGAGTCAGTCCCTCATAACCGGAAAGTTGTCCACACAGGGGTCCGTATCTGTGCTGTAACGGCTCCTGACTCACCCACGCTGCCCGCAGTATACACAGCCGTGTTGCGAGCCTCCGCGTGTCGGCTGGTTGAGGAGTCTGACGTCACTTCCGTGCGTCCCAGCTGTTTCCACTTCCTGTAGTCCCGCGTTTCAGCTAACTGTGTCACACACAATGCAGCTCTTCTCTACATGGGATTCTCCACACAGCGTTATGGCATGAAGCTGTGCTTACAGGTTCCCAGATAGCGAGATTCCAATTGATTAAAGGGGCGCCCCACTCAATAAAAAATCGACATGTTTCGACATCTACGGATGTCTTTCTCAAGATTGTTGGAATAAAGCATACCGGTACTTCCTCTTCCTTTATAGTCCAAGATTCCTCCCCATCCTGCTCTCTCTTAAAGTGATAGTCCTCAAAAATTGCAGTTTCACTTCAGATATTAAAACTGGTGTGATTACATGCCCCAAGGGTCAACAGTCCCCTCCAGGTCACCAGACTCCACCTACCTATCTACCACATGTATATCACCAATACCATTTACTTAAAGAATCCATACAGTTCCATTTCTTCATTTAGGCCTTTGGGGGCCAATGTATCCAGATTAAATATCCAATTACTTTCCCGCCTCGACATTTTAGCAATATAATCACCCCCCCTCAGGTCCCTATGGACCACCTCTAGTCCAAAAAAGATAATATTCCTCACTTCACAATTATGCATAATCTTAAAATGTTTAGATAGGGGGTGGTCTTCCCAACCCTTCTTAATATTATTAATGTGTTCTCCCGTTCTCTTGAATAATTCCCTCTTAGTTCTCCCTATATATTTTTTCCTGCACGGGCACACCAGGCAGTAAATAACCCCCCTCGTATCACAAGTAATTAAATCACTTATCACAAACTCTTCATGGGCCCCCTCTACCTTAGTAATCCGTTTATATCCCTTTGTACTCCTACACCCCACACACCTCCCACATCTAGCAAAACCCCCATCTCTCATCCTTTTCCCAGAGGTCAAATTACCTGCCGCCATAGCCACTTTCAACCCCACATTACCTGGTCTCCTATATATAAAGGAGGGGTGATTAGGCAATATCTCATTCAAAATTTTGTCCTCACTCAATATGGACCAGTGTTTCTTAATGATGCTTCTAACTGCACCGCTCTGAGAACAAAACTTCAAATTGAGTTTTAAAGAGTGATCCTCTAGGCTTCTCTTGGTGCCTTTGGTCAGAAGGTCCTGCCGTTGTATCAAATCTACCTCTTGTTTCGCCTTTTCAATTATTTCAACCCCACACCCCTTTGCTCTAAACTTGCCAGTTAACACCTCCACCTCTTTCTTATATTCCACATCCTCCGTGCAGTTCCTCTTTAAACGTATCAGTTGTCCCTTCGGGACGTTGTTTAACCAGGATGGTAAGTGGCAACTAGTGGCCAAATATAGCCATTGACATCAGTAGGCTTCACATATGTACGGGTCAAAATGTCATTGTTCTTAATATATATATTTAAATCCAGAAAATTGACTTTGTTGATGACTGTATTCTGTTGTGAACTTAAGACCCCAATCATTAGTACCTATATTATTCAAAAAATCACCCAAAGCAGACTCCGTGCCCCCCCAGACGAACAGGACGTCATCAATAAACCTTTTCCAGAGAACCAGGTCCGCGCCAGGGCCCTCCGGTCCAAATACATGGGAATCCTCCCAGTGGGCCATAAAGAGATTAGCATACCCCGGCGCGAACCTGGTTCCCATGGCCGTCCCGCTCGTCTGGAGGTAGCACCTCCCCCCATACTGAAAATAGTTATGGGTTAAAATATAGTGGATCGCATCCAAAATAAAAAATCTCTGTTCCTCCCTTAGGGAGGGGTCCTGTCCAAGAAAAAAAATCAACGGCTTTTAAGCCTCTCTCATGCTCAATAATATTATAGAGGGAGGTGACGTCCAGAGTGCCCAAAAACCATCCCTCACACCACTTCACTTCACTTAATAGGTTAAGGACATGTCTGGAGTCCTCCAGGAAGGCCGGAGTCTTTTTCACATACTTTTGCAGAAAAATGTATACATATATACATTTTTTAGGATTTTTACCTACTTTTTCACATTTTTTCCCCGAAGGGTCATCAGAGGGCTTGGCATGAATATGGATGTGATTGAATGAATGTATGGTGGATTGCTATTTATTCCTTTCTTGGTATGCGTTCTTGACCGTGTGGAAACGTAGATATTAGTAGATATATGTGGTTGTATGTACGTGCATATATATCTGTATCTTTTTAATTTTGGTTCTAATTAAGAACAAAATAAAGCAAAATAAAAAGAAGGAAACTTTTTAATCCTAAATCTTGCGCTCCTCTATTTTTTGTATTTAGATTGATTTGACTTTCTGTGGGGGTAGGAGGTACTCCCACAGTGTGAGGTAGCAGCGGGAAGTAATTTGTATCTCTCTTTTCTTGAGACATATACACAATTTTTAAATATACAGCGCCCCTTAGTTTTTTTCTTTACAGTATAGCAATTAGCAAGGGCCAACTGTGACTGACAGGCTTGTATATGCAAGTGTCAGTGGGCCACACACACAAAAAAAAAAAACATCAAAAGAACATTAGCTGTTTTGGGGTGCTTCTTAGCAATAAGTATCAGCAAATAGCAAGCTAACAAGCCTAACAACATCATAACTAAGCTTTCCCTAATCTGTGCAGCAACCTCTCTCCCTTTTCTCACTACCTACGCAGCAGACAGAGTGAGTGAGGAAATGACACTGCTGCTTTTTGTTAGGGGCTGGGGCTCCAGGAGGGAGTGTAGCCTGATTGGCTGCCCTGTGTCTGATGACTGTGATGTAGAGGGTCAAAGTTTAGCCTAATGATGTAGTATAGAGGGCAGGTTGAACTCGCATAAAGTTCGCGGTTCACCACAAACGCGAACCACCAATGTTCGTGCGAATCGGTTCACATGCTAACCGTGTGGGCCATCTCTATTCACTACCAATTAGGCTTTCTTTGGGTGGTACATTTTGGTAAGAATTATTTTTTTCTAAATGCATTTTAACAGGAATATTAAGAAAAAAAATCATTATTTCTCAGTTTTTGGCCATTATAGCTTTAAAATAATACATGCTACCATAATTAAAACCTATGTATTTTATTTGCCCATTTGTCCCAGATATTACAAGATTTAAATTATGTCCCTATCACGATGTATGGCGCCAATATTTTATTTGGAAATAAAGGTGCATTGTTTCAGTTTTGCATCCGTCAGTATTTACAAGCTTATAATTTAAAACAATTTTAGTAATATACCCTCTTCACATACATATTAAAAAAAGTTCAGATCTTTAGGTAGCTATTTATGTTTTGTTTTGTTTTTAATTGTAATTTTTTTTTCATTAAAAATTTTGTTTGGGTAATTTTTGGTGTGGGAGGTAAACAGTTAATTTTAAATGTAATAATAATAATAATAATGTAATAATGTCGGTTTATTTTATTAAAACATGTATGTAGATGTAGTTTTACTATTTGGCCACAAGATGGCCAGTAACATTTTTATTTTTTTTAGCCCTGGAAGTGAAATGCTCGCTTCCAGGAAGCATTTGGAGGACAGGAAACTTTTTTTTTGCTCAGAAAGACAGCGGTCTCTGATAAGAAGCCATTGGTTTTTCTGCCGGGGACTTAGATCAATGAATGGGAACTATGTTCCCATTCATTGATCTCCGAGCTAATGGGGGCAGCACAGGCAAGCGTGGGAGCATGCAGATGCACGCAACTGCACAGCAGCAGTCGCCTGGATGTGACAAACATGTCCAGGTGGCAGGAATGGTTAAAGTGTACCTGAGATGGCCTTCAAAAGTAAATGTATACATATCTGGGGCATCCTCCAGCCGCCTGCAGGCTGATCAGTCTCTCGGCATCCTCCTCCGCTGTCTCCATTCTCTGCTATGGGTCCCGGAAAGTGACTTAGTCGGCACCAGTCGGCAGAGGTTCAATCTGGCCGTGTGCGCTCCCCAGTCGCAATCCCATGGCTGGGAGAGTTATGCGCCTATGCAGTGCTACTGCGCAGGTACAGATTGCTCCTGGAGATGGGAGCGCAATGGGGTGCATGTGCGTGGCTAGGTCACCCACTGCACTCCAACTCACTCACTTACTGGGACCCATAGCATATGACTATGGTAGGGATTAGATTGTGAGCCCCTCTGAGGGACAGTTAGAGACAAGACAATATACTCTGTACAGCACTACAGAGGATGTTGGCACTATATAAATACTAAATAATAATAAAAATAGCAGAGAATGGATACAGCAGAGGAGGAAGCTGAGGGAATAATCAGCCTGCAGGGGGCTGGAGGAAGGTCTCAGGTTCCCTTTAACCTCTTGAGGACTGCAGTGCTAAACCCCCCTAGTGACCAGGCCATTTTTAGTCAAATAGGCCACTGCAGCTTTAAGGCTAAGCTGCAGGGCCACACAACACAGCACACAAGTGATCCCCCCACCCTTTTCTCCCCACCAACAGAGCTCTGTTGGTGGGGTCTGATCACTCCCCCATGTTATTTTTTTTTTAATAAATATTATTCTTACTGTTTTCTTATAAAAAAAAACTGTTTCTTTAAATAGCTACCCTCCCCACAGCCAGCCAATTATGGCGATCGGCTGTCATAGGCTTCTGACTATGAGAGCCGATCGATCTCTTGTCCCCCAGGGGGACAGACGTGTGACACGGCTGTCCCCAGTACAGCGCTGCTGCCAATCGCAGCGCTGTACATGTAAATAGACGGCGTGATCGCCGTCTAACAGTCTCCCGAGCGGCAATAGCCGTTCGGAGACTGAAGGCGGGGCAGAACTGCGCCCCCCAAGCAGGAGATGCGGGCACAGCCTGCGCGCAATCTCCTGCAAAACAGAGCCCCAGGACTTTACGCCAATCGGCGTTAGGCAGTCCTGGGGCTGCCGCCGCGGCCACGCCCATCGGCGTGACGCGGTCGGCAAGAGGTTAACTTTTCAACCATGTATGCAGGTCCAGATGACTTGGGGACAAATAACTGGAATAATAACCTTATCCCACACCACCACTGACCATGTGCAAAAGGATTTATTAATAAAGACCCTAAATTATTCATTCTATACCTCAAAATTACCTCAACATTAAAGTCTCCATTACTATCATTTTTATTCTACATTTTTCTTCAGGCATGTACCGCATCAACTTTCACCATAAGCCATTGATATCTAATATCCAAACGTATATTAGGAAATGATTAAAGCAAAAATTAGATCTTGCTTAGAGGATTAAGGAAAACAGCTTTTCACTACAGGTCAACAAATGATGATAATGCACAAGAGATCTTTTTTTTTTCTCCCCCCTCTATTTGATGATTCGCCTTAAGAATACTTTCACCAAAAGCGCAGTCCTGGGCACGTTATTTAGGTCCGGGCTTTTGATGTATTTTCTCTGAATTAGCATGAGTATTTGAGGATTTCAGCTAGTTCAGAGCAACAGGGACTAACTTATTAAATGTTCCTGCTGCAATGCCTGCGAGCTAGCTGAGATTAATATCAGCGTAACCTGTTACTTAATTCATTATGGGGATACAGGCTAATTTGATTTGATATTATTTTAATAAAGTTCTGTGATATATAAGATTGTTTCAGGCTATCAAAATAATTTTCCAGTTATTACAGTTATTCAAGCAAGCCCTTTGATAGCAGCAGTTGGTCCTCGTCTGTTGTGAATACATTAACACTGATGATTCATAGCAGCTGAGAAATGCTAAGCCTGTGAAGCATTGTGTTGATGCTCAAATTTATTCTGCAGGCCATTAAAAGGGGGGGGGGAGAATATTTTGTATGCATCAAGCTTACATATGTCATTAACATAGCTCATTTTTTAAAATCAGTCTTTCATAGAAAAACAGCTTTGTAAAGAAAATCTGCTGTTTACTCTTAAATTTATCGAGGCTGCTTTACATGTTTTTACATACAGTTTGCATTACCTTACCCGAGTGAGAAAATCATTCATTTAAAATAAAGGAAAAAAAAATCATAGTTCGGCAGTGGTAGAAATTTGAAATGTATCCAAACACTGAAGGAGCTGATCATAATTATTCTAAATACCAAAGGAAACAATAGTGTGTTTTATGAGTATCTACTGTCTACAGTAGGTATATATTTTTATTTGCTGGGTTGAAAGCCGATTCCGCTGTAGGATCAAATGATTAGGATAAAATGTAACGTGACACATGCTCTAGACTGGGAATAACCATGCATATTAATCAAACAAGACACACATCAAATGCGGTTACTATTTACCTATTTTTTTGACCATGGTTTTAGTTCATTAAACTTATGGGCGACTTTGTTCTTTTTCTCCCTTTTCTGTTGTATTACAAAGTCACTAGGTTTTATGTTTCTGAAACACGGAAATATGAATATGTGGCTGTCAAACATATTTGTATAATCATGTATATTAAAAAGATGTTTGTTGGGAAATATGTTTACATACAAAGCCTATAAAGTACAATTTTGCCTTTCCTAAAACAGAAGGTACTTGCAGTTTTCACTTTCAGGTAAATAAGATGTAATAACCGAAATGTATCACTTCAAGATAGAGAGTGGATATGCAAATCATTCTTTTATGCCTATGACAGCCAGGCGTTCTTCCAGCACCACTGGTTTGTGGCTCATTCATTTTTACAAAGTCACATAATAAAATGTGAAGGCAGCTGTTTTCAAGCTGTTTTGGCTTTAATCAGAGCAGGGTCTGGATTGGTAATGGTTCTAAGGGCCCATTCACATTAGAAGCGTTTTTCTGAGCATTTTGCGATTGATTAGTATTTTTGTAAAATCGCTCCAAATCATTTTCATTAAAATCGCGGTAAAAATTGGGGAAAAAATTGCTACCATTTTGCAATCACGTACGGGGAAATCACTGCAATTTTTCCACAGTTTTTACTGCAATTTTTATGAAAATGAATGGGAGCGATCTTAAAAAGGCTAATCTATTGCAAAATGCTCAGAAAAGCGCTTCTAGTGTGAATGGGCCCTAAAGGACAGATGCCTGCAAATGTTTCCTTCTTGTGACCAAGACATCCATTATGGCTTTGTTCACATCTAAACCTGAAATCGCTGACGGCATCCATTTTTTGGGCGATTTTTCCCCCCTCCCGGGGCTCAGGTGGGCACTGCGGTTTTCGTAAAGTGCTTTCCTAAGCGCTTTTGCAGAGCAATTTGGCATTTTTCAATTCCTGATGCAAGTCAGGAAGTGAACTGTTTGATCCGGAAATGAATAAATACAATGGATTTATTCATCAATGTTCAGGGGACAAAGCGCTATACATTTTCCTATACCTTCTATTGAGCAAAAACGGTCAGAAAATTGTGAAGGCAGGGCTTAGCTGAGCGTATCGGATCGGACGAACCGCTCAGATGAGAACACTCTCATAGGGAATCATTGCACAAGCTTTTTAGGGCGATTTTCAAAATCGCCAGCACTTGAAAAAAGGGCAAAAACGCCCTAGGTTTGAAAAAGCCCGATTTGTCACTTTAGGGCAGTAGGTACAATATGCAAAATCTTAAGACCTTACCTTTTATTAATTTTTTCAGGACTTCATAATCTAAAGCCTGAAATGCACAATGAATGGAGCTTAGCACTACAAGGTCATCTTGGCTTACAATCTAGCATGTATTCAGGTGTACCCAGGTCGTTTAAAGATCCAGAAAACCATATTTTGCATTAGTTTAGTACATTATTCCCCTCCATACCCCACCCACTGGTGGCCACTCCATTATCTCTCCTCCCAACTCAATGTAGACAAGACACAGAACATTTATATTGTGCTTTTATCCTGGCAGACTCAAAGCACCAGAGCTGCAGCCACTAGGACGGGCTCTATATGCAGTAGCAGTTTTAGGGTGTATTGTCCAAGGTCTCCTACTGAATAGGTGTTAGCTTATTGAACAGGAAGTGCCGAGGTTCAAACCCAGGTCTTCTGTGTCAGAGGTAAAGCCCTTAACCATTACACTCCCCAGCCACTGCACACATCACAGCATAGAGACAGACACACCTTCTGTACAGTGCTTGTTTCAGTTAAGGGTCAGGTACTCGCCCTAGAACTGCTTCTCACTGTTACCATGGTTAGGAAGTATTAAATACCTTCCTTTCATTTAGATTCTAGCAATAACGCAGGCCCTAGAAAGCCTGTTTCCGGCAATGTTTTGAAGCAGTGTATAAAAAAGAACAGATATTAATAAGTTGGTTGGGCTGTCTAATATAACCAAGGGTACCTTCTTTTAATGCACCCTTCATTTCTCTTTGGCTTATTTTGCAGTGTTCCAGTCAGAACAGGGCTCATCATGCACTGTCCGTTCCTCAGTGCCATGAACAGCACTCCCAAACAGCTGTGCAGTGTAGCCATGACAGAGGGCATCCTGGACATACATGGCTAACAAACATTAGTAACTGATTCATGAAAAAAAGGCAACAGGAAAAATAGACCAGGCTGGATAACAAATTTGTGCTGGTGGATGACAAAATCTCAATAATGATAAACTTTGTTAACGAAATTGGTAAACAATAAATACCATTTTAAAACACGGGAGATGAAAATGAAAAGATATTAACTTTAAAAATTATTAACTTTAAAATTGTTAAATAACTAAACAATACAGCATAACCTAACCCTACACTCACACAGAACCCTCCCCTCATGGTGCCTTGACCTAGCTACCCCTCCCCCTCTGGTGATGCCTCACCCTAACCCCCCCCCCCCCCCAGTGGTGGTGCCTAACCCTAACCATCTGCTGGTGGTGCCTAATCCTAACCAACTCCCCTGGTGGTGCCTAACCCTAACCACTTCCCCTGCACAAACACCCTTACACACATAGAATTGATAACATATTTGTTAACGTAAAATCTGTACAAACAAATATAATATGACAAACACTATAACGTTGCAAGTTTCTAAAACGATAACATATTTCAAAAACTTGAATGTTCTAATGTTGTTAACGATATTTATTGGGCACCCTTTTTTCTGCTTGGGCACCGTATTAAGCATAAATGCATTAGAGTCTATGGTGGTGCCATTTTCGTCCACTAGCCGCCAGCTCCCTTTTTTCCTGCTTCCTTAGTAACTGTGCAGGCCCAGTACACTCTCGGCAGCGACTGTTATACACAGCCATGTGGGTGCACACAAAAGGGCACTTGGAGTGGGGAGAGCCTGTGTCCTTGAGCTTCATCTGGAACTATGAATGGGGGCTACTGCGGCAGTGCAGAGAGGAGACCAGGCACAATAAGGGCCCAGCACGTGTCTTAAAATGCAACTGTCGGGCATAAAATCAAAAATCAATTCTTTATTTTTATCTGGTAAACAAGTAATAAGGATGCTAATCAGGCAAACCAAAAGTTAAAATATCTATTACTGTTTTTGTTTATAAATGATCATTCCCCAGTTACCTGACTCTTATTTGGTACATTGCCACACAAATGAAGTTGCAGGGCATGCTGGGTTGTCCTTTTTTGCTTCTGTACATTAGTTAAGTCTGAGGGGAAATAAAGAAGCAAAAAAAAAGACAACCCAGCATGCCCTGCAACTTCCTTTGTGCAGCAACGTACCAAATACAAGTCAGGTAAACTGGGGAATGATCATTTATAAACAAGAAAAGTAATAGAGATTTTAACTTTTGGATTGCCTGGTTAGCATCCGTATTACTTGTTTTCCAGATAAAAATAAAGAATTAATTTTTTATTTTATGCCCGACAGTTACACTTTCAGAACTTGAGAGATTAACCAGGCGAGCGTAACGTTTTCATTTTTGTCACTTAAACCTGCATTCATTTTTTTCCTCTACTTTTGGATGGAGTGTTAGACAGTAAGGTCAGAACCTTTTCTGTGCGCTATTTGCTCTCTGGTTAAGAAGTTTTTCCCTTAATTCCGATGATCCAGTGACAAGACCACCAAAGCCAAGGAGTATTGGAACATTAACTACCTCTCTGAGATTTGATGGTCTATGATGCTTTGTTGTCATATTCTGTAAAGAAAAAAAAAATACCAAACACCCACTCCTGTTACATTTGTTGACGTACCAGCACTTTTGTAAAATAACTAAGTAACTGAGAATCCCCCATGAGGAGATGGACTGGTCCAAAACCTGTCACATCTGTTAGATGTTTATTACCTACTGTGACAGCAGCTTGGGAAAAAAATAATTCATAGTGCATTTTACTCCGGGAAAATTTACATTTAATATATGTATGTATTTAAATGTTTACATTATTTGCAACAGATGTCGTTTAAGAATATACAGTTGTTATTTAACCTTACTTTTTTGACTCCACCTTTTTAAACGGCTGCAATGTATGAATTGCAGGAGAGGAATAAGCTTTTAAATTCATCATATTTTTAATATTTAAAGACTGTTTTAATATTTCATTATCTGTCTTGACAATGAAGTATAAATAACGTTTCCTTTTCTAAAAATTGCTGTAAATTGTAAGTATGTATCTGCTCTGGAGGAAAACAACCAAGAGGTTTATATTATCTGCATTATGATGCAAATGAATGCAAGCGCTCTGCAGCACTATAAATGAATTTGTTCATGTGCTGGAATATTAATAATGTGGCATATAACTTCTGGCGTTATTAATAACACTATGGAAGAGAAATTAATCTTTGGAAATAGAAGGGCCACAAAAACAGACTTCCCTCATTGACTTACTACCACTGAGCAAACAAGACCTTACATATTACAGCTTTTTACAGTTATGGATCATTATTATTATCATTACAACGTCATTTAGTTCATTCAATAAAATATGTATGTCCCAGTGGTGAATAACACAGAGACAAGGCTTGGCTGTATCAGGAAATGAATCCAGTAAGCGTACTGCTACAAACTTGAAAAAAAAAACAACGTATATTAATTGGATGTGAGTTTAAGAGTTAAAGCATACCTGTCTTGCAGCGGCATAGCTACAAATCATCCCACAGCATAACTTTGATGGGGCCACCTTAATGTTCACAACTGTTCCCTTGCCTCCCTTTTGTGTCCCTCACAGTCGGGGGGGTCCATCTAAGATGGACCATTGGGATCTTCACACCCATAACATGTGTAGCCACAAAAATACCTGGTCTGGAGTATCGGAGGGAGGGTCATGGCCGGATTTAGGCAAGGCCAACCTAGGCCATGGCCTAGGGCACCACAGCAGCAAGGGCACCAAAGCAGCAGGCTAAACTGATGCAGCATTTGCAAGCTTGCAAATGCAGCAATGCAGGGAGATCTGGCGAGCACCTGACTGTGGTACTCTGCTGCTAGCCGCCTGTGCAGCAGCCACCTTGCTCTCTGTACACGTGTGCATTGTGGCCGGCGGCTGTTGACTTCGACAGCATTGGAGATGGAGAAGAAAAGGAAGTTTCTGCATTGGAGATGAGTGGAGAAATGGTGACTGCAGTGTGAAGGCGAGCTGGCTACCTATACTGAAGGGGGGAGGGATTAAGGGAGTCATCTAGCTGCCTATACTGGGGGAAGGGTGTCAGGATCATCTGGCCACCTATACTGGGGGAAGGGCCTCATCAGGCTACCTATACTAGAGGGAAGAAGGGAGGGTTCAACTCGCTACCTATACTGAAGGAGGGCGGTTGGTAACAGTGGCCTTGAGTGGTAAAGAGTGCAAATCCGGCCCTGGGGAGGGTAGGTTAGGAGTTGAGGCCCACCACACAACTCTGGGCTCCTCTGCGGTCCCAAGGCCTACTCCCCTGCTGCCTGCATACGTATATGTATGCCACTAATGAGTTGGGCACAGGGTGAGCTGTGTAAAATACTATTCCATTACGGCGACTATGAGGGAGATGTAATTTGGGTAGAACTTCACCAAGGTGCTTGGTCAGCAGCTAATCAGGTCACAAGCTACCTGAAACACTCCGCCGGTGCCTTGTCTCAGCTGGGTTGCTCAACAGCTTACATCACATCAAACGTAAAGAATGAGACGGCACACCACTGGCTTGCAATCAAAGTGCTGTGTATTGCGAATAAGTCACACTACATGTTACGGAGGAACCCCTCCTTCATCAGGTGTTAAACAGCATTGAAGCATACAACCAATATATACACAATCACATATAGAATGGGAACCACACCCGCAGTGGACCCACCCACCAATTCATTAACCCCATACTCCTCAGTTGCTAAATAGAATAATTCCAATGGTCATATGGCACTCCTGATCGGCTACCAATAAATTTAATACAAACTGACCGTAAACTGGCACTTCCAACCGAGGACTGCCACAGAACCACCTGTGAATAAAACATAGGTTAAGAATAATGCATGTACCGACATCTAAATTGTTACAGCATTCTCATGTGCATAAAGATGACATTTAGACCCTACAAAAAGCATCTAAACGGCAAACGCTCATTCATCCCTCTTGGGGCTACCACATCAAGCGTGTGGATCCATCGTGCCTCTTTCTGCTTTAATACCTTCTCCAAATCACCCCCTCTAGTGGAGGGAGTCACAGCCTCCAAGACACACCACCTTAGTTGTGCTGCACTATGTCCTTCTGCGAAAAAATGTCTGGCTACAGAGGTATCGTAGTTCCCACGTTTGCCTTCTGCATAATTGCTGATAGCCCTTTTGTGCTCCTGTATGCGGGACCTGACTGCTCTGGTGGTTTCCCCTACGTACATGAGTCCGCATGGACACTTAAGTCCATACACAACCCATGTCGTAGAGCAGTAATGTCTACCCTTGATGACAATATTGCGACCTGTATGGGGATGCCCAACCACGTTACCCTTGATAATGGCGTTGCACACATTACAATTCAGGCACGGGTAAGTACCTGGTCTGCCCATGCTCCTTTCCTTACTCAAGGGTGCAGTGTCTGTGTGCCTCACTTTGTCGTAAATGGTTTTACCTCTCCTGATAGAGAATATGGGCTCCTCACTAAACACTGTTCCCAATACGCTGTCATTACTCAAAAGTGGCCAAAACCTGCGTACAGTTCTCTTAATTAGCTCAGTGTTTTTCCCCAGGCTGGTAACAAAAGGTTTACTTTTTGATCTATCCCTTATACCAACCCGCTGTAGCAATGAGGACCTCTCGATCTCCCCTACCTCTTTCTTAACTCTTTCAATGCTCTTAGGATTGTAGCCTTTTTGTATAAATTTAGAGGCCAAAGATCGACCTACTGTACCATAGTCCTCATCCCGGGCACATATTCGTCTGGCCCTGAGGAACTGCCCCCTCGGTATGGCTTTTACCACATGTTTGTGGTGATGACTATCAGGACGCAATAAGTTGTTTCGGTCCGTTGGTTTCCACAATACACAGCACTTTGATTGCAAGCCAGTGGTGTGCCGTCTCATTCTTTACGTTTGATGAGATGTAATTTGGGGTCTGGCAATCACTGGAACCCCGAATTACCCTTACGTGCCCTGTGCAGAATAACACTACTGCTACGGCAGCACCCTGCTTTGTGCTGCCTTGCCTCTTAATATTTTTTAAGCCTTATTTGAATTGTCAATGGGTATTTTTTGCACTGCATACTTAGCCTGTTACCTATATTATACTGTCGTTGTTAATCATCGGAGCTATCTTATCTAGATGTCCGGCTTTTCAACCCTAAGGGCCCGTTTCCACTACTGGGAAAATCACGGCAACAAATCTGCATGCGGTTGCAGTTTCGTTGCAATTTCTATGCGTATTTTCACGTGGAATCGCTCGCAGTTTGCACAACGCGATTTTAACCATGTCAATGCTGGCAAGCATTGACATGGGTTTTTAAGCGGAAACGTACGTGGAAACGCTGGGAAAACTGCAAGACTAAAATGCCTATGGTTTTCCTATTTAGTTACATTACCGACGAATCGCGCGCGGGTGTGCGGCTTGCAAATTCTGATGGGTTTGCTGTGCAGATTTTTTCTGCATGACAAACCGCACAGAATCCTGCACAGGTGGAAATAGTCCCATCCACTTGTATTGTCTACGCGAATCTGCATGCAGGAAACGCATGCAGATTCGCTCTAGTGAAAACGGGCCCTTAGACTCCCCGCTAATGTTTCAAAAAGCTACACAAAATTTCCGCCAGCTGTGTTTGAATTGTATTTATGAAATGTCTTGCCCAAATTTTCATGTACCAAAGTCTACATTCATCAGCGCATTGTTAGTGAACTGCAAATAAATTTGAGATGATTGGAAATTGTGGTAATTATTATGATACAGAATTATGATGATACTGAGGATTATTATTATTAATATTATTATTATAATCTTTAATATGCTAATTATCTAAAATGTAAATGGTGAAATCATTTGATTGGCCCATTGTCAAGGTGCATAGATTTGTGGTAACGTATGCATAATTTTGCATCAACATACCAGAGTATTGTAACGCAAATAGAAAGTTGGCACTGATCCAAAACTTTGTACTAAATGCTTTTAAGCGGGTGTGGTGTAGGATTATGGGGGAATACCTATAGATGCCCATGGCAGGCAGAAGTAGTTTTGTAGTAAAACATATTTAGATGTCTGTGACATATGGATGCAGAAACACCTATAGATGTCTACAGTAGTCTAAAAAAAAGTTTAATTTGTGCATTGGTTACATAGTTTTAAAGCTACTGAAAAACTGGAACATTTTGGAAGTACACAAAGGTACTTGTTGGATACAGTTACTAGAGTCATGCTCTGATTGGCCTTACTGTCAATAGCCTTAGGCATAATGACTTTTTAACCACCCCACTAGTCAATCAGAGGCTTTGTGTAGATCTGTTTTGTCACTTCCAGGTATTACTCAATCCTGATTATTCAGTCAGTAGTACCAGCATGAAATTCAGATGTGATTGGTGTAAGCAATGAATGGAATGTTTCTACTCCTTGACCTACAACGTGTTGTCCTCATACTACTCACCCTCAGTCTGTGGCTTTGCAAAGATGGAGACCTGTAACTGAGATTACAAAGCCTGAATACATCTCTTCTTTTTTGGCAAACTCCACTCCATTGTGGTGTTGGAAATGAGGTTTGGAGAATGTTAGTTCTCTATTCTGTAATTCCATCTCCCTGTCAGTGAGCTCCATCAGTGTCTGATCCAGCAGGCAGATATTTCAGTTACTTTGTCAGAATGGTGCATGCTTTTGATTTTTAGCCACCTTTAATGGGTGAAGCACTTGAATTAATTTCCAATGCATGTCTTATCCATACAACCTCTACCATGTATTCCATGACTTCTCTCTCTTGTAGGCACAACCGATGCAACATACTCACAAAATAGTGATATGTGCAGATAGCACCAGGGGAGGACTGGGACCTTTTGGCCTGGGGGGAAACACAAACCAGAGGCCCGTTATCATGGCAGCCCCAGCCCAAATGACGTCACACAGGCACCCCACGTCGTATATGCTAGTAGTCATGTGGAGTGCCAATGCGGAAATACAGGCAACGGATGCACATAATACATTTTGAGGGACAATGGCCAGGGTTTACGTCATGTCTATCATTCGTGGTTATCGCATGCCGTGATTATCGCACTTGACAACCACATTGGCCTGAGATTTCCCAACATCTCAGATTGATACATTCCACCGATTTCCACCCAAAATTTTTATCTGATTCGATAATTTCAAAACGGATGGTCGATCAGCTGTCAAGTCAACAGATGATAGGCCACTTTAATTCCCCAAAGCTCATTCCCCCCCCCTCCCACACACTTATGTCCTCCCCTACACCACCATCTCTGCTAATCCCTCAAATATGCCCCTCTTCCACCTCGGATATCCCCTTCCCCATTACCAGACACATCCTTACTGACCTTCCTGCTGGCACCATGATCCCTGCCTCGTCAATGCTAATTTCCAAAGTTTCGGTATGCCTCCTTCCATCACTGTTTTTACTCCCCCCCCCCCCCCCCCCCCAAATCCATGCCTTGCTTCCAAAACCTGTCGCTTCTGTCAGATTTGTACTACCTACTGTAAGTGACAGGAATATAGGAGAAAAATAATTTATGGCTCATTTTACTCTGGAAAAAAAACTTGCTTCTTATTTGTCTGTTTGCACATATTTTAAATTTTTAAATTTTTCGCCATAGTGCCCCTTTAATGAAGTTTGCAGAATGCTCCCGACCACAGGTGTATAATCAAAGGGGCCAGGTCTATGCATGCACAGTAGCCCATGACTGATTCAGTCTTCAAGTTTTCAGAGGGGCCCAGTTGCTCAATAGAGCTGATCGTGACAAAACCTGATTGGGAAAACTGAAATGGAAGTAAACACTTTAACAGGCACACTTTTTATATCGGCTGTTGTTTTGAATGAAACAGTTTGAATAGAATAGCAGATAGGAATTAAGGATGCAAACATGACATTTTAGGGTAGTGGACTGGACCATGGCTACAAGGAAGCAAAGTCCAGCATGTCTCAAAAACCATAACTGGCTATGGACCGAACTGGACAGGCAATTTTAATAATATTATATTACAAAATAGTCTTATCGTCATTGCGACATGTAAAATAATGTGTAAATCAATACGGAATTACACTTTAAATTTGGCATCAAGCTTTAGCACTTTGTGATTTTTTTTTCTTTCCAGTCTCACTTGATAACATTTTTTTCCTAAATAAACAATGATAATAATGATTGCATTGGGACTATATTTACCCTACAGCCACACACATTGTACATCTCACACTGTCTGGTGCAGAAATTCACAGTAAATGCTTCCAAGTCGAAGTTTCACAGCGCAGCTGGTGGTCATACTAGAGCAGAGTCTTTGCTGTCATACTGTAGGAATTAGAATTCCCAACACCCAATAACAGAAGACTATAACAACTGTGTCAGAAATGTTAACACCTTTCTTATTGTGCTTCTTATGGTTATTTGCATACGTGTGAAGCTTTACGTTTGCCATAATGAAAAATGTATTTAAATTACATGGGGCACATTTTGCTGAATAATATCCTTGTTTCCCAACTATTATAATTTTACATTTACATGCTGCATTGGTGATGCAAAGAAAAATCCACCATTGCTTTACAATTCAAAGTTATACTCAATGACATGCTGGAATATTAGCATCTTTGCATCTGAAATCACTGCAGACCTGCAGACAACTCACTAGATAAGGATAGGTGGAGAAAACAAAACAGTGGCATGATTACATTTTGGTGCCGGGATTTGCCTATGCCATAGCCGAATGCCACTCCGATGTTAAAGAGGAACTGTAACCAAGGATCGAACTTCATCCCAATCAGTAGCCGATACCCCCTTTCCTCTGGGAAATCTTTACCTTTTCTAAAATAGATCATCAGGGGGTCTGTATGGCTGAAATTGTGGTGAAACCCCTCCCACAGTGTGATGTCATGACCATGGTCCTGACAGTTTGCTGTCTGGGAACCTTGTTGCATTGTGCAAAATAACTGCTGTTTCCAACTGCCAAGCAACCAGTTTCTCCCATATGTGTATCTATTAAAAAAAAAAAAAAAAAAAAACCTATTAGCCTATTGAATTGTTATTGTGGGTGAAGTTATACATAATGCCAGTCGGTGCTGTCTACTTTTTTTCTTGTCTGCCAGTAGAAAAGATGATAACATGCAGGTTGATTGTGGATCCAACAATATGAACAAATGACATGGCGAATATCAATAATTTATTGATCTATCGTTTAAATTCTCACTTTGCAATCTATTGATTTATTTTTTCCCTCTTTTCTCTTAAGTTCCTCCTTAAGAACAGTGGGATGCATAATTCTGATGCTGGGATTCTGGATATTACACCACTGAAACAACTGGCACTGATGATGACAGATCATATGAAAAATTGCAACATAAAGGGGGGGGGGGGATTGCAATTGTTATGCGGTTAGCTATTGTGATTCTACAGCAAAATCACAAGAACAAATATAAGGGACTTTCTAGGACTTAAAACAGGAATTTTCACAAAAAGGGCTCTGGTGAGAGAGGGAAGCTTTGCTGCCCCTCCCTTCCACAGCCATCCCCATATCATGGACCATGCAAGCTAGTAAAGGTCAGGCTGCAGATCCTCATGCAGTACAGGCTCCTCATTCTAACTATGAGTGATAAAGGGTTAAAGAGGCTTAGAAGGGAGGACTCAATGCTTTCTGGTTTTGTTTTTTCTAATTTATAAAATTAATATAAAGAACTCTGTCGGTGTCACATGGTACAGACACACACAAAAACAATTAAAAAATAACACAGAAGGAGATAGAGTAGTGTGGCCATAACAGGTAAGCCTGCCACACTCGCCACGGGCTCTGGGGTACACCTACACTTGGGGGGAGACCAGATGGTGGTCCATTGGTTGTCAGGAAATTGAATGCTTTTACCAACTTCCAGCATCCTGATCAATTCTTTTGACCAATTGCAGCCAGCCAGAAATCAATCAACATGATCAATCCGGTGGCCATGTTGTGGCATTGACATCTGCTAGATTGAATCATTATGATCTTTTGAATGCTGAAAATCGAGTAGTATATGGACACCCAAACACTTTACAGATAACTCTATTATTCTTAAAGGACAACCGAGGTGACATGTGACATGATGAGGTAGACATGTGTATGTACACTGCCAAGCACACATATAACTATGTTGTGTTCCTTTTTTTCTTTCTCTGCTTGAAAGAGTTTAACATCAGGTATGAAAGTGACAATTTCTTTCCGGGTCGAAACAGGGTCAGACTGGGTCAGACTATAGCATAATCCTCAATGATAAGTAATTACAGTCATAAAATACTTACCTGTCAGTAAATGGCTTCTGAGAGCAGGAAAGAGATAAAAAGGGTAAATCATTCAAAAAAAATGATCTCTACCATACTTCAGTTAATGTGTCATTGACATTGAGCAGAGATAATGAAACAGTAAAAACGTACAAACTAGATATAAATATTAAATAAAACTGTGAGATATCTAAAAAAGAAGGAGGATAGATACAATTGTTTTTCTTATCAGTTTAATTTAACCTTGGATGTCCTTTAAAGCTGTAAATCAGATTACCTCTTTCTTTAGTCATCTCCTGACTCAAACAAAGAGGGTGAGCAACCTGCTAGCTAGAGAAACTACAGTATTTAATACTTCTGCAGCTGCTAGTTACAAAAAAATAGATAAAGGAGATAAATCACAAATATTATTGCCTTACAATTTTCTGGACTACTAGGAAGGCAATATGGAAGGCAATATTGTATTTTTAGTTTTCCATTTTTAGGCTATTTTTAGTCCACTGCACAAACTAGTGAATTTTGTTCTCCATATTACTTTACTGGATATCCTATGAAAAGAGATATAACATGTATATATCTATTCTACTTCCATTCTACTTTTTATTCCCATTGCTAAATGGCGTAGACTAAATATGGCATAGCAAGCTTATCTAAAGAAGACACGCGACATGTGAGAATACTGCTTGAACGTTTAAAAGTCTAAACTGAACAATGCTGGTATTTTCCGTAAGGGCCTATTATTGACTCAACCCACTATAAACCTACGACTAACCATCATATTACATGAATCATAAAAGACTTAGGTCAACAACGTTCATACAAGGGCATAGTAAAGACACCTGCTCCTTTTCAGAACTGAAGACATTAACTCAGAAACTTGAAAGGGTTTAGACATGAGGTTCCCTGACCTAAGAAGTTTACAGAGTTGAGACCTTGCTTTGCTGCACAGCTAAAAGCAATAAAATTGTTGTACAGAAAATATAACTATAATAGAACTGTTTTTATTTCCTCTATTCCCGCTAATCATTTTTTTGTGATAATCGTAATCTGCTAATTAGGATTAAGTAAAATTTCATGAAAATGTTCACAATTATAGTGATAATTATGATTTGAATGTACAATTGATTTTGTGTAATACATTCATAATTTTGTATACATACTTAATATACTTTTTTGGCAATTTTTGTGACAATGGCGTGTATAAAGGCTTTGCTATTAACCACTAAAGTCGGCCTGAAATTACACGAAAATTACGTGAAATGCAAAATAATGGTTCATGATGGTTCCTCCTGATTATGTTTACAAACAAAATTAATTAGAATTTTTCCTGAAAATTTGAATTACAATTTTGCATTGTAAATTTTGCATTACGGTGCTAAATCATGGTTATGCAAAATTTGTACTAATCAATAATCATTTTATCATTATTTATAACATAATAGATGCTAAGTTCACAGCATGGGCTATCAGCAGTGGTGCTCAGCAAGATTTCGTATATCCAGGTTACCCAGATAATCCAAACTTTTTCAGCTATCCGCCCGGATTTGGATTCCGGATACCTGGGCCCAAATCCGGATAGCAATCCGCAGATAGTTGTCAGGCAATCCAGATATCCGCGGATATCCGCGGATATCCGCAGAAATCCGACTATTGAGATACTGTAACTAAGGAGATGACGTCCCTGACATCATTGAGCCAATCAGAGGGCTCCCAGGGGCTCCCAGCAGAAGCCCTAGCAACGAATCACAGAAGGGAACCTTGGTCAGCCCCACCTGACCTCACTGAGCCAATCAGAGGGCTCCCAGCCTAAGCCCTGGCACCAAATCACAGAAAGAAATCCTGGCCAGACCCCCCTGTATAATAAGGAGTGCTGCCATGATTATAAATCTCGTCCTTGCTTTGTGAATGCTCACTGAGAAACATGCTCCAGTGCTGCTGGCCTAGCAAGTGCTGTATACAGTGATAAACCTAAAGCTGTTCAGTGATTAACCCCTTCACTATCACTACACTATTGTTGTATTGTTAATTAGCTTGATTTCATTGTGTGACAGTCAGAGTGTGTGCTGCAGGGCTGCTGCAGCTGCTATGTGTCTGTGTGTGTGCTATGCACAGACCAGGCCAGCTGCTGCCTGCTGGCCAGCTAGCCTTAGCTACAGTATAGGTTAGGTTAGGGGATAGGATTACTGTGTTATTGTGTAGTTAGTACTGTAGTACTGCAGTCAGTGCTAGTAGTTGTTCGAGTAGCAGTACTACTGTGTTAGCTTACTACAGAACTGCTGTGCTGTGAGCAGTGCCAGTGTGACAGTTAGTGTGCACTAGTATCTTCTCTGCTGTCTGACTGTCACTTGGCACATGGCACATGGCACTTGGCACGTGGCACTTTGCACCTGGCACTTGGCACGTGGCAGGTGGCACTTGGCACGTGGCATGTGTCACATGTGTCATGTGACACGTGAAAAATGCCAAGTGCCACATGTCAAGAGCAAAGTGCCAAGTGCAAAGTGCCACATGCCAAGTGCCATGTGCCAAGTGTCAAGTGCCACTTGCCACTGACAAGTGCCACGTGCAAAGTGCCAAGTGGCGAGTGCAAAGTGCCGCATGCCAAGTGCCATGTGCCACTGCCAAGTGCCAAGTGCCATGTGTAAAGTGCCAAGTGCAAAGTGCCAAGTCCAAAGTGCCATGTACCAAGTGCCATGTGCCAAGTGCCACGTGCCATGTGCCAAGTGCCACGTGCAAAGTGCCGAGTGCCAAGTGTCAAGTGAAAAGTGCCAAGTGCAAAGTGCCACATGCCAAGTGCCATGTGCCAAGTGCCACGTCCGGCATGCTCCTGGCAGATGTTACACCTGCTGCTGCTGCTGCATTGCCCTGCTCCTGCTGCCTTTGCTGCTCCCACCACCAGGGTGCCACAGGCCACTGCTGCTGTGCTTATACCACCTATATTTAACCCAAAACACAATTTCTGTGTAATTTTTTTGGAGGTGTCTGGGCTGAAAACTGTCATTTCCCAGTTGTGCGGTTGGCCTTTGAACACAATGTGGGCTGCCCGACCGCTGTCTGGAACCTAGTCCTGATGTTAATTGGCAGCCATTTTTTGGGGGGGGGTTTTAAGTCCCCACATCATCAATTAATGTTTCTCTTTTTAAAAAAATGATTCTACATTCCTCATTTACCCTAAAAAACGTTTTTAACCCATTCGCGTTCCGTCATTTTCACTTGAGAAATGTTCACCTCCCATTCATTAGTCTATAACTTTATCACTACTTATCACAATGAACTGATCTATATCTTGTTTTTTTCCGCCACCAATTAGACTTTCTTTGGGGGGGTACATTTTGCTAAGAGCCACTTTACTGTAAATGCATTTTAACAGGAAGAATAAGAAAAAAACGGAAAAAAATCATTATTTCTCAGTTTTCAGCCATTATAGTTTTAAAATAATACATGCCTTCATAATTAAAACTCACGTATTGTATTTGCCCATATGTCCCGGTTATTACACCGTTAAAATTATGTCCCTACCACAATGTATGGCGACAATATTTTATTTGGAAATAAAGGTGCATTTTTTCCGTTTTACATCTATCACTATTTACAAGTTTAAAATTAAAAAAATATAGAAATATATCATCTTTACATTGATATTTAAAAAGTTTAGACCCTTAGGTAAATTTTACATGTTTTTTTTTTTATTGTAATGTTTTTTTTATATTAAACATTTTATTTGGGTAGTTTTGGGAGGGTGGGATGTAAACTATAGGTTTATAATGTAAATGTGTGTTGATTTTTATTTTTTTTTACTTTTAGGGAGCGCGCATGGTTCCTGAACGTAGTTTCTACATCCAGGAACCAAAATAGGTTAAGCAATTTAAAGGCCACTTCCGGTTTTTCTATCCAGATATCCGAATCCGCCCGGATTCCCCAGATACTGAGGTTGGATATACGATTCGGCCTCTGATCAGAAACGTTTGAACTCGGATATCCGACCCAGATCGGATATCTGGGTATCCGGATTCGGATCAATCCGGATTTTGAAAATGGGTATCCGAGCACCCCTGGCTATCAGTGGAGATTTAGTTACAGAGCCTTTTCCCACAAATATAAAATTAAAATTAAATTACGTTTAATAAGAAAATAAATAAATAAAAAATAAAGAAGAATAGCAGAATAATATGAAAATGGAAGAAATAATGAGTGATCTTGGGAGTAACCTTATTCTTTCTATATTAACCACTTGAGGACCCACCCTTTACCCCCCCTTAAGGACCAGCGCTGGTTTGATTGATCTGTGCTGGGTGGGCTCTGCAGCCCCCAGCACAGATCAGGGTGCAGGCAGGGAGATCAGATTGCCCCCCTTTTTTCCCCCCTATGGGGATGTTGTGCTGGGGGGGTCTGATCTCTCCTGCCTGCTGTGGGTGGCGGGGGGGGCACCTCAAAGCCCCCCTCCGCGGCGAAATCCTCCCCCTCCCTCTCCTACCTGGCCCCCTCCTGGAGATCCGGCTGCACAGGACGCTATCCGTCCTGTGCAGCCAGTGACAGGCTGTCTCCTGTCACATGGCGGCGATCCCCGGCCGCTGATTGGCCGGGGATCGCCAATCGGCCTTACGGCGGATTATTTCCGCTTGTGTTTACATCTAGCCTGCGAGCCGCCATCGGCGGCCCGCAGGCTATTCACGGAGCCCCCCGCCGTGATTTGACAGGAAGCAGCCGCTCGTACGAGCGGCTGCTTCCTGATTAATTAGGCTGCAGCTGGCGACGCAGTACTGCGTCGCTGGTCCTGCAGCTGCCACTTTGCCGACGCACGTTATGAGTGTGCGGTCGGCAAGTGGTTAAACTGAAACACCCTCCTGATTTTGATGACATAGGTGGTAAAGACCAAGGTCATTCATGCAACTGGAATAGTGCTCCTCACTCAACAAAGCAATAAAAGTTGGCAATGCACTTTCCTACAGTGCAGACAAGAAAGAGAGTAAAGAGTGGCAGAGAAACTATGTTTCTAGTGTTACAGGGGTAGCCCCTGATAATGCGTGGATACTCTATGTCAAAGCAAAGACATTGATACTAAAAAGAGGGGAGTTGTGGTGTCTAAGTATTTCCCAAGTCTTGAGCAGATTCTTGGCATAGGCTTGTTGCTCTATACAATGACACATGGTTGCCGGCTTCATGCTTGCTCAGCTGGTGACATGTCATTTTAAGTGGAGAACCAATGTGAAACACACATTCATAAAACTGATTAATAGTAGGGGACAAGTCAATAAGTCATGGCAGGTGGCAGGCAGACATAGAAAATAACCACAAATAAGGTCAAAAGGCAGATAGTCATAAACAAGAAAAATCCAGCGTCAAAACAAAAACCGCTTAAACCTCGCAGGATCATTAATGATATCTGGCACAAGTTGTTAAACTCTTATACAATACAAACGTCCATCTCCCCATCTTGAATAAACGGCATATTAACCACTTGCCGACCGCACACTCATACCGTGCAGCGGCAAAGTGGTAGCTGGAGGACCAGCGATGCAGTTCTGCGTCGCCAGGTGCCTCCCTAATTAATCAGGAAAGGCCGCTCGTGCGAGCGGCCGTTTCCTGTCAGATCACGGAGCGGGTCTCCGTGAATAGCCTGCGAGCCGCTAATTGCGGCTCGCAGACTAAATGTAAACGTAGGAGACACATGTCTCCTTTGTTTACATTCTACGGCGCTGCTGCGCAGCAGCGCCGTAAGGCAGATCGGCGATCCCCGGCCAATCAGCGGCCGGGGATCGCCGCCATGTGACAGGGGACGTCCTGTCACTGGCTGCACAGGACGGATAGCGTCCTGTGCAGCCCGGATCACTGGGCATGACAGGTAGGAGAGGGAGGGGGGAATTTCGCCGCGGAGGGGGGCTTTGAGGTGCCCCCCCCTGCAACATGCCTGCAGACCGGAGCGATCAGACCCCCCCTGCACATCATCCCCATAGGGGGGAAAAAGGGGGGCGATCTGATCGCTCTGCGTGCCCGCTGATCTGTGCTGGGGGCTGCAGAGCCCACCCAGCACAGATCCTAACAAACAGCGCTGGTCCTTAAGGGGGGGTAAAGGGTGGGCCCTCAAGTGGTTAAACCTGACCAAGTAAAAGTAGAATGTTTTGTTTTTTTTCCCTAGGCTTGGTTACTCTGCTTATGTCAAGAATAATTAAGAAACAGGGGCAAGATGCAGTAAACCTCCCTAAGTTGACGTGCACAGGAGGCGAACGGCAATTTTGTTACTACCGCCGGAGGAACACATTACCACAGTAATGCCCATAGCACTAACGAGTTAACGGGTAATGGTGCTCCGGCAGTAGTAAAGGTTAAATTGCTGTGCGGTCCCTACGCATGCTAACTTTACACAGTTTACTGCATATTGCCCCATGTGAAGTCAGAAACATGTCACCTTAAACATGCTCTTCTAAGGGAGTTGCTGCCACTCCTTCCACCTTGCATTTTACCCCCCAATTAGTTTGTATAGTTTGTAATTATCGATGAGATACTTATAATATGACAGAATGCTCACCTACTGGTTTGACTGGAAAACTTTCTAAGCACAAAAAGTACTTGCATTATTACTTTTAGTGAGTAATACTGTAATAGGACTTTATTATCAGTTCCCAAATCAAGCAGCATGGCTTCTGGAAAGTCATACCCCTGCTTACTACAGCAGTAAAGAAAAAGAGACATCTGATGTTTTAAAACAGCAAAAATCTCCAGTACTGTACATGTAATTACTAGTTGTTGTTGTTGTTTTGTTTTTTGTGTGTATTTAATCTACATATTATTATTTTTTTATTCTAATTAATTTCCTTAATCCAACTTTTACCTATATAAATCAGCATACATATAAAGAATAGGGGGTCCCCATCTAGTGCTGGACCCCATAGCAGTTGCCTGGCCTGCTGTTTATATAGTGATACTCTTGTATGCAGTCAAATCCAAGTTCAGATGAATTGATATTCTCACCACTGGCTATACAACAATGAAGTGGCAGAATCCTCCAGTTCAAAATGAAAGTTTGCAAAATAAACCATTAATTTTGTGCCCGTAAATATAGCTGTTAAACTACAACTCATAATCCCGTCTTTCTTGCCGCCTATATTTGTAGGCCTTGCAATGCCATTATTAAAATCAAATCTAGGAACTTGAATATATGATGTGCTCCATTTCTTTTGGCAGAATTAAACATAAATAAACATAAACATGGTTTCCGCCATGGAAGAGATGCTCTTGCCAGTGGTGCCTGTGTGATGGAGATGAATCCCTCCTTGCCGCTTTGATCTTGCTTAGACATGCTTTCATTTATTGTATCCGGAATAAATAGCATCCCATTTTTACCAAGATTAAACCATTCTTGAGATGCTTTTGAAATTTGAAATTCAGATTCTCCCGAGTTTAAACAGTGTTACTCTTGTCTCACAACAAGAAAAACCTCTGTCAGCCTATCTTTTCTTCTCCTTTCCAATTGACGGAGTAAGAAGAATTGACAGGAATCCTGGAATTGCATTCTGACAGGTGAATATATGCACTAGGAGCAGAAAGAGTCATTAAAACATATTTATTTATGAATTTAGAGGGGGAAAATAAACATATTTTTTGCTGAACTGCAGGGGGGAAAAATAACAATTATCGAAATGCACCCAAAATATAGGCACACAAAAAGATGTGTTGTTTTTATTGTTTAATTACGTTGTGTTATAGATGCTCTGCATACAGTACAATATGCATAATGTACATCAAAGTATATCAAAGTCTCTGGAGCTGATGTGCCAAGGAAGGATTAGAATTTTTTCTCGCTGTTTTCGCTAATATATTATTGCTTCAAAAAATGCAAAAAGAAACATTTCTACTTTTAAGATGTATCTGCATTTTCTTAAAAAAAAATAAACGTTATTAGACAATTACATTGCCTCTAAGTGCAATTTTTAATTACCTATCTGTTTCAGAAATGTTTAGCTTGCTTTCACATAATCGTAATCAGGGCTGCTCATCAAGATTCTGGATATCTGTGTAATCCGGATATCCGAACTTTTTTACACTAGCCGATTCGGATTCCGGATTTTTTTTACAAATCCGGGTAGCTATTTGCGGATATTTGGCCCCATAACCCGGATATCCGCGGATATTGCGAGTATCCGGATCCAAAATACTGTAACTAAGGAGATGACGTCCTGAAGCCAATCAAAGGTCTCCCAGCAGAAGCCCCAGCAACCAATCACAGAGGGGAACCCTGGCCAGCCCCACCTGACCTCATTGAGCCAATCAGAGCGCTCCCAGCCTAAACCCTGGCACCCAATCACAGAAAGGAACACTGGCCAGCCCCCCTGTATAATAAGGAGGGCTGCCATGATGAGACATATCATCTTAGCTTGCTGAATGCTCACTGAGTGACATGCTCCAGTGCTGGTGGCCTAGGAAGGGCTGTACACAGTTATAAACCTAAAGCTGTTCAGTGATTAACCCCTTCACTACTATCACTAAGCTATTGTTAAATCCTTAATTAGCTTGATTGATGACATAGTGTGACAGTCAGAGTGTGTGCTCCAGTGCTGCTGGGCCAAGGGCTGTACTCAGTGATAAGCTGTTCAGTGATTAACCCCTTCACTACTATCACTACACTATTGTTAAATTGTTAATTAGCTTAATTGATGTCATAGTGTGACAGTCAGAGTGTGTACTCCAGTGCTGCTGGCCTAGCAGTGATAAACCAAAAGCTGTTCAGTGATTAACCCCTTCACTACTATCACTACACTATTGTTAAACTGTTAATTAGCTTAATTGATGTCATAGTGTGACAGTCAGAGTGTGTGCTCCAGTGCTGCTGGGCCAAGGGCTGTACACAGTGATAAGCTGTTCAGTGATTAACCCCTTCACTATCACTACACTATTGTTAAATCATTAATTAGCTTGATGTCATTTGTGTGAAAATTAGAGTGTGTGCTGCAGGCAGCTGCTATGTGTCTGTGTGTGTGCTGTGCACAGACCAGGCCAGCTGCGGCCTGCTGGCCAGCTATTAGCCTTAGGTATAGGATAGGTTAGGGATTAGGGGATAGGATTACTGTGTTATTGTGTAGTTAGTACGGTAGTACTGCAGTCAGTGTGCTAGTAGTTGTTAGAGTAGTAGTACTACTGTGTTAGCGTTCTACGGAACTGCTGTGCTGTGAGCAGTGCCAGTGTGACAGTTAGTGTGCACTAGTGTCTTCTCCTCTGCTGTCTGACTGTCACTCAGCACTTGGTACGTGTCACGTGGCACTTGGCACGTGTCACTTGGCACGTGTCACGTGGCACTTGACACTTGTCAAGTGGCACTTGCCACGTATCAAGTGGCACTTGGCACGTGTAAGTGCCACGTGTCACGTGGCATTTGCCAAGTGTCATGTGGCATTTGCTAAGTGCCAATTGCAACGTGCCACGTCCGGCATACTCCTGGCACACATTACACCTGCTGCTGCTGCATTGCCCTGCTCCTGCTGCCTGTGCAGCTCCCACCACCAGGCCAGGGTGCCACAGGCCACTGATACCACCTATATTTAACCCAAAACACAACTGCTGCATACTTTTTTGGAGGTGTCTTGGCTGAAAACTGTCATGTCCCAGTTGTGCGGTTGGACTTTGGACACAATGTGGGCTGCACGACTGCTGTCTGGAATCTAGGCCTAATGTTAATTGACAGCCATTTTTTTTGGGGGGGGGGATTTTAAGTCCCCACATCATCAATTAGTGTTCCCCTTTACAAAATAATGATGCTACATGCCTCATATACCCTAAAAAACGTTTTTAAAGCAATCTAAAGTCCACTTCCGTTTTTTCTATCCGGATATCCGAATTTGCCTGGATACTAGGGTCGGATATCCGATTCAGATTCGGATTGGAAAATTTTGAAATCGGATATCCGACCGGGATCGGATATCTGGGTATCCGGATCCGGGTCAATCCGGATTTTGAAAAGGGGTATCCGAGCAGCACTGATCGTAATTTTGCATCAAAATTTACAATTATGATGGGGAATTTTTGGTAAATATGTAATTTATTTTATGATTACACATAATTACGTTAAATTGGGACATTTTATTCTGTGGGAACAAGCAAAAAAATTGTTATTTTCAAAAACACCATGTAGTTTTTAACCACCAGTGGTCTCTGCTACCTTATGGACCAGAGACCACTGGTACCAGAAACCAACAAATACTACAAAGCCGTTCAGGAAACACTTTCATTAGCTCCTGACCATGTCTACCAATATAAGCCAATGGGAGTTGCTTACATCGATAGACAGGGTCAGGAGCCAATTTCATTGGCTCCTGACCTGCTCACAGGGCTCTGCCATTAAATAGACGGCAGAGTGAGTAAGCTGTGGTGGGGAGACAGCGGTAAGATTGGCGGGAGCGTCGAGAGCAGAAAGAATACGCAGCATCGGTGAGTTAATCTATGCCCTG
Source organism: Hyperolius riggenbachi (assembly GCF_040937935.1). Taxonomy (NCBI): domain Eukaryota; kingdom Metazoa; phylum Chordata; class Amphibia; order Anura; family Hyperoliidae; genus Hyperolius; species Hyperolius riggenbachi. The sequence goes on along the minus strand of NC_090649.1, from coordinate 415,828,192 downwards.
CCAGCCAGATCAGCATCAAAACAGTGCGTAGATTTCCAATAGTGTCATCCGTAACTGGTTAAGAAACTCTATTTTAAAAAATTCAAATAAAAAAATGTTTTTTAAGGTTGGTAAAATGACATTTTGCTGAGGTACACTTTACTATATACCAAACTCCAAGTTTTTCATATACAATTTTTACATTTTGAAGCAAACCTGTGATTGATCCAGTGCTGGGACTCTCTGGAAGTTTGCGGTCGTGCTTCCATCTATAAAATAACGTGCAACACTGGATACCCAAGCTGAAGAGTAGTGATAAAATTGAGGACATACAGAGGTGTGAGCATGTGTGCTTAGCCTTACCCATGTTTCTGATCACCCCCCTGCGGCCCAGTTTCTCTCTTTAGTAAGTCACCGACCTTTGACCCGGAGGTACTAACTCTGCACATGCACAGTACGTCAGTTCCAGACTTGGTGTCCACTCTCACCTTTCTCCAATGATATCAGTGCATGCATGCATGTCACATACCACAGTTCATGTGAGGAGATGCTCTTCCAGCAGAAGAAAGGCAAGAATGGACACAAAGGTTGGAACTGACATCCTGTGCATGTGCAGAAGTAATACCTCGGGGTCAAAGGTCAGCAGTTAGTAAAGAGAGAAATGGAGCATCTCAGGAGTGATCAGAATCATTAGTAAGGCTCAGCACACATGCCCACACCTATGTATGGCATCAATTTCACCACTACTGTTCAGCTCGGGTAACCATTAATGTATAATGTAAATGCATAAAACACTCAGGGAAAAAAACAACAGTAGTAAATAAAAAACAACAACGAAGTAACTAATAAACTATTTAGCACTTAACATTGAAATGGTTGACAGAAAAACTATACAGAGGTTTAGACTGAAACTCGCTGCCTTGATGTCAAGGATGATTGTCAGAAAAAGTCACATGCATAAAGGTCATAATATATAAGCAGAGCAGAAGTGCACATTGTAATGTTGTATTGTTAATGCCAATAAAGGCAGAGCCTCTACAACATAGAAGGAATGACCAAGGTCATTTCTTCTGTGTTGCTGAGGCTTGGCCTTTATTGGCATTCACGATACAACATTACAGTTTGTATTCCTATACTTGCTACACATTATGACCTTTATGAGTGTGAGTTTTCAGACAATAATCCTCGAAATAAACAATGTTTTCTGGCCTCAACCACTGTATACTTGTTTCACCATTCATTTTGTTGGGTTTTCAGAAGTTCATTCTTACTGGTAACTGTATCCCACCTTTTTCTAAAACTGTATGCTGTACTAATCTTTTTCTCTCTTTTGTATGGTCGAGTATTGCCATCATGTCTTGCATTTAAAGTGTACCTGAAATAAATGTTAAGGTATTAAACTGAGAATAGTCTCAAGCATTCTTTGGGGATAAAGGTTAGCAGGAAGCGATGTAATTCTGTGGGTGGAGAGGGTTGGAGGTTGTAACTATATCAGGGTCCAGTTCCAATTATCTGCTCTGACAGGGAGATTTACCCTGAGGCTTGACCCAGAAGATACTTCTCCTATACTAAGAAGAATAAGTAAAGGCACTATAACAGCAACAACAACAATAACACATAACATTTGTAAAGCGCTTTTCTCCCGTGGGACTCAAAGCGCATAAGCATGGCTCCGACCATCGTGGTACAGAGGAAGAATTTTATAAGTCCGGAAATGCCAGGCTAGACAGGTGGCTTTTCAGTCTGGATTTGAATAGCTCCAGGGATGGTGCTGTCTTTACTGGGTGTGGCAGGGAGTTCCAAAGAGTAGGGGCAGCATGACAGAAGGCTCTATCTCCAGATTTTTTGAGGTGCACTCTGGGAGTGACCAAGTTTATAGAACTTGCTGATCTGAGGTTGTGAGAGGTGTGGTGCAGCTTCAGCGAGTCCTTCGTGTATCCAGGGCCCAGATTGTGCAGGGATTTGAATGTCAGCAGTCCAATCTTGAAGAGTATTCTCCATTCTACAGGTAGCCAGTGCAGTGAGCGAAGGATCGGTGTAATGTGACAGTGGCGAGGCTGGTTTGTTAGCAATCTGGCAGCAGCATTCTGCACGACGCAGGTCCTTTTTGGGGAGGCCAGCATGAAGGGCATTGCAGTAGTCCAGCCGTGATATGATGAAGGCGTGGACTAGGGTTGGAAGATCCTCTGGGGGAATCATGTTTACTCTTTGCAATGTTCTTCAGATGAAAGTAGGAAGATTTAACTACAGATGAAATTTGGTTTCTGAAACTCAATTCCCCATCGATTAGTATGCCAAGACTGCGCAAAAGGTTGGAGCTGTTTATGGCTGAATTCCCAATCCTGATTGGTGTTGCTTTAGGATAGGGCTGTTTTGATGGCGAGTGCTGGCTTTGGACAAACAGGACCTCAGTTTTGTCAGCATTCAGTTTCAACTAGTTATCATTCATCCATGCCTGTAGCTCAGCTAAGCAAGAGTTTATTTTTGGAGTAGGGTCTGTTCCACCAGGTTTGAAGGACAGGTATAGCTGTGTGTCATCGGCGTAGCAGTGGTACGTCAGGCCATGACGTTGGATAAGTGTACCGAGTGGCAACATGTAGATTGCAAACAGCAGAGGGGATATGATTGATCCTTGTGGCACTCCGAATTGTAGAGGTGCAGGTTTGGACATTATAGGACCTAGGGATACTCTCTGTGTTCTGTCAGTCAGGAATGATCTGAACCACTGGAGGACTGATCCACTGATGCCACAGTACTCCTGCAGTCTGTTAAGCAGGATTTCATGGTCAACTGTATCAAAAGCCGCTGAGAGATCCAACAGGATTAGGATGGAGCATTCCCCTAAGAAAAATATCAGTACATGCATGCAATTTATTGGGGCCATTATAAATTTAACGTTTTAAATTCACTTCAGATACATTTTAAGATCATTGTTTATATATATATATATATATATATATGTATATATATATATATATATTATATATATATATTTTATTTACTTTTTTTATTTGCTGGACTGGTAGAGGCAGTAGGTTCTTAGAAATCTCAGACATGTAATAAGGGGGGAAACTGTAAATCCTTAGAATATATATATATATATATATATATATATATATTCTAAGGATTTACAGTTTCCCCCCTTATTACATGTCTGAGATTTCTAAGAACCTACTGCCTCTACCAGTCCAGCAAATAAAAAATACCCAGAAGTGATAATAGGATAAACTCAGAGATTCTCGCTATATGCGTATGCGTTAAGAGCCCAGGGTGCTAAATGACAATTTCTTGCAGATGGACAGTAGTTTCAGCCATAACTAATTGGAATTGAAAGACTCTGTGTGGCTGAAAAAACACATTGGAGTACAGGGAACATATAACAAGTTCAATGGTTCAAGATCTGTTTTTGTGAGAGGGAGTTTCATAAAATAAATAACATAAAAATATATATCTTCATGAAAAGTCAAAGATTAAAGGTAAATGTAAACCTTTAACCACTTGAGGACTACAGTGGTAAACCCCCCTAAAGTCCAGGCTCTTTTTTTCATAATTGGCCATTGCAGCTTTAAGGCCAAGCTGCAGGGCTGCACAACACAGCACACAAGTGATTCCCCCCCTTTTCTCCCCACCAACAGAGCTCTCTGTTGGTGGGGTCTGATCGCCCCCAGTTTAGTGTTGGGCGAACAGTGTTCGCCACTGTTCGGGTTCTGCAGAACATCACCCTGTTCGGGTGATGTTCGCGTTCGGCCGAACACCTGATGGTGTTCGGCCTTTTAAGTTCGGGTTCGCCCCGAACTTCTAATGGCCGCCGAACAGGGCCGAACAGGGCCCCTGTTCGGCCGAACAGGGCCCTGTTCGGCCGAATACTGCCCCCCTATGGGGTCGCAGGCATAAGGGGGGAGCATGTCCCGATCGCGGGGGGGGTCGGAAATTCCCCCCACCCCCTCCGCTAGCGCTCCCCCCTCTGCCCGCTTCCCCATTCAAAAGTTTAAGCAAAGTACCTGTAGTGGATGGCCTGGCAGTGGGCGGCACTGTGGAGTGAGGAGGAGGAGTCCGGAGAGTGACGAGTTGAGGGAGGCCGGGCAGCGGGCGGTTCAGCAGAAGTACCCTTGTGGTACTTCCGCCCTTTCTCTGACCTCACGCCCGCTGCCCGGCCTCCCTCAACTCGTCACTCTCCGGACTCCTCCTCTTCACTCCACAGTGCCGCCCACTGCCAGGCCATCCACTACAGGTACTTTGCTTAAACTTTTGAATGGGGAAGCGGGCAGAGGGGGGAGCGCTAGCGGAGGGGGTGGGGGGAATTTCCGACCCCCCCCGCGATCGGGGCATGCTCCCCCCTTATGCCTGCGACCCCATATGGCCCCCAAAAGCTGGATGTTCGGAAAGTTCGGGGTTCGGCCCGAACATGCCGAACATCTCGGCCATGTTCGGCGAACTTTCCCGAACCCGAACATCCAGGTGTTCGCCCATCACTACCCCAGTTGTTTGTTTTTTTTATCAATATTTACGTTTGGTTTTTTAAAGATTTTTTTACTATTTCTTTATATTTTTTTAGAAAACCCCTCCCTCCCCCCAGCCGGCCAATCAGGCAATCGGCTGTCATAGGCTGCTGCCTATGTGAGCCGATCGCTCTCTTGTCCCCCAGGGGGACAGCCATGTCACACGGCTGTCCCCAGTGCAGTGCTGCTGCTGATCGCAGCGATGCACTGTGTAAATAGACGGCTATCATGCCATCTAACAGTCTCCTGAGTGGCAATAGCTGCTCGGAGACTGAAGAGGGGGCGGAGCTCTGTCCCCGAGAAGGAGATGCGCGCGCACCCTGCGCACGATCTCCTTCAGTAGCCGGATCCAGGACCTGACACCTGACGCCCGTTGCCGTGGAGCAGTCTTTGAGTAGTTAAAGGACAAATAAAGTTAGAGGAATATGTAGGCTGTCATATATCCTTGCTTGTAAGCAATATCAGTTGCCTGGCACCCTGGCTGGTTTATCTAGTTGCAGTGGTGTCTGAACCACACTAGAAACAAGCATGTAGCTAATCTTGTCAGATCTCACAATAATGTCAGAAACACCTCATTTTCCCATGCTTGTTCAGGGTCTAGTTGTTCAGCTTCCATATCCCTCTCACTTCAGTTGTCCTTTAAAGACAACATAAGGTAATTGAATTCCATGATAGAACTCTGTGGTATTAGGTTTATTTACAAAGAGCAGAAGGTAGACACTATGGATCTAGTACGAAACTCTTCAAGGGTTTTTTTAGGGCAAAACAGCATGCGGATACGCTGGGTAGTGCACTTGGCGGCAAATAGCCCCACACTGTGTTCTCTGAGACAAAGAATAGCAATTGCATCTACTCGTGTACAAAGGAGATGAAATGTTGGCACTACAGTGTTTACTTGAAAAGTTCACTCCTCTTTATCCAACATCAATCGCAAGAACAACATGTAAAACATGCATGGACCAGTGAGGCTGTGGGTTGCGTGTCTCCAGAGGCTTCTAGCACGCCACTGCTTTTTTCCTTTTGGGTTAAATGTCAGAAGATGCCAACACTTCCTGTCTGGTTTTCTGCCCTCGATCGTACTTCCTGTTGCCATGGAGACTTTACTAATCCTACCTGCTCTAACATACAGTCTACTCCAGTTACTGACCAAGCTGGGCTGGGTAGGGAGAGGAGGAGGTTTCTCCTCATAAACTTTCCCTGAACTAGCATGTGACATGATAAGACAAACATCAAACATGGGTAACTATAGTGCCAGGCCTACTAATAACTTCTCTGGTTTCCCCTTTAATATTTTCATTTTTTTAGTTGCATGGTTTAATAACCAGTGCTTTATCTCTGCAGATGAGGCAACCACATTAGCAGAGACAGCACTCCTGAAAAGTAATTAGACACCAAAAACACTTGCATCTAGCTGAGCAAACACTTCTGATAACAGGGTAGTGCTGAAAAATTCAAATTCTTTCTCTCTCTGTTCCAGCTGAATGAACCAGGTTGTATGTCACACTGAGCTGGCTGCTCTCTACACCTCACAGCTAGAATACCGTATATACTCGCATACATACTCGTATATACTCGCATATAAGCCGACTCATGTATAAGCCGATATCATTAATAAAATTTGTATTGAAAGGTGATTCTACAGAATAGAAAAGGTATCGGTCTGAACTATCAGTACCAGCACAATGATATATACAGTACCATTTACAATGATATGTGAACAGACACAAACTATAGGTCAATTGGGGGATACATGGGTAAATGGTAACAAGCAATCGGTCCCTAATATCATAGGGTAGCCAAAAAGTCCAGGACTAGTAATACACAGTGTATTCCAGAGCAATGTCCATAGAATCAGAATCATAATCAATTTTATTTTGCCAAGTGAGTTTGCACCTACAAGGAATTTGTCTTGGCAGTTGCTTAACAAACACAAGCAAAAACAATACAAGGATAGACAGTGTGTATATTACAAGTCAAGGACATTATTCAAGTATAGTGGCAGTAAGCAATGTGAGAATTGTTCATTTACAGTTCTGTGCTGATTACTTTCAAGTCCTAGCAGCTCTAGCGGGGTTCTGCATTTAGTATGGCTACCGCTTGAGGAAAAAAGCTGTTCCTGTGTCTAGAGGTTTTGGTAGCGATTAACCGGAATCTTACTCCTGAAGGCAAGAGCTGGAAGATGGAGTGAGCTGGGTGAGAGGGGTCAGAGGCAATTTTGGTTGCTCTCTTTCTGCACCTGCTAGCGTAAAGATCCTGCAGGGAAGGTAAGCTACAGCCAATTGTCCTTTCCGCTGTTCGGATGATGCACTGCAGCCTCACCTTTTCTAATGGTGAGCAGGAGCAGAACCAAACAGTCATAGATGATGTTAGGGTGGATTCGATAATTGCAGTGTAGAACTGCACCATTCAATTTTTAGGTAGGCCAAACTTTTTCAGCTGCCGTAGATGGTACATCCTATGTTGCACTTTCTTGACAATAGTGGCAGTGTTGGTGTCCCATTTTAGGTTATGTGAGATTTTGGACGCAAGAAACTTGAATGACTCTACCTGGGTTATTGTGGATCCATTTATGGTTAAGGGGAGGTGCTGGGGGGGAGATCTCCTAAAGTCTATTATCATCTCCATGGTTTTGAGAGCATTTAGTTCCAAGTTGCTGCTGCTGCACCAGGAGGAAAGCTGTCCCACCACATGCCTGTATGCAAACTCATCCCCGTTTTGTATGAGACCAACTACTGTTGTGTCATTTAGTTCTGAGTGAAACGACATATGAACATTAGTCTTTTACCAATCAAAGCAAGAGGAGGTGCTGACCCTCAACTTTTTACCCAGACGTCGGCGTTTCGAATGACTCCTTTCTCAGTGGGTCTGCAGCTTAAAGGCAACTGAAGCGGTGAGGAAGAGAGGCAGCGTCCTGATGTTTGTTAGATCCGGCGTGTAATAAATACATGAAGGGAGTAAGTGTGATAGGCGGGGGGATGATCGTCACAATGGGGCCAGCCCAGTGACGTGATGACATCAGGCGGTGAGCGACGCCGCGTCATGTCCTATGTCGCGCCAACACGTCTCCATAGCAAATGCCTCACAGGAAGGATCCTCAATTATTGCACCGATGACACGTTGCATGCACGCGCGGATCCACAAGCCAGGGGACACAGGTAGTCTTGAGCAACACACTGCTGGCAAGAGCAGGTTCGCTAGTGCACAATCCTAACGCCCCTCTGCCAGTAACAAAACCTGCTCCACCATCTGTTCCGCTCCACTGACCCGCATATAAACCAAGGGGGTAACTTTTCAGCACATTTTTTGTGCGAAAAATTAGGCGTATACAGGAGTATATAAGGTACAATGTATTTACTTTAAGCTCAGGTTTTCTTTAAATAACATAATATGGTTTGAAGCTTTCTCCTTGTAAGATAATATTATCCACTGTATATGAAACTATAACACCAAAAACCTGAATAATCCAAACTGAGCATATATTTTATGTGCTCCTCACATGTGTACAGAATAGGTTGCCTAGTGGATAACTAGTGGAAAAATTAACCTAGAAAATAAATGGGGTAAGAAGTGGAATCTGGTAATATAATCAAATTAAAGGGCTCACCCATGGAATGCTTTACAGATCCTCTGTGGAATTCAAATCTATACCTGGTTAAAGGATCTAGTATTGAGCATAGTTTCACCTATAATTCAGGTTTAAGAAACTGGTGTAATGAATGGCGGAGATGCTGCCGCGCGGTCTGGCGGCGGGGCGGCTGTCGCGCATTCAGACCGGCGGTTTCCGCACAGCGACATGTGTCTGGTTTGCCTGGGCCTTCTAGTGCACACAGAGGGAGAGCTACGCGCGCGCTAGAGGACAGGACCTTTATGCCAGCAGGAGAGGTATCAGCTGATCCAGATGATCAGATGATCCCAGCGGAACTCCTGATTGGCTGAGCGGCTGGGGGCAGCGCTGAGGAGTGCTGTAGTATATATAGATCTTGCCTTTCAGTTGCTGGTTGTCTGCCATTGTGAATACTTACGTGTGAGCACTCAGACCTCAGTCAGATCTTACATTGTGTTAGAACCAGCAGGCGCTGGGAATTCACACTTAGCCAGATTACCTTGTTATCATTCCTCTGTTATACTTTAGATCAGTTCCAGGGTGTTGAGACCAAGGACCTTACACCCAAGCTTAGGATTGCTGTGTCATTTCTCTGTTATACTTTAGACCAGTTCCAGGGTGTTGAGACCAAGAACCTCACACTCAAGCTTGGGATTGCTGTGTCATTTCTCTGTTATACTTTAGACCAGTTCCAGGGTGTTGAGACCAAGGACCTCACACCCAAGCTTAGGATTGCTGTGTCATTACTCTGTTATACTTTAGACCAGTTCCCGGGTGTCGAGACCAAGGACCTCACACCCTAGTCTAGGAAACTGAGTTATTCGTCAGATCAGTTCCTGGGTGTGTCCAGACCAAGGACATCACACCTCAGACTAGGATTGTGTTTATGTATATCTGTTATGACCTTTGGATTTACTGACCTTTCTCTTGCTTTCAGATTCGGTACCTCTGCCCATCTGTCTACCAGTTGCTGACCCTGCCTGTATCCGGTTACCGAATCAGTCTTCTGTCTTTGTACCTCATATGCTCGTGTGTTGCCGACCTGGCCTGTCTGACCTTCCTGGCTGTCACTCATCCCTCGAGTGATCAGTCTGTCTGTACTTTCTTGACACTAATCCACCAGGTGTCAGTTAGCTGCAAGGACCTCCTGTTCCTCAGAGAGGCCTTCCTGCAGTTCAGTCAGTGGCTTCTTCCCATCAGGAGTCCATTGGCTGCATTACAGTCTGATTCCCAATCCACCAGGGAATCCTTGGCTGCAGTACAGTCTGATTCCCATTCCATCAGGGAATCACTGGCTGCTGCTCTATCTCCTCTCTAGAGATAGCCTTTGCTCGGCCAGAGGTCACCTGCCCCTCAGGTGTCCACTGGCTGCAGTAGTGTCTGTATCTCCCGCTCCATGGGAGATAGCCTTCTACTGTTGCACCAAAAACACTTACACATTATTAGGTGTCCAGAGGTTAGTCATACTTGTATTATTGGTGATTCTGCAGATCATCAATAATCAGGTATACATCTGTATTCTTGGTGATACTGCAGATCACCAATAATCAGATTCTCTCTGTGTGCTGACATCAATCGTTACTTACAACTGGTAAGTTTGTTACTTTTAATTTCAATTACATTTTTCAACTGGCCGTGTCAGATTTGAATCTCAATGATGATATTTTACAGAGTGAAAAGAATGGACACACTATCAAGATCATAGAACCCAACAACCCATTTCAGGCTGTGCAGGAAGTTTTTAAGGATTGCCCTGGTATAAGTGTGTGGAAGACTGGAGGATAACATTTGCTAAGCGCTGAAAGCTGGTCCTGCATGGTCAGCAATATTATCTGGTGAGCCTGCATTTTGTACTTTGTGCACTGGTGTAAGCACAAACAGTGGAGGGGTGCATGGTCTTCACTGGTGTGGGGAGAAGCTGCATTATATGTAACTGGATTACACTATGGTTTCTCCCAATCTTCTGTCGAATCTAATACAGGTTGAAGCTGAACTGACGGAGTGACACCTTTTGAATAGGCATGTTTTGCTGATCTGTGACTAAATCAGCCACTAACATCGGTGAGCGTGTTTTGTATTATTAATGTGTGGATCAAAAAGTTGAAAACACTGAAGACTGTTTGCAGAGAACTTTATGTTGGACTCGTTCATATGCATGGTGTGAGTGCTGCACAGACTCCAAATTCTATATATTGATAGGGTGGTGATACCCTCTATATTGTGTATCGATCCTGGGAGGAGCGCTAATACCACTATAGGAATAACACTCTAAATAAATGTGCTGCTAAAGGGTTAAAATAAGAAAATACCTTTAAAGTGGAACTGTATGGTTGGAAATATGAGATCTGCCATTACTGAATTAGACTTCAATCATGATGAACACTCCGGCGTAGTCATGCTGATCTCATTTAGAAAGTCTGAACTCACCTCTTCCTTGCTTGGTTCAGATCAGAGACTTGCCAGATACTAGTTAAGCCAAGATCAGGATGACAGACTTGGCCTCTGCATGCTTAAAATCCCATTTGCTCCCATTTTTCTACCATACACCTCATTTTAATGTACGGCAAGGTTCAAAGGAAAGAAAACATTTTATACAAGTACAGCAAACACACAGATTTTGTGAAAGTAAAGATCACCATTTGAAAACTAGAATAACACAGGGGCACTTTTTTAATGCATACCTAGAAATAACTAAACTAGCGAGCTGTCTGTGTATTAGATCATTTGATTTAAAAGGCAAGTCATATCGAAGAGCAAAATATTCAATAACATTAAATCAGTTTTGCAAAATATATTCTTACTTTAAAAATGATTTTGCTTGGAGTGATAGTGCAGTAATAAAGAAGTTATTGACCAGATGTTATTGATTGTACAGTCCTCGGGCAAAGAACACTGACCTTGCTCACTCTCTTATTGCTTACTCCTTCCCTGGCCTCCTTCATCTACGCCCGTTCAATAATATTTATTAATATATATTTTTAGCAAAAAAAAAAACTGTGTTGCAAGGTTAGGACTTCCTATGTTTTTATTCTTTAAAGCCACAGTGTTTGTTATGTAAGAAACAAGGCAAGCACTATTTCCATACTGCCAGGCAGTTCCGATCTTAGCCCTGTTCGCTGCAATTAACACTGTTTGTAATTCAAAACATGAATTACAGCTTGGAAAACCTATAACTCAATATATACAATACTGGCTATTTAAATGAGGAAAAAAGGCCTGCTTGCATTGGTTAAAGTGATAACTAGAGATGGCCCGAACGGTTCGCCCCGAACGCAAACTTTATGGCGGTTTGATTCGCCTCCTATACTACATCATTAGGGTCATCTTTGACCCTCTACATCACAGTCAGCAGGCACATTGTAGCCAATCAGGCTATACTCCCTCCTGGAGCCACTCCCCCCCATATAAAAGGCAGGCAGCGTCAGGCATTGTACTCACTCCTGTGCATGCATTAATTAGAAAAGGGAAAGCTGCTGCAAACTCTCATAGGGGAAGCTTAGTTAGGCTCTTGTAGGCTTCTTAGCTTGCTCCTTGCTGATTCTTATTGCTAAAAATGCACCCTTTTTTCTTTTTTCTTTTGAGAGCTAATCCTTGTTCTTGTGATCCAATTTTTGTGTGGGTGTGTGTGTCCCACTGACACTTGTGTTGCATAGACAGCCTTGGTAATTCCTACTGTGTGCCACTGCCAGCCAGGCCCAGCACATTCAGCGACTACCTGTGTGTGTGACAGGTGCACATTGTAATACCCATCACTGCATATACCTACCTACCTGTTGTTCACAGTGCACCCACCTACCTACGTGAGCGCACGCAGTGTCACTGTGCCTGTCCGGTACCTGTCTGTGTGTGACATGTGCACATTGTAATACCCATCACTGCATATACCTACCTACCTGTTGTTCACTGTGCACCCACCTACCTACGTGAGCACACGCAGTGTCACTGCGCCTGTCCGATACCTGTCTGTGTGTGACAGGTGCACATTGTAATATCCATCACTGCATATACCTACCTGTTGTTCACTTCAGTCAGTGCACCCACCTACCTATGTGAGCACAAGCAGTGTCACTGTGCCTGTCCGGTACCTGTCTGTGTGTGACAGGTGCACATTGTAATACCCATCACTGCATATACCTACCTGTTGTTCACTTCAGTAAGTGCACCCACCTACCTACGTGAGCACACACGGTGTCACTGTGCCTGTCCGGTACCTGTCTGTGTGTGACAGGTGCAAATTGTAATACCCATCACTGCATATACCTACTTGTTGTTTGCAGTGCACCCACCTACCTACTTGAGCGCACACAGCATCACTCCACCTGTCCAGTACCTGTCTGTGTGTGACAGGTGCACATTGTAATACCCATCACTGTATATACCTACCTGTTGTTCACTTCAGTCAGTGCACCCACCTACCTACGTGAGCGCACAAAGTGTCACTGTACCTGTCCGGTACCTGTCTGTGTGTGACAGGTGCACATTGTAATACCCATCACTGCATATACCTACCTGTTGTTCACAGTGCACCCACCTACCTACGTGAGCGCACACAGTGTCACTGTGCCTGTCCGGTACCTGTCTGTGTGTGACAGGTGCACATTTGTAATACCAGTCATTGCATAATTGTTCACACTACCTGTGTGACCGCACGCTGTGTAATATACCACTCCGAGCATATCTGTTAACTGCACCTGTGTGACAGCTGCACATTGTATTGTAATACCAGTCACTGCACACCTTTCACTGCACCTGTGTGACTGCACATTGAATTAGTCAAGTCAGTGCATACCTTTCACTTCATCCCCCCCCCGATATGGACAAAACAGGTAGAGGCAGAGGCAGGGGCAGACCCAGAGGAAAGCCACCCGGCAGTTCTATTCGAGGTCGTGCTGATGTGATTTTGTGTGGCCCTGGCCCAAAGTACAGTGCTCAGAAGAAGGCACGTCCCATCAACTCCCAAGATTGTCAGGACGTGGTTGACTATTTAACACAGAACACCTCATCTTCTGCAGCCACCAGCGCTACTACTAGCACCCCTTTCGCTGCATTTTACACTTCGCAGGAGTTGTTTGGTGGGGAAATCACTGATGCACAGCCATTCTTGTTACAAAAAGATGAAGGCGCTAAGCAAGTTACACCACCTCATAGCTCTGAGTTAGGCGAAACTATGGATGTAAGGTGTGAGGAGGAGGATGATGAAGTACCTGCTGTTGGTGCAGTTTTTGAGGTGTCTGAGGCAAGCGAAGCTGTGGAGGATTATTATGATGATGATTATGATGATACGGATGCCATGATGACCAGGGGGACAGTTCAGAGAGGGAGTCAGAGAGGAGTAGGAGGAGACAAGTTCCTGAAAGAAGCAGGGGGAGCTCATCGTCAGAAACAGCTGGTGGCAGTGTCTGGCGCCATGTATTGCCACCTATGGCCAGCCAGCCAACATGCCCTTCAACGTCAGCTGCTGAGGCCACCATAGTGCCCACACCCCAGGGTGGCTCAGCGGTGTGGAAATGTATTAGTATGTATGCCAAAGATCAGAGCACTGCCGTCTGTACTCTCTACCACCAAAAATTGAGCCGTGGAAAGGCCAAAACCCACGTAGGGACAACTGCCTTACGAAGGCACCTGCAAAAAAAGCACAAACTGCAATGGGAAGAGCACCTGAGGAAAAGCAGCACACAATAGCAAAGCCACCCTCCTTCTCCTCTTCCTCCTTCAGGTGCATCATCTTCAGCCGCTTTCTCCCTTGCACCTTCACAAACACAGCCTTCCTCCTCCACTCCACCTCTCACCTGGAGCGGTCCCTGCTCCTCTGCCCACAGCAGCAGCCTGGTGTTCATGAGGGAAATCTGTGAGAGAAAGAAGTCAATGTCTGCCAGTCACCCCCTTGCCCGGCGTCCGACAGCTGGCTTGGCGGAACTGTTAGCTCGCCAGCTGTTACCATACCAGCTGGTGGACTCTGAGGCCTTCTGAAAATTTGTGACCATTGGGACACCGCAGTGGAAGATACCAGGCTGCAATTATTTCTCCAAAAAGGCGATACCCAAACTGTACCGTGAAGATGAGAGGCAAGTGGTGTCATCTCTGGCACACGGCGCTGGGTCAAGGGTCCACCTGACTATGGATGCCTGGTCTGCCAAGCACGGTCAGGGCAGGGACATTACTTACACAGCCCATTGGGTCAACTCTGTGATCGATGGCAAGCAGGGAGTACCTGGCAGTGCAGCGGACCAACTTGTGACACCTCCACGGCTTGCAGGCAGGCCTCCTGCCACCTCCTCTCCTCCTGCTCTTCGCTGTCGTCCTCCTCCTCCTCCTTGGCTGAGTGGCAGTCCAACTCTACTGGTGCTGCCATCTCCTCTCCAACTACACAGCCCCAGCTCCCCAGGGCCTATGCTGCATGCCAGGTACGACGGTGTCACGCCATCTTAGACATGTCTTGCCTCAAAGTGGAGAGTCACACTGGACCAGCTCTCCTGGCTGCTTTTAACAAACAGGTGGATCAGTGGCTGACCCCACACCAGCTGGAGATCGGCAACATGGTGTGTGACAATGGCAGCAATCTCATTTCCGCTTTGAATTTGGGAAAGCTGACACATGTATCCTGCATGGCACATATGCTGAATCTAGCAGCGGCCGCTATACTAATTTTTCTGGTGCATGTACATGCCTGCATAATTTTTGTGGCTGCACTGCAGCTGCAACAACAAAACAAAAGGCATGTACATGTGCCAATTCCCCTTCGTGAACATTACCTTGCTGCGGTGAAGGGGCTTGCGTAACACAATGAATCAATGACCGCCGGCTATATGAGTGTCTGAGGGGGGTGGCACACCCAAGATAATAAGGTCGTTGCTTCATTGTGGACAGACCAAATTTGATCAGCTGGACAGGCACTGTTGTTCTATCATTGAACTACCACAGCCCGGCGACCATATGGGCTTGAAAACCACGGCCTGCACTCTCGCCACTCCCTGATTGATGTATACACATGCAAGATGTTTGAAAGCACTTTCGGCCTGCAATTCAGCATTCAATGTGATTTCTGCCCTTAAAATGCTGCTTTGCGTCAAATCCCGATTTTTCCCCGGGACTTTTGGGGTGTATCCCACTCCGCCATGCCCCCATCCAGGTGTTAGACCCCTTGAAACATATTTTCCATCACTTTTGTGGCCAGCATAAATGGTTCTAATTTTCAAAATTCGCCTCCCTATTGAAGTCTATTGCGGTTCGCAAAACTTCACGCGAATCGAACTTTTGCAGATGTTTGCGGTTCGCGAACCGAAAATCGGAGGTTCGGGCCATCTCTAGTGATAACTTTTATTCAAGCAGCAACCTTGAAAAACAGTACTGGATGAGCACCTGGGGCTTGATTCACTAAGACAAATAGCATGCCTTATCAAAGTTAGCATGCCTTACCAACGTTAACACGCCTTATCAGAGTAGCATAGCGAACTTATGCCTGCTAATTGGCAATGACGAGAGCTCCACTAGTCCTGCCCTGAGCCCCTGCAGGTTCGTAGCGCTTGCTATGCTACTCTGATAAGGCGTGTTAACTTTGATAAGGTGTGCTAACTTTGATAAGGCATGCTATTTGTCTTAGTGAATCAAGCCCCTCGACTCAATTTGGCCCTTAATCAATTTAATTTTAAGTTTTCTCCTAGGTAGTATTTTCACACTTTATAAAGACAATGCTTTTAAGACACCAGCAAGCAAGAACATTTTGACTGTACTTTTTTTTACCTGCTTTTTAGTCCTTTTTCAATTGTAGAGTGTTTTATTGAATAAGGCCTTTAACTCGCAAGTAGATAATAACAGCAACTATATCCTGGGCTTCTCACAAGCTGTGCAGGCCCTTTAACTGGTTTAACCCTTGGAGCTGCTCCAATTACTGGTTGGTGCCACTGACACCATGTAACAAGATACAATTAGGAGGAGCGCTCTTATGGTGCATTAACCTTTTGTTACTTTATAAGACACATAAAGTTGCATTTATATAGAAGTTCCTTCCTACTGAAGGCACGGAAAGTGCTGAAACGCGTAGTAACGCCAGTAGGCAGATACGTCCTTTCATGCCACCATGGCACCAGCAGCTCTGGGCAAGCTTGAAGAGCACAAAGAGGTCCTGCTGGCAGCTTGACATGCGCTTTTAACATTTCTTCTATGTAAGTGCACATGTATGTGTCTTACAAAGTAATAAGAGGTTAATGCATTATAGGAATGCTCCTCCTATTTTCTCTAGCAGATAAGACTTATTTTTGTGCAATTACATTTGCATTCAACAAGACAAATATAACTTGTTTTCACAGCTGCCAAAAGATGTGTGGTGTAATCTTGGCATTAGTCAGAGAACAACAGTTATTGTGACTATCCAGACTGGCCTCCATTCTGTCAAATGGTGAGATTAGGAAAACTAAGGGCCTATTTCCACTACACACAGATTCTGGATGCAGAAAACTGACCCTAATGAATGTCTATGGGAAATTTGCATTAGAAAAATATACTGTTTAGTGGAAGCAGGGCCACAGACATTCATTAGAGTCAGTTTTTCTGCATCCAGAATCCGCGTGTAGTGGAAACAGGCCTTAAGGTTTTTTTTTAAGTTAAAAAAAAATCAAGTTAGAGTTAGCGTACATCTATTTGTTGATATTAGTTTGAACTCACAATTTAATTAATAGCAACACAATATTATTACTATTATTATTATTTATTGTATTTATAAAGTGCCAACATATTACGCAGCGCTGCACAATAGATAAAAGGGTTAACATACAAGGTAGGTCATACAGGAAACTCACAACAAAACAAGATCATGCAAATTATTTGATAACAATACAGTGTCATAGGTCAAAATAGAGACTGTTCTAGTCCACGAAAGGGGTGATTGTCAGTAAGATTGCATAATCAAGCTGGAAACACTAAGGGAGAGGGCCCTGCCAGAGGCTTACAATCTAAAGGGTGGGGGTGGAGACAATAGGTGCATCTGTTGAGAGGGTGTCTAACAGAACATATTATGGTGCTGGTGTAGGGGGGTATGCAAGCATGAAAGGGTGAGTCTTTAGAGCTTGTGTGAAGGTATTAAAGGTGGGGGCGAGTCTGGTGGCTGGAGGGAGAGAGTTCCAGAGAGCAGCTTATTGCGGGTGAACCTGGCATTCCAGAGGCCACAGGGAGTGAATGTCTAGGGGTAGGATGGATAGGAATAAGGTTAAGCCGAGGGAGTGTGGGGGGGGGAGGGAAGGGAGGTGCATGGGGGTTGAGGGCTAAAAGGGAGTCTAAGGACAGAAGGGGAGAGGGTGCGGGGAAACAGAAGGGGGACAAGGTGTAGAAGGAGGTGGAGGTAAAGCATGGGGTGATGGGGGAGAGCGAGATGGGGAGGAAGATAGCTGGGAAATGGTGGAGGGGTCAGGGAGTGAATAGGAGGGAAGGGGTACATTTTGTACTGAAGGGATAAGGTAGGGTGGGGTGTGGAGAGTGGAAGCATAAACAGGGGGACAGCAGTTAGACCAAGATGAGATAAATGTCACCAATGATGTGGCTGAAGGGGTTGCATCAATAATCAATCTGGTAAGGAACAGTCCACAGGAGATCAGCAGTGAAGTTGGCAGAACATCAATGATGGCAAAAAAAATCCAGCTGTGTGTGATTGGTAGATAGGGTGTCTGGTTGGTAATGACGTAACTTGTCTGGAGGTCGGCGATGGATCAGTTGGTGGGGAGTTCAGCAATGGAGCAGCCAGCAAAGATCAGCAGTGGTGTGGTTGGTGAGGCACGGTGAAACCATCAGTAGTTTGGTAAGCGGGTGTGCAGTGCTTAAATTGGGCTCCACTGCAGAGATTCACTCATATTTCTTGGTAGTTCTATTTGTGGATTCTGACTGGCTTGTGGAACAGGTGAGGGAAAGCCCATCTATTGATTGTTGTGAACAGACCGATTGTTTACTGCACCACGCCTGTCAGTAAAAATACATCAGGCAGGAGAATGGACTAAAGGCCTAAACACTGGTTGCAATGAGCAGGGGCGTAGGAATAGGAAGTGACGTCAGCCGCTAGAGGGAGAAGTCTCCAATGGAACGCACGGAAGCAGGTATGTATCTGCCCGCCGCTCGCTGCCCACCACAGCCCCACAGACACTTACGAGCTGGAGGGGAGCACAGAGGGGAGAGCCCCGAGGTGAGGGAGAGGGGGGAACTACCCCTCTCCCCGCCGACTGTGGGCAAGGCTTTCCCCTCATGCTGCCACCCCTCCAGCACCCACAAAACTCCGAGCGGGCCCCAGGGGGGGGGGGGGGCATATTACGATTTTCTGGTGTCTGCTGCCCACATTACGATTTTCTGGTGTCTGCTGCCCTCATTACGATTTTCTGGTGTCTGCTGCCCACATTACGATTTTCAGGTGTCTGCTGCCCACATTACGATTTTCAGGTGTCTGCTGCCCTCATTACGATTTTCAGGTGTCTGCTGCCCTCATTACGATTTTCAGGTGTCTGCTGCCCACATTACGATTTTCAGGTGTCTGCTGCCCACATTACGATTTTCAGGTGTCTGCTGCCCTCATTACGATTTTCAGGTGTCTGCTGCCCTCATTACGATTTTCAGGTGTCTGCTGCCCACATTGTGATTTTCAGGTGTCTGCTGCCCACATTACGATTTTCAGGTGTCTGCTGCCCTCATTACGATTTTCAGGTGTCTGCTGCCCTCATTACGATTTTCAGGTGTCTGCTGCCCACATTACGATTTTCAGGTGTCTGCTGCCCACATTGCGATTTTCAGGTGTCTGCTGCCCACATTGCGATTTTCAGGTGTCTGCTGCCCACATTGCGATTTTCAGGTGTCTGCTGCCCACATTACGATTTTCTGGTGTATGCTGCCCACATTAGGATTTTCTGGTGACTGCTGCCCACATTGCGATTTTCTGGTGACTGCTGCCCACATTGCGATTTTCTGGTGACTGCTGCCCACATTGCGATTTTCTGGTGACTGCTGCCCACATTGCGATTTTCTGGTGACTGCTGCCCACATTAGGATTTTCTGGTGTCTGCTGCCCACATTACGACATTCTGGTGACTGACTGCTGCCCACATTAGGATTTTCTGGTGACTGCTGCCCACATTACGATATTCTGGTGACTGCTGCCCACATTAGGATTTTCTGGTGACTGATGCCCACATTGCAATTTTCTGGTGACTGCTGCCCACATGGCGATTTTCTGGTGACTGCTGCCCACATTGCGATTTTCTGGCCCACATTACGATTTTCTGGTGAACACTGCCCACGTTACGATTGTCTGGTGAATGCTGTCCACGTTACGATTTTCTGGTGAACGCTGCCCACATTACGATTTTCTGGCCCACATTACGATTTTCTGGTGAACACTGCCCAAGTTACGATTGTCTGGTGAATGCTGTCCATGTTACAATTTTCTGGTGAACTCTGCCCACATTACGATTTTCTGTCCCACATTACGATATTCTGGTGAACGCTGCCCACATTACGATTGTCTGGTAAATGCTGCCCACGTTACAATTTTCTGGTGACTGCTGCTCACGTTACTATTTTCTGGTGACTGGTGCCCACATTACGATTTTCTGGTGAACTCTGCCCACATTACGATTTTCTGGCCCACATTACGATTGTCTGGTAAAATGCTGCCCACTTTACAATTAATTTACAGTGAAACGCTGCCCCATTACGATTATTTGGCACCTATGGGGGGGGGGCCCCATCCAAATATTCGCAGGGGGGCCCAGTGATTTCTAGTTACGCCCCTGGCAATGAGATAGAAATTACAGAGAATCAGACTGCAGCTATAAGTGGATAAACACTGTCACTATTGCCATTTGGAGGATGTTAAAGTGGAACTGGACTCTTGCACAGGACAGACGGTAACATAGAGCAATGCACCCTGTATGTATTTAGAGAGTTTAGTGTGTCTAATTCCCCCTCATATGTGACCAAATACAAGTTGTAATTTGATACCTCTGCTGTGTCAGCTCCCTGTCACAGCAGAGAGCTAATTGATAAACACAGGATGTTAACAATATGTCTGCTTCCATGAGAGCAGGAAGTAGACATGCTGCAGATTTATTGCAGGGCTTGTATCAGCTGAAAACAAAGACATTTTTTTCTTTAAAGTTTATTATGCTGTTGCATATCTTTTAGAGCAGAGAGGAAGTTTTGAGTTCAGGTCCGAATTAACAAATGAGGAAAGAGAATAGCAAACACCTATTAAAATGTAAATGTTTATATGTATCTCTAGCCTTGTAGTAAATGTTGTGCTGGCTTGCAGACAGAATTTCAAACATCAGACAGTCAGTAGATGATAGTGAATGGAGATCTGTGTTGGGTGGTTTATGGTTACTAGACACCAAGGGCTTGATGTGCCAACTGGTGCAATTGATGTGTGCAGGCGCCCCTCCTGTTAATCCATGAGAGCCAGTTTGCATTATGCGTTTAACACATGTTGCTAGGGCAACATGCAGCGCCATGTAACACCCACTACCACAGCAATGTGCATGTTAACTTGTTTGTGGGTGGACAGTGGGGGCAGTGGGAGCACAGGGGGAGCTGCAGCAACTGCCAACAAACAGCACCACACACGTTGATCCCATTCCCAGCCCTAGACTTGCTATACAAAGTTTAGAAGGCCTCAGAGCATCTTTAAGATTCCCTCCAGCCCTATTGGTATTTAAATAGACCAATGGGAATTCCCATTGGTCTGGTAAAAGACCAAAAGCCGGCAAGGGAGGGAATTTTAAAGATTCTCTGGGGCTTACTAAACTTTGTATAGCAAGTCTAGGGCTGGGAATGGGATCAACGTGTGTGGTGCTGTTTGTCAGGCATTGGACGAGGGATAGACACCTGCAGCATTCTCCATTGCTCTTTGGGATATAGTGTTGGAAAATGTTTGAGGATACTGTCGTGGGGGTAATAAAAGGTGAGTATTTATGGTTAATTAAAGCGTTTTTTTGTGGTTTTATTTCATTTTAACTCTTTGTGGAAATGTGTAAGGGGTACGTCAGTACTTCAATACTCATTTCACCCGGCGTGGTGGGGGAGGCATCTGGGGGTCCCCTTTGTGCATCACATGACTAGCGGCACCACTCTGCATATCTCTTTAGTTCTCCAGGTTCTCTCCGAGAGCGCCTTCCAGCAGCACAGGCGGCAGCCGGAGATTGGTCATGTAAGGCAGCGCTGACTGGGATGTACTGCAGCTCCCTCTTTCATCAGTGCAGGGCTTGTTCACCTCCTTCCCGACAAGCTGCAAATCACCCCTGTGGACAAGGGTGCCACACAAAGGTCAGTGCTGGGGAGCAATGAGTTTGAGGGGGTGGTCATGCTCATGGACAGGCATGTCATGCACTGTGGTAGGATAGGGCTGTCATGTGTTGAGGGACAAGTTTCTAAGGTGCTGGGGGACAGGTGTGTTGTGCTAGGGGGAGGGGGGGCAGGTGTGTAATGTGCTGGGGGGGCAGGAGTGTCAAATGCACATATTGTCTTTTAGGCCACTCCTGTCAGTAATCTCATGAGACTCACAGCAGCAATTACTCCAAGTCTCAGGGGACTACACATAGGATTGCATGGCTGTTTTATGAATGGATTAAGATGTGAGCTAGGAGGTGGCTAGTCTTAAAGGCAGAAGAATGTTGCCGGGGCACCACACTTCCTTTCCTCCTCTTGCTACTATTGGTTGTTATGTACTAACCCCTCTAGCAGAGAGTCAGCAGTAAAGCACACTGAACCGGGCTAATCTAATGGATACTGTGTCACTGGGCGTTTCCTAGGTAATTCTCCTTTCACATCAGTCCTCACTTGAGTGAGCAACCTTTAAGGTGGCCATACACTGGTCGATTTGCTATCAGATTCGACCAACAGATAGATCCCTCTCTGATCGAATCTGATCAGAGAGGGATCGTCTGGCTGCCTTTACTGCAAACAGATTGTGAATCGATTTCAGCCTGAAACCGTTCACAATCTGTGGTGGTGGTGGTGCTGCCGCCGCTCCCCCCCCCCCCTCCCCGCATACATTACCTGCTCCGGCCGGCGCGACTCCCCCCGGTCTCTGTTGTCTTCTTCTCCGCTCTGGTCTGGTCTTCGGGTCAGGCATGCTTCACTTCTACCTGTCTGGGGGAAGTTTAAACAGTGGAGCGCCCTCTACTGTTTAAACTTCCTGCCGGGACAGGAAGAAGGGAAGACCCGGAACCCAGCGCAGAGAAGAAGACAGCGGAGACCTGGGGAGTCGCGCCGGCGGAGCAGGTAATGTATTGCAGCTGTATTGCGTCGGTCGTCGGGCACTCGAACACCACTAGCGACGCACTCCCTACCCGGGCGATCGGCGGTAATTTCCCACATGGAGCGATCAACGGGACCGATCTATTTCGGGACGAAATAGATCGAAATTTAGCATTAACGTTAACGATTTGACAGGAGGTTCGATCCCAGTGATCGAATCTGTTGTCGATCGGTGGGGAATCGGCCTAGTGTACGGCCAGCTTTAGTCATGACTCACCTCTTCAATGTTTATTCACATCTCCTCTATAAGGTTTTATTGCAGTCGTTTTTTAATTCCCACAATGTTTTTAGAAGCAGACATTATGCTATTGAGTTATGCTATAATTCCTTCTGTAAGCGACATGGCATGGGGCGTAACTACAGTGGAGCAGTCCCTGCGACTGCCAAGAGCTGTAAGGGGGTCGCAACTACTACTTCACTCCCTCTGATGAAGAGGTCCATCCTTTAGATCAGGTGTTCTTATAGCTCTGCTTGATATGGATATGAAGATTATGATGTCCACACTTGTTTTAAGACCCTTGCAAGAATGGCCACTGGCTGTGAGGATCACAAGAGGTAGGCAAGGGAAAGGGTGAGAACATCAGGGGCCCCATCAAAGTTTTGCTGGGAGGGTCCATGATTTATATTCACACAAATAGTGTTTAGCTACATTTAGAGGACAGCTGAACGGAAAGGGATATTGATTTCCTTTTAAACAATACCAGTTGCCTGACTATCCTGCTGATCCTCTGCCTCTAATACTTGTAGCTATAGACCCTGTATAAGCATGTGCAGATCAGGTGTTTCTGACATTCTCGTCAGATTTGACAAGATTAGGCCACATGCTTGTTTCAGTTGTGTGATGCAGACACGACTGCAGCCAGGAGATCAGCTGTACTGGTGGGCGGAGGCACCTAAAGATAGGTAATGTGATGAAACCAAAAATAATAATAAGGTGAAGGGAGGTGTCTTTACCACTCCAGATAGAAAAACCCAAGCCACAGGGTTGATGTAAAAAAAAAATGAAATTATTTATTCAGCACGATTAAAAGGACAATGCATTTCACAAGTCTCAGCCTGCTTCTTCAGGACAATACAAGTGCCTTTAAAATATGGACACAACTATGGATGCAGGGGCGTAACAATAGGGGCTGCAGCCCCTGCATACCGCAGGTGGCCCGGCACCCCCAAGGGGCCTGCTCAGGCTGGGAGGGGGGACGGTCCACCCCTCCCTCACCTCGGGCTCTCCCCTCTGCGCTCTCTTCCAACTTCAATAAGTGTGTGTGCAGGTGGCGGGCAGCTGCAGATATACATACCTTCCTTGTGTTCCACCGCGGATTTTCCTCGCTCTTGTGCCTGATGCTACTTCCTTATAAACAGGAAGTATCGTCAGACACTAGAGGGAGGAACATCCGAGGTGGAACGCAAGGAAGGTATGCATTTCTGTTGCTGCCCGCCGCCTGCACACACACTTATTGAAGCTGGAGGGGAGCGCAGAGCCCGAGGTGAGGGAGGGGGGAGACCGTCCCCCCTCCTCGCCAATGTGGGGCCATGGCTTTCCCCTCATGCTGCGATCCCTCCAGCCCCCCAAAACGGCCCTGAGCGGGGGAGGGCCTGTCAGAATCTCTGCAGGGTGGCCCGATGGCTCCTATTTACAGCCCTGTATGGACGCCAGAAATTTTGTGTTTCTGGCGTCCATGATTGTGACCGTGGGCAGCACGGTGGCGTAGTGGTTAGCTCTCTCGCCTTGCAGCGCTGGGTCCCTGGTTCGAATCCCAGCCAGGGCACTATCTGCAAAGAGTTTGTATGTTCTCTCCGTGTCTGCGTGGGTTTCCTCCCACATTCCAAAAACATATGGATAAGTTAATTGGCTCCCCCTAAAAATTGGCCCTAGACTACAGTACTTACACTACATAATATAGACATATGGCAATGGTAGGGATTAGATTGTGAGCTCCTTTGAGGGACAGTTAGTGACAAGATATATATATATATATACACTGTACAGCGCTGCGTAATATGTCGGCGCTATATAAATACGAAATAATAATAATAATATTTTAAAGGCACTTGCATTGACTTGAAGAAGCGGGCTGAGACCCGTGAAACGCATTGTCCTTTTAATCGAGCTGAATAAATAATCCCATTTGTTTTACATTAACCCTGTGGTTTGGGTTCTTCTATCTGGAGTGGTAAAGACACCTCCCTCCACCTTATTATTATTTTATGTTTCATCACATTACCTATCTTTGGGCGTCTCCACCCCCCAGTACTATACATTACATCTCCTTTGGAGGTGTCCACCTTCCGGGTGTGGTGTTATCTACAACCAAGAAGGACCAACAAGTAGTGCAACCATCCAGTTCGAGTAAGACCTGGAATATACCGAGCGGGGACGGTTATTTCCCAATTGGCGATATACGGTGGTTGCAGGGACTGCAACCCACCTTTGTGAGTATAAATACTCTTATACTACAATCTAACATCTAATACCCCACAATACTGCACCATTTGGTTCCTGGTCTCTCCTTGTCATGCAGGTGATCATTCTATCCCCAAAGTGACCACCTTTTCTACAGGAGATCAGTAGGGCTGCCAGGCAACTGGAATTGTTTAAAAGAAATTAAGTATGGCAGCCTCCATATACTTCTCTCTTCAGCTGTCCTTTAAAGCATAACAGCGTAAAAAAAGCAGTAGACCTATGGCTATGACCCCATCTAAAGCTGTACTGTGGAGTAGGGAAACATTAGTATGAGAAATAGCTTAGGGGGTTGAGGTTACCCTTAGAATGATCTTAAAAGTGAAGGTCAGTAGAGATGTAAATGGAGGACTTTACGAATACTGAGTACGTGGCACTGAGTTGATATGTGCCATCCTTGTCGTGGTCCATAATATCATCATGGTATGAAAGATACCACTCCCCTATCTGCTTTTCAGTGCTTTAAAGCAAGTCTGAAGCCTAAATAATAATAAAACAGATACGCACCTAAGGAGAGAGGGAAGGCTCTGGAGGTGATTTTACTGCACGGTACTATGATCCATTACTCCCCGAAAATCCAGTTGTATTCTGGTATACCCTGTATTTAACTTCATTTCATATTGCTCAGGAGAGCGGGTGGCTTCACAAGGTGAAACAACTGGAGTCTATGGACCTTATTTACTCATTTATCTCCAGAGGTTCCAAAGGATACCTAGCATATATGAAAACAGATCTAGGAGAACTGGAATAAATCAATTTTTTTGCTGCTAATAAGTGGTTATGATTTGTCCCCCTTACCTGGCTATTGCATAGTAAGGAATTCTGACGAGATTTGTGAATTTGTGATTGTGTGATAGCAGATGCATGCAGCCTACACAGTAAGGGGCTTTTGTTTTGCTCATTCCAAAACAACCTATTTTTCTTAAAGAGAAAATAAGAATTAAAAAAAAAAAAAGTTCTTACTGCAGGCACCATAAGCCCGCAAGCTCACACCTGCTAATACATTAACTTGTCATAGACCCAAGTATATTCTAATAAGACCCATGTGAGAAATCATTCATCAACTGACAGCAAACAAGTCATAAATAATCCAGTGTAAGTTTCCTGAAAGCGCCATTTGAGAGATGCCAAGATCAGTGATGAGCGAAAATGCCAATATTATTTTTACGTAAATTTTTGCCAAAATAATCTTAAGTCTACTTTCGAGCAAAAATGCCATTGAAAATCATTTTGTAAGAAGTAACATTTTTCTCCTTATTGCAAAAGAACAAAGTATTTTTGCAAATATTTTCTCGAAATTGAAAATAGTATTTTAAGCCACACTGACCATGATAGTTAAAGACGTATGAACGTATAATTTATAATTAAGAACGTGACATTGTCCAGTGTTTAGCTTGCATGAACAGCATAATTATTTCCATTGCTGCACTGTGATCATATATATATATATATATATATATATATATATATATATATATATATAGGCTTTTTTTGTCATCATCAGATTGGTCTTTGTTTAAAAACATGTTCCAGCCTCTCTGAAGGCTCCCTGTTATATCATACAGCTGGCCAATGTAATGTAACAGTCAGAGATGAAGGAGAGGAGATGGAAAAATTGAAGTTCACCTTGTGTTCTTGTCTTATTGATCATTTTTTTATTAAATCAAAAACATAGCAAATGTTATCAATTCTTTTCCAAGCTTGGATAGTGCAGTTCAATAATTACTAATTGTTTTTGCTTCTGGCCCTAAAGGATGTTATTGTGGAATTCAGTTAGGCCATTATTACCACCTGGTTAATGCAGACGCCACCAGTAATATAAGGTGTAATATTTTGGTTTAGAGCACTTCAATACAAAACTAGTAAAAATATATATTTCATATTGGAACTAAAATGCAGCTATGTATGGGCAAAGGACACACTGGACTCATTTCTATTGTGCTTTGTACATAACTAACTGCATCCTCTATTCCCAGCTGTTGGCAGAAGAAATAAAGTTCATTTCAAATCCCAACTATAGTGTTAAAGCCGAACTCCAAGCAGACCGATAACACACAAGCAGTACATGATAGATCTTTTATCCTGAAGTTTTACTGAGTTCCCAGTTAGTTGATGTTGCACAAGTACTAGGATTTTATAAGGTACTATTATGTGGATCAGGTCATTTGGGCACAGAGAAGGTGTCCAATACACACCTGTGTCAATTATCTGTAATCAAGTTTCCAGGTGGTGAGTTGTGGGTAGTAGCCGATAAGCTACTAAATAGAAGGAATTAATGGCTGCAACTAAAAGTATGATGATTGCGCTTGCAATGTCTAGAAATTGAAAATGATACCAATAAAACAGTTCAAATGTCACCATTCACACAAATCCACTGTCTCTGTTTAGAAAATAGGACCCTGAGTTTGTCGACACTCCATGGATAAGTATCACTCCTCCAATTCAGACCATCACAGAGTACATGTAAAAAATAACAAGATGGGAGGGCTCATAGTGCAACTAGCTACACAATACACATGACAACACCTCCACTTCTTGAGTGATACAATACTTCTCCACCGTGGCGACCTCCGTGCAGGGACACACCCCACCACGTGACCAGCTGGTGAATGTAGCACACAGGACGCAGGGGATTCAAGGCAGCGTGTGTGAAAGCAGCTACCCGGGATTCGCCTAAACACTTTGTATCAATCGCTTTACCTCTGATCCTTGTGAGTGCAATTTTTACTCTTATTTTTTTTTAATAAATTATTTGACACTATATGGAGCTGTTTTAGTTATAGTTATGGGTGGATCAGCGCAATTTTGCCCGTCCCTCTTATGTCATTAAATCCTACCTCTTGACGTATTGGAGGCCTTCAGGGTGAGTGCGGTTGCATTTGGGAGGAGTGTCTCTGCACGGAGGTCCCCACGGTGGAGGAGTATTGTATCACTGGAGAGGTGGAGGTGTTGTCATGTGTAGCTGGTTACACTATGAGCCCTCCCATCTTGTTACATGTACTCTGTGATGGTCTGAATTGGAGGAGTGATACTTATCCCTGGAGTGTCGACATACTCAGGGTTCTATTCTCAAAACAGAGACAGTGGATTTGTGTGGATGGTGACATGTGAACTGTTTTATTGGTATCATTTCTAATTTCTAGACATTTGAAGCGCGGTCATAAAACTTTTATTGACTTGATTTGCATTTATACAGATGCTTATGTCCTGCACACCACGTAATTGTTTCCTTGTATCCATTAGCGCATGTTTGAATTTTCTTTTAATGGCTGCAACTAAATGTAGATGGTCGGCTACAACTAGCAATCATTTGAGCACCAAGGATATGAGCAGGGGTCTAGTCCTGGGAAAAAAGGTCAGTGGACTCACCTCAAAAACCCATGCCGAACCCAAGCCGAAAAATGGGCGCGGTCAGGTCACGCAGCAGAACATGGGCATGGTCATGGGTGGGGCCAAATATACATGACTTTAGCAGTGGTGTAAAAGGTATGCTGGGAAAATGTTGAGCTCTGACGTAGTGTATCCCCCAAAAATAGAGGTAATCTGACATCTTTTCACCAAAAATACACATAATCTGGCGGAGGTTCCTCCAAAATACATATCTGGCAGACTAGAGGTCAATATCAGGCAATATATCTGGCACTGGCAGGCAGACTAGAGGTCAATTATCAGGCAATATATCTGGCAGTGGTACAGGCAGACTAGAGGTCAATATCAGGCAATAATATCTGGCACTGGCAGGCAGAGTGGCAGACTGGCGTCAATATCAGGCAATATCTGGCAGACTGAGGTCAATATCAGGCATATATATTACACTGGCAGGCAGAGTGGCAGACTGAGGTCAATATCAGGCAATAATATCTGGCACTGGCAGGCAGAGTGGCAGACTGGCGTCAATATCAGGCAATATCTGGCAGACTGAGGTCAATATCAGGCATATATATTACACTGGCAGGCAGTGTGGCAGACTAAGGTCAATATCTGGCACTAGCAGGCAGAGTGGCAGACTGGCGTCAATATCAGGCAATATCTGGCAGACTGAGGTCAATATCAGGCAGATATATTACACTGGCAAGCAAAGTGGCAGACTGAGGTCAATATCAGGCAATATCTGGTAGGCAGAATAGCTGCGAGAGCAAAGTGGCCGGCCAGGTGCTCAGTGAGGAAAATTAAATGAATTAAAATAAACAGCGCTAAGCTGTACGTGCTGTGACTTCTCTCTGGGGCTGCGGATGACTGACTGGTGCTTGGCGGGCGAAAAGCATAGACGTGCTGCCCATGCACGTCATTACTCTGCTGCCCACATTGTAGAGATAAGGGGAGAAGGAAGGAAGTATGAAGTAGCGCCAAGCGGTCATGTGACTGAGCAGTGTCTAGTGACCGCTGCTCCCGACCAGGAAGTAACTGGGGAAAAGTATGAGTCCTGCTAGGGTGGACGTAAAAAAAAAGTAAGTGGATGTCATCCACCCGCGTTCATGCAGGACTCGACCCCTGGAGGTTAGGTTTAGCCACTTAATGGTGGAGGTTAGGGTTAGGCATTAGGTGGGTGGTTCAGTTTAGGAACTTAGATGGTGGATTAGGGTTAGGCTTTGGGAGAGGATCAGTTTAGGCACTAAGCAGGGAGGGTTAAAGTGAGATTGAGTGCCAGGTAGTGCATAGCAAAATATTGGTAATCTAAATTAAAACTGAAGCATTGCAGCTATAATTTAAACTCCTAAAAGCCCACCTGAAGAAAATGAGATAATGAATTGTTTGTGTAGTACAGCTAGGAAACAGAACATTAGTAGCAAAGAAAAGAGTCTCATATTGTTTTCCAGTACAGGAAAAGTTACAAAAACATCAGCTGTTATCTATGCAAAAGAGCTTCTTTGAGCTATTCATCCTACTCGGTCAAATACTGTATTGTTTTCTGAAGCATTTAAACTTAATTTCTGCTTTGGTTTATAGCTTAAAACCACTTTAAGAGAACCAGAGATGAAGCACCCTCTTGTATTTTACCTTATAAATCAGTGGGAACATGACAGTAAACACCTAATCTGCCCTTTGTTTCATTGTTCTCTGTGTAATCTGACTGTTATCACGTCTGATAAGAATCCCCGACTGAGAAGTCAGGCTGCTCAGTCTAGCTTTGCTACAGAAAGATTATAGCTAAGTCTGTCTTCTGTGGTGTTATTTCAAGCCCAAGCCTGCCCCCTTGTGGCTTTGCTATAATGACTCAGCAATAATCATTCCCAGCAAAGCCAGATTTAATTGCTCAGTCTGGGATTCTTGTGACTGCTGTTAACAGACACTTTTAGCAGTGAGGGTGAAACAGAGAGCATGGTAAGTGTTTTCTCTAATGTTCTTACTGATATACATGGTAAAATACACAAGGGTGCTTCCTCTCTGGTTCCCTTTAAGGACCGGGCTATTTTGGGAAGATCTGTGCTGGGTGGGCTATTCAGCCCACAGCACAGATCGTGTAATAGCCAGGACGACCAGACTTCCCACCTTTTTTCCCCACTAGGGGGATGTCCTGCAGGGGGGTCTGATCGCCGCCGGCTACCTGCGTGTAGCGGGGGGGGGGGGGGGCTCCTCAACGCCCCCCTCTACAGTGATTTTAGGCCTCGCTCCTTTTTCCCTCCCTCCCCTCCTTCCCCTGGGCGGCACAGGATGGCGATCGGTCCTGCACCGCCTCTGATAGGCTTCAGTCTATCAGATGCCGGCGATCCCCGGCCAATCAGAGGCCGGGGATCGCCGATCTCCTTTACGGCACTGCTGCGCAGCAGCGCCGTATGATGTAGACACCGAGGATTTATTCCCCGCGTGTTTACAATTAGCCTGCGAGCCGCGGTCGGAGGCTTGCAGGCTGTTCACGGAGACAACCTCCGTGAACTGACATGGAAAGGCCGCTCGAACGAGCGTCCGTTTCCATGTAATTCCACTTACGACCTGCCGCCGCCTATCGGCATTAGGCGGTCAGTGTGGTTTTAATACTGCAACTGTGAGAGTATGATTCAATGTTATTAAAAAAAACAAAAAAAGCTATATAACTGAAAATAAAAACGTGATACTTTTTCTTCTTTACTAATGTTCTATTCATTAACCGTACTTGGGGTTTTTTTCACTTTAGGTTTGCAAGAAGGAACTACCATGTTTCATCAATGGATATCCTTCTTGCTTACACAGAGCTGAATAATATTTGCAAGTACCTTTTGTTTTAAAGTGTACCTGTGCTGAAAAAAATATACTTAGCTTGATGTTATTTAGGCTCTTCAGACCTCTCCATATTACTTCTTGTGCCCACCCTCTCCTCCATCTTGTAGCTGTATGCCCCAATTGGAGCTGCACCTGGGACCAGAAAGAATTGGAACTGCAAATACCCAGGATAATCCCAGCAATGGAAGCTACACATTGCCATGCGGAGTGAGTACAGAGAAGATGTGAATGAATAAGCACATGTGTCCTGAAGATCCCACATAAGTTCCAAATGGGACAAACAGTGGCAAGACAGAGGGATCAATGGACAGACGCAGTAAGAAGCATGAAGGGAACTAAAGAGCCTTTAGATCAGCAAGGTAAGTACATATTAACACTTTTTTTCCCATAGGTGTCGTTTAAGAAAGCATATTTTTAGCATAGCTTTTTTTTTAAGAAAGGGGCTTCTAAGTTAATTTTAGGGTTTTTTTTTTTTTTTTACAAAATCATAGAGGTTCTTGTTGTCCATAAACAAATGGGATAATCTGTAAGACTTGTTGATGTTTTTCCATTCCTCCTCATAGACATATTCATTCATGGCTTACTCTGATGAGGGACAATAAGCCTGAAACAGACGGATGCAAGTTAAATTAGTACACACCAGTGACTCTGCATCTGTGATAATGCAACATGCATAAACATAACACTAAAAGATTCAAAGTTATTTAATGCTATATTTGTATAGAATAATAAAATGTGATGTTATATATACATATACAAATAAGAAGTACATTTTTTCAAGAGTAAAATGAGCCATAAATTACTTTTCTCCTATCTTGCTGTCACTTACAGTAGGTTGTAGAAATCTGACAGAAGTGACAGGTTTTGGACTACTCCATCTCTTTATAGGGGATTCTCAGGGATCTATTTATTTTCAAAAGCACTTAGTGAATGGCAGTTGCTCTGTCCAACTGCCAAAAAACTGTGTAGCGAGCAGGGAAGGTGGCCAGCATCATTGTTTAAATCCTTTTTTGGGAATATCTTTATAAAGAGTAAAATCCTTGCTGCAAATCCCCTATGAAGAGATGGACTAGTCCAAAACCTGTCACTTTTGTCAGATTTCTACTGCCTACTGTAAGTGACAGCAACATAGGAGAAAAGTAATTTATGGCTCGTTTTACTCTGGAAAAATGTACTTCTTATTTGTATATGTTTGCACATATTTTACATTTTACAGTTTTTCGCTGTAGTGCCCCTTTAAGAAAAAAGAGAGACAAAGCCAAGGTCTGGCGACTCTGGATCAGGCTTTCAGGTACGTAAAGGAATGATTAGCATTGTCAGAAGTGATGCATCATGGGAGTTACTTCTTGCTCATTTGAAGCTAAACAATTGCTAATTCCTTATTTTTCAAAAAGGAAAACTAATTTTAAGCCCATCTAAAATTTTTAATACTGACAAGCCCATCAGCCATTCATACCGTACAGCCATCCTAACCAGCTTTATGATCCCCTCACTCTGCCTTAAAGCAACCTTGTCACAGCCACCCTTACAGGCATTCCCACCTATTTAGTTTTGCTGAGAGATACTTATATATGTTACGGCCAGAACCCGAAGTGTGGCCAATTCGCGTTCTGGCCAGCCACTTCGGGTTCTGGCCGGCCAATGTGCGAAGTGGCCGCAGCGGAGCGGCCAATGTCAGAAATGTAATAGATGAAGCCGCCGGCTTTCGCACTGACTCCGCTCCTCCTCCCCCCCCCCCCCCCCCCGCCTCTCCCTGCCTCCCTGAGAGTCGTTCGTCGCGGCAGGGGAATCCTGCCATTCCTGCAGAGCGTGTGCTCTGCTTCCCCTGCCGCGACGAACGACTCTCGGGGACACGCCGGCTGCTCCGTATCGTATAGGAGGCAGGGGAGGAGGAGAGGAGGCAGTGCGAAAGCCGGCGGCTTCATCTATTACATTGCCGCCGGCTATATTTAATGAAATTAAGCAAGTTGTTATACATTTGGCAGCAGCGAGACGGCCGTCAAATACATTGTAGCTTAGTGTAGTAATTACATTTCTGACATTGGCCGCTCCGCTGCGGCCACTTCTCACATTGGCCGGCCAGAACCCGAAGTGGCTGCCAGAACGCGAAGTGGCCACACTACAGGCTCTGGCCGTAACATATACACTGATGGGGTAAGTCTTACTCCTTAGTTTTATAAAACTGACCCTATGCAACTGATTATACAAGATGAATCACTAGCTTGTCTTTCTCTTTCAAGTGTCTCTCACTATATCATCGACACCGAGGTCAGATTTATATTTTTTTACCCCAAAGGTCAATGTTCTTGTGACCCCCACTCCTTCCATGTGCAGCAACCCCCCCCCCCCCCCCCCCCCCCCGTTACATGTGTAACATCCATGTGTAAGCAGTTTACAGGGCTGCCATCAGAAATTTCTAGGCCCCATTCTGGGAAAACTGATTGAACCCCCTCACTCCTCTCCCCCACCCTGTATTTAAGGTGAACACCCTATATTTAATGAGGTTGCCGGTAATCCCATGGGATTACTCACACTGCCGTGCTTGAGCAGCACTTGCAATTTGCGGAAATCACAAAACGGACTGCATGCAGCATTTTCTCAGTGATTACAATGTGACTCTCATTCACTGAAATGAGAGTGGCAAAGCACAAGTAGAGCAAAATCACAAAAAATCGCAATGCAAAATTGTCCGGCCAAGGCGAACACAGCCACACACACTGACAGTCTGTACATTCTGTGACAGACTTGTAGCTGAGACCCATGTGCATGGAATTGTTTGCCAGGGCCCAGACTCACTCGGGCCCCAGTGGGATGCCCTGAAGGCGGCCCTGGTAGTTCATTTCTTTCATCTACAGCTTCTTTAGACAACAACTCCCACCCTCCACATATTGTAGGGACAGCAGCTGCCCAAAATCCAGACCTTTGTGGCCTTCCCAAAAATTCAGCCCTGATTACACAAGGAACATATTACATTGTTCTGGAAAACCACTGCAAACACTGATGTCAGGTTTTCTTGTTCTAGCCATATACATAGAAGAGGCTGAACACACTTCTGGATACCATAAAGCTTTATCATATAAATCTGTCATTTTGACTGAAAAGAATTCAACATCCCTAAAGAATTGCACTTGAATATGCACAAGATGAAACATGTCTAAATTGGCCTGCTCTCCCACCTAGCAATATGCAGAAGACGATATCAGCTCAAATGAAATGAGAAATTGTATATATGACACAATCATTCTTTGCTGCTGCTCTCTCTATATTCATTACAACCCAGATCTCAAAACTCTTCAACTCTAGTAGCTTTCTTTCTTTCTTTCTTTCTTTCTTTCTTTCTTTCTTTCTTTCTTTCTTTCTTTCTTTCTTTCTTTCTTTCTTTCTTTCTTTCTTTCTTTCTTTTGTTCTGTCTTTCTTTCTTTCTTTCCTTTTTTCTATCTTTTCACAACTTTTTTTCCCCTAAAGAAATGACATATGGCAGAAAGTAATACATTATTTATTAACCCTCCTGGCGGTATAAAAAATTCCGCCAGGAGGCAGCGCAGCAGTTTTTTTTTTTTTTTAAATCATGTAGCGAGCCCAGGGCTCGCTACATAATAGCCGATGCTCAGCGGCATCCCCCCGCCCGCTTCGATCGCCTTCGGCAATCTCCGATCAGGAAATCCCGTTCAAAGAACGGGATTTCCTGGAGGGCTTCCCCCGTCGCCATGACGTCACCGACATCAGCGATGTCGTGACGTCATTGGGAGTCCCGATCCACCTCTCGGTGCTGCCTGGCACTGATTGGCCAGGCAGCGCACAGGGTCTGGGGGGGGGGGGGGCGGCGCGACGGATAGCGGGGTTACCGCCAGGAAGGTTATAGCGGTTTAAAACCCTGACAAAATATTAAATAAAAACATGTTTTTCTACTTTTGATATTCCATACGGTTATCATGTTTGCATTTGTGCATAAGTATTATTATTCATTTAGATATTATAGGTTCCGAAAAGTACAGTTTCTTTCTTTGTGAGTTGACATTGCATTTTTTTAATAACTGGTTTTATTCATTATGTAGTAAAGGCAAGACAGGCTTTGACTCCTCTCTGTCTGTGTTTAGCTGCTTCTCCACAGTCAGAGAATGTGTCACATTCCTCACTTGATACATTTAAGTAAACACAAGATAACAGTATCTAAAGTTCGGATGCATCCACATTTCACTATACTGAACTTTCAAGCTCTGTGTGTAACCCTTCGAATGCTGGTCTACAAAAAAAAAATGCTGGTTGCATTTAATATGCTGTAAATAATGTTTTAGAGCAAAGATGAAATGCTGGGTTATATTCCGCTTTAAACCCACGTTTATGTCGATTATCCTAGGTTAAAGAGACACTAAAGCAAAAATAAAAAATTATATAATTAATTGGTTATGTTGAAAGGAAGCCAAATGCTCTAAACCCCCCATAAAAAACCTACCCACTGGTGCAGGATCAGATTAGCCAAACCATGGGAAGCAACAGGAGGTGGAGGATCCACAGAACTTAGTGGGAATAAATGAATTGGTTGTGTAGTACAGATAATTACTAAACTATTAGAAGCAAAGAAAATATTCTTTATTTTTATTTTCAGTTATATAGTTTTCTTTTACAACATTGCATCATTCTCTAACATTTGCAGTGTACACATTACTCAGCATTCTAAATTATTTTACAAGGCAGGCCAGTGAACTTTTGACCTGTCCTTTGCAGCAGAAAAAACAATACAATGACTGAAAGTTAAGATAACAGGCTTCAGAAGAGTAGCCTCCTCCTCTATATGAAGCAACCCATCTTCCAAGTCCAGCTGCTCCCAGGGACAGCAGCTGCCCAAGAAGACCCAGAGTCCTGGAGCTCAATGACTCTCTTGCATAGATGCATAGATAACAACTGGAGTTTCTAAACTCTTCCTGTACTGGAAACAATATGTCTCTGCTCCTAATGTTTTAATTCTTAGCTGTGCTACGCATACAAATCATTATATCACACACACACACACACACACAGTCACACACACACACACACACACACACACACACACACACACGCAGACACACACACACACACACACACACACACACACACACACACACACACCACACACACACACACACACACACACACACCACACACACACACACACACACACACACACACAGACACACACACACACACACACACACAGACACAGTCACACACACACACACACAGTCACACACACACACAGTCACACACACACACACACACAGTCACACACACACACACACACACATACACACACACACACACACACACACACATACACACAGTCACACACACACACACACACACAAATATATATACATATATGTGACGGCCAGAACCCGAGTTCTGGACACTTCGGGTTCAGGCTGGGCAAAACTAGAAGTGGCCATCTTACTGCAACCAATGTGCGAAATTAATTAAAATTTCCAGATTCCCGGTGGCAATATGACAAATGAAGCAGGCTCCTCCTCCGGCACCCCTCCTATTCAGCTTAGGCAGCCGGGGACATGCGTGTGGGGAACTTGCGTGTCCCCCAGAGTCGTTTGTAATGGCAGGTAATTCCGTTGTTTATTCCTGCAGAGCGTATCCTGGCAGAAGCAATGTCTGCAGCCTTCCCGCTCTGCTTCCCTGCCGCTACCCGGGGGCCACGCCTGTCCCCGGCTGTCAGAGCTGAATAGGAGGGGAGCAGTTGGAGGAGCTAGAGCCGAGGAGCCAGCTTCATTTGTCACATTGCCGACGGAAATCCGGAAATTTTAATCAATTTCGCACATTAGCTGCAGTGAGATGGCCACTTAGTTTTGCCCAGCCAGAACCCGAAGTGGCCAGACTTCGGGTTCTGGCCGTAACAGATATATATATATATATATATATATATATATATATATATATATATATATATATATATATATATACATATATATATATATATATATGTACAGTATATGTGTCCTACTGTTTACAAAACAAAATCTTATAAACATCAGTAAATGGGGCCTTTAGTTTTTATTAATTCCCAGAATGTTGTTGAGTTTATATTTCTAGATTGGTTGAGGCATTGATTAAAAAAACGAAATCATGATTTATTTTTATTTTTTTTTGCTCAATACAAAGGAGGTAGAGGCTCTCACTTGCATACAGTGAATCACATAGTGAATTACTGATTTCTCTTACTTTTACTTACAATAAACAAATAGACTTTCAAGCCATAATTACTGTATTTTCAACAGCTGACATTTTAGAGTGTGACATTTCCACTCAGAGGTAACAAGTTTAGTTGATTACTATTTGTTTATAGTGTTCTAAAACCTACAATCAGGGCTTAAATAAAAAGGATTGCAATTAGATCTATTGGTTAAGAGCTCCAACATTATGACCCACTGTAAAGGTCTAAGTACTGTGATAGAGCTAATGGTTACTTGGGGATGGTACAGTAATATAGACTTAAAGGCAGTGAATAGTGATTTTTGCTTTCATGTTATTTTATTTATTCACTATTTAATTATACTAAAACATAATAGACTTTTAAATTATGTTTTTCTTCATTTTAATGAAAAATCAGCTTTTTTTAGCTGTACTTTTTGACTTGACTAAGTTCTGTAACTACAATAGATTCATATTTTACTGTTTGGCAGAAAATCAAATTGCTTTTCTGCAGGCAGACGATACCACTGAAAAAAACATCAGTTCCTTAAAGGATACACGAACTGAAATGTGACATAATGAGATAGACATGTGTATGTACAGTGCCTAGCACACAAATAACTATGCTGTGTTCCTTTTTTTCTTTCTCTGCCTGAAAGAGTTAAATATCAGGTATGTAAGTTGCTGACTCAGTCCTGACTCAGACAGGAAGTGACTACAGTGTGACCCTCACTGATATGAAATTCCAACTATAAAACACTTTCCTAGCAGAAAATGACTTCTGAGAGCAAGAAAGAGGTAAAAAAGGGGAATTTCTTATCAGTGAGGGTCACACTGTAGTCACTTCCTGTCTGAGTTAGGACTGAGTCATCCACTTACATACCTGATATTTAACTCTTTTAGGCAGAGAAAAAAAAAAGGAACACAGCATAGTTATTTGTGTGCTAGGCACTGTACATACACATGTCTATCTCATTATGCCACATTTCATTTCGGGTATCCTTTAAGGTATGTATATATTTATTTTGTAAGTGCAATTTATTTATAACTGTCATAAGTAGCGTTGCTTGAACACATCTGTGTTTGATTCACTGGCAGCTCAGTTGAACAGGCCTACATTTTGCTGGATCCCAACACATTTAAAGACAAAAATGATGACATTTGATTGGGCTCAGCAGTCAAAAAGATTGCTATAAACCTTTATAAATTCACAAATCCAGCTGCCATAATGGGCATTAGCCATAATAGAGAATTTTGTCATTTTATCCTTATATAAGCCTAGAAGTAGACCTTCAAAGGAAAACACAGCCACTGATTGGCTGATGCATCAATAACTAAGCCAAAGATTGGTCAGGAATAAATAAATATCACCTACCAGTCTAATCTTTTAAACATGAGACTCCATGATTGGAAATTGTTTCTGTCCCAAAATATGCCACCAGCCCGGGTTATGCAAAATTGATTTTTTTTTTTTGGACTCTAACCTTGGTAACTTGAACCAGGGTTAGGATTTACCTAGATGTGAGGGTTGAGCAAGAAGGGTTTGAGTCCTGAAATTTGCACATACGTCTCAATTTTACCAGGTAATAACTTCTTGGGCAAGGCAATTTCTTCTCGCATCCCTAAAATAAATGAATAAGCTAATAATTGTTACCCTTTCCTATGGTAGAGCCATGAGACTGACTATGGGAGGGATTTGTAAGCTTATTTGATAGACAGTTAGTGAAATTACGGTTCAGTGAATTATGCAAAGCCCTACAGAAAATGTCAAAATAATATAAATGCACAATAAAAAATGCAATTTTACTGTTATCTAATTTTATCCACTTTTGATCAATTATAATTAAAGCTGGTGATATTTAAGGAAATCCATCCTGCACTGACTATAACAATAATACTTGACTAGATGGTTCTAGGATTTCCTGGTGCATTAGCAGGTGGACAATAATAGTGGTTTACAGTAGAATGAAAAACAAATATTCAGGATACCCTTTTTTATTTTATTTATCCTGGTTTCAGCATTACAAATGCTACTTATATCCATGTACTGCTGTATAGTTTGAGGGGTAGACAGTAACTTCTATGATCACGAAAAAAAAAGTTTCAAGTTAAGGAGTAGGACTGAACTGAATCTCGATCTGTAGCTGATACCCCCTTTCCCACAAGAAATCTTTACCTTTTCTCAAATAGATCATCAGAGTAGTCTATGTGGCTAATATTGTGGTGAAATCCCTCCCACAGTGTGGTGTCATGACCAGGGGCGTATCTGGGTAATATAGCATCTATGGAAAACAATTGCACCCCCTTCCCCACTAAAAACCGCATCATTTCTCGTGTACATGTGATATGGTTGCTTGTGTGTTTTGGCTCAGGATATTGCTGAGGTTACTTTTTTGGAAATGGCTCTTGTTATTCACTCTCTGTCCTCTGTTCTATCACTAAGCAAAGTGTGCCCTACATGCATAACTTAAAGGGAACCTAAACTGAAAAGAATGTGGATTATTCCTTTTAAAATACCAGTTGCCTGACTCTCCTGCTGATCCTGTGTCTCTAATACTTTTAGCCACAGCCCCTCAACAAGCATGCAGATCAGGTGCTCTGATTGAAGTCAGACTGCATTAGCTGCATGTTTGTTTCAGGTATGAGAGCCAGATACTACTGCAGCCAAAGAGATCAGCAGGACTGCCAGGCAACTGGTATTGTTTAAAAGGAATTAGTTTAGGTGCCCTTTAAGTAGCCATGTTCCCCAGATAACAGCATTAATCTGATCTGAGGTCTGAATGACTGGGAGGCATGGAGGAAGGCAGGCTGGTGCAGCACAGGGGCAGGCATGGTACCCATGGTGCTGTGGCTCTCGCGGCACAAGCCATACCTGCACCCCTCTAGATACGCCTCTGGTCATGACCACAATCTTGACAGTTTGCTATCTGTGAACCTTGTTGCATTGTCCGAAATAATGGCTTTTTCCAACTGCCAAGCAAACAGTATCTGTGCATCTGTGCATAGAACTCTTAGTAACGGACATTCTGTACAGATCACCTGGCAGAACTACAGATGTCACCACTAGTGATAAATTTCAGAATGTAAATCAGGGAGAGGAAAGATTTTACAATGGGTAAACACTGACTTACTAATCTATAAATAAGCATGGTAAAAATTATCAATTTTATTCATTATGTTATTTTCACTAAAGTTCCTCGTGAAAAGGAGAGAGGCTCACATTTTATTTATTTTTAAGCAATGCACACTGATTGACTGTCCTGCTGACCCTGTAATACTTTTAGCCATAGATCCTGAACAAGCATGCAGATTAGATGTCTCTGACAAAAATCTGACAAGTTAGCTGCATGCTTGTTTCAGGTCTGTGAGTTCAACATTCCTGACTGGTGATGATTGTAAATTGTAATGTGCTTATTTTGCTTGTGCAAACATTTGCATCAAATTTTGAAATTCAATTGCTTTCTCATAATTTATTTGTAAACATTGCTTGTTTTTGTGAAATTAAAAACACGACTGTTAATATTTTTTTTTTTTTGCGTAAACTGCAAAGACCAGAAAAAAAGTTTAAACAAGCAAAAAACTCAAAAAGGCCGTGTAGCTTTTGAGAAAACTACAGCAAAATGTTTTTTACTGAGTTTTAAAAACGTTTTTCTTTAATTTTTTAAAATCGATTTTCTCAAAAACTAAAAGGAATTTCTGATAATGTTTTTCGACTTGCTACCAGTAGTCTCCTAAACAAACCTGGCAATTTTGGTTATGATAGCATGTATGGGAGCTTTTCTATCACCCGCCAAAGTCGGCACAAAACTATGTGAAATTTTGCGTAATTACCTGAAATTACGGATGAATTACATTTACCTGCAACATTAATTAAAAATGTTTCCAAAATGTGCATAATTATTGCAAATTACAATGTAAAATTATGATTATGCAAAATGTGTGCTCATCACTATTCACAAAAATATTGAACCTATTTTTTCTGGGGGGGAGGGGCTTGTTCCCATAGAGTCACGTTTCACATTTATGCATAATAACAACATTTTAGAATATAATTATGGATATGCACACAATTATTTATGAATTTGCCACAAATTTTGCATTATAATTTTGCATTTTAATAGCAAATGTTGAATTGGTGAAATTCCGATTATGCAACATTCAAGCT
Organism: Hyperolius riggenbachi; assembly: GCF_040937935.1. Classification (NCBI taxonomy): domain Eukaryota; kingdom Metazoa; phylum Chordata; class Amphibia; order Anura; family Hyperoliidae; genus Hyperolius; species Hyperolius riggenbachi. The sequence continues at coordinate 415,786,829 of NC_090649.1, read as the reverse complement.
CAACACTGCTAGTGAGCAAAATTCAAGCTCAACACTGCTAGTGCCCAGAAATATCAGCAGTACTGCCAGGCAGCTGGTATTGTTTAATAGGAAATAAATATGGCATCCTCCATATGTCTCTCACCTTGGGTTCTTTTTAAAGTGACACTAAAGTGAAAAAATGATAATATAATGAATTAAATGTGTAGTACAGATAATTAAAAGAACATTAGTAGCAAAGAAAAGAGTCTCATATTTTTATTTTCAGCTACATAGCTTAGCTTTTTTTTTATAACATTGCATCATTCTGTCATATTTGTAAATACAAACCACACCTTTATTTTAATCTATGAATACGATCTTTTGGTTAGATAACAATTATGTTTCTTAAAGGAATACTATCGATACCCAAGTGTTCTAAAATGACAGTGTGCAAATAATGTCTAAGTAGCTGTGTAAACATTTTCCTACTTTTCATGTTAAATATCAGAGGCAAAAGCTGTAATTTATTGAGGGTAGGATGTAGCTATATTGGGACAAATCAATTGCAGAAGGGGTGTCTGCTTCAATGCACAGCCAGAGTTGCATATCAGACTACAGAAAGCAAATATCAAACATATCAAACTCTGAAAAAAACAAACAAAAACAGTATGAAAAAGTTGTGACAATACGTTACATTTCCTCTGCTCTCTTCAGACAGGTCAGTCAGAAACACAGGACACAGAAGCTGCAGCTTTCTCTCTGTCACACTCAGAGTTACACATATTCACAAAAGAATATGCAAAAGAGTGCTAACTGTTAGCACGGCCATTTTCGCGCGAATTTTCGCATTACGTGCGATCGCGTATTTTCACGTGAATCAATAACGTTTTCGCGCACAAACGCGAATTTTCACGCAAAATCAATATCATTTTTGCATGAAAATTTGCGTTTGCGCGAAAATTCGCAATCGCGCGCAAACGTGAAGATTCGCGCGAAAACGGCCGTGCTAACAGTTAGCACTCTTTTGTGAATCAAACCCATAGAGTTAACTGATCAAGTGTGAGGGGAATTTCCCCTCTCCTCATGGCTCAGTCTGCCGTCAGTTTTGGCGTCAATAAAGTTTGAATGTATATTGATAACAGTAAACAAAGAAGTTGCTACTAAAATGTATACACCAGTACTTAGCAGCACTTCCCAAACAATTCCTGTGTCAATTGAAAACAATATGTGAATCGATAGTATTCCTTTAACTCTTTCTGCACTGGAAAACAATATGAGACTCTTCTCTTTGCTACTAATGTTCTATTTCTTAGCTGTGCTACATATACAATTAATTATATCATAACTTTATTTTCACTACAGATTCCAGTTAACTACATATTGACCTTGACACGCCGATCGGCAGGGACGCGGCCGCAGCCCCAGAACCGCCTAATGCCGATTGGCGTAAGGTCCTGCGGGCCTGTTTTGCAGGAGATCACGCGCACTGATGCGAATGCATCTCCGCTTGGTCAGCGGAGCTCTGCCCCGCCTTCAGTCTCCCAGCGGTGATCGCCACTAGGAGACTGTTAGATGGCGAAACTGCCGTCTATTCATTCCGTACAGCCGTTTGACACGGCTGTCCCCCTGGTAGGCTCGGGGGTGATCCGCTGTCATAGGCTGAAGCCTATGACAGCCGATCACAGTGATTCTCTGACAGGTGGAGGGAGGGAGCTACTAGCAGAAAAAAAAAAGGAAATTTAGGAAAAAAACAGAAATAAATATTTACAAAAAAAATAAACATTGGGGGGGCGATCAGACCCCACCACCAGAAAGCTCTGTTGGCGGGGAGAAAAAGGGGGGGGGGGGGGGGGGTAATTGTGTGCTGACATGTGTGGCCCTGCAGCGAGGCCTTAATGCTGCAGTGGCCTATGTATTGAAAAACGGCCTGGTCTTTACCAGGGTTTACCACTGTGGTCCTCAAGTGGTTAAAGAGTAGGAGTAAGTGGGAAGGTGGGCAAAGGTCTACAGATCCTCCTGCACAACCAGCAGTTACATAGGCTGTATATGCCCTTGTCTAATACGGAAACAATGGATCTAAAAAAAAGTATACATTTAAAAAGGTAATTTCCAGTGTAGGCGTGCTTCAGAATTCTTGACAATCACTGCAATCACACCCAATAAATGCCTGCACAGAGTCCATTCCACAGATTGTTAGTCAAACTGAACCATATAAGTTATTTCCTGGTAGGACCGGCTCTCTTGATAGTTTGACAGATAACCTTTATTTTACTTAAACCTATGCAGAGAATTTACTGCCCACAATCTAACCGTCAGTGTATTGTATCTACTGCGTGTGCTTGTTTCACTGGAATGGGTGATTTATGATGCGAATATGCTGTTCTGCATGTAGCATCAGGACATGATGTATTCACAGCAGATGATATAGTGGCAGGCATACAGACAGGTTTGTCTTGATGCTGTGTGTCGCATACGCGGTGGTCTGCTGTGATCCGAGACCCGACAATCAAATAACTGATTTATCTCCCACAATTATCTGCTATTTACTGCCATTGTTGAATCATCGCATTAAACACATAAGGGTGCGTGATTTGCATATGTACTTGATATTTACATAATAGTTCATTCATAAAATTGTTTAGTGCACCGTTAAGGGACATCACTTAACACAATTAAAATTATTCCAGTCCCTTAATTTGTCATTTCTATGTTATGCTCTCATTTGCAGTTTTTATTCTTTTTTATGTGAGGAAAAAGTTTTCAAACATGTAACTTATATAAGACTTATTCATTGTTTCTAAAACAATATAAAGAAGGTCATTGCAGAATTTAGGATTGAAAGATAAACTTTTGTCCCCCCCCCCCCCCCAGTTTCTATTATTTGTTGTTTCTAAGGTTTGCTAACATTCCCCTTTTGGTTTTTTTGGTTGTCCTTTTGGGCCCACCTCCCCTCCCTCCACGCAAATGAGATAGCAGTATTAGGTATCCTTTGTGTTTGGTAGAAAGAGGTGCACACATCCCCCCCCCCCCCCCACAGTATAGTAAGAGATGCCCCCTAGTATAAGTTGTCAGAGATGCTCCTTCAGTGTTAGTAACCAGAGGTGCCCCTCCAGTATTATTTAGCAATAGGTACCACCCATGTATAAGTAGCCAGAGGTACTCCCCACATTGATAGCCAGAGGTGCCTCATCCCCAATATTAGATAGCCAGAGATGCACCCACTATTAGGTATCTAGATATATCTCCTTAGTATAGGTAGCCAGAGGTAGCCCCCCAGTATAGGCAGCCAGGGGTGCTGCTCAGTATTGGTAGGCAGAGGTACCCCCCCAGTAGTGGTGGGCTCACGAGTCCCTAAGGACTTGAGCCTTTCTCCTGCATGCATTGATAGCTGGCAGCGTATCGTCGGGAATCTGCAGTGCAACGCTGAGTATCGGCAGTAGTAATTAATTAACCCAACGGGAAAACGTCGATTCACGACATTAAAATGCTTCCGGGTGCGTCGTACCGCAAAGCATCGAAATGCAGCGTCGGATGTGAAAGGTAAAATGAAAGTCTTTGGACTTTCATTTTACCTTGGTCAATGCAAAGTTTCGACTTTGCGTTGAAATGCTTAAAAAGGGCTGTAGTAAAGTTAGCCAAAGGTAGCCTCTGGTACAGACAGCCAGATGCAGTCTCCTAGTATTGGTAGCCAGAGGCAGCCCCCAGTATTTGGTAGTCCAAAGGGCCCCCAGTATTAATCAGACAGACAGAGGTAGCCCACACAAATAGGGATCCAGAACCTGAACCCTCCCTCCCCCCCCCCTCCCCAGTATTAGGTAGCCATGAGTGTACCCCCCTGCAGAGTAGCAAGAAGAGTGGAGGGGAGAAGTAATTCACCTTTCCAGCCTCTAGAGATGATGTACGTTCCTCCAAAGACACCATCTCTATTGCAGCATTACTCTTAATGTAACCCGCTAGTAGATGTCACATGGATCACATGATGAGAAACACCACTGGGTCTATAGAGACTGGATGCCTATGAGGAAAGCAGATCATCACTGGAGTGTGGAGAGAGAGGAGTTACTTTTGCCCTTCACTCTGTTTTGCAACTCTGCTCCTTAGGAGGCCTGACGTTGGTCTCTGTGAGGTATCATGTACTCACTGGCAAGGTGCTGCTGCTGAGTGTATGATATTGTTGGATAGACCTGTTATGCTCTAATAAAGGGACCTGTAAGTTCCGAAATGTCGGCTTCTATCTGCAACAATTAAACATTACACTGGGAGGTCTGGCCTTCGCTGGTTATTTCCTATGGACTTAGTGAGTGAATCCAGTGCTCTGGGTATTCGGCCTGAGCGCATCCCTTTTAAAACTTTTGGCTTATATCAAGAGTGTGCAGAAAGCACAAACTTTCTCTGTATGAGAACAAGGGGCTAATAACCTTGGGGAAATATATATACATATATTTTTCATCTTGATCAAAACTAAGTTAAAACAAAACATTTTATCTAATTATCTATCATTCTTGGCACACTGATCATGCATACATGAACGTGTGTGCTCAGTGATGTCAAACAAGTCATTACCAGCTTTTGCACTACCGACTGACCTGTTGGAGGACAGCTGCAGCCCAGAATAGAACAAGTAGAAGGATAAAGCTTTGGTAGGTAAGTAGATCTTCTCTACTTCATTTGGTACAGCAGCAATGATTTATTGGATTGGGAATTGACTTAGTCCTAGGAGACAGCACAAGGGGTGGATGGGGGATGATGGCTCTGCATTACTTATTTGATGCAGTATTGTTATTATTATCAAAGGTTTACATAACACTAACATCTTCCATGGCTCTGTAGTATGTATAATAAATGATATATAGTACATACAGATAATCAGTAGAACAACTCTTCTTGTATATTGTACTTAGAGGTGAAATGAAGATATATAAATACAGCAGTACTGGAAGCCCTGGTAGAAAAAGCCCTACCCTTTCAAACTATATATTTAACAGACCACCATCGCAAAAAAAATATGTGTGCATGTGTAAACATACTTATATGAAGTACATTTCTCCCAGAGTAAAATGCAATGTAAATTGATTTTTTCCTATGTGGCTGTCACTTACAGTAGGCAATAAAGTTCTGATAGATTTCACAGGTTTTGGACTAGTCCATGTCCTCATGGAAGATTTTCAGTTTTTCCTTTATTCTTTACCAAACCTACAAAGGATCTATACAAGGATGCCGGTCAGCCTCCCTAATTGTTTGCACACCATTTTGGAAATTGGACTGAGCAATTGCTGTTCAGTAAGTGCTTGTAACCACCTCTCGACCGCCTAACGCCGAACGGCAGTGGGAGCGTGGCAGGCACAGAACTAAAGATACAGAACTAACATACTAAAAATGTATTTTTTTATTTCAATTACAAAAAAAAAAAAATTACAATCACAACAGCAATCAGAGACCACCAGAAGATAGCTCTATAAGGTGAAAGAAAAGGAGGTGAAATTAATTCAGGTGCTAAGTTGTATGGCTGCACATTAAACAATTAAAGCTACGCAGTACTGAATTGTAAAAAAAAATGACCTGGTCACTAGGGGGGGTGTAAACCTGTGGTCCTTAAAAGGTTAAAGATAAAGGAAACCCTGAATATCCCCTATGAGGAGATGGACTAGTCCAAAACCTGTCAGATCTGTCTAATGTTTACAACCAATTGTAAGTGACGGCAACATAGAAAATTAAATTTATTCATAGTGCATTTTACTCTGGAACAAATATGCATTTTTTTTACATATATACAGTGCATATATACATACACATGGATTTAAAATGTTACAGTTTTTCACAATAGCGTCCTTTAAGGGAATAAGTAGAGTGTATGAGATAAGGTTGTATTTGCCAAATATCAAATTCAAGAAGGTGTATTAGACAATAAAAAAATATATTTCTCCTGGCTGACTCAAAGCACCATAGCTGAAGCCACTAGGGTTCACTCAGTAGGCAGTAGCAGTGTTAAGGAGTCTTGCCCAAGGTCTCCTTACTGAATAGCTCATGGCTTACTGAACAGGAAGAGCTGAGATTCTAACCCTGGTCCCATGTGTAAGAGATAGAGCCCTTAACCAGTATGCTATCTAGCCACTTCTGGACATTCATTTAAATGGAGGGATCTACATATCAACAATGTTTTGAATTTGAGTTGTAACTTTACTGTTACTTCTTCTAATACCTTCAACATTACATCATTATTGTAGTTGGTAAAGTTGGGTTACCCAGGTACCAAAATGTTACATGTCCCCGGATGCATAAATAGGAGGCCACAGTCCCTTAGATATAAGAATTAAGTACCTCAAAATTAAAGAAATAAACAGTTCCATACCTCCAGATAAAAGAATCAAGTAGTCACACGCCCCCCAATAAAAATATTAAGTAGTAATAGTCACAAGCATCCAGATAAAAAATTAAGTCGTTACATAGCTCCAGATAAAATAATAAAGTAGCCACTAGCCTCAAGATAAATAAGTACATTCCCTGCCTTCCAGTATAGGTCATGAGATAATTAGCCCCCCACGTATTGGAGGTGGGAGGTGTCCCCCAGTAAGGTAATAAGAGGTGTCCCTCAGTATAAATAGCTCCCCTGGTATAGGTAGTGAGAGGCATTTTCCCAGTATGGTGGTGCAGCACGAGGGATGAGTGGGCAGGCATGGCACCCATTGCGCTGTGGCGCCCATGGCACGAGCACTAAATATGGCACTGTTCCTAATTTACCTTTTTCTGCATAGCGTGTGCAAGCTCACAGACATTTCTTACTCTAATAATTTTGTTATTTTTGACACGGTTTCATTAAGTGGGATCAGATCATCTCCTCTTCAATTGCTTTAGCTAGTTTCCCACGACTTTAAAACCACCATTCCAAATCTTAATTACATTATGCGATAATTATTTTAAAGCAAAAGAAAGCACTCTTTCAAGATACATATTCCCTTGTAACTAGCAGTTTTGCTAACAGTTTGGTCCCATTGCTTAAGGGTCAAAATCTGAGAATATTAATGAGTCTAAATGTGCTAATTAAGTTGGTTTGTTGATAGAAGGGTCAGTGTAGCTAGTGAATACTCAACAAAGGTTCAGTTTCTGAGATACTGTGAGACTTGGTTGAAATAATCCAACTTGTACCTTGCATCACATCCACCATCTGTTCCTAGCATTGCCCTTTGCTGCTTCCTTTACATTTTTATTGCGTTTTATTCTTTTGCTTCTCTATTTTGAAGGCCTGTATTACCTTAGCATGGCTATAGATGGCTAAAAATCTTCCGCCTATTAGTACAGCGATACATTTCTGTCTAGCAGATCTTGACACCGAGTCATTGCTGGGTGCATTTAGAAGAGAGGTTGTTTTATATGGTTAATAGAAAGTAAAATAATGATGCTGTAAAAGTATTTATAAGCGTGGCTTATTTCTATTATCTGTCTTTCACAGAACATATGTTCATAGATCATAATCAGGATTTGAATTTCTAATCTGACGGAATAGCACGAGTTGAAGAGACATCACAGAATAAAATAAATCATTATCGGCATTTGAAAGTCTAATGATGCTCGGTGTCATTGTTAAACAATATTTTTTTATATAGTTATAGAGATTTGCCGTTCACCCCTATTTCAAATAAGTTGCCCATGATGAACTGCCATGGCAAGAACTAAAGGGGCACTGGGGTTAGTGATCATGCGGATATATGAGTAAAAATAGCTAGAGGGGTTGGAGGGTAGTTGATTGAAATTGTATGGACATGGGTAGAGTGTTCATTGTTTTCATATGGGAAGAGGGGGAAGCAGATATTCGTGTATCCGTTTTTATTTCTGAAAGAACTAACAGCAAGCATTGTTGATAAAATGCAACCTGGTCATTTTTTTTTCTTCCAGGGGCATAGCTAGCCAGGGAATTCAGAGGGCCTGTGCAGGCATGGAGTCATCTCACATTAGCAATTATATCTATAGGTAATTTAAAGTGTAACTGTTGGGCATAAAACCAAAAATCAATTCTTTATTTTTATCTGGTAAACAAGTAATAAGGATGCCAACCAGGCAGTCCAAAAGTTAAAATCACTATTATTTTTCCTGTTGATAAATGATCATTCCCGAGTTGACCTGACCCTTAATTGGTACACACAAAATTTGGTACACACAAGGTACACAGGAAGTTGCAGGGCATGCTGTGTTGTCCTTTTTTCCTTCTCTACTTTCCCCTCAGACTTAACTAATGCAGCATGACTGGCTGAAGCCTCTTTCTCTCCTGCCGCCCCCCCCCCCCCCACACACACACACACACATACACACACACACCTCTGTTCCTCTCTGATTGGCCAATATGTCTCATGCTGAGACAATGCACTTTCTATTGTGAAGGATCAGCAATGCATACACAATCAGGCAGAGGAGAGTAAGGAGGAAATGACATCAGGATTGGCTTCAAAATAGCTACAATTAAAATGGGAACTGCTAAGAAGGATGTTCTCTTTTTTTACTGTAGAAAAATCACTAAAATGAAAACTTGATCAGTGCAATACATATGTTATGTAAGTAGAGCAAGTATTTATCTACCTATATAATTCCTTTTTTTGTATAGCGCCTTTCTCCTGTCGGACTCAAAGCGCTTACGAGGCAGCCGCAAGAGCACACTCAGTAGGCAGTAGCAGTGTTAGGGAATCATATATATATGTGTTTGTTTGTTTGTTTTTTTCTGTGATAGTATGGCTGACAACTACTCTTTAAAGGATTACTATGGAGAAAAAATGTAAAACGTAATAGATCACTATAGAGAAAAAAACATAAATTTAAAAAACATATGCATAAGGGGTACGTTTGTCCAAGAGTAAATTGCACTGTAAATTACTTATTTCCTATGTAGCTGTCACATACAGTAACTATGAATCTGATGACTCTTTCAAACCAATTTTTGAAAGATTTTGGACTAGTCCACCTCCTTATGGGGGATTCTGAAAGTTCCCTTTATGCTTTTCAAAAGACTTTCCTGGCAAGGAATTATACAAAGATGACAACTGACTTGCCTACTTGTGCACCACTATTCTGACCTATGTACTGTGATCTTACTTTCCAGGAAGTGCCTTTACATATAAAGGAAACGTTAAGAATACTCCATTCTGTAAGTAAGAGGTTCAGAGCCATCATATTATAATACCTACTAAAAATGACAGCTACATGGAAAGTCATTTACGGTGCATTTACTATGGGACAAATGTTTCTATGGGTGCGTATGTATTTTACATGTTTCTGATTTTCCCCATAGTGTCCCTAAACTAAAGAAAGTAAAGCAAAGTACTTTACATATTATGGATAATTGTTCACACCCAATGTATGCTAGATCGCAGGAATAGATGACCAGATTTTTGTAAATATTGTTTCCCTGGTATGCAAGAATAATTATGATGAAGCCAAAGAATCAGCATTTTACCAATACAATTATATTTTTCAGCAGGAAATGACGATGGCTACCATCATGTTGTTCTTGCACCAAGTTCCCTTAAAGCGGACCCAAACCCAACATTTTTTTAATTCAAAATGTTTAGTTGCACCACTCTGCCCCCTCCAAAGATAATCTTTCAAGCCTATGAGCATTTCAGTGCATGCTTTTCACCCTTCTCTTTTCATAACTAGGGTTATACAGGTGGCAGCCATTACTTCTGAGCTTAGTAGGAGGTTTTAGATCATGGGTGTGTTTGTCATCAGCTGCCCTCCCTCACAGGGGCGTTGTCTATGTGAAATCTCGCATACGCTGAGATCACCTCCCCTGTGACATCATCAGTAGCAGCCTGTGTTTGTTTTTTTTATCTCCTCCCTTGGCTGCCGGATTCTGTCCCGGCAATATGAAAGGAAGGGAGGGGTTACTCCAATAAATGTACAATATTTTGTATTTGTCATCATGCAGCTGAAAAAAAGTCTGCTATTTATTATTATAAGTTATAAAATAGATTGTATTTATGAAATCTTGTATTTTTAATTTAGGTCCACTTTAAAGGGGTTTAAACTTTTGTGAAGGAAAAATCCTTTAAGTACAACTAGATATATTGCAATGATATTAGCAAACAGTGTCATACTTTTACTACCTTTGTTTGTACTAGAGATACATATGTAAAGTCAATTCTAAATGAACCGGGCAATGGGCAGCATGGTGGCGTAGTGGTTAGTGCTCTCGCCTTGCAGCGCTGGGTCCCTGATTCGAATCCCAGCTAGGTCAACATCTGCAAGCAGTTTTGTATGTTCTCCCTGTGTCTGCATGGGTTTCCTCCGGGTACTCCGGTTTCCTCCAACATCCCAAAAACATACAGGTAAGTTAATTGGCTTCCCCTGAAATAGGCCATAGACTTCAATACATACACTACACAATACATACATAGACATAGGACTATGGTAGAGATTAGATTGTGAGCCCCTCAGAGGGACAGTTAAGTGACAAGGCAATATACTTTGTACAGAGCTGTGGAAGATGTTGGATACTTAATAATAATGTGATTGGCCATTTGAAAGAAAGTAGTTACTAGGTAAATTTGCATATGAAAAGTTAAGAATCGAAACTTCATATTTGCTTTTCACTAAACAGAGTACTGTTGCTGTGACTAGAAGCAGATTGTGACTCATTTGGTGTATCTTGAAAACCACAGCAGCTGCCTGCCTCCGTGCGTGCATGTGCGTGCTCCCATGCATGCACGTGATCATGCACACTCCCATGTGACCATGCACATGCACACTCATGCTCGTGCAGTCTTGTGAATGATTGTTGCTAGCTAATAGCAACAATCATTTAATAAAGTTAGGAGAAAAAACGTTGTAAAAGTTGAAAAAAAAATAGTGACATGGTCCCAATAAAGTGTTTTTGTTTTGATTTTTAAATTTCCATTTAATTTTTAACTCCAGCCTAGCCTATTAACCTATTATTAACGCCTGCAATAACTATACCTGTGTATAAACTTTTAATGACTGCCGCTTATGACGATTGGATGCAATCGCGAGTAGGGAGAAAGTTTCGGGCCCCAATGCTCTACAGATGTAACATTTTGCCATTGCCCAGCAATGCATCTGTACATCTCTATGCCCCCTGAACTGTCACCCTAGTGAACGCATTCGCCACAGACGCACAGGCTGGAGATAACAGACCACCACATGCACGTGAAAAATGAAAAATGGGTATTTTCTGCATTCACATCTAATTTTTTCCCATAACATTACTATAAAATAAAATATTTGGGAGAAAAATATTACCTAAGGATGGTATATGCAATTAAAAAGTTATAGCTGTATCAAAACGACACAGCTTAAGTGTAAAAAATGTCAGGAACCTTAAAGGAAAGGTCCGAGGAAAAAAAAATCAAGATCTATTTACCCGGGGCTTCCTCCAGCCCCTGGCAGCTGATATGTTCCTCGCCGCTGCTCTGGTGTCCCGGGGTCCCATCCGTAGCAGATGCCAACCTCGCCAGGTCAGCATCTTCTGCAGCTGGGCGAGTGCGCTCACATTTGTGCTCACATGGCTTGGAGCGTTTTGCGCAGGTGCAGAACTACTGTGCCTAATCAGAACGCTCCCAGCCACTGGATCGCGACCGCGAGCAGCGCGCCAATGCACTTGTGCACATGCAGAAAATTCTGACCTGGCGAGGTCGGCATCTGCAAGGGAGGGGACCCCGTGACACCAGAGCTGCGGCGAGGGACAAATCAGCTGCCGGAGGCTGGAGGAAGCCCCGGGTAAGTAGATCTTGATTTTTTATTTTCCTCGGATGTGTCCTTTAAGGGGTAAAAAACATGGAACGCGACCCAGTTAAAGAGGAACTTTAACCCAGGATTGAACTTCATCCCAATCAGTAGACAATACCCACTTTCCCATGAGAAATATTTACTTTTTTCTCAAATAGATCATCAGGAGGATCTTTGTGACTGCTATTGTGGTGAAATCCCTCCAACAGTGTGATGTCATTACCATGGTCATGACAGTTTCCTGCCTGTTCACCTCGATGCATTAGGAGAAATAACGGCTGTTTCCAACTGGCAAGCAAGCAGTATCTTCCTCTTTCCATATATATTTATTTGGAAAAGAAAACAACCTTTTAGCTTATCACATTGTTAGTGGGTGTGGTTATAGATAATGGCAGTTGGTGCTTTGTGTTTTTTTTCCTTGTCTGTCAATTGTAAAAATGATTACCCACAGGCTCATTGTGGATCAAACATGAACAAATTACATGCGAGTATCAATCATCTCTTGATCTATGTTCTATTTTTTATCGTCTCACTTTGCAATGTATTGATTTATTTTTTTCCCATTACTACTATCTTTCCATACAGTTCTTTTTTAAGCTGTAAGCATGATCACATTCACAATGAGGGTAAAGAAGCTCCTAGGGGTTTATAAAATTGCGTTAAAAACAACAGTAACTTCTCCAAGAAGCGCACCATGCATACTGGCTCTACATACTCTGGCACTCTTATTGGCCTGAGGAAGTGGGCTTAGACCTGTGAAACGCGTTGCCTGTGCAAAAATAAAATTCGTTTTTTTTCCAATGAGAATATCCTTATTGAGGTAAGCCACTTTATTTATCTTTTTTACTGTTGTTTTTAACTCAGTTTTATAAACCCCTGGACGCTTCTTTACCCTCATTGTGCTTAGTCACCCCTCCACATCTGTTGTGGGCGGGGTTCAAAAACAGACCATGTTTGAAGCCGTTATTGTCTTTTAAAGAAGAAGCTACTCCCACCAGTTCCTGTCTGGGACACCCCGAGTGGAGACTGGTTTATTATCTCCACCTGCTTCCTGTGGTTGATTACCCCCAGCAACTGGGTAATCAGACAGTGATACATAGCGTGACCAAGCGTCTTGACAGACGCGAAATGGCCATCGCAAGTCCCACCTAGTGCCCTGGTTAACCCACCTCCACCGCACCATCACCAATGAGGACCACTAGATGAAAGTATCTTTTGGGTATGAAACCCTGTTTACTGTCTGCTATCACCTGCAATAAAGCACTGGACGGAAGGTGCTTGGAGTCATTTTCTTTTTCTCCATTGGAAAATTGAGACTACACTTTCTTCATTCAAAATCCGTAGAGCACACGTCCCAGCGGAAGACAGAGGGAAACCACAGATGGTATGGTGAGAATACATTGCTTTTTATTCACTTGGTTTATGCTCAGCAACTGGGGGTGCCACTCTTTTCAAAATCCTCTTTTTCTACCAATTCGTGATTACCCCAGCAACTTACCTTTGTGAGCAGCCCTTTTATCATCATATTTTTTTCAGTGTTACTGACATGCTACACCATTGGGCTCCCGATTTTTTTTGGTCTCTTCTTTCCAGGGTGTCCCGACACCCCATCCACTGCATGATCACATTCAGATTATTGATCAAAAATGGACACGTTTCAACCCATACCATGAAACTATTTCCATGGTTCTGCTAATGTGTGTAAGGATTTTTTACAGGTGAAGTTTTCACCCACACCTCAGAAACATACTGGTAAAATTAATGGGATACCTCCAAAAAATGTCTGTAGAGTTGAAGAGAAGCATTAATTTGTAAGCCCCTTCTAAGAGACAACTAGTCGTGGGAATTAAGTGATCTGTAAAATACTGCAGATAATGTGTCAGCACAGCACTATGTCCATGCAAAATAATAATATTTTATCATGTAAATTGAAGATAAAAGTAAATGAGTGCTAAGCGATAACATTTTAATACATTTAAAATATTATATTATTTTGTTACAGATATATGTAGCATAGTATATGCATTTAAAACAGTCATTGTGTTATGTTGAGGAAGACTACTAGAGAGCATATTAAGCAAGGAATATACTGCGTTCTTAGAGCTATAGCATTTGTGTGCAGGGAACACACAGTTGACTTCTACCCAACCTTTGAGGAATTCGACAGGTTCTTTCTTGCTGATTAGTGGAAGTTCAGACACTTGCTGGTGCCATCTCACCTACACAGAATCATCCACAGGAGTACAAATGCTAAAACATGATTAGGCTTCAGCCAAAGGCCACTGTGGCATCATTATGAGGAACGGCTTCAACTCCTGCAGCTTATAACAAAGGAATCCACAAGATTTTCAACAATGTTTTACTCCTTGGAGCAAATACAGACTTTGTGGTTAAATTCTGTCACCTAAATAGCATCCGGAGAGGATTCAACCATAATTTATACATTTAATTAAAATAAATTGCAATGGTATTGTCCAATCAGAGTTTTCCAAAATTCTACTGAAGTGAGATGGTCATATGACTTAAGACATGGCATTTTTCATTAACAGGATAACAAGGAGATATCTCCAACTTAAAGGGAACCTGAAGCGAGTAAAATTATTTAAAATAAGCACATGACGTAGTTGCAAATTAATATTACATACTTACCTCACCGTCAGTTCCTCTCAGAAGCTCACCATTTTCTTCTTACAGTGATCCCTTACAGTTCTGACAATATTTTGTCAGAACTGAAATATACCAGTTGCTGTCAGTTATATATCAGCAGCTGTCAGTTATAACTGAATGTGCAAGGTAATGTCCATGTTTCCCTATGGCTCAAGTGGGTGATATTACAGTTTAACAGTGTGCTGACCAGGAAGCTGTTATGGGGTAGTTGCCATTTTTAAAATGGAGGACGGAGAATTCCATTGATCACAGTGGACAAATGGGATGCAGGAGAGGAGAAAAAGATCGAAGAGTAGATTACAAGTATGACCTGTGTATAGTTATTTTGACTTTTTTTTTCAGTTCAGGTTTTCTTTAAAAAGAAACTGGTTTAGTCAGTACAGTACATAGAATATATTAAACTGTTGTTTTCAGTTGTAAGTCTAGCATGTAAGTATAAGGCCCCTCAGTTGGTGTGCGTTAGTACGCGTTGGTACGCGTTGGTACGCGTTGGTACGCATTTTTTCCATAGCAGTGCATTGTGACAAAGATTTCAGTTAAAACGCGTTAAGTGTGAAAGGTGTCATAGGAAAACATAGGCATTACTTTGAAAATCAGTTTTCTTTCCATTTTAACTGAGAGCAATTGATTAAGTGTAAAAGGGCACTAACAGTATAGTTACTCACTTTGGTTGCGCACACATGACTTTAATCACACAATCACCAATACCATTCAAGTTTTACAGAGTATCCAGCGTGTTCATGCTGAACCAGAACCACTTTGTAAGGGACTGATTACAAACAAAAAGCCCCTATAAGTAAAAAAAATGCAATTTTAAATGCAAATATAAATTTGACGTCTTTAAAGTGTACCAGAGATGATTGATACTTACTGCTTTATACATACCTGGGGCTTCCTCCAGCTCCATGTGCACAGATCGCTCCCACGCCGCCATCCTCTGCTGCCAGCAGGTCTTCAACGGATTCTGGAGATATACATAAAGAGTGCACTTCCTCTTGCGCAGACTGGTCGCTACTGGCTGAACTAACGGGACCTAATACCAGAGTTGCAGGCAACTGAGGATGGCAGCGTGGGAGTGATACGTGCCAATGGGGCTGGAGGAAGCCCCAGGTATGTATAAAACGGTAAGTATCAATCATCTCTGCTTTCCTTTAAGCAGAAGGTATTTGTAATTATTCAGCATTATGTGTGCAAGAAAAATTGCTCATTATGCATCACTGCTGAATATGCAAATCCTTTATTAATGTCTCTAAATGCACACACATCTAGTGTGCCTATGGCCTATAAATTGTTAGGCCACATGCACATTGCACAGCAGTGGACTGCAGGACTAGTGGGCCAGAGTTTGCAGTGGATTAGATGTCATAAAAAGTTATTGCTGTATCAACACTGGTCAAATGTCAAAATTGTTAGGAGCCTTTATGAGTAAAAATAAAACAAGAACAAAAAAAACCCTTGGAACAGAAAGAAGCAAATGGGAAGATTTTTGAAGTCGTAGTTTTCTACATTGACTAAACGTGTTTTTTTTTTCCTTTTTCAGATTTTTATTTCAACAGATAACCATTAAAGCATTTATCTCAACTGTCCTTCACGTCTCAAAGCATTAGGTTTTCAATTATATATTTTTATAAACTAATAAAATAAATACTGTGTGTGGCATTCATAATTACAAATGGATTAAAAAATAGTATGATTAAGTAATTTCTTACAGTGCATGTATGAATTCTGAACCTGAAAATAGAATAAATTAAGCAAAAAAATCAAAAAAGAATGTGGCTGTGCTTGTATGTTCCTTTATATAATCATAGGAATGTAAAAAAAAATAATAATAATCACAAGTTTCATGTTAATGCACATATATGCTAAAATTCCATCGGTGGGCACCCATAAATAGACAACTGAGCCATGGCAAGACCTTGTGCTCACTGGTCATGCACATACACTGACTAGTTTAGAATGTACACATTTGTATGAGCCCCTTCAGTTAAAAAAGGGCAAATAATGATGTTGGCTTATATTTAAGGCATTGAAGTAGAAAAACCAAATAGTTTTTTAGGTCACGGTCAGATGCTGGTGATTGGTGACAATTAGTATGGATGCTAGCCAACCATGATTGCCTATCAAAGTAAAGTGAAGGATTGTAACTGTCCTTACTGGAGCTTAGTAAATTACGTTTTAATATTTGAACAATATCTGAGCACTTTCTGGCTCTAACTGCCCTTGGAAGGGAGGTGCAGTTTCTTTGCCTAAAATGGATCTGAGATGAACTTTTATACATTGCAGAATTGTGATCCTTTCCTATTGTTTATAGGGCATTCCTCAAGCCAAATACTTTTTTGTTTTTGTTTTAATACTCTAATTCCCTATAAACTAAACAAGCCACACCCACAGGTTTTCAGAGAGCCAAGGCACTTTCAGACAGTACCAAGGGCTCATGGGAGCTCAGTCTGGGCAGGAGGAGGGGGAGGTATTACTAGCCAGAGATTTCAGAGGCAGAGGGGAGGAGGGAGGAGGAGGGGGGATTAGGTTTTTTTTCTCAAGATGCAGATAAGCCTGCCTCTGTGTAATGTTTACAAACGACATGGCTGCTTTCATTGTATCACAGGAAAAAATAATCATATTCTATTAATGCTGTTTGCAGCTAGATTTGCTGTGTAAACTATCTAAACTTTAGATAATATATATAGACAAGTTAATTGCTATAGTTAGTTTTTAATCTCGGATCCACTTTAATGTCATCACTGTCTGCAAAGATGTACTAGTGCAGAGGATGTTCCTAAGCTTAGGCTAAAGCAGGCAAATGGTACATATGCTTTTTATTGGTTTCCCAGTGTACCCAGTCCTAGATATGTACATCAATGCAGTGCAGCAAGGAGCAGAAACTACAAGGATGTGATTCAAGCAATCATGTATACATATACATATAACAAGACTGGATGATGCCAGGCTCACTTGTCTCCCTGTAATTACATGCATTCATCAGTATTTATAAAGAAACCTGTAAATTATTGATGAAGATAAATGCTACTAGAGGACGAAAGAGCAATTTCAGAAAATCTACCTTCAAGTTTAGCATGGAAAAGAAAAATATATATATATTTTAAATGGACAGATTGGTTTCTAAATAGTAACGCTTGCTGCCGGTTGCTGGATTAGTCCAGGTGTGGAAAATGAGTAACGAGGGCCCACGGTGTGCAGCTAATCACTCATGCCTCATAATGGGTAATTTCTAAGCAGACACATAGAAAGTACAGATTCTAGACTTGTATAGTGATACAATTCTAAAATTATTTAGTTTTTCAAATTCATAGCTGGCTGCAAACCAAAATGGAAAGACACTTTTGAATAACGTTAGTTTGCAATGTATCTTGCAGAGTACTGATACATGAAGCAATTAATGATGGCCAACTTCTGATGATGAGGTTTGTCAGGCAAATGTTAAATATGCGTGGGCCTGTTTGAAAAGGAGCACTTTTGCACACAGGCAAATCCCAGGATAACCACACATTTACATAGCCATTAAAGCACGTTTACGCGTCAATTCAATTGGGCATTACAGCCCAGTTGACCTTAGTTGAAAGGTCATGCTGGGCATGATGTGGAAAAAAAGATAGCCACTGATGAGCATGCGCAAAAGTTTAAGTGCTAGCCTCAAAGTTTCCCTTTAATTAACTGTACTTTGGTGTTTATGTATGTGCAACAATTTCAGAGCCTATAGTTGTAGAAAGAAAAATGAATCCAATCTACATGGGTTCTCTTTTATGCAATTGTTGTTATGAGACCAGAAATGAGCAAAAAAAAAATATGCAGCTCAGAGCTAGGATTTAAAGGATACCTGAGGTGACATATGACATGATGAGATAGACATGTGTATGTACAGTGCCTAGCACACAAATAACTATGCTATGTTCCTTTTTTTCTTTCTCTGCCTGAAAGAGTAAAATATCAGATATGTAAGTGGCAGTTCCTGTCTGAGTCAGGACTGGTCCAGACTGCAGTGTGACCCTCACTGATAAGAAACACTTTCCTAGCATAAAATGGCTTCTGAGAGCAGGAAAGAGATAAAAAAAAAAGGGGTAAATAGTTTATAGATTTTAGCACTGACATACCTCAATTAATGTGTCATTGGGCAAAAACAATAAAATAGTTAAAAAGTAGATTTAAATATAAAGTAAAACTGTGGAATATCTTAAAAAGTCATTTTTAAGAGAAGGAGGATAGATACAATTGTTTATTTCATTCGTATATTTTTACCTCGGGTGTCCATTAAAGCGGTTTAAAACTCTGATATAATATTCAATAAAAACATGTTTTCCTACTTTTTATATGCCATACGGTTATCATATTTGTATTTGTGCATAAGTATTATTATTCATTTAGAAATTATAGGTTCCCAAAAGTACAGTTCTTTGCTTTGTGAGCTGACTTTGCATTTTATTAATAACTGGTTTTATTCATTATGTATTGAAGGCAGACATGCTTTGACTCTCTGTCTGTGTCGAGCTGCTTCTCCACAGTCAGAGAATGTGTCACATTCCTCACTTGATACATTTAAGTAAACACAAGATAACATTATCTACAACTTCAGATGCCTCCACGTTTCACTGTAATGAACTTTCAAGCTCTGTGTGTAACCCTTTGAATGCTGGTCTAGTAAAAAAAAATAGGCTGGTTGCATATAATATGCTGTAAATAATGTTTTAGAGCAAAGATGAAATGCTGGGTTATATTTTGTTTTAATGCAGAAGTTCTGGATTCCTGCTCTAAAAGTAACTGTAACTTAAAGGATACCCAAACTGACATGTGACATGATGAGATGACATGATGCCTAGCACACAAATAACTATGCTGTGTTCCTTTTTTTTCTCTGCCTGAAAGAGTTAAATATCAGGTATGTAAGTGGCTGACTCAGTCCTGACAGGAAGTGGTGACTACAGTGTGACCCTCACTTATAAGAAATTCCTCTTTTTATCTCTTCCTTGCTCTCAGAATCCATTTTCTGCTAGGAAAGTGTTTTATAGTTGGAATTTCTTATCAGTGAGGGTCACACTGTAGTCACTTCCTGTCTGAGTCAGGACTGAGTCAGCCACTTACATACCTAATATTTAACTCTTTCAGGCAGAGAAAAAAGAAAAAAGGAACACAGCCTAGTTATTTGTGTGCTAGGCACTGTACATACACATGTCTATCTCATCATGTCACATGTCAGTTTGGATATCCTTTAAAGGATACCAGAGCTGAAAACACTTGGAGAAACGGGGGATCAGGCATGTGTGGGAAGCTGTGCTGATGCCCGCTGCTCCCCCCATTCTCCTATGACCCCCTCCTTTCCTACATAAATTCCCCCCAGCAGCCTCTTCTGGGTCAGGCACTAGTGCACAGGTGCTAGCGTGGCTGTGCACTCCCTACATCAACCCCTGGTTGGGAGCACACTGTGCATGTGCATGGCATCAAGATTATGTGATGCACATGCGCAGTGTGCTCTTAGCCATGGGTGCGCGATGTAGGACTTGAGCAGCTGCGCTAACACCTGCGTACTAATTACCGACCCACCCAACCCAGAAGAGGCTTCTGGGGGGCATTTAGGTAGGAAAGGTTGGAGGAGAACCGTTTCTCCAAGCATGTTCAGTTCTGGTATCCTTATACCACTTAAGCACAACGGGATGAACATTCTCCTCCAGTTGGGCTGCGCACACTCCCACACACGCTCCCGCATGTTTTTTCTGCTGCCGGCCATTAGCCCAGTGATCAATGAAAGGGATTACAGATCCCTTTCATTGATCCAAGCACCCCGCAGAAAAGTCGACAGCGTCTCATCAGACGCTGCGGTCTTTCTGAGTTACAAAAAGTTCCCCATCTTCATTCTTCTTCCTGGAAGCATACGATCACGCTTCCAGGACTTTTTTACTGTGGCCATCTTTTGGCCAAATAGTATAACTACACACACATCCATTTTTTAATATATAAATACATTTTTTTACATGAAAAATTAGCTGTTTACCCCCCACACCAAAAATTACCCACAAACATTTTTTATAACAAAAATATTAAAAAATTACAATAAAAAAACAAAAAAACATAAATAGTTACCTAAGGGTCTGAACTTTTTAAATATGCATGTCAAAGGAGTATATTAATATAATGTTTTAAATAATGGGCTTGCAAATAGTGATGGACACAAATTGAAAAAAATGCACCTTTATTTCCAAATAAAATATCGGCGCCATACATTGTGGTAGGGACATAATTTAAATGGTGTAATAAGCGGGACAAATGATCAAATAAAATACATGGGTTTTAATTATGGTAGCATATATTAATTTTAAACTATAATGGCCAAACCTGAGAAATAATGATTTTTTTCCATTTCTTTCTTAATATTCCTGTTAAAATGGATTTAGAATAAAATAATTCTTAGCAAAATGTATCACCCAAAGAAAGCTTAATTGGTGGTGGAAAAAACAAGATATAGACCAATTCATTGTGATGAGTAGTGATAAAATTATTGGAAAATGAATGAGAGAAGAAAGTTGCTCAGATGCAAAAAATAAACAACCCTTCGGGCTTAAGTGGTTAAACATAAACATGTACAGT
Organism: Hyperolius riggenbachi; assembly: GCF_040937935.1. Lineage (NCBI taxonomy): Eukaryota > Metazoa > Chordata > Amphibia > Anura > Hyperoliidae > Hyperolius > Hyperolius riggenbachi. The sequence continues at coordinate 415,765,877 of NC_090649.1, read as the reverse complement.
ACTGTGCACAAAAAATGTTGTAAGCAAAGAATGCTTTGAAAAATGGAAGTGTTAATCATTTATTTTCATCAGTCAACAAAATGCAGTGAATGAACAAAAGAGAGATCTAATCAAATCAATATTTGGTGTGACAACCCTTTGCTTCAAAACAGCATCAATTCTCCTGGTACACTTGCACACAGTCTTTGAAGGAACGCGACTGATAGGTTGTTCCAAACATCATGGAGAATTACCCACAGATCTTCTGTGGAAGTAGGTTTCCTCACATCCTCCTGTCTCTTCATGTAATCCCAGACACACTTGATGATGTTGAGATCAGGGCTCTGTGGGGGCCATACCATCACTTCCAGGACTTATGGCCCATACTCACAGGCTACTCTTGTGGCCTGTCGCTAGCACACGGGAGTGTGTGCGCTACAGGCCGGCAACAGCTCGTCGCCAGGTCCTTCCGCGTACACACGCGGAAGAGGGATTAGTGCAGCAACGGAAGCTGTCGTCGACGTTCCTCCCCCTCGCCTGAAGCGCTGTGGATTGTCTATTGGCTGCTGTCGCTAGTCCGCATACACACGTGGACTAGCGAAAGTTGTGGCGAAGCTGCGGAGGCAACTGTCGCCATGCGATTGACTGCCGCCAATCGCCCGGTGACAGCAGCGACGAGCGACGGTTCGGGGTGCGCGCCTCATACTCACGGGCGACCGGTCGCCGCAACACGCGCGTGCCACGTGGTTGCGGCGACAATTGTAGCCCGTGAGTATGGGCCATTACACTGAAGATAGTTCTTAATGACTTTCGCTGTGTGCATTGAGCACACCAAAACCTTTCCGTTCTCTCAGATTTCTATTACCTACTGTACGTGACAGCAACATAGGAGAAAAGTCATTTATAGCACATTTTACTTAGTACTTTTTTATTTATGTGTTGTCATGTATTTTAAATTTAAAAAATGTTCTTGATAGTGATCCTTTAACTCAATAATATTTATAGACTATTGAGTATTTATCTTAAAGTACTAGATAGAAGTAGATATAGATGGTTAGCTGAATTTAATTCAGTTTAAAGTGGTTCATGTACCAAAAAACTTCGTCCATAATTGATTTAAAGTAAACCTATCCAAATGGTCATTAAATTAAATTAATCCCTACTTTAGACTACTTCAACTGTGATCACTATATCTTCAGGAAAAGCTATACCCCGCTGAGAGTGTACCTTGTCTCTTATCAGGGCTCATTTATGATAGATAAGGCTCAGTCATGAAATGCCATATAGCAAATTAATACCTGAAAGAATATTCAAGGTTAGTGAGGAGCTTAAGATTAACATGGTAGTAATGTTGCGGTGAAATTCACAATTACGATATAAAATCATAACGCAAAATCTCACACAAAATTACCGTACATTTTCATGTAACCATCATTAAAATGCACTATTAGGCATTGTCTTGTCATTTTATAAATTATTCATCTGTGGGAAAATATTTTCTCATGCCCATTGGCTTCAATACATTTGGTGAAAATGTGTATGCTAATCAGTGAGAATTTTCACCAAAGTTATTTTCGCTTCAAAAATGCTATTTTCGATTTTGATAAGATATTCGCAAAAATACGTTGTGTTTTCTCAATAGAGATGTCGCGAACCTCCGATTTTCGGTTCGCGAACCGGGTTCGCGAACTTCCGCAGAAGGTTCGGTTCGCGGAAAAATTCGCGAACCGCAATAGACTTCAATGGGGAGGCGAACTTTGAAAAATAGAAAAAATTATGCTGGCCACAAAAGTGATGGAAAAGATGTTTCAAGGGGTCTAACACCTGGAGGGGGGCATGGCGGAGTGGGATACATGCCAAAAGTCCCGGTGAAAAATCTGGATGTGACGCAAAGCAGCGTTTTAAGGGCAGAAATCACATTGAATGCTAAATTGCAGGCCTAACGTGCTTTCAAACATCTTGCATGTGTATACATCAAACAGGGAGTGTAATTAGAGTACTGCTTCACACTGACACACCAAACTCACTGTGTAACGCACCGCAAACAGCTGTTTGTGTAGTGACGGCCATGCTGGACTACTGCGCAACATGGCGTGATTGCTCTTCCTCACTCAGTGATGTCAGGTAATGTGTGACTTCCTTCTCAACTTTCCATGGCATTGTTAAAAAGCTTACGTTTTGTTTTTAATTTACATTTTCTACTTGCTGTGTACTTGTTCAGTACCGCTACAATGAGAATCCTGTGGAGGCGGGCAAGTCTGCCATTGTGACCCCGGGTAATGGCCGGGGAATGAGAGGTTTGAATCCGGTGTGGAGCCTGAGCAACGGCTACCACTACACATCCAAGGAGGGCAGCGGGCAGGCATGCACGCCCGCCCGCCCTGAGGTAGTGACCAAAAATAACAATACAGGAGGAGGACTTTCGAGGCCCTGCTGTGTATTTGAAATGAATGTACTTTAAATCCTTTAACGAGAACCAGTTATGGCGGGCAAAGATGACACCACATTCCTTTCACGAGAATCATATGGAGGCGGGCAAGTCTGTCATTTGTGACCCCGGGTAATGGCCGGGAAATGAGGGATGGAATCCGGTGTGGAGCCTGAGAAACGGCTACCACTACACATCCAAGGAGGGCAGCAGGTAGGCATGCACGCCCGCCCCGAGGTAGTGATCAAAAATAACAATACAGGAGGCGGACTTTCGAGGCCCTGCTGTGTATTTGAAATGAATTAACTTTAAATCCTTTAACGGGAATCCGTTATGGAGGGCAAGTCTGCCATTGTCACCACGGGGAATGAAGGTTGGATTGCGGCCCGAAGTGGGAGCCTGCTGAGACCCATGCTGTAGCTGCCCTGACCGTGCTTTGCAGACCAGGCATCTGTGGTCAGATGGACCCTTGAGCCAGCGGAAGACAAACCAAGTCGAAAGCATTTGCCAGGAATGTTTTACGGAGGGCAAGTTTTTTTGCCCTTTTTTTAAATTTTTTGAAAATGATAGATGGTTGTATTTTTAAATTGTTTGAAAGTTTAGATGGTTGTATTTTTAAATTGTTTGAAAGTTTAGATGGTTGTATTTTTAAATTGTTTAAAAGTGTATCCATTCTTCCTCCCCCCCAGCCACGAACAATACCATGGGAACGTGGAGCAGCAGAAGCCCCCTGTGACGGCTGCCACGGTTGTTCTCCGCTGCTTGTCTTTTGAGGGGTGCTTCTTTTCCTCAGGTGTTCTTGCCATAGCTGTTTGTGCCTTCTCTCCAGGTGCCTTCGTACAGCACTTGTCCCTACGTGACAGTTGTCCTTTCCACGGCTCAATTTTTGCTGGCAGAGACAACAGATGGCTTTGCTCCGATCTGAGACACACACGTGAAAAAATTTCCAAACCGCTGAGCCCCCCTGGGCTGATGGCGCTACGGTGGCATCAGCAGCTGACGTTGAAGGGCATGTGTGCTCCCTGGCCATAGCTGGCGATACATGGCACCGGACACTGCCCCCAGCTGTTTCTGAGGACGAGCTCCCTCTGCTTCTATCATGGAGTCGTCTCCTCCTACTCCTCTCTGACTCCTCCTCTGAACTGTCCCCCTGGTCATCTCCTCTACCGGGAACATATGTGGTATCCGTATAATCGTCATCATAATCCTCCTGGCCAGCTGCGCTTTCCTCAGACACCTCCTCAAGTGCACCAACTTCAGGTGGTCCACTATCATCCCCATCCACACACGTTACGTCCATACTATCGCCACCTAACTCAGACGTATGAGGTGGTGTACCTGCGCCTTCTTGTTGTTGTTGCAGTAGTGGCTGGGAATCAGTGATTTCACCACCACCACCAAATAACTCCTGCGAAGTGTCAAATGCAGCGGATGTGGTGCTTGTTGTAGCGTTGGTGGCTGCGGGAGATGAGGTGTTCTGTGTTAAATACTCAATCACCTCCTCACGATTTTGGGAAGTGATGGCACGTGCCTTCTTCTGAGCACTGTATTTTGGGGCAGGTCCGCATGAAATCACAGCAACACCACCTCGCACAGCCACAGACCTGCCGGTGCCTGGTGGCCTTCCTCTGGGTCTGCCTCTACCTCTTCCTCTACCTGGTTTGTCCATTTTGTCCATCTCGGGGGTATGCTAGCTATATGCAGTGAGGTGGGTTCTCACTCAACACAACAGGTAGTTAGATGCAGTGAGCTGGGTTCACTCAACAGTAAAGGTACTTAAGATGCAGTGAGGTGGGTTCTCACTCAACACAACAGGTAGTTAGATGCAGTGAGGTGGCCAGGTGGGTTCACACTCAACACAACAGGTAGTTAGATGCAGTGAGCTGGGTTCACTCAACACAAGGCTAGGTATATGCAGTGATGATGTGGGTTAAGTAAACACAACAGGTACTGGGTAGTTAGATGCAGTGAGCTGGGTTCACTGAACAGTATACAGTAAAGGTACTTAAGATGCAGTGAGGTGGGTTCTCACTCAACACAACAGGTAGTTAGACTTAGATGCAGTGAGCTGGGTTCACTCAACACAACGCTAGGTATATGCAGTGATGAGGTGGGTTAAGTAAACACAACAGGTACTGGGTAGTTAGATGCAGTGAGCTGGGTTCACTCAACAGTAAAGGTACTTAAGATGCAGTGAGGTGGGTTCACTCAACACAAGGCTAGGTATATGCAGTGATGAGGTGGGTTAAGTAAACACAACAGGTACTGGGTAGTTAGATGCAGTGAGCTGGGTTCACTCAACAGTAAAGGTACTTAAGATGCAGTGAGGTGGGTTCTCACTCAACACAACAGGTAGTTAGATGCAGTGAGGTGGCCAGGTGGGTTCACACTCAACACAACAGGTAGTTAGATGCAGTGAGCTGGGTTCACTCAACAGTAAAGGTACTTAAGATGCAGTGAGGTGGGTTCTCACTCAACACAACAGGTAGTTAGATGCAGTGAGGTGGCCAGGTGGGTTCACACTTAACACAACAGGTAGTTAGATGCAGTGAGCTGGGTTCACTCAACACCACGCTAGGTATATGCAGTGATGATGTGGGTTAAGTAAACACAACAGGTACTGGGTAGTTAGATGCAGTGAGCTGGGTTCACTGAACAGTATACAGTAAAGGTACTTAAGATGCAGTGAGGTGGGTTCTCACTCAACACAACAGGTAGTTAGACTTAGATGCAGTGAGCTGGGTTCACTCAACACAACGCTAGGTATATGCAGTGATGAGGTGGGTTAAGTAAACACAACAGGTACTGGGTAGTTAGATGCAGTGAGCTGGGTTCACTCAACAGTAAAGGTACTTAAGATGCAGTGAGGTGGGTTCACTCAACACAAGGCTAGGTATATGCAGTGATGAGGTGGGTTAAGTAAACACAACAGGTACTGGGTAGTTAGATGCAGTGAGCTGGGTTCACTCAACAGTAAAGGTACTTAAGATGCAGTGAGGTGGGTTCTCACTCAACACAACAGGTAGTTAGATGCAGTGAGGAACCAGGTGGGTTCACACTAAACACAACAGGTAGTTAGATGCAGTGAGCTGGGTTCACTCAACAGTAAAGGTACTTAAGATGCAGTGAGGTGGGTTCACTCAACACAAGGCTAGGTATATGCAGTGATGAGGTGGGTTAAGTAAACACAACAGGTACTGGGTAGTTAGATGCAGTGAGCTGGGTTCACTCAACAGTAAAGGTACTTAAGATGCAGTGAGGTGGGTTCTCACTCAACACAACAGGTAGTTAGATGCAGTGAGGTGGCCAGGTGGGTTCACACTCAACACAACAGGTAGTTAGATGCAGTGAGCTGGGTTCACTCAACACCACGCTAGGTATATGCAGTGATGATGTGGGTTAAGTAAACACAACAGGTACTGGGTAGTTAGATGCAGTGAGCTGGGTTCACTGAACAGTATACAGTAAAGGTACTTAAGATGCAGTGAGGTGGGTTCTCACTCAACACAACAGGTAGTTAGACTTAGATGCAGTGAGCTGGGTTCACTCAACACAAAGCTAGGTATATGCAGTGATGAGGTGGGTTAAGTAAACACAACAGGTACTGGGGTATATGCAGTACTGGGTAGTACAATGTGCAGCTCCCTGTCACACACACAGGCAGTCAGTCACTGAATGTGCTGGGCTGCTGGCAGTGGCACACACACTATCAATTAGCAAGGCTGTGCATGCAACAAAAGTGTCAGAAAAAAAAATGTACAGGTTGAGCTTTGAAAAGAGCTGTTGCTGGGTGCTTTAAAAGCAATATTAATCAGTCAGGAACAAGCAAAGCAGCCTAGAACCTAACTAATCTGTCCCTAAGAGAAAAAGTCTGCAGCAGCTGTCCCTTTCCTCTCTCTAGCAGGCACACGAGTGACTGTAATGGCCGCCGGAGGCTGCCTTATATAAGGGGGGGTGGGGCTCCAGGGCTTACTGTAGCCTGAATGGCTACAATGTGCCTGCTGACTGTGATGCAGAGGGTCAAAGTTGACCCTCATAGTGCATTATGGGGCGAATCGAACTTCCGGAAAAGTTCGCCTGGCGCAGGCGAACGCGAACCCCCAATGTTCGCCTGGAACCGTTCGCCGGCGAACCGTTCGGTACACCTCTATTTCTCAATATGCCAAAAATTGGTGACAACGCAAAAAAAAACCTGTATTTTTACAATGAACATTCATGAAAAATGTGAAAAAATCACACTTACAAAAGTATTTTTCTGTGGCATTTTCACTCAAAAGTCGCAAATTTTTGCAAAATAAAATTTAATGGAAAAGGATATCAACATTTTCGCTCATCACTGATGCTAATCGCATCTAAACAAAAATGTGTTCAAAATATGTAACAGCCTGAACACACTAACACGCTTTTCAGGAACACATCAATGTTTCATACTTGTTGCTGAAAAGCAGACAGAAGTGGACAGAAGCGCAGACCCTAAGTGGACTCTGTAAACTTAATTTCATGTAACTTGCCAAAAGTTTGGGAAATTGAGGTTACGCGATAAATCATAATTATGTATTTGTAAATATTACACTAATATTCATGAAAGCAAAATTATCCATTACAATCAACACTATTCAAAAAAGTTAGCTAAAGCCCATTATGAGCTTTTAGTCTAATATTAACCTCTTGAGGACCAGAGGTTTACACCCCAGGCCATTTTTTACAATTCTGCACTTCACAACTTTAACGGTTTATTGTGCAGTCATACAACTTACCACCCAAATTAATTTTACCTGCTTTTTCCCCCAATAGAGCTAGTTTTTGGTGGTCTCTGATGACTGCTGCGATAGTCTTTTTTTTGTTTTGTTTTTTTTATTAAAAAAAGGCGCTTTTTTCATTTTTACTATCCCCCCTCCCTCCCACTTCTTCCCCCTAAATTGTCCATAGACTGATCCATACACTACATTACACATGCATAGGCATCAGCATGTAATTACATTGGGAGCTGCTAGGAGGGACAGTTGAGTGACAGCTCTGTCCCCTGTACAGCGCTGCGCTAGATTGCAGCGCTGTACACATTACTGATACCTTTTATTTCATTAGATTCAGCCTGCCAGCTCTAATCGCGGCTGGCAGGCTGTTTGCGGCTGCCTCCCATGTCCCTCTGCAGTGAACAGGTGCTCATTCGTCATTCCCTGCTAGTTTCGCGAGACTGCGATGATGCCATTTGGCGTTACGCGGTCCTGTGCCTGCCACTCTCCCACCGCCCATCGGCGTTTAGGCGGTTGGACATCTGTAATGAGAGGGACATGGAGCCTGGAGGCTGCCATATTTATTTCTTTTTAAACAATACCAGTTGCCTGGCAGCCATACTGGTCTATTTGGCTGCAGAAGTGTTTGAATCCCAACAGAAACAAGTATGCAGCTAATCTTGTAAGATCTGATAATAATTTACAGAAACACCTGATGTGCTGCATGCATGTTCAGGGTCTATGGTCAAAAGTATTAGAGGCAGTGGATCAGCAGGACAGCCAGGCAACTGGTATTGGCAGCCACACTATTCCTCTCTTCTTCTTTAATGACAGGTTTGCTATATAATACATAACATGGAAAACTGATTATGCTTGCATCGTCAGTGGTGAAGAACAGTACTGAATCCTTGCACTAGGAAAGCCTGCTGTCCGAATGTCACAGAGGAACGTGCATTGATTTCAATAAATCTTTTGACACTTCATTGTACTTGCAAATATCCATTTAGCAGTTTGACTTAAGCTGTACTTTACCTTCATTGGATGTCTAATAATGGCAATGGTGCTACAAAAATGTAGTTTTAGAATGCAAACTAAACGTTATACATTTGTTTCTCTTATTCAAGTTTCATTTAGAAGAAGCTGACAATAACTTTCACTGTTCAGAAAACCTGGGTGGATTAATCGTTCACTATAGATCATACTGACCAGCTATTAGTAACTTCAAAAACAGGAAATGTGAAGGAAATTTATGTTATGGAATTCTTCCCTGGTTTAAGCTTTACAATGGGAAAACCATCTGCCATCGACGATCCACACATCCTATGTCCATGCAGTTACAGTATAATCTCGTTATTGTAAACTCCAAGTGACCAGGAAATGTGGTTTACTATATCAGAAGTTTACTACATCAGAAATTGTCCTAGATGCCCTGGTACATTCTCTGCTGCAAAAGGCCAACTCTGCCCTCCCATTGGAGGTAAAGTACAAGCACTTGCACATTTGGTGGACTACAAGGTTAAGTATACCTTGGGGCTACATAGCCAGGCTGAACAAGTTGCTGGTACAGTATCCAGGGCTCCCTAAAAATTTCAGCTGTCACTGAATAGAGGCAGCCACTGGCTTCCTGTGACCGGCTCCAATACCTCTGCTGGTGAGACTTGCAGCACGTGTCCTCTAAAACATTATGCTCTCACTTGAGCCAATTGGGAAGCCTCTTTTCAAAATGCAGCCAATCATGATAAGCCACTCACATTGGTAATGCGAGTACCTTCGATACCACCACGGATGGGACTTGGCACTCTCCTCTCCACTCTCTTTTGTTTTGCAGCATGTAGGCCCACTCTGATCTGCACTACAGGTGAAAGTAGCCTGTACTGCGCCAGACACGCTACCAGGAACGTCATCACTAACAGGGGAAGAGATACAAAGGAGTGCGTGCAATCCCATGGGAGGACTGTAACAATACTTTTATCAGTTATTGCAAAGTGGAAGTGGTGAAGCTGCATCCTTTTTTGTTTACGTTCACATTATTCCTCATTTTCTCCAAGCTGCTTATTTGTATAGTACTGAATATACAGTGCCGTTGCCATTCTTGTCTTACAAATATTATCAGGCATCAACTGACTTGCAACCAGCCTGAAGAGAGCAGCAGACCATGGGTTTCACACTGACATATAAGGTATGTTCTGCCCATTTTTAACTATATCCAGAGTCATAAGGGCCAAAAAACATGGTTACTAAAACCGTTTTATTATATCAGAGTTTACTATATCAGCATTTCTCCCATAGACTTATAATGGAGATTGGCTAGGACCTGGAGAGGTAGTTTACTATACCTGAATGTTCACTATACCCGAGTTTATTATAAAAAGATTATACTAAAGGATTATACTTTAAATTGCTCCTTGGCGACACATTTGGCTCTCTGCATTCTCTCCTATTGTGCTGTACATAGCATAGCAAATATTTCCTGTACAGTTCTTCCTTAATTGTTTAATACATTTAGTTACAATTACACTTTACACCTATAGTGACATTGATAAATGCATCGTGCTGCTTTGCAAAAAAAAAACACTTCTGCTTACAATTAAAATCTGGAGAGAGAATCTGCTCTGAATCCTGAAGTGGTCAACATAACTGAGCAGGCATATTCAAGCAACATACTTATTAGACAAGAATGTAAATCTCAGGCTTGCTCGCATGCAAAAGGCGTAAATGCTTCTGACATCTGTCAACGATTTGCAGCAACTGTATATTTATTATAAAGTACACGAAAGGAAGTTCTTGCCTGGCACTCAGTAGTTGGGGGATAAATTGGTCTACTGCACCTTTAAATCATTACTCCGTCCTATTCCACACTGGATATTGCAGGAAAAGCGTGCATACAGACTTATGTAGAATATACACTGATTAATGTAGTACAAACAAGGCAGTCTGTGCACCATTTCTAAACTTGCTTTTTGTAACAATTGTGGAATTATTTCCGTGGACAGCGCACAAGAGGCGCGCTGACACTGCGGAAATCCACCACAAGCGTGTAATTAACAGAACCCAGCTATGGTGCTATGCACCTGTAGAGAGAAATTCCCACCGGCAGATGGAGCTGTGGAGTGCAGAGGAACACAGCTTCTGCACTGCCACAGATGCCAGATGGGAATTGTACGAGTTGAAGCAATGCAGGGCAAGATAGCCCTTAGAGAGAGAGATCACAGAGACAGAATGTATGTGTGTCCACCAATCTAGTCTCCACCCAGTGACGGTGAACACACAACAGCGGAAACGAAGTGGGAATGCAATCGCAAGAGTGGCGATTGCCAATGTGACACAAGACCGAGTTAGACAGAGCATGAGTGTAGCAAGAAAGACATAGCAAATAACAATGATCAGAACGTCAAAGAAAATAACAAACGCTAGCTAAACGCGAACTCCGCACTCATTCGCAACAGCGAATGCGTTAAAGACACAATCACCGCGCGTTAGGCGCCCAGTGATAAGCGTGCCACCCTAACTAAACAATGTAACACAAACACGAAATAGAGAATGCGAACGCTTGCTAAACGGTTACCTCATCGAGCCTACAGCAAGCGTTCGTACCAGACAAGACAGAGAGAAGGAGTAGCCAGCAGCAACCGCAGCTCTGGCCTTCACTCCCAGACAGAGCACAGAAGGAACCACCGCCATTACCGCTAGAGCGGATGTGATCCAGACAGACAGACAGATGGGGCTACCAGTAGCAACCGCTGCTCTGGCTTGCACCCCTAAGGCAGAATACAGAAGGAACCACCACCACTACCGCTAGGGCGAATGCAATCCAAACAGACAGAACGATTTCCTGTCGACCGGCGCTGGTGACAAGTCAATCGCAACAGAGAGACAGTCCAAGGCAAACAGATAATACAACCTGACTACGCTAGAAGGGATGCCTAGTGCAGTCCCAAGGAATTACTCTAGGATAATCTTAGCAAACAATAGCAAAGGCTGATACTCCAGGTGAGTTAGCAGGAACAAGCCATCAGGACCAGCAAGGAATTCTGGGAAGAAATGGTTTTTATACTGCAAGCCATCAGAGGAAGCAGCTAAGCAATTTGCATGACAAGTGGATGCAAATTCCTCCCCAGAAGCAGCTTGCAGAGTGGAGACAGGTCTCTTTTCCAGGGACCTGCTACACTCAGATTTACAAAATGGTCAAACAGCTGTCTGCCTGTGCAGACAGCAGATCATTACACTTTTATTTCCTTGGCAGACACATGGTTAAAGCATATATGTCCAGTACATAGCGTAGCAGTATGGGTGGATCTGACCTTATCCAGGATCTGTGTTGGCACGGGTGAGGGAGGGTGACAAGAGGGTGATTGGATGGCGCAGCAGCCGTTTCGCACCGACGTGGCGCTTGTTCACGTGTGTATGTCCAGGGCCCTGGACATACACACATGAACAAGCGCCACACCGGCGCAAAACAGCTGTTGCACCGTCCAATCACCCCCTGGTCACCCTCCCTCACCCGTCCAAACACGGATCCTGGATAAGGTCAGATCCACCCATACTGCTACGCTATGTACTGGACATATATGCTTTAACCATGTGTCTGCCAAGGAAATAAAAGCAAGTTTAGAAGCGGTGCACAGACTGCCTTGTTTGTACTATATTTATTATAAATACTTTGAAGGGCAGATTCGACTAAGAGATAAATCTCTCTCTAATTTAATCTGATTTAAGAGAAGATTTGTCGGCTGTCCATACATCCCAGGCCAATTCCCGATCAATTTTGTGATGAAATTGAACAAGAATTGCTTCTCATCCACCACCTCGTCATTGCTATTTATATTTATATTACGTGTCCTCCGCTGGCTCTGGTCGAACTTCTTGCCCCCATGTGGCTGATGTCATACATGCGGGTGCGACTGTGACATCACACACATGCCCTCGTTACTCTGGCAACCATGTGAGGCGCATGTATGGAGCAAGGAGTACTCCTGAAGCCAGCGTAGGACAAGCAGGGGCCATGGACAGGTAATGTATAGTGCACTGGGCACCAGGGGGGCACATTACACATTGGGGGGACAGCATCGGGGGTCTTGGCATGTTCGTTGATCATTGCGATATTGCTTGCTGTTACCGCTGCCCACATGATTGAGCAAGTACACCTTGCATCGGGCATGCACATGGCGGCTCCAATTTTCATCCGAATCCGATTATAATAGTCAAATCGGTTGGTCGATTGGCCTCCAAGTTGCCTGATGTATGGCCACCTTTACAGAGTAACTGGAGTGCAGGGAAACCTTGAATTGATTTTATAATGAAATAAGAAACATTTTAGGTGTTTAGTGATGGGTTTGTACAAGATTTTGTGCTTTGCATCTCTTAAGATGCCCATACATCCCTCAATAATGCAGCCAAATCAACCTTCCGCATCAATACATTTATCGAATTGGAATCTGTGTCAAAACATGGCAATCCAACTTCTGTCCAAAATTGGTCAAATAGATCAACCTGGAATTCTCACCTATCTTCTGGCGCAACTCCTAGCCTCCTCCGATGTCCGGCATCACCACAAGTGCTCCTATTATGCTGGTATTATGTGACACTGGAGCATGTGTGACATCATATGTTCCAAGCCACATACTACTGGAGATACAGAACACCGGAGGAGGTCAGGGGTCATGCCGGCAGACAAGTGAGATTTTAAAACATTGAGTACAGGCATGATGTGGAAGCAGATGGCAGGGGCAGGACACTTTGATATGAAATAGATTTCATGACAAAACCTATTGCAAATAACTGGGCAGTGTGTGGGCATGCAATAGATTGCTTACTGATCAGATTCAATCAGAAAGTACTTATCTCAACCTGTCTCTCACTGTTTCTTGTTTGTTTAAGAGTTTTTTTTCTGCCAGGAAGTTGAAAGGGTCATTAGCTCCACTCTGTTTCATCATTTAAAACACTGCGTGTAATTTGTAAGTTGCAAATATTAGAGAATGATGCAATGTTACAGAAAAACAGCTATATGACTGAAAATAAAAATATGAGACTCTTTTCTCTGCTACTAATGTTCTATTAAGTATCCAGACTATAGATACATTTCATTGTGTCATACTTTTTTTTTTTGCTTCAGGGTCACATTAAAGTGAACCTGAATTGAACATAAATGTATGAAATAATAAATTGTATATGTAGTATGGATGATACACAGAGCCTTAGTTAAAGTATAGAAATGATTCATATTTTATAAACAGTTTTTAGCTTTTTTTTAAGATTGTCTTACACTGTCAGAGTTGCATATACTAATCCACAGTCTCCCTTTTAAGCTTAAAAAGAGGTAGAAGTAAAAATCATTTGAACTTTCCTGCACTTAAACCTTATTGCCAGCATTCTCAATGACAGATAACAGGCTTTCAGCTTCTATTTACTTTTCAGAAAACTTAAACTGGATTTGACAAGCTGTTTGACAAGTTATTTTGCATAGATAACAACTCCATATTTTTATATCTTGCTGTACTAGAAAACAGAAGGTCTAGTACTACATATGTATATGTTCCTCTCATCATGTCACTTCAGTTATGCTTTAACTAGAGTAACATTGTTAGCTCTGAGCACAGGTTGCATGTGCTTTACCAGCTGCTTTCAGTAAGTCATTAAATAGAATTAAATATGAAAAAGTGAAGAAAATGCCCTTTTCTTTTTGCTTACATCGTTAAAGAAGATTCCAAGTCTGGTTTACATTTCAATATGCAATAACTCCTTATTACCTTTTATAGCTATCCTAATTGCCTTAATATATTTGCCTTAAATTAATATATTTAAACAAAAACACTAGGTCCACTATGTCACAGTGCCATTATGCATGATAATGTAATCTCCTTTTCAGAAAGATGTGTACATGCAGAAAAAAATAATCATTGCCATCAGTTCAGCGCTCAAAGATGTCACCAGACATACTTTTCCTTTCCATACCTGGAAGGAAAATATCTTTAAAGTTGGGTGAATTGAGTTTGGCATAATTACAACTTGCACAATCCCATAACAAGGGTCCATAGAAAAGTGAAAGTAAGCACATCAGCTTCTTCAGATCCTTTTTCTTTTTTAAACCCAGTTCTATTCTTGGATGTTGGAAATGTAATCATTTGGAGCAGAGAGAAATGTTTGGCTGTAATGCCATTGGAATGAGTCATACCAATGCCACCTTTTTGAGAAACATGTAAAAGAAATGTCAAGACATTGTAAAAATAGAAAAAAAACTGAATATGGAGCACTGTGAGCTGTGAGCACTGAGCTGAAATCAGGCACTATTATAGCTTGCCTCATTAGGATTTTTATTGAAACAAAGTTTCTTTGAAGGAAGTTCAAGAAGAAGAGTCACTTGACAAGCACCTTTTAATTTAAAATATTGCAAATATAGATGCATTCACTTTAAATATTTAGAAAGATGGACAGGCCAAAATAAATATGAGAGATTAGAGAAAAAGGAAACATATATGTAAAAAAGGTCTACAGAACAAAAATGAGAAAAATGAGGGTGAAAGGGATTTTTACAACGAGGAAGCCTAACTTTAATAAAGAAGTCTTTGATGGAGAAAAAAGTGATTTCCAAAGTGGAGGGCAAGCTATCCCGAAAGGTTTCCGTACATAGATCAATAGTGGCCTGGACAGATAAACAGTTGAAATTCTTGATTTGGGGTAATTATGGGTAATTTTAGGCAAATTTACAGATGGGTAATTTTAGGCAAATTTACAGATATGGGACAAAATAGAGGATGATTCCTGGTATCCGGATCCGAATCGGATATCCGAATCCGAACTTTTTGGTATCCAAGTAAACTCGGATATCCGAACCCAATATCCTGGATATCCGGCCAGATTCGGATATCCGAATAGAAAACCGGAAGTGACCTGAAAATAGCTTAAAATGCTTCCAAAAGTCTCTTCAAATGGCAAAACCCCCTTTCGGATGTCTCTCTCTCTCTTTCTCTCTCCTGTCTCTCTCTCTCCTGTCTCTCTCTCTCCTGTCTCTCTCTCTCTCTCCTGTCTCTCTCTCTCTCCTGTCTCTCTCTCTCTCCTGTCTCTCTCTCTCTCTCTCTCTCTCTCTCTCTCTCTCTCTCGCTCTCTCTCTCTCTCCTGGATACCTTCAAAAGGGATTTTTGCCATTGAAGGTGATTTTGGCCTCTGCTCGAATCTGTGAACTAACCACCCAGATTTCGGATTTCAGATGGAAAATCCGAGTTTGCTCGGATAGTCTATTCGGATTTTAAAAAATATCCGAATTGCTATTCAAAGTTTGGATAGTGGAAAAAGTTTGGATTATCTGGGTAGTTTGGATATCCGAAATCTTGCTGAGCACCACTGCTGAACTGTCACCTAAAAGGTTTTATACCTGTTTTGTTTTGTTTTGTTTGTTTGTTTGTTTGTTTGTTTTTGTCATTTCAGGAGTGTATTGTTATAAAAGCTTGGTTGAAGTTGTTTACAGTGCAAAGTTGTTTCTACTTTGTGTGATTTGCTATAGAAAGAAGGCTTAAGCAGAACGTACACAACATTTT
Organism: Hyperolius riggenbachi; assembly: GCF_040937935.1. Classification (NCBI taxonomy): domain Eukaryota; kingdom Metazoa; phylum Chordata; class Amphibia; order Anura; family Hyperoliidae; genus Hyperolius; species Hyperolius riggenbachi. The sequence goes on along the minus strand of NC_090649.1, from coordinate 415,750,206 downwards.
TCTGGGGGGAGATGTATTGTTCAAATTCATTTTAAATCATGATAGCATTAAATAATGCAGTGTCAGTTCAAGCACAGTTCTAAAGTTCTATAACTTTGGATACATTTTCCCACATCACTTTAGCCTTCTGATCATGAAATTTCCCATAAGTAATGGCATTTTAAAATAGAGCACATTCTTCTTTTGTAAATATAGTCAAGGTCAGCATTTTGATCCATTAGTCTCATTCTTGAAAATCAATTTTGTCACTAATATTACCACTTGAAATGTTTGTGAATTTTCTAAAGTAGTAAGTGTACTCTATAAGAGAGATCAACTTCAGTAACCGAAAGCTTGTGGTATGGTAAACAATGCAAAGGTTAACACAGCAAAAACAATAATATAAAAAACCCTCTTGTAAATGTTACATAGTGCAGAATAGATAAACCAACACTCTTATGTTGTTAAGGATGCAAGGATATAAATCTCAGCACACACCGGTAACTGAAGACCTAGTCCATCAGGCCCCTATTTGCTTTGTATTCTATTCACTCTGCTTTGTTATTTATTTATTAGGTCTTTTACAAGTTATCATTCAAATGTCATTCTGACATTTCTAAGGCAACTTCTCATGTATAACTGATTTCCGAAATTTTGGACCATCAAAATCTACTGAATTATCTCTAAATCTGCACTAGTAAATTCTCAGTCATATGTAAATATTTTAATTAAGATTATATTCAGTGTATTCAACTCTATATTTTATTTTAACTAACAAAAATGATTTGGATATCTTAAATACTCCTTTTTGCAGTCTACTAGCAAAAGGCATAACAAATAAAGGAGCTGTCCTTCTCAGTCTTTGATTTCTTCAATGACACCGGAAATGCAAAAGTTTTTTCTGTCACTTTAAAATTAGCTATCTCATGGATTTATAAGGATCATTTTATGCATTTTTACAAATTCTCTGCACCTTTCGAGTGTGAAAAAAGAAACAGTGTAATCAGAAATCACCCCTACTGCTAATGGAACAGTCCTATTTCCATAATGTTGATTTTAGGAAGACTGAAAGATTTTAGAGAATAAAAGCACATTTTTTGCAAAGCAAAGTGTTCCTGTGTTTGTAACAGTGATGGCAATAGTATACAGTTAGTACTAACAAATTATAGCATTTTTTTTTACAATACATTTCCTCTAAATATTATTGTTCAACTTCAATCCCCAGCTACTTTAACTTATTTAGAAAACTTGCTGGAAACCAGGGCAATGGTAAATGGCATGAAAAATACCCAGAATTCTTCTCTTTCTGTCTAATTGGTGAATATGCCTGCACAAACCAGGAAGCAAAACTGTTTGCATGTTTTTGAACCCCATATGCTTTTTGTGGGTTCACTGCAAAAATATGCATTCATCCTACAAGGTGTCTGGGTGGATGCTGGGAATATATAGTTGGTAGCAATCACTTCAATTTTAATCTTCTTTTATTTCAATGTGTTATGTCAACTATATAACTATTAAAAAAAAAAATTAATTTCAGGTGTTTACATGTTAGCATATTTATATAGCACGTCAATAGTATTTAAGGCCACCCCTTTAACATATAATCAAAATATAAATGAAACAAAAATGAATAGGGTGTAAAGACCAGTATGTGAATTTACAACATAGATAGTAAAATATAACATTTATTGTACATCCTTAAAATCAGGTGTGTGAACAACAATAAAACATGGTAAGTTATAACACCCTTTGTACAGCTCTGCCCGCGAAGAATTTACCAGGCACTGACTTTATAGTTTATAAGAAATATATTTGATTTGAACTTGAAGAGTATACCAAGGAAAATTGTCACGGTTACACATTAACATGTGTAATGTTAATGTTATGATCATGTAGAAATACACTGTACAATCAGCAGCCTAACGCACATTTCCTAGCATTACTGCTACTTTAATTTTACACTACCTAATCACTGTGATTTGCTCACAGTGATCATGCATTTAAGAGCCAATGAAAATGGCTCCTGACCGTCCAATGTACGGAACTCCGCTGTCTTTAGACAGTGGAGATTTGTACCAGCAGGGATGCACTATTGCATCCCGTGCACGGGAGCCACCGATGTTAAAGAGTAAGTATCTTCCTGTAGGTTCCAATGCGAGTCTGGATTCTGGTTGAAGGTATTTTGGACCATTCCTCTTTACAAAACATCTCTAGTTCATTCAGGTTTGATGGCTTCCGAGCAGGGACAGCTCTCTTTAACTCACATCACAGATTTTCAATTATATTCAGCTCTGGGGACTGAGATGGCCATTCAAGAACATTGTACTTGTTCATCTGCATGAATGCCTTAGTGGATTTTGAGCAGTGTTTAGGATCGTTGTCTCTTTGAAAAATGCAGCCCCGGCACAGCTTCAGCTTTGTCACTGATTCCTGGACATTGGTCTCCATAATCTGCTGATACTGAGTGGAAATAATGCGTCCCTCGACTTTGACAACATTCCCAGTCCCTGCACTGGCCACACAGCCCCACAGCATGATGGAACCACCACCATATTATATTGTAGGTAGCAGGTGTTTTTCTTAGAGTGCTGTGTTCTTTTTCCTCCATGCATAATGCCCCTTTTTATGCCCAAATAACTCAATTTTAGTTTCATCAGTCCACAGCACCTTATTCCAAAATGAAGCTGGCTTATCTAAATGTGCTTTAGCATACCTCAAGTGGCTCTTTTTGTGCTGTGGGCAGAGAAAAGGCTTCTTCTGCATCACTCTCGCATAGAGCATTTCCTTGTGTAAAGTGTGCCGAACGATTGAATGCTGCACAGTGACTCCATCTGCAGCAAGATGATGTTGTAGGTCTTTGGTGCTGCTCTGTGGGTTGACTCTGACTGTTCTCACCATTCGTCGCTTCTGTCTATTCGAGATTTTTCTTGGTCTGCCACTTTGAGCCTTAACTTGAACTTAGCCTGTGGTCTTCCATTTCCTCAAGGGGCTCGATTCACAAAAGCCTGCTAAATGTTAGCACGCTTGTGAAAAGGCCCTTAGCAGGCCTAAAGAATTTAAGTCGTGCTAAGCTTTGCACGCTAAGTTATCACGTGCAAAGTTTAGTGCCGCGCGGTGCGCACGGAAAGTCGCATCGCGCTGCGCCCAAAATGGCGCATCAGGTGCGCGTTTAACGTTGCACCGGGTGCACCCAAAATGTTGCACGGTGCGACGATTCAGGCACACCCAGTGCGACGTTATCGGCGCACCTGATGCGCCATTTTGGTCGCACCACGATGCGACTTTCTGCTAAACTTTGCACGTGTTAAATAAAAGTCGTGAGTGTGCTAACTACTGTAGCACTGTAGTTAGCACGCCCAAAGCTTTTAGGCATGCTAACTAAGTTAGCACGCTTTTGTGAATCCAGCCCAATATGTTCCATAACTGTGGAAACAGACAGCTGAAATTTCTGAGACAGCTTTCTGTATCCTTCCCTTAAACCATAAAGGTGAACAATCTTTGTCTTCAGGTCATTTGAGAGTTTTTTTGAGACCCCCATGTTGCTACTCTTTAGAGAAAATTAAAAGAGGATGGAAACTTACAATTGACCCCCTTAAATACTCCTCATAATTGGATTCCCCTGTGTATGAAGGTCAGGGGTCACTGAGCTTACCAAGCCAATTTGAGTACCAATAATTAGTTGTAAAGGTTTTGGAACCAATAAAATGACAACAGTGCCCACATTTATGCACCTGCCTAATTTTATTTAAACAATTATTGCGCACTTTCTGTAAATCCAATAAACTTCATTTCACTTCTTAACAATCGTAACAATCAACGATTTATACAGGAAAATCATGACGATTAACAAAGTTGCCTAAACTTTCGCACCCCACTGTGTATATATATATATATATATATATATATATTTCGTAGGGTAAAATATCAGTAATATTTACCGGTATTTTACTATGACCTAACCTCTCCCTACTCTCACACAGAACCTTGTGGTGCCTAAACCTTAAAGAGTACCCGAGGCGGTGCATAGGGGGCAGATGGAATGGAACACAGAGGCATGTTCCCGGCTGCAGGACATGCCTCTAACTCCCCCCCCCCCACCGATCTTTTCCCACCTCCACCGCACTATCACCCCCAAAATTAGCCACAATGATTGACGCTCTTCCGGAGGGTAAGTGAGGAGAGAGGTATTGCCTGCTTAAACACCCACTAGGGGCATTCCTGTAGGCCTTTGAAAGCTGCCTTTGGGCAGCTCTATCTCTCCCCAGGCGCGCCCTCTTCTGCTCTCCCGCCCCCCTCCCTGCACCCTGCTTTGTGAGAGCAGCTCTTCCAGCGTCGTGACCCCAGGGGTCACGAAAATGAAACTAAATGACTGCAGGGCTCAGGAATGGCAGAGAGCGGCATGGATGGCGGCTCCCTGATCCGCCCATTCCTCGTGATGTAAAACTCTTAACTCTTCCCCTGCAGTGGGCAAGTACTAACCATAACCCCCAATTAACCTTAACCCCCCACCTAACCTTTACCCCAAAATCTTGTTTAAAAGGGCAACCGATTTACGACTACAAATAGTGGCTAAAAATTGTGGTGACAAATAGCAGCTACACATAGAAAATAGCAGCTACAAATTGTAGCCACTATTATAGCGGGCGCTAGTTTAATAATGTGTGCAACAAGATTCCTTTCTGTAAAGCTGCTAAAATCATTAGAGGAGATAGCCAGGCCCTTTTAAACTTGTGGTGTTTTAAATGATTTTATATATATATATATATATATATATATATATATATATATATATATTCGTTGCAGAGATATGATTCTGTCTGGCTATGAAAGCAAATGAGGGCATCCTCAGCTGATTTTTTACTATAGGCTCAGTCTTATGTTATGGTGTCACCTATTTTTTTCCTTTTCTTCCACAAGATACACAGGGATCCTAAGATGCTGCCGTCTAAACCAAATCCTATATTCTCCTTCTTTTCGGAATGTACTTTTAAATCACATTCATGCCTTTGTATGACTGTCATTTCTTCCCCTTTGTTTCATTACAGTCCTAGGGAAACGCGTTAGACTGCACCGGCCTAGCCAACCTGAAAATCAATAGAACATTCATAGCAACCCCGTGATTTGTTAAATCATTTAAGCTAAAATAGTGGATCAATTAATCTCTCTTCTGCTGAATGACATGTTTCCATTTGCATTTTCTGCCTGTGAATATAGCTGAAGTAAAAACAGATGTTGCATGCAGCCATAATAGGAATATCTGCTTGTTGTTATCAGAGCAGCTTATGCATTCTACTAGATGAAATCCAGTTAGGTCATTTCCTTACCAATTGCCATTCTCTCTGACAAATTCAGCAGCCAATCTAAAGAATTAGTTTGGGACTGATTCACACCCTGCTCTAATTTTAGGATTCAGGCAGGAAACCAATTGACACAGCTCAGGTATCATTGTAATTGCACTACTTCAGAATTCTAGTTGAACGGTATATTCATTCTTTTTTGCAATCAGAGGCTATGATCTCTGTATTCATTCCCCGAGGACATTTCCAGTGACATTTTGTATAGAATGGCATTATGATTTTAAACATAATTGCATAGTTAATAGGAAAATGTATATTTCACTCTGCACTTAATGACCCATTGAGCTAACCAATACTACCCAAGAACATTTGTGTAAATGTTTTAAGATGACAGGACATAATTCCTACACTAGGTCTAGTGTTCTCTTACCATTCCGCGGAATCAGAGCACAGCGGGCTTCTACATATGCGACAATGTTCTTTAACCCCGGGGCAATTCATTAAGTTGTAATCCTGTAATGGTGCTCTTTTTATTGACACCAATGGAAATACTCAGGATTTGGTTTAATGTACTATTCTGCTTCCGATAAGGCAGAGGTTTTGTAAGAGTCAGATGGAAAAGGTAGAGATAAGGGAGGTCACGTCTTTTGTACATGATGAGAGTGTGTAACTGTGGTTACCCACAATGCACATTGCTGAATATGCAAATTATCTCTTTATGCCCCTGAAACCAGGCTTACATCCAGAACCGCTGGTGTATAGCAAGCCTAGAGCTTTACATTTTGCAGAGCCACATCAACCCAACATGATGCAGATAGCCGGTTTCGGACTGTTGGTCCTCCCCAGTGCATGGCAGGATGGGATAGAGTCCAGCATGCTATAAACCACTGGTTCTGGATGTAAGCCTAGCTTCAGGGGCATAAAAAGATAATTTGCATATTCAGCACTGTGCATTGTGGTAACCACAATACCTTCTGTTTTAAGAAGACAAACCACAGCATTGCTTTTTCAGTAGGAGGGCTTTTCAGTCTCTTTTAGTCACCTATACTTTTCTTGTGGTTTTGGGTCACCCCGAGCTGCTTGGTTATTCTGTTGTACATGATAAGACAAAAGGCAACCTTTACACAGTCCGAGTTGTGGGCAAATATATTTTGTCAGCACAAGTTAGTTTTACCATACATACAATAAAAACAAATTACATCAACTGTCTCGCTTCCTCAAAAGTCGACAACTAAGCTAATTCAATATTCCTGCAGCGTTCATCTTTCAATGTGCAAAAATATGCTTTTCATCTGTTGGGCAAATGTTTTTACAGCCATGGGGATTGCCCAGGGTTGGTTCTAGTTACAATGGGGCCCTGGGGTAAAATTAAACTGGGGACCCCCCTGACAATGGATCATGGTGTTGAAGGATCTGGAAAGGTAAACCGGGTGCCCATAACATGCAGTGTTTATCTGTGACCTAGTGCCCTGTCCCACATGTAATTGCATGTAGTGGCAGAGATGAAAAAAGTAAGCCCCCCCCCCCCCAGCCATGTGCACCCAAGTATAGGTAATGAGTGCTCCAGTCAGGGCCGCCATCAGGGGGGACAATCAACACTACAGTGATGGGCCCTAAGCTCCCAGGGGGCCCGGGCCCCCCCTTCAACATGCTCACCTGTTGTATGTGTCTCCGCGTCCCGCTCTGGTCTCTCTCCCCACTTCCCTGCTCGTAGTTAGAGCAGGGCTACAAGAAAGTGGCTACTGATGTCCACAAATGTAGACATCAGTAGCCATTTTCCTGTAGCTTTGCTCTGGAGCACCGGCCGCCAACAGGCTCAGCTACTACTACAACATTTATTTATGCCCCAGCCTTGTGTCAGCAGCGGCAGCCAGCTTCAGGGTGATGCTTCACATGAGTGCAGCATGCTAAAGCACTCACGTCTTTCCCTTCGCCCCCTGGAGATGGCTAGCCAATAGGCAGGAGGGAAAGCTCTGCTCCACGCCTCTCCTCCTTTCATCAGCCACAGACGCAGTGTTTACTTTGTGTAGCCGTGCCCCTAATCCCATCCACTGCCAGTCAAGCCTCAAGCCTGAAGTTAACACATGTCTGGACAATGCTGCTGACCCCTGGCCCCTGACTTTAGAAGCTGGCCAGTATATGCCCCCCTGCATCCCCCCTGATGGACAACAGAGCAGGAGTAGAGAGAGCCTGCTCCAGCCAGAGGGACAGGATGGAATGTGAGGAGCACTGCAGACACAGCTGTCATGTGAGCAGAGAGAGATGTGTGAGGAGCCCCCCTCCCCCTCTGATGATAGGAGCAGAGACACAGACAGACTGAAGAAGGTATCACTGTAAAGTGCCTGTGTCTGACTGCCCTGCTAGTCTCTGCTCCCATATGCCCCATCTCCCTCCCTCCTCTTGTATTCCTCCTCACAGTGCTTTAGCATGCCCCCCTGTCTGTCTCTCCCACCTCCACTCTGACTCTCCTCCATTTCCCAACATCTATCCTTCCTATCTACCTATTTTCTTCCCCACTCTCCTTCTGTACCTCCTGTCTTGTGACACTCTCCCACTTTCCTGGTCTATCATCTACTGTCCCTCTAATCTATCTGCCTTCTCTCTGCTATGTTTTTCTACTTTTCTCTGTCTTATTATTATTATTATGTATTTATATAGCGCTGACTGCTTCCGCAGTGCTGTACAGAGTATATTGGCTTGTTACTTAACTGTCTCTCAGATTGGCTCACAATATAATCCCTACCATAGTCATATGGCTATGTATGTATTGTGTACTGTGTCGTAGTCAAGGGACAATTTAGGAGGAAACCTGTTAACTTATCTGTATGTTTTTGGAATGTGGGAGGAAACCAGAGGGCCCAGAGGAAACCCATGCAGACACAAGGAGAACACTCCATGCAGATAGTGCCCTGGCTGGGATTTGAACCAGGGATCCAGCACTGTAAGGCAAGAATGCTATTGCCCTATAGTAAGATTATTATGTGTTTTTAACCTACTCCTAGGTATGTATTCTGGGGGCACCTGCACCTTGCTACCTATACTGAGGGCGCCCACCTACACCTGGCTACCTTTTCTGAGTGCACCTATACCTGGCTACCTACCTACAAGTACCTATACTGAATCTGGGGGTGCTTTATTTGGGGGGGGGCGTGTATGATGCGTCACGGAGATCTAAGCATTTGGCGCGACATGGCACAACTTCAAAAATTGGTAACCACTGTTGTAAATGGTGGTGGCCACGGGGATGGGGTAGCTAGTAGGCAGGCACAGCAGCCAGTGGGTGGGCCTGGGGAGGGGGCCCATACCTGTTGATGTGTGAGGGGCCCTAAAACCCTAAAATTTCTGATGGCAGCCCTGGCTCCAGTATTATATAATAGCCAGATGTGCCCTCTTACAGTATAGTAGCCTTATATACTCCCCCAATCTCCCCCAGTATAGTAGTCAGATGTGCCACTAATAACCCCCCCGATATAGTAACCAAATACCCTAGCCCTCGACCATATAATTTAGTGAGGTGATGGGGACCTTTGGGGCCCCTATGGACACTGGGGCCCTGGGGCAACTACCGATTTGCTTGCCATATGGTAGAGTCAGCCCTGACCCTGGCTTAGATTAGTGTTGGGCGAACAGTGTTCGCCACTGTTCGGGTTCTGCAGAACATCACCCTGTTCGGGTGATGTTCGAGTTCGGCCGAACACCTGATGGTGTTCGGCCAAACTGTTCGGCCATATGGCCGAACTAAGAGCGCATGGCCGAACGTTACCCGAACGTTCGGCTAACGCTGTGATTGTCACGTGGTTCGGACCCGAACGCGCTCTGATTGGCCGAACGGGTCACGTGGTTCGGGTAAATAAATACCCGATCCACGTCATTTCTCTGCCATTTGTCTGTGGGTTTAGCTTTGGGTAGGCAGGCAGGGTAGTTCTCTCTCCAGCCAGGCTAGCCAGGGTCCCCCGGTCATTGTGTCGCTGCTGGGAATAGTAGTACACCGCTCACCCACACTATATAGCATTGTGTTTACTGCCACTCTGCGTCTCTCTGCTGGGAACAGTAGTACACCTCTCACCCTGTATAGCATTGTGCTCTGTGTCGCTGCTGGGAACAGTAGTACACCGCTCACCCACACTATATAGCATTGTGTTTACTGCCACTCTGTGTGTCTGGTGGGAACAGTAGTACACCGCTCACCCTGTATAGCATTGTGCTCTGTGTCGCTGCTGGGAATAGTAGTACACCGCTCACCCACACTATATAGCATTGTGTTTACTGCCACTCTGTGTCTCTGCTGGGAACAGTAGTACACCGCTCACCCAACACTGTATAGCATTGTGCTCTGTATCGCTGCTGGGAACAGTAGTACACCGCTCACCCACCACTGTATAGCCTTGTGCTCTGTGTCGCTGCTGGGAACAGTAGTACACCGCTCACCCACACTATATAGCATTGTGTTTACTGCCACTCTGTGTCTCTGCTGGGAACAGTAGTATACCGCTCACCCAATGTACGCAATAGAGGTGATGGCTTGCCCGGCAGCCAGCGTTATGTCGGAACGCTGTTTCAGTGCTGCCGGAGGCATCGTCACAGATCGGCGTATCCACCTCTCCACAGAAAATGCAGACCGTCTGACTCAAATTAAAATGAATCAATCCTGGATTGGAAACGACTATGCAACACTCCTGGACCCCAACCAAGTAACATGAACAATGACCATCTGTGATGGGTTAGCGTTTCCGGTCCCTGTTTATTGAACCTCTTATCTGTATTACATTTATGACTGCATGGCGGTAAAAAGCATGCTATCTGCACGCTTCTTGTCCTCATGCAAGGCCTGGGTTGTTGTGTCTAAAAGCGTGGCCTTCTCCTCCTGCGCCTCCTCCTGTTCCATCACGTGTGCTGCTGCTGGGTTAGCGTTGCCGGTCCCTGTTTATGGAACCTCTTATCTTTATTACATTTATGACTGCATGGCGGCAAAATGCATGCTATCCGCACGCTTCTTGTCCTCATGCAAGGCCTGGGTTGTTGTGTCTGAAAGCGTGGCCTTCTCCTCCTGCGCCTCCTCCTGTTCCATCACGTGTGCTGCTGCTGGGTTAGCGTTGCCGGTCCCTGTTTATGGAACCTCTTATCTTTATTACATTTATGACTGCATGGCGGCAAAATGCATGCTACCTGTGCAAAGAAAACAGACATTTCCCGCATTTAAAAGACAGTTTTCCCTTTGAAACTTTAAAATCGATTTTCTCAAAAACTATGAGCTCTATTTGCTATTTTTTTTTCCTCTTGTACCCACTCCCAAGGTGCACATACCCTGTAAATTTGGGGTATGTAGCATGTAAGGAGGCTTTACAAAGCACAAAAGTTCGGGTCCCCATTGACTTCCATTATGTTCGGCGCGAACACCCGAACATCGCGGCCATGTTCGGCGAAAGTTCGCGAACCCGAACATCCAGGTGTTCGCCCAACACTAGCTTAGGTACAAAATATTATGCAGAGTATATTACAGACAAGAGACAGACACATGCATAGTTCATGCATGGAAAAAGTGCATACAAAGGGGTCTACACTTATTGTTTCTACTTGCAATACAACATGCATTTTTAACTTTGAAGCATATTCAGTAAACCCCAGTACAGATTCTGTGCACAGGAAGTACATGGCTATCTTAGGCCTCTTGCACACTACACGCAATTCCGATTCGGATTTGCGATTTTTAATCGATTTTCACATGCAATTCTGATTTTTATTCCCTACTACATGCTGTGTTTTTTTAGTGTTTTTCTTTTGATAGCATCCAGAAAAAATTGAAATTGCAAATTGGATTTGCAGTGTGCAGGGGGCCTGACTGTTACTTCTGCAGGCTATGTTGCGCAATTAGCACAACCCCTCTTACTTGGGTAATGCTCATATTGCTAGGGTAAAGACTCTGTGCATTGCTAGAGTATCTCGTGTTGCTAGGGTACTGTCTGCTCATGTTGTTAGGGTACTACACTACTTGTGAAGCTCTCATTACCCTAGCAACATGAGCATTACCTAGTTCATGCAGATTTGATAAATTGCACAACCCGTGTTAAGTAGTCTGGACTCTGGAGCAGAATGAAACTATAGCAGTGGGCATAATAGTAGGGCAACAAGGAAAGCCTAATAGCTAATATGCGAACCCATGTACCTACCCACACTCAAAAAAAGGTGAAAATGTTCTCAATGTGGGTGTATACACATAACTGTAACTGTACAAATACTAATTTACTAGTCTTGCAGAGGTACTAATTATGATCTGCTATGACCCAGGTGATGGCTCCAAACAGACACATCATTTTTAGATGATTTTTATTTTTTTTATTTTGTTTTTTGCAATGGTCTCCAAGATGAAAGTGCTTTAGTAAATATAGGGGAGAGAAAGGAGGGGGTGGGCAGTGCAGGGGCACTTAAAGGCTATTAGTGGTGTCTTTCACTACGATGAGTGTGCTCAAAGCAACTGATAATCACCTGTGCACGTTAAGCCTCAGAAGAAGCTCACAGCAAAGTGAAAAGGTTGTCAGGCGTTGCAACATCAGCACCCACAGTTCACCCAGCACCCCAGCGAGCTATGATAAGTATTGTACTTGATTGTAACAATGGACATTAACATGTTTTTGCACTGATTGGCAATTAAATGCTTTGAGTAGTGCTAAGTTGTTTCCTCTCTCTTGTGTTTGGCAAAGGGCCGACTTTCATTTTCATGCAGCTGAGGGTTTACAAATGATGATTGTAATCAGCTAATTATGATTACGTGTAATTTAATGACAGTTTTTGAAATTAAGCCTATATGTAATTACGATTACGATTTGTAAATTCAATTGATTTCTTATAATCATTCGTAATTTCACGTAAATGTTTGCATAATTTTTGCATAAGTTTGGGCCAACTTAAGCAAGCCTCCATACATGCTATTGACACCATTTGCTACATATGTTGTAGAGAGTATTGGGTAAAAGTAAAAAAAAAAATGTTCTAAAAGTTTTTTAAGAAAATCAATTTTAAAAATGCAAGAATAAAAGTTTTTTAAAATCTAAAAAAAACGATTTTAATTGATTATAATCGATTTTCTAAAAAATTACAAGGTCTTTTTGAAAAATGTTGTTTGATTTGATCCCAGTATTCCCCTAAACATACCTGGCAATTTTGGTGATTATAGCATGTATGGGAGCTTTGCTATTAACAAAATTTTCTCAAAATGTCAAAATTAAATGTTGCATCGTAATTGCGAATTACAATGCAAAATCACGATTATGCGAAATTTGTACTCCTCACTATTCACAAAAATATTGAACCTGATATGTAAGTTAATTCAAATATAAGGGCCTGAGCCCACTGGTGCAGCTGTATCTGCTTCTGTCCGCTTTTCAGCATCTCTAAAGGTGCCTATACACGGTACAATAAAAACATTCAATTGTCCCGTTTATTCAACCAAAATGATCAAATCGGAAAAAAAAGTATTTTCGATTAAGAAAAATTATCAGTTATCCCATTTTTTCAATAAAAAATCAGAATGGACATGTTGGAAAAATCTTTATATTCGATCTAATGGAATAATCAAATTAAATTATCGAATAAAAAAAAATGATAAAATTGTACCATGCATGGGCACCATAACATTGATGTTTAATTGAAAAATAGACACAACTGTGTCAGTGGGCTCATCATATCTTAAAAATATTTCTAATTTCCAGCAAAGTTGCACGCTTTAACAAAGAGAAAGTTACTCTGCATTACACTATAGGATAAAAAAAAGTAAACATATTGCCTTCTATTCACAAACATCAATATCAGTAGGCACAATAGGCGTGTGCTAATGCTAAAGAGGTGGCCTAATATGCAAGGCCCCACCCCTTTTCTACTGACATTTACTGTCTGCTCTGTTCACTCCCAATTCGAGGGGGAAGGGGGTTGCACTGGAGTGTACTGAAAAAGTTTGAAGGATTCTCAGGGACCACAGCTAGCATGTAGGAAACAGGCAATGTATACAATTGTCAGCCTTGTAGAACGTCAGGGTCTTTACTGTATGAGAAATCTCAGACTCCAGAAAACAGTCCATTCTTTTAAAAATGATAATTAGATCCAGTAAGTAGTGTTGGGCGAACAGTGTTCGCCACTGTTCGGGTTCTGCAGAACATCACCCTGTTCGGGTGATGTTCGAGTTCGGCCGAACACCTGACGGTGCTCGGCCAAACCGTTCGGCCATATGGCCGAACTAAGAGCGCATGGCCGAACGTTCCCCGAACGTTCGGCTAGCGCTGTGATTGGCCGAACGGGTCACGTGGTTCGGACCCGAACGCGCTCTGATTGGCCGAACTGTCACGTGGTTCGGGTAAATAAATACCCGAACCACGTCATATCTCCGCCATTTGTCTGTGGGTTTAGCTTTGGGTAGGCAGGCAGGGTAGTTCGCGCTCCAGCCACGCTAGCCAGGGTCCCCCCCAGTCATTGTGTGTCGCTGCTGGGAATAGTAGTACACCGCTCGCTCAGCATTCTGTTTACTGCCACTCTGTGTACCTCGCTCAGCCACACTATATAGCATTCTGTTTACTGCCACTCTGTGTCTGCTGGGAATAGTAGTACACCGCTTGCACAGCCACACTATATAGCATTCTGTTTACTGCCACTCTGTGTACCTCGCTCAGCCACACTATATAGCATTCTGTTTACTGCCACTCTGTGTCTGCTGGGAATAGTGGTACACCGCTCGCTCAGCCACACTATATAGCATTCTGTTCACTGTTCTGTGTCTGCTTGGAATAGTGGTACACCGCTCGTTCAGCCACACTATATAGCATTCTGTGTACTGTTCTGTGTCTGCTGGGAACAGTAGTACACCGCTCGTTCAGCCACACTATATAGCATTCTGTGTACTGTTCTGTGTCTGCTGGGAACAGTAGTACACCGCTCGCTCAGCCACACTATATAGCATTCTGTTCACTGTTCTGTGTCTGCTGGGAATAGTGGTACACCGCTCGCTCAGCCACACTATATAGCATTCTGTTCACTGTTCTGTGTCTGCTGGGAATAGTGGTACACCGCTCGCTCAGCCACACTATATAGCATTCTGTTTACTGTTCTGTGTCTGCTGGGAATAGTGGTACACCGCTCGCTCATCCACACTATATAGCATTCTGTTCACTGTTCTGTGTCTGCTGGGAATAGTGGTACACCGCTCGCTCAGCCACACTATATAGCATTCTGTTCACTGTTCTGTGTCTGCTGGGAATAGTGGTACACCGCTCGCTCAGCCACACTATATAGCATTCTGTTTACTGCCACTCTGTGTACCTCGCTCAGCCACACTATATAGCATTGCGTACTCTGCCAGTCAGTGTGTATATTGCTGGGATCAGTAATACTCCACTCACCGTCAACCACTATATGAGCTCAACATGAGTTCCCCAGAGACCTCCGCTGTGAGCAGCACTCCCAACAACAGCAACAGCCAACGCCCCACGCAAGCTATAACATCCACCCCAGCAGCCAGTGGTCAGCAGCAGCCCTCCCCGGAGGAGAACGTTGTGTCCATCAGTCCGTCGCCAGAGCGATTAATGAGGGCTGCCATTGAGGAGATGATGGGGCCTGATGTGGAGGAGGAGGTCTGGCTCAGGCCAGCATCCCAAGTTAATGTTGAGGACGATGAGGGGTCTGTGTCTGGGGATGTTGGGGTGGCAGAGGTGGTGGGTGGGTCAGACTCAGGAGAAGAGTTGTATGATGAGGATGATGATCGGGACCATCTGTATGTGCCTCAGAGTCCGACCCCGGAAAACATGTTGTATCGTGTGTTTAGGTACTAAAATCTGCGTTCCCTCCCAGTAGTGTTGGGCGAACAGTGTTTGCCACTGTTCGGGTTCTGCAGAACATCACCCTGTTCGGGGTGACTATATAGCAGACTATATAGCATTGTGTTTAATGCCACTCTGTGTACACGGCTCAGCCACACTATATAGCATTGTGTTTACTTCCACTCTGTGTCTGCTGGGAACAGTAGTACACCGCTCACCCGCCACTGTATAGCATTGTGCTCTGTGTCACTGCTGACAATAGTGGTACACCGCTCACCCACCACTGTATAGCATTTCTGTACTGCCACTGTACTGCTGCCAGTCAGCGTGTACTTTAAGGATAAGTGAAATGAGGAAGAAATCCGGTGAAAGAGGGAGGGGCAAGGGAAGAGGTGTTTCCCCTGACGGTTCACGTACAGGCCACAGGGGAGCACCCAAGAAAACCCACTCAATACTGCCCATGTTGTCCAGGACAACAACCCTCACAGATCCAAAAGAACAGGACCAGATAATTACTTGGATGACCTCTCAAGCGTCCAGCAGTGGGTTAAGCAGCACCAGCACATCACGCACGAGGTCCGAGTCCTCAGCCAGTTAAAGTCTGGGCTTTCTTTGAAGACTGCACTGAGGATGTTACCATGGCGATTTGCAAGGTGTGCAAGACCCGCCTGAGCAGGGGGAAAAGTATTAACAACCTCTCCACCACCAGCATGAGCCGCCACATTCTATCCAAACATCCCACTCTGTGGGCAAACGCGGCAGGACAGGGTACCACCAGCAACACTGCCTCCCTTGGGTTCACCAGACTCACCACCAGACCCGCCTCAGCAGCAGCAGTAGCCCAGCCATTGCGTGGTTCACAACATTCACAAACATCAGACGATGCTGACACTGTCACTTTCCGGACTAGTGCTCTTGAGGTCTCCCAGTGTTCATCAAACACAACAACCAACAGCCCTTCGGTGTGCAGCGCTACGGTTGAGTTGTCTGTTTCTGAGATGTTTGAGCACAAGAGGAAATTGCCAGCAAATGACCCCCGGGCCGTGGCAGTAACAGCCAGCCAGCATAGCCAAGCTTCTGGCCTGCGAAATGCTGCCATATCGAGTGGTGGAGACAAACAGCTTCAAGGGCATGATGTCAGTGGCCATCCCACGTTACGTGGTTCCCAGCCGCTACCACTTTGCGCGCTCTGCAGTGCCTGAGTTGCATGAGCACGTGGTCAGCTAAATAACCCGAAGCTTGAAGAATGCCGTTGCCTGCAAGGTTCACCTCACCACTGACACCTGGACGAGTGCGTTCGGCCAGGGTCGATACATCTCCCTTACCGCGCACTGGGTGAACCTTGTGGAGCCTGGCAGCGATTCCTCACCTGCTACGGCGCGGGTGTTGCCCACGCCGCAAACAGCTGGATAACAACAGCAGCACCTACCTCTCTGACTCCTTCTCCTCCAACGCATCTCAAAGCTGTACCTCATCCGGAAATGCTAACCCAGCACCAGCAGCAGTAGGATCGTGGAAGCAGTGCAGCACAGCTGTTGGCATGCGTCAGCAAGCGTTGCTGAAGCTGATCTGCCTTGGGGATAAGCAGCACACAGGGGAGGAAATTTGGAGGGGAATAAAGGAACAGACGGATTTGTGGCTGGCACCGCTGGACCTGAAACCGGGCATGAAGCTAGACACCTGGCACGAACTGGCAATGTACGCAATAGAGGTGCTGGCTTGCCCGGCAGCCAGCGTTATGTCGGAACGCTGTTTCAGTGCTGCCGGAGGCATCATCACAGATCGGCGTATCCGCCTCTCCACAGAAAATGCAGACCGTCTGACTCAAATTAAAATGAATCAATCCTGGATTGGAAACGACTACGCAACACTCCTGGACCCCAACCAAGTAACATGACCGATGAACATCTGGGATGGTTTAGCGTTTCCGGTCCCTGTTTATTGAACCTCTCATCTGTATTACATTTATGACTGCATGGCGGCAAAAAGCATTGCTGCTATATCCGCACGCTTTTTGTCCTCATGCAAGGCCTGGGTTGTTGTGTCTCACAAAGCGTGGCCTTCTCCTCCTGCGCCTCCTCCTGTTCCATCACGTGTGCTGCTGCTGCTGCTGCTGCTGGGTTAGCGTTGCCGCGTGGTCCCTGTTTATTGAACCTCTTATCTTTATTACATTTATGACTACATGGCGGTACAAAGCATGCTATCCGCACGCTTTTTGTCCTCATGCAAGGCCTGGGTTGTTGTGTCTCACAAAGCGTGGCCTTCTCCTCCTGCGCCTCCTCCTGTTCCATCACGTGTGCTGCTGCTGGGTTAGCGTTGCCGCGTGGTCCCTGTTTATTGAACCACTTATCTTTATTACATTTATGACTGCATGGTGGTACAAAGCATGCTATCCGCACGCTTCTTGTCCTCATGCAAGGCCTGGGTTGTTGTGTCTCAAAGCGTGGCCTTCTCCTCCTGCGCCACCCTCCTCCTGTTCCATCACGTGTGCTGCTGCTGGGTTAGCATTACCGGTCCCTTTTCCTGGAACCTCTTATATGTATTACATTTATGACTGCATGCCGACAAAAAGCATGTTACCTGTGCAAAGAAAACAGACATTTCCCGCATTTAAAAGACAGTTTTCCCTTTGAAACTTTAAAATCGATTTTCTCAAAAACTATAAGCTCTTTTTGCTAAATTTTTTTTTCCTCTTGTACCCACTCCCAAGGTGCACATACCCTGTAAATTTGGGGTATGTAGCATATAAGGAGGCTTTACAAAGCACAAAAGTTCGGGTCCCCATTGACTTCCATTATGTTCGGAGTTCGGGTCGAACACCCGAACATCGCGGCCATGTTCGGCCTGTTCGGCCCGAACCCGAACATCTAGATGTTCGCCCAACACTACCAGTAAGTGATCCTCTCTGTAGCCAGAGCTCAGGAGAAGCACACACACTCCTGGCAGCCCACCTGCTGCAAACTTAATCAGTTCGGTCCCTGCACAGAGGTCCAATCAATGCTGTCTGGCTCTTCCAAAACCAGACATGAACTGGGGGTGGAACTGAAAAGACCACCCAGTTTCCTTCCTTCCTGTTTCAGAGCTCCAGGGCCCTACACACAACAAAACATAGCAACTGATGGCTGCCAAAATACCCTGGGCTCCTTTCCCCAGTTTCCACCTGCCGTAAAGTGGCCATTGCCGAAAATAAATTGGAATATACAAATAATCCAGAACTGCCCCTAGAGTCCTGAACACTACATATGTAATATGGGACATATGTAATGGCTTTTGTTATGGACATTTTCCTCTTCTTGAAAGTTAATTTATTTACATTTTTTGTGCTTATTGCCATACATGGGACATGTGTGACATCCACTGAGGGCCAGTTTAAGTCATTTAAGCCATTGAGATGTCAATCTGTCCCTGCCCAGCACCTGTTAAAATTAAAACGGGGTCCACTCTTTACAGCTTAATATAACAGACTATATGGAGACTTCTGTATAGGTAGAATTTGTATTTAAAATAAGAGTAAAAATAAACTAATTTCCACTACTTCAAAAAGCATAGTAAAAGTGAACTTATCATAATGTAAAGCAGTTCAATAAGTGTGACAATTCAGAAAGTGTGGGCTGATTGATTTTACTTCAAAGAGAATGTTATTGGATCTATAGATTGGACAGTTGCAGACCAAACAGTGTGAATGAAGAATTCAGTTTAAATTGTCATCTACAAATCTGTGACTTATAAACTTTTCTTAAGAAAATTATATACAATCTCTTCATGAATTTGATGAGGGCTTTGTGCCTCTTGTAGGCTTGCTAATGGTTGTGTTTTTTACATGTAATGACGAAAATGTTTTAGAGGTTATATGTTTATATAAAAATACGTATTTGCCGGCAATAATTCTTTTCTGCTATGGCAGGGATGTCACACTCCAGTACTCAAGGGCTGAGGTCCACACACACTTTTGGCACAGCTAAAATGTATTGATTGGACTGAATCAGGAAAGGTTCATTAAGTAGAACACATTTCTCCATTTCTCAGTTGATCGAGTAGAGATGGGTAGAGTTGGGCCGAACGGTTCGCCTGCGAACGGTTCCATGCGAACTTCCGTGGTTCGCGTTCGCGTCCCGCAGGCGAACCTTTGCGGAAGTTCAGTTCGCCCCATAATGCACCATGGAGGGTCAACTTTGACCCTCTACATCACAGTCAGCAGGCCCAATGTAGCCAATTAGGCTACACTAGCCCCTGGAGCCCCACCCCCCTTATATAAGGCTGGCAGCGGCGGCCATTACGGTCACTCGTGTGCCTGCATTAGTGAGAGTAGGGCGAGCTGCTGCAGACTGTCTCTCATAGGGAAAGATTAGTTAGGCTTAGCTTGTTCCTGGCTGCATACCTGTTCTGTGAACCCACCACTGCATACCTGTTCATTGAACCCACCACTGCATACCTATTCATTGAACCCACCACTGCATACCTGTTCAGTGAACCCACCACTGCATACCTGTTCAGTGAACCTGCCAGGCTGCCACTGCATACCTGTTCTGTGAACCCACCACTGCATACCTGTTCTGTGAACCCACCACTGCATACCTGTTCACTTCAGTGAACCCACCACTGCATACCTGTTGTGTTCAGTGAACCCGCCACTGCATACCTGTTCTGTTCAGTGGACCCACCACTGTATACCTGTTCAGTGAACCCGCCACTGCATACCTGTTGTGTTCAGTGAACCTGCCACTGCATACCTGTTCTGTGAACCCGCCACTGCATACCTGTTCTGTGAACCCACCACTGCATACCTGTTCAGTGAACCCACCACTGCATACCTGTTGTGTTCAGTAAACCCGCCACTGCATACTTGTTCTGTTCAGTGGACCCGCCACTGTATACCTGTTCAGTGAACCCGCCACTGCATACCTGTTGTGTTCAGTGAACCTGCCACTGCATACCTGTTCTGTGAACCCGCCACTGCATACCTGTTCTGTGAACCCACCACTGCATACCTGTACTGTAAACCCACCACTGCATACCTGTTCAGTGAACCCACCACAGCATACCTGTTCAGTGAACCCACCACTGCATACCTGTTCAGTGAACCTGCCACTGCATACCTGTTCTGTGAACCCACCACTGCATACCTGTTCTGTGAACCCACCATTGCATACCTGTTCAGTGAACCCACCACTGCATACCTGTTGTGTTTAGTGAACCCGCCACTGCATACCTGTTCTGTTCTGTGGACCCCCCACTGTATACCTGTTCAGTGAACCCGCCACTGCATACCTGTTGTGTTCAGTGAACCTGCCACTGCATACCCGTTCTGCTCAGTGGACCCGCCACTGTATACCTGTTCAGTGAACCCGCCACTGCATACCTGTTGTGTTCAGTGAACCTGCCACTGTATACCTGTTCTGTGAACCCGCCACTGTATACCTGTTCTGTTCAGTGAACCCGCCACTGTATACCTGTTCTGTTCAGTGAACCCGCCACTGTATACCTGTTCAGTGAACCCGCCACTGCATACCTGTTGTGTTCAGTGAACCCGCCACTGTATACCTGTTCTGTTCAGTGGACCCACCACTGTATACCTGTTCAGTGAACCCGCCACTGCATACCTGTTGTGTTCAGTGAACCTGCCACTGCATACCTGTTCTGTGAACCCGCCACTGCATACCTGTTCTGTGAACCCACCACTGCATACCTGTTCAGTGAACCCACCACTGCATACCTGTTGTGCTCAGTAAACCCGCCACTGCATACCTGTTCTGTTCAGTGGACCCGCCACTGTATACCTGTTCAGTGAACCCGCCACTGCATACCTGTTGTGTTCAGTGAACCTGCCACTGCATACCTGTTCTGTGAACCCGCCACTGCATACCTGTTCTGTGAACCCACCACTGCATACCTGTACTGTAAACCCACCACTGCATACCTGTTCAGTGAACCCACCACAGCATACCTGTTCAGTGAACCCACCACTGCATACCTGTTCAGTGAACCTGCCACTGCATACCTGTTCTGTGAACCCACCACTGCATACCTGTTCTGTGAACCCACCATTGCATACCTGTTCAGTGAACCCACCACTGCATACCTGTTGTGTTCAGTGAACCCGCCACTGCATACCTGTTCTGTTCTGTGGACCCCCCACTGTATACCTGTTCAGTGAACCCGCCACTGCATACCTGTTGTGTTCAGTGAACCTGCCACTGCATACCCGTTCTGCTCAGTGGACCCGCCACTGTATACCTGTTCAGTGAACCCGCCACTGCATACCTGTTGTGTTCAGTGAACCCGCCACTGTATACCTGTACTGTTCAGTGAACCCGCCACTGTATACCTGTTCTGTTCAGTGAACCTGCCACTGCATACCTGTTGTGTTCAGTGAACCTGCCACTGCATACCTGTTCTGTTCAGTGGACCCGCCACTGTATACCTGTTCGCTCGTGTGCGTCACTCGTGTGCCTGCATTAGTGAGAGTAGGGCGAGCTGCTGCAGACTGTCTCTCATAGGGAAAGATTAGTTAGGCTTAGCTTGTTCCTGGCTGCATACCTGTTCTGTGAACCCACTACTTCATACCTGTTCATTGAACCCACCACTGCATACCTATTCATTGAACCCACCACTGCATACCTGTTCAGTGAACCCACCACTGCATACCTGTTCAGTGAACCTGCCAGGCTGCCACTGCATACCTGTTCTGTGAACCCACCACTGCATACCTGTTCTGTGAACCCACCACTGCATACCTGTTGTGTTCAGTGAACCCGCCACTGCATACCTGTTCTGTTCAGTGGACCCACCACTGTATACCTGTTCAGTGAACCCGCCACTGCATACCTGTTGTGTTCAGTGAACCTGCCACTGCATACCTGTTCTGTGAACCCACCACTGCATACCTGTTCTGTGAACCCACCATTGCATACCTGTTCAGTGAACCCACCACTGCATACCTGTTGTGTTCAGTGAACCCGCCACTGCATACCTGTTCTGTTCTGTGGACCCCCCACTGTATACCTGTTCAGTGAACCCGCCACTGCATACCTGTTGTGTTCAGTGAACCTGCCACTGCATACCCGTTCTGCTCAGTGGACCCGCCACTGTATACCTGTTCAGTGAACCCGCCACTGCATACCTGTTGTGTTCAGTGAACCTGCCACTGTATACCTGTTCTGTGAACCCGCCACTGTATACCTGTTCTGTTCAGTGAACCCGCCACTGTATACCTGTTCTGTTCAGTGAACCCGCCACTGTATACCTGTTCAGTGAACCCGCCACTGCATACCTGTTGTGTTCAGTGAACCCGCCACTGTATACCTGTTCTGTTCAGTGAACCCGCCACTGCATACCTGTTGTGTTCAGTGAACCCGCCACTGTATACCTGTACTGTTCAGTGAACCCGCCACTGTATACCTGTTCTGTTCAGTGAACCTGCCACTGCATACCTGTTGTGTTCAGTGAACCTGCCACTGCATACCTGTTCTGTTCAGTGGACCCGCCACTGTATACCTGTTCGCTCGTGTGCGTCACTCGTGTGCCTGCATTAGTGAGAGTAGGGCGAGCTGCTGCAGACTGTCTCTCATAGGGAAAGATTAGTTAGGCTTAGCTTGTTCCTGGCTGCATACCTGTTCTGTGAACCCACTACTTCATACCTGTTCATTGAACCCACCACTGCATACCTATTCATTGAACCCACCACTGCATACCTGTTCAGTGAACCCACCACTGCATACCTGTTCAGTGAACCTGCCAGGCTGCCACTGCATACCTGTTCTGTGAACCCACCACTGCATACCTGTTCTGTGAACCCACCACTGCATACCTGTTGTGTTCAGTGAACCCGCCACTGCATACCTGTTCTGTTCAGTGGACCCACCACTGTATACCTGTTCAGTGAACCCGCCACTGCATACCTGTTGTGTTCAGTGAACCTGCCACTGCATACCTGTTCTGTGAACCCACCACTGCATACCTGTTCTGTGAACCCACCATTGCATACCTGTTCAGTGAACCCACCACTGCATACCTGTTGTGTTCAGTGAACCCGCCACTGCATACCTGTTCTGTTCTGTGGACCCCCCACTGTATACCTGTTCAGTGAACCCGCCACTGCATACCTGTTGTGTTCAGTGAACCTGCCACTGCATACCCGTTCTGCTCAGTGGACCCGCCACTGTATACCTGTTCAGTGAACCCGCCACTGCATACCTGTTGTGTTCAGTGAACCTGCCACTGTATACCTGTTCTGTGAACCCGCCACTGTATACCTGTTCTGTTCAGTGAACCCGCCACTGTATACCTGTTCTGTTCAGTGAACCCGCCACTGTATACCTGTTCAGTGAACCTGCCACTGCATACCTGTTGTGTTCAGTGAACCCGCCACTGTATACCTGTTCTGTTCAGTGAACCCGCCACTGCATACCTGTTGTGATTAAGTGAACCCGCCACTGTATACCTGTACTGTTCAGTGAACCCGCCACTGTATACCTGTTCTGTTCAGTGAACCTGCCACTGCATACCTGTTGTGTTCAGTGAACCTGCCACTGCATACCTGTTCTGTTCAGTGGACCCGCCACTGTATACCTGTTCAGTGAACCTGCCACTGCATACCTGTTGTGTTGAGTGAACCTGCCACTGCATACCTATTCTGTGAACCCGCCACTGCATACCTGTTCTGTTCAGTGAACTCGCCACTGTATACCTGTTCTGTTCAGTGAACCCGCCACTGTATACCTGTTCAGTGAACCCGCCACTGAATACCTGTTGTGTTAAGTGAACCCGCCACTGTATACCTGTTCTGTTCAGTGAACCCGCCACTGCATACCTGTTGTGTTCAGTGGACCCGCCACTGTATACCTGTACTGTTCAGTGAACCCGCCACTGTATACCTGTTCTGTTCAGTGAACCCGCCACTGCATACCTGTTGTGTTCAGTGGACCTGCCACTGCATACCTGTTGTGTTCAGTGGACCCGCCACTGTATACCTGTTCTGTTCAGTGAACCCGCCACTGCATACCTGTTGTGTTCAGTGGACCCACCACTGCATACCTGTTGTGTTCAGTGGACCCGCCACTGTATACCTGTTCTGTTCAGTGAACCCGCCACTGCATACCTGTTGTGTTCAGTGAACCCGCCACTGTATACCTGTACTGTTCAGTGAACCCGCCACTGTATACCTGTTCTGTTCAGTGAACCCACCGCATCAGTGTGCATACCTGTGCAGTTAAGTGAACCCACCTACCTACGTGAGTGCACGCAGTGTGATATACCACTCCGTGCATACCCGATATGGACAAAACAGGTAGAGGAAGAGGTAGTGCCAGAGCCAGAGGAAGGCCACCCGGCAGGTCTGCGCGAGGTTGTGTAAATGTAATTTCGTGTGTACCTGGCCCACAGTACAGTGCTCGGAAGAAGGCACGTCCCATCACCTCCCAAGATTGTCAGGACGTGGTTGAGTATTTAGCGACACAGAACACCTCATCTTGCTCAGCCACCAGCGCTACTACTAGCACCACTTCTGCTGCATTTGACACTTCGCAAGAATTATTTAGTGTTGAAATCACTGATGCACAGCCATTGTTACAGCCAGATGAATTTTCACCAGCTCATATGTCTGAGTTACGCGGCAACACTATGGATGTAACATGTAAGGAGGATGAAGGACCTACTGATGGTGCATGTTTGGATTTTTCTGAGGCAAGCGAAGCTGGGCAGGATGATTACGATGATGACGATGATAGGGATCCTCTGTATGTTCCCAATAGAGGAGATGAAGAGGGGGACAGTTCAGAGGGGGAGTCAGAGAGTAGTAGGAGGAGAGAAGTTGCTGAAAGAAGCTGGGGCAGCTCTTCGTCAGAAACAGCTGGTGGCAGTGTCCGGCACCATGTATCGCCACCTATGTACAGCCAGCCAACTTGCCCTTCAGCATCAGCTGCTGAGGTCCCCATAGTGTCCACATCCCAGGGTGGCTCAGCGGTGTGGAAATTTTTTAATGTGTGTGCCTCAGATCGGACCAAAGCCATCTGTTCGCTCTGCCAACAAAAATTGAGCCGTGGAAAGGCCAACACTCACGTAGGGACAAGTGCCTTACGAAGGCACCTGGAGAAAAGGCACAAACAGCAATGGGATGGCCACCTGAGCAAAAGCAGCAGCAGCACACAAAAGAAAAGTCACCCTCCTTCTCCTCTTCCTCCTTCAGGTGCATCATCTGCTTCTGCCGCTTTCTCCCTTCCACCTTCACAGGCACCCTCCTCCACTCCGCCTCTGCCCTTGAGCACTTCCTGCTCCTCTGCCCACAGCAGCAGTCAGGTGTCCGTGAAGGAAATGTTTGAGCGGAAGAAGCCAATTTCGGCCAGTCACCCCCTTGCCCGGCGTCTGACAGCTGGCGTGGCGGAACTGTTAGCTCGCCAGCTGTTACCATACCGGCTGGTGGACTCTGAGGCCTTCCGTAAATTTGTGGCCATCGGAACACCGCAGTGGAAGATGCCAGGCCGCACTTATTTTTCGAGAAAGGCCATACCCCAACTGCACCGTGAAGTTGAGAGGCAAGTGGTGTCATCTCTTGCGAAGAGCGTTGGGTCAAGGGTCCACCTGACCACGGATGCCTGGTCTGCCAAGCACGGGCAGGGCCGCTACATTACGTACACAGCCCATTGGGTCAACCTGGTGGTGAACGATGGCAAGCAGGGCGCAGTGGACCAAATTGTGACACCTCCACGGCTTGCAGGCAGGCCTCCTGCCACCTCCTCTCCTCCTGCTACATGCTCTTTGCTGTCCTCCTCCTCCTTGGCTGAGTGGCAGTTCTCCTCTCCAGCTACACAGCCCCAGCTCCGCAGGGCCTATGCTGCATGCCAGGTACGACGGTGTCACGCCATCTTAGACATGTCTTGTCTCAAAGCGGAGAGTCACACTGGAGCAGCTCTCCTGGCTGCTCTTAAGAAACAGGTGGATGAGTGGCTGACCCCGCACCACCTGGAGATAGACAACGTGGTGTGCGACAACGGCAGCAATCTGCTTGCCGCTTTGCATATGGGGAAGCTGACACACATACCCTGCATGGCACATGTCATGAATCTAGTTGTTCAAAGATTTGTGGCAAAGTACCCTGGCTTAGCGGATGTCCTGAAGCAGGCCAGGAAGTTCTGTGAGCATTTGAGGCGGTCTAACACAGCCATGGCACGCTTTGCGGAAATTCAGCGGAAAAACAACATGCCGGTGAGACGCCTGATTTGCGATAGCCTGACTCGCTGGAATTCGACCCTGCTCATGTTCTCCCGCCTGCTAGAGCAGAAGAAAGCCGTCACCCAGTACCTCTACAACTACAGTAGAATGAAACAGTCTGGGAAGATGTGCAAAAAATGTGTCAGCACACCGGTTTTAAATAAGCTCACGCTCTTTTATTGAGCCATGCGTTACCAACAGGTATAAAGCCGACAATTGTTTCGGGGGCCACACAGGGTCCCCCTTCCTCAAGGCGTATAGTTACTATACGCGTAACTATACGCCTTGAGAAAGGGGCGTATAGTGTAACTATACGCCTTGAGGAAGGGGGACCCTGTGTGGCCCCCGAAACAATTGTCGGCTTTATACCTGTTGGTAACGCATGGCTCAATAAAAGAGCGTGAGCTTATTTAAAACCGGTGTGCTGACACATTTTTTGCATAGTTTCACTTGAGACATTGCCTATGTCTCAGTGTCAAGCACCCGATCACATCTTTTGACGGTGTGCCCTCCGCAACCTCTTTTTTCTTGCAAGTCTGGGAAGATGGGGATGTTCTGGCCTGACAACTGGACACTGATGAAAAATGCATGCAGGCTCATGCGGCCGTTTGAGGAGGTGACCAACCTGGTGAGCCGCAGTGAGGGCACCATCAGCGACTTAATTCCCTACGCTTACTTCTTGGAGCGTGCTGTGCGTAGAGTGGCGGATGAAGCTGCGAATGAGCGTGACCAGGAACCGTTGCGGCAGGAACAGGCATGGGACCAATTTTCATCAGACCCAGCTGTTTCCTCAACACCTGCGGCAGCACAGAGGGGGAGGAGGAGGAAGAAGAGAAGTCGTGTGCAGAAGACAAGTCAGACTCAGAGGATGATGAGCAAGGTGTTTCTTTGGGGGAGGAGGAGGAGGAGGGGACGGCGGCAGGAGAACAACCGCAGCAGGCGTCGCAGGGGGCTTGTGCTGCTCAACCTTCCCGTGGTATTGTTCGCGGCTGGGGGGAGGAGGTTGACTTACGTGACGTCACTGAGGAAGAGCAAGAGGAGATGGAGGGTACTGGATCCGACTTTGTGCAGATGTCGTCTTTTATGCTGTCCTGCCTGTTGAGGGACCCCCGTATAAAAAACCTCAAGGGGAATGAGCTGTACTGGGTGGCCACACTACTAGACCCTCGGTACAGGCACAAAGTGGCGGACCTGTTACCAACTCACCTGAAGGTGGAAAGGATGCAGCACATGCAGAACAAGCTGTCAACTATGCTTTACAATGCCTTTAAGGGTGATGTGACAGCACAACGCCAGCAAGGTGCCACTGCCACTAATCCTCCTCCCGTGTCCACGCAGTCAAAGACAGGACGCTCCAGCGATCTCATGGTGATGTCGGACATGCAGACGTTCTTTAGTCCAACGCCTCGCCGTAGCCCTTCAGGAACCACTCTCCACCAACGCCTGGAACGGCAGGTAGCCGACTACCTGGCCTTAAGTGTGGATGTAGACACTGCTGTGAACAGCGATGAGGAACCCTTGAACTACTTGGTGCGCAGGCTTGACCTGTGGCCAGAGCTGTCCCAATTTGCCATCCAACTTCTCTCCTGCCCTCCTGCAAGCGTCCTGTGAGAAAGGACATTCAGCGCAGCTGGAGGCATTGTCACTGAGAAGAGAAGTCGCCTAAGTCACAAAAGTGTTAAGTACCTCACCTTTATCAAAATGAATGAGGCATGGATCCCGGAGGGCTGCTGCCCGCCCCAAGACTAAGTCAGTCCCCGCACACTCAGCATCTCTGCCTGCACGCCGTGTGACTGGCTGCCTGGTTGCCCCAAGAAGACTAAGTCGCTACCAGTCCCTCCACACAGCATGTCTGCCTGCAGGCCGCTTGACTACCTTCTCTGCCACCACCAACAGGGTCCAGGACTCCAGGCGGATTGCTGAATTTTTTAGGCCGCTGCTACCAGCGGCCGCTGTAATAATTTTTCTGGTGCGTGTACATGACTGCCTAATTTTTCTGGCTGCACTGTGGGCAGCTGCAACAACAAAAGAAAAGGCATGTACATGCGCCCATTCCCCTTCGTGATCATTACCTTGCCGTGGTGAAGGGGCTTGCGTATCACAATGAAGCAATGACCGACGCCTAGATGAGTGTCTCGGGGGGCACACAAAAGATAATAAGCTCGTTGCTTCATTGTGGTCAGACCAAATTTGATCAGCTGGACAGTCACTGTTCTGTCATTCAGCTACATCAGCCAGGCGACCATATGGGCTGTAAAGCCACCAAAACCTGCACTCTCGCCATGGTGCGCACCAGTCCAGCACGGCCGTCACTACACAAACAGCTGTTTGCGGTGCGTTACACGGTGAGTTTGGTGTGTCAGTGTGAAGCAGTACCTTAATTACACTACCTGATTGATGTATACACATGCAAGATGTTTTAAAGCACTTTAGGCCTGTCATTTAGCATTCAATGTGATTTCTGCCCTTAAAACGCTGCTTTGCGTCAAATCCAGATTTTTCCCGGGGACTTTTGGCGTGTATCCCACTCCGCCATGCCCCCCTCCAGGTGTTAGACCCCTTGAAACATCTTTTCCATCACTTTTGTGGCCAGCAGAATTTTTTTTTTCCAAAGTTCGCCTCCCCATTGAAGTCTATTGCGGTTCGCGAACTTTTCCGCGAATCGAACGTTCGCGAACCTAAAATCGGAGGTTCGGCCCAACTCTAGAGATGGGATGAACAGTTCGCCTGGCCGTGTGATGAACTGTTCATCAGTGAACAGTACCTGCAGCTACTTCCAGGTTGGCGAGGTCTTTAAGTAATACGCAGGTGCTGGCTAGTGGCGTGCATACTTAATTGTGCGGCCGGGGTCACTCTGTGCCTGCGCACAACTTTGTCCTACCTATTCCTGGGCATGTGCAGAGCCTTCTCAGCCACAGGAGCATGATCAAGGATGTGGGCCCTTGGTCAACCCTTGGCCAGCTCCTGCGCATTACGTAAAGACCTCGCCAACCCAGAAGTAGCCACAGGTAAAGTTCACTGGTGAACAGTTCATCACAGGGCCAGGCGAACTGTTCATCCCATCGCTACCTTTGAGGGCTGGAGTTCGACATCTGTGTGCTAGAGTTTGCCCCCTCATCATCTTAATTACACTCCAGCAGATATGGTCAATCCAGGAATATCATCCATTCCTGCCCTCAACCTCCATATGAACGTAATACCAATGTGCCTCATGAGTCCAAGCCCATTGTAACGATTGTGGAATTATCTCCGTGGTCAGCGCACAAGATGTGCGCTGACACTGCGGAAGTCCTCCACAAGCGTATAAAATGACAGAACCCAGCTTTGGTGCAATGCACCTGTAGAGAGAAAGTGAGCACAGAGACAGAATGTATGTGTGTCCACCAATCTAGTCACCACACGGTGACGGTGAACACACAACAGCAGAAACCAAGTGGGAACGCAATCGCAAGAGTGGCGATTGCCAACAGTGACACAAGACCGAGTAGAGACAGAGCACAAGTGTAGCAAGAAAGACACAGCAAACAACAATGATCAGAACGCCAAGGAAAATAACAAACGCACTCGCTAAGCGCGGTCACCGCACGAGAAGCGCAGCAGCGACAAAACATGCTAATGGCACGGTCTCCGCGTGAGAAGTGCGACAGAGACAAAACGCGCCAACCATAACTAACCAATGTAACACGAAAATGAATAAAGAATGCGAACGCTTGCTAAACGGTTACCTTACTGAGCCTACAGCAAGCGTTCGTTCCAGACAAGACAGACAGAAGGAGTACTCAGTAGCAACCGCAGCTCTGGCCTACACTCCCAGACAGAGTACAGAAGGAACCACCGCCACTACCGTTAGGGCGGATGCGATCCAGACAGACAGACGGAGCAACCAATAGCAGCCGCTGCTCTGGCTTGCCCCCCTAAGACAGAGTACAGAAGGAACCACCGCCACTACCGCTAGGGCGAATGCGATCCCAACAGACAGAACGATTTCCTGTCGACCGCCGCTGGCGACAAGACAATCGCAACAGATAGACAGTACAAGGCAATACAGTTAATTACAACCTGACTACGCTAGAAGGAATGCTAGTGCACTCCCAAGGAATTACTCTAAGATAATCTTAGCAAACAATTAGCAAAGGCTGAGACTCCAGGTAAGTTAGCAGGAACAAACCTCTATGACCAGCAGGGAATTCTGGGAGGAAAAGGTATTTGTACTGCAAGCCATCAAAGGAAGCAGCTAAGCAATTTGCATGACAAGTGGATGCAAATTCCTCACCAGCAGAGCAACTCTGAAACTTGCAGAGTGAAGACAGGTCTCCTTTCCAGGGACCTGCAGCACTCAGACCTACAAAAGGGTCAAAAAGCTGTCTGTCTGTGCAGACAGCAGAGCAGATCATTACACCCATGTATAGAGCCGGGACAAGGTCCTCCAGCACCCAAGGCTGAGACACCAAAGTGCGCCCCTCCATCTCTCCCATCTCAGCCTTCACACACTGATTGCTATTAGACTAAGAGGGCTCCCAACCCCCCCCCCCCCCACGACCACACACACACACCTTAATCTCTAGTTATCTGGCTTGAAGTGCCTGCCATGTATCCCCTCTTCTTCTTTCTCTCTGCTTCAAACACAATAGGGGAATGATAGCTGAGTGAGTTGTGTGCCCCCTCCTACACTGCGCCCTGAGGCTGAAGCCTTTCTCGCCTCGGCCTCAACCCGGCCCTGCCCATGCACCATATGAAACAACACCATCATGTACATGAGTACGCACATATATAGATGCGTGAGGACACAGAGGTGGGCAGCAGTGGATGAAGAGCTGTAAGCTGTGAGGCACTAGATCCACTTTTAACAAAACTCTCTGTTATTTATACTAAAGCTGGGAAGATTCCCCTTTATGTACTGACCTAATGACACCTGTCACCAGAAAACAAGTGAGAAGAAGTCTCATCCAGTGGCGTAGCTAAGGAACTATGGGCCCCAGTGCAAGTTTCTCATTGGGCTCCCCAAGCACTCAATACATAACAATTCATATGGCAAAACCTGCCAAGGACAACCACAGTATCAGAGGTGCAAGAGTGAGATGGGGAACAGTTTGTTAATGATCACTATTATTCAAAGCATCTATAGAAGGGATTATTATCAGCACAGGACCAATAAAGAGCTAATACTGTGGTTGAGAGAGGGCCCTGATGTGGCCCGATGATGACTTCTGGATATCAGTAGACAGATTTAACTAATATAAACAGAAAACAATGCATGCTTCAGTCTATTAGTGTTCTACGTAGAACCAATTCATCAAGCTGAATGCAAGCTATTGTCAACTGTCAATAAAGCCTTTTAAAAGCTACATTTAATTGTTTTAACATTGTTTTAAACTAACTTGTGATAAAAAAAACAAAGGGGTTTTATTCTGCTCTCTCTCTTTTACAAATGGAGAAAATTGTTGTTTGGTCTTTTGAGATCACTTAATAACCCTTCTTACCTGGAAGCATAAGTCAGTAGCAGAATAGAATGGCAGCATTCATGTACTGACACTGTAAAAATCCACTCCACTACCCTTCTTCTTCCCGCTGTCCTTAGAAAAATATGTACAGAGCACATACAAGAAAATTAACTCTCCCAGTCGAACTCTCCATTTCCACCTTAAAGCAGGATTGTCACCATAAAAAACAAATTTCAACAGCAACTGGTCTGAGTGTATTAAGTGATAAAGATGCTAATCCTGCATTCAAAACTTTCAAAACATTTTCTGCTGTTAAGGTTTGGAGATATCACTTACCTTAGGAGCACTGGTCCCTTAATTGCCATCTCCATCAGCTGGCAAAACAGTTGCATGCTGGGGGATCTTTTTTATCTTTAATATATTCCTCCTCTTCCCTTTTTTCCTGCCTCCTTCTAATGACATAAGACAGTGCACTTTCTAGTAGCGATGGCTCGAACCTCAGTTTTTGGTTTCGCTGACCACAGACGCGAACTTCTGCAAAAGTCCGCAAACCGGCGAACTCTGCAAATCGCAATAGACTTCAATAGGCAGGCAAACTTGAAAAGCTACAAACACTGTATCCCTAAAGGGCAGAAATCACATTGCACTCCTAAATTAGAGGCATAAAGTGCTTGAAAACATCTTGTGTGTATACATGGACTAGGTAGTGTAAGTAGTGTATTGCTTCACACTGACATCATCGCTGTTAAGAGTATCTATATCTGCACTTAAGGCCAGGTAGTCGGCTACCTGCCGGTCGAGGCATTCTTGGAGGGTGGATCCCGAAGGGCTGAGGCAAGGCGCTAGCTGGAACAGTGTCTGTGGGCCAGCCAGCGTGGGACTACAAATCCAAGCTTCCAGTGGTGGGACTACAAATCCCAGCTGGCCTGGCTGGCAGCTGTCTGTGGGCTGTATCTATATGCAGTGTCACCCACAAAGACAGCTATGCTTTAGTACAGTGGTTCCCAACCTTTTTGGAGTCGTGACACATCAAACCAAACGTTCAGATCTCCGTGACACGTAGACTAAATGCATGTAATGAGAGACAGCGTTTCCCCACTAAATGCACATAAGAGACAGCGTTTCACCAGTAAATGCAGGTAATGAGAGACAGCGTTTCCCCAGTAAATGCACATAAGAGACAGCTTTTCACCAGTAAATGCACATAATAAGAGACAGCTTTTCACCAGTAAATGCACATAATAAGAGACCTCTTTTCACCAGTAATGCACATAAGAGACCTCTTTTCACCAGTAAATGCACATAATAATGCTGTCTGTGGGCTGTATCTATATGCAGTGTCACCCACAAAGACAGCTATGCTTTAGTACAGTGGTTCCCAACCTTTTTGGAGTCGTGACACATCAAACCAACCGTTAAGATCTCCGTGACACGTAGACTAAATGCATGTAATGAGAGACAGCGTTTCCCCACTAAATGCACATAAGAGACAGCGTTTCACCAGTAAATGCAGGTAATGAGAGACAGCGTTTCCCCAGTAAATGCACATAAGAGACAGCTTTTCACCAGTAAATGCACATAATAAGAGACAGCTTTTCACCAGTATAATGCACATAATAAGAGACCTCTTTTCACCAGTAATGCACATAAGAGACCTCTTTTCACCAGTAAATGCACATAATAAGAGACAGCTTTTCACCAGTAAATGCACATAAGAGACAGCTTATCACCGGTAAATGTACTTAAGAGACAGCCTTTCACCAGTGAATGCACATAATAAGAGACCTCTTTTCACCAGTAAATGCACATAATAAGAGACCTCTTTTCACCAGTAAATGCACATAATAAGAGACATCTTTTTACCAGTAAATGCACATAATAAGAGACAGCTTTTCGCCAGTAAATGCACATGATAAGAGACAGATTTTCACCAGTAAATGCACATGATAAGAGACAGCTTTTCACCAGTAAATGCACATAATGACAAACAGCTAGTTGTCCCCAGTATATGTAGCCAGGGAAATATGTGCCCAGTATATGTAGCCAGAGGTATATGTCCCCAGTATATGTAGGCAGGTGTATATGTGGCCAGTATATGTAGGCAGCTGTATATGTGCCCAGTATATGTAGTCAGGGGTATATGTGCCCAGTATATGTAGCCAGAGGCATATGTGCCCAGTATATGTACCCAGGGGCATATGTGCCCAGTATATGTAGCCAGGGGTATATGTGCCCAGTATATGTAGCCAGGTGTATATGTGCCCAGTATATGTAGCCAGGGGTATATGTGCCCAGTATATGTAGCCAGGTGTATATGTGCCCAGTATATGTAGCCAGGGGTATATGTGCCCAGAATATGTAGCCGGGGGTATATGTCCCCAGTATATGTAGCCAGGGGTATATGTGCCCAGTATATGTAGTCAGGTGTATATATGCCCAGTATATGTAGTCAGGTGTATATATGCCCTAATCATCTCCCGTCTTGACTACTGCAACACCCTACTCGGTGGTCTACCAAAAAGCAGACTGGCACCTCTCCAATCCCTACTAAACTCTGCGGCCCGTCTCATCCACCTCTCTTCTAGATCCTCTGAGGCAGCCCCTCTCTGCCAATCCCTCCATTGGCTACCAGTTGCCCAAAGGATCCAGTTTAAACTTCTCACACTTGCATACAAAGCTCTACACAAGCTATCGCCTCCATACATTTCCTCTTTAATCTCCAGATACCTCCCCGCCCGGACCCTCCGTTCCTCACAGGAGACCCTTTTGTCCTCCAGCCTAGTCTCCTCCTCTCACTCTCGCATCCAAGACTTCTCACGAGCTGTCCCTCTCCTTTGGAACTCCCTCCCTCAGCCAGTTCGTCATGCCACGAGTCTGGAAACCTTCAAACGTACTCTGAAAACACACCTGTTCAGACAAGCCTATAATTTGCTATAGGCAGCACTGAAGGCACACTGGCTCACCAACTAATCCTTGTGTTTCCTTCCCTTTTGTTTCCTCCCCACTACCCTCTAGATTGTAAGCCCGCAAGGGCAGGGACCTCCTCCTAGTGTTTCTTATACTGATGTTATTTTAACATATGTACATGTACCAACTACACATCAACTATGTATGTATATATATATTTATTCTATTCAATGTCATGACTGTACAGTGTCTTGTATTTCTTATGTATATTTGTTCCCCATTATTTGTTTGTATTATGTACAGCACTACGGAAGATGCTGGCGCTATATAAATAAAAAATAATAATAATAATAATAATAATATATGTAGTCAGGTGTATATATGCCCAGTATATGTAGTCAGGTGTATATATGCCCAGTATATGTAGCCAGGGGTATATGTCCCTAGTATATGTAGCCAGGGGTATATGTGCCCAGTATATGTGGTCAGGTGTATATATGCCCAGTATATGTAGCCATGGGTATATGTGCCCAGTATATGTAGTCAGGTGTATATATGCCAAGTATATGTAGTCAGGTGTATACATGCCCAGTATATGTAGCCAGGTGTATATGTGCCCAGTATATGTAGCCAGAGGTATATGTGCCCAGTATATGTAGTCAGGTGTATATATGCCCAGTATATGTAGGCAGGGGTATATGTCCCCAGTATATGTAGCCAGGGGTATATGTGCCCAGTATATGTAGTCAGGTCACAGGCAGTGATGCTCAGCAGAGCTCGAATATTCGAGTAGCTCGAATATTCGAGCTCTTTTTCAGCTATTCGAGCTCGGTATTCGAGCTCCGAATAGCTGGAGCTATTCGAATGGGCTATCCGAGTACACTCGAATAGCCCATTCACTATTCGAGCTATTCGAGCAACCCGGCGCTATTCGAGCTCGGTACCGAGCTCGAATAGCGTCATAGCCCAGATTGATGTCCTTAGAGCCAATCAGAGGGCTCCCAGGCCCTCTGATGGCAGCCAATCACAGAGGGGGACCCTGGCCAGCCCCTACCCTATAAATAGCGGCCGCCATGTTCCGTTTCTCCATGCTTGCCTGAGACTTGTACAGAGAGAGAGTTGCTCCTTTGTGCTTTGGCTTAGCAAGTGCTCTATTGTGATCATTTACCTAGCGTTTTTGCTCACCTACACCTGCCATATACACCTATATTGTTGTTAGTTAGATAGACATTGTATTTTAGTTAGTAGCTTGTGTGTTACATTAGAGACAGGCAGCTGCTGCAAGCTTACAGGATTAGGCCTCAGGGGGGCCTTGCCTCTGTGGGCAGCTGTCCTCTGTTTATTTCTCTCATCTATACCAGTATTTCTGCTGTCCTTTACTAATAGTATTGTAGTTATACTGTACTAGGAGTAGGACACTCACTGACTGTCACTGTTTATAGGCTACTAGCTAGCTCCTGCGTGTGTGCACTCACTCACTGTCTGTGTGTACACACACTCTATTTCCTTCTGATTACTGATAGATTATTGTTAGTTAGTTGTACTTACTTACTACTTACTCTTACTGTACCCGTAGGGACACTCACTGTCACTGTTCATATAGGCTACTAGCTCCTGCGTGTGCGCACTGCACTCACTGTCTGAGTGTACACACACAACACACACTCTATTTCCTTCTGATCGCTGATTGATTATCGTAATTAGTTAGTTCTACTTACTGTTACTACTTACTCTTACTGTACTAGGAGTCTAGGACACTCAGTCACTGTCCATAGGCTACTAGCTCCTGCGTGCGGTCACTCACTGTCTGAGTGTACACACACCACCCACACTCTATTTCCTTCTGATCGCTGATTGATTATTGTAATTAGTTAGTTCTACTTACTGTTACTACTTACTCTTACTGTACTAGGAGTCTAGGACACTCAGTCACTGTGTTCATAGGCTACTAGCTCCTGCGTGCGTGCACTCACTGTCTGAGTGTACACACACCCACACTCCATTTCCTTCTGATCGCTGATTGATTATTGTAATTAGTTAGTTCTACTTACTGTTACTACTTACTCTTACTGTACTAGGAGTCTAGGACACTCAGTCACTGTCCATAGGCTACTAGCTCCTGCGTGCGGTCACTCACTGTCTGAGTGTACACACACCACCCACACTCTATTTCCTTCTGATCGCTGATTGATTATTGTAATTAGTTAGTTCTACTTACTGTTACTACTTACTCTTACTGTACTAGGAGTCTAGGACACTCAGTCACTGTGTTCATAGGCTACTAGCTCCTGCGTGCGTGCACTCACTGTCTGAGTGTACACACACCCACACTCCATTTCCTTCTGATCGCTGATTGATTATTGTAATTAGTTAGTTCTACTTACTGTTACTACTTACTCTTACTGTACTAGGAGTCTAGGACACTGAGTCACTGTCCATAGGCTACTAGCTCCTGCGTGCGGTCACTCACTGTCTGAGTGTACACACACCACCCACACTCTATTTCCTTCTGATCGCTGATTGATTATTGTAATTAGTTAGTTCTACTTACTGTTACTACTTACTCTTACTGTACTAGGAGTCTAGGACACTCAGTCACTGTGTTCATAGGCTACTAGCTCCTGCGTGCGTGCACTCACTGTCTGAGTGTACACACACCCACACTCCATTTCCTTCTGATCGCTGATTGATTATTGTAATTAGTTAGTTCTACTTACTGTTACTACTTACTCTTACTGTACTAGGAGTCTAGGACACTCAGTCACTGTCCATAGGCTACTAGCTCCTGCGTGCGGTCACTCACTGTCTGAGTGTACACACACCACCCACACTCTATTTCCTTCTGATCGCTGATTGATTATTGTAATTAGTTAGTTCTACTTACTGTTACTACTTACTCTTACTGTACTAGGAGTCTAGGACACTCAGTCACTGTGTTCATAGGCTACTAGCTCCTGCGTGCGTGCACTCACTGTCTGAGTGTACACACACCCACACTCCATTTCCTTCTGATCGCTGATTGATTATTGTAATTAGTTAGTTCTACTTACTGTTACTACTTACTCTTACTGTACTAGGAGTCTAGGACACTCAGTCACTGTGTTCATAGGCTACTAGCTCCTGCGTGCGTGCACTCACTGTCTGAGTGTACACACACCCACACTCCATTTCCTTCTGATCGCTGATTGATTATTGTAATTAGTTAGTTCTACTTACTGTTACTACTTACTCTTACTGTACTAGGAGTCTAGGACACTCAGTCACTGTGTTCATAGGCTACTAGCTCCTGCGTGCGTGCACTCACTGTCTGAGTGTACACACACCCACACTCCATTTCCTTCTGATCGCTGATTGATTATTGTAATTAGTTAGTTCTACTTACTGTTACTACTTACTCTTACTGTACTAGGAGTCTAGGACACTCAGTCACTGTGTTCATAGGCTACTAGCTCCTGCGTGCGGTCACTCACTGTCTGAGTGTACACACACCACCCACACTCTATTTCCTTCTGATCGCTGATTGATTATTGTAATTAGTTAGTTCTACTTACTGTTACTACTTACTCTTACTGTACTAGGAGTCTAGGACACTCAGTCACTGTGTTCATAGGCTACTAGCTCCTGCGTGCGTGCACTCACTGTCTGAGTGTACACACACCCACACTCCATTTCCTTCTGATCGCTGATTGATTATTGTAATTAGTTAGTTCTACTTACTGTTACTAC
Organism: Hyperolius riggenbachi; assembly: GCF_040937935.1. NCBI lineage: Eukaryota > Metazoa > Chordata > Amphibia > Anura > Hyperoliidae > Hyperolius > Hyperolius riggenbachi. The sequence continues at coordinate 415,711,851 of NC_090649.1, read as the reverse complement.
TTACTCTTACTGTACTAGGAGTCTAGGACACTCAGTCACTGTGTTCATAGGCTACTAGCTCCTGCGTGCGTGCACTCACTGTCTGAGTGTACACACACCCACACTCCATTTCCTTCTGATCGCTGATTGATTATTGTAATTAGTTAGTTCTACTTACTGTTACTACTTACTCTTACTGTACTAGGAGTCTAGGACACTCAGTCACTGTGTTCATAGGCTACTAGCTCCTGCGTGCGTGCACTCACTGTCTGAGTGTACACACACCCACACTCCATTTCCTTCTGATCGCTGATTGATTATTGTAATTAGTTAGTTCTACTTACTGTTACTACTTACTCTTACTGTACTAGGAGTCTAGGACACTCAGTCACTGTGTTCATAGGCTACTAGCTCCTGCGTGCGTGCACTCACTGTCTGAGTGTACACACACCCACACTCCATTTCCTTCTGATCGCTGATTGATTATTGTAATTAGTTAGTTCTACTTACTGTTACTACTTACTCTTACTGTACTAGGAGTCTAGGACACTCAGTCACTGTGTTCATAGGCTACTAGCTCCTGCGTGCGTGCACTCACTGTCTGAGTGTACACACACTAAATTTACTTGTGATTACTACTGATTATTGTAACTGCTAGTTGTACTTCCTGACTGTTACTACTTACTTACTGTACTAGGGGACACTCACTCAGTCACCTCACCAACCAACCCACTCCATTAAAGTACCCCACTTTTCACCCGCCCTTTTACAAAACTTTTGTCTATACGCCCAAAACATTTAAGATGTCTGGAAGTGGCAGCCAGCGCGGTTTGGGCAAGGGGAAGGGCAGCAAGGGAATCAGGAGGAGAGGGAGCAGCATTGTGGCAAGCCGCGGCCGCGGGCGCGCCACCATGCACAGTTCCGCAGCAGCAGCAGCAGCGTCAGTGGCTAACATTCCTCCCATAGCCACTGGCCGTGGACGCCTTGGGCGCCGCCCAGCAGGAGCATCTGCTACTCACGCTGCAGAGACACAGCAGCAGCAGCGTGTAGCACCTGCTCCCATTTTCCTCCAGCCGGGTCGGAAACGTCCCATTGAGGAAAAGGATGCAGACACTGTGGTGCAACTCATGACGGAGGATGAGCAGCCCGCCATCAGCTCTGCATCCGAGGCCTCCACCCTCACCACCACCACCACCACCACCACCACCCCTGTTCGCAGCAGCCGCCCAGCAGGGCCTGGGGAGGAGGCCAGTTCACCATCAGTCGCCGACCTGTCACTCAGCAGTCTTTTTACCCCAGGCACCATCAGGGTATTGTCTGCTGTTGTTGGCGATTTTGAGGAGGAGATGCTGATGGGCACTTTGGGGGAGGAGGGATTGGACAGCAAGACTGTGGCGACAGTCAAGCGTCCCATCCATGCATCAGGAGAGGAGTTTGGGGGGTCATCATCCCAGCAGGACATGTTTCAGGAGGGGCATGATGATGATGACCCGGTGACAGACAGAGACTGGGTGCCACCACCTCCAGGGGATGTCGTCCTCAGCAGCTCTGAGGAGGAGGAGGAGGATGCGCTTGTGGGCCTTGCAAGGAGGCGCATCATTGCAAGCATTGGCAGCGTCCCACAGCCTGCTGGTGTCTCAGGCTCAGCAGCAGCAGCAGCAGCATCAGCCAGTACCACCACCAGCCGCACCCAAGCCCCCCCCCCAACCACCACAGGGAGACAGGCAGCAGCGCTTCCATGCCGTAGGGGGAAGTTTCTGTCACCAATCTGGCGGTTTTTCACCATGCCCACTGTGTACAGCAAGTACGCCACTTGCAACCACTGTCAGCGGAAGTTGAGCAGAGGTGCAGACCCCTTAAAGTTCAGCACCAGCTCGCTCATCAACCACCTTGCGGCTAAACATTTCCACCAGCATTAGGAGTTCCAGAGGCTGAAGGCATCTGCTGCTGGCAGTGGCACCACACCCATCACTGCACAGCCTTCAGCAGCAGCAGCAGCAACAGCAGCCACCCGCCCTCCTGCTCCTCCAGCAGCACCAGCAGGAGTGCGGAAACGCACTGCTCCTCCCCCCTCTGCAACTCCTGCCGCCGACACTGAGGCCTGTTCTGGCAGCCAGTCCTCAGTGGCCTCCTCTGCTGTGTCTGCTGATTCCCGTGTCAGCAAAAGGCCACGCCAGAGCCTTTTGAGCGAGTCCTTCCAGGGGGTGGTTAGGGCTCTGCCTCCCAGCAGCCGTCGCGTGCGGCAGCTGAACGGCTTGCTGGCACGGGCCATGTGCTCCCAACTCCTGCCGTACACGCTCGTGCAGGAGGGGAGCGACATTCGTGCGCTGCTTGCTTGCGCAGCCCCAGACTGGCAGCTCCCCAGCAGACACTTCTTTGCCCGCAAGGCCATTCCTGCACTGCACCGCTTTGTGATGGCCAATGTGGAGCGAGGGCTGGAGCACGCGGTTGGTGAAAGGGTCCACGTCACCATGGACTCCTGGAGCAGCCGCTTCGGGACAGGCCGCTACCTGTCCTTCACTGTCCACTGGGTCAGCTTGGTGGAAGGGGGTGAGGATGGGAGAGCAGCAGCGGGCACAGCAGCAGCAGCAACACAGTGGGTGGTGCCACCCCGCAGGCTCAGGGGAACTGCAGCAGGTTCCTCCGATCCTCTGCCATCCTCCGGCACACCTGGCCAAACCCCCCGCCTCAGCAGCAGCGTGAAGGCCCGCCACTGCCAAGCGCTGCTGCACTTGGTCAGCCTTGGGAAGACCAAGCTGACGGCAACCCATGTGTTGGCCAAACTCCAGGAGCAGGAGAGGATTTGGCTGACCCCCAGAGGCCTCAGAGTCGGAGAGGTGGTGGCCGACAATGGGGCCAATCTGGTTGCCGCAATAGACAGGGGAAACCTGACCCACATCCCCTGTCTTGCCCACGTGCTGAACCTGGTGGTGCAGAAGTTCCTGCGCACCTACCAGGGGATGGGCGAACTGCTGGAAACGGCAAGGAATGTTGTGCGTCACTTCCGGCGCTCGGCTGCAGCCTGTGCGAGCCTGGAAGACGTGCAAAAGGAGCTGGATCTGCCACGCCATCGGCTGATCCTTGACGTTCCGACTCGCTGGAACTCCACCCTGGCGATGTTGGAGCGTCTGGTTGAACAGAGGCGCGCTGTCAAACAGTACCTTGCCCTGGCCACTGTTTCCGCAGCTCAGAGAAGGGACAAGACCAGCAACTTCCCGTCCATCGTCCCCGATGATGACTGGAGGCACATGCAGCAGGTGTGCTTAGTGCTGGCTCCCTTCCTGCAGGCCACAAACATGGTGAGCAGGGACCATGCTATGGTCTGCGAGTGGGTGCCCCTGGTTTCTCTGCTGAACAGGGCCCTCGATGCTTTGCTGGAACAGGGAGCGGCAGCCTTGGACCAGCAGGAGCGGCAACCAGCTGCGCAGTCCACCTCTGAGGGGGAGGAGGAGGAGGACTTGGTGGAGGTCCCTGACCTGGCTGCTGATGAGGGGGATCAGCACAGCGCAGCTGAGTTGGTGCGGGGGTGGAGAGAGGATGAGGCGGCAGAGGAGGAGGATGAGGACAGCACTGACGTCGATGTGCCAGCAGACGTGGCCCGCCTCTTCCCAATGGCAGCGCACATGCTGACGTGCCTGCGCAGGGACCCCAGGGTGATCCAGATGAAGCAGAGGGAGGACATCTGGATCAGCATGATGTTGGACCCACGCCTCAAGGGGAAGTTGAGCCAGTTCCTGCCGCCTGCAGGAGGAGACCCAGCGCAACAAATAAGGAGCTTGCAGCAGGCCCTTGTTGAGCGCTTGGAGGAAGCCTTCCCCCAGCCTTCCACCCCCACTGTCCAGCAGCCAGCACAGAGGCAGCAGCAGGTGCCTGCATCCAGCAGCAGCAAGCGCCCCACAGACCTGCTGTCTCTCAGCCACGAGCTCTACAGGACTGTAGAGGCTCTGGCAGCAGTGACTAGAGAGGAGATGCATGCAGCAGCATCCTCCTCCGGTCACAGCCAGCGCCTGACCCGCATGGTGGCTGACTACATGGGGTCGTACAGCGGGCTTGACAGCGATGCCCCTGTTGATCCCATGGAGTATTGGGTCAAGCGCATGGAGATCTGGAGCGAGCTGGCGCAGTACGCCCTGGAAGTGCTGTCCTGCCCCCCTTCCAGCGTGCTGTCCGAGCGCTGCTTCAGTGCAGCTGGTGGCGTGGTCACCGAGAAACGCTCACGTCTGTCTCACAAGTCTGTGGACAGACTGACGTTTCTCAAGATGAACCAGGCGTGGGTGGAAGGCGAGTTCCTGGCCCCTGTTGTCGGCGAGAGGGGGACATGAACTGGCTGCCGGAACCATCGTTAATGTGCCTTACCACCCTTTACCACCTCCTGGCTCCTGCTCACTAAGCCAGCCTGGTTCACTTTGACTATTACGTCGCCTGCAGCCACACATTTTACACCTACAGTGGGCTGCTGTGTACTGCCCTTCTGCTGTCTGTCTGTGTTTCCCACTGCCAGGGTACACAGAATTACCTTCTTCTGCTGCCACTCTGCCACCAGCTATTACGTCAAACAATAGCTATATTGGTTGCAAAACCAAAAACCAAAAAACCATAAAAAAAAAAAAAGGTTTAATTTTTCTGAGGTGCCCGGGTTGAAAACTGTGTTGTCCCAGTTGTGTATTGGACACAATGTGGGCTGCACGACCGCTGTCTGGGACCTCCTGTTGTGTTTATTTACAGCCCTGGTATCACCGCTAGGTACCAGGGCTATTATGTCACGCTGCCTACCTGCTGCCACACTCACACTGCTCCTCCATACCTCCTCCTGCTGCTGCTGCTGCTGTCTGTCTGTGTTTCCCACTGCCAGGGTACACAGATGATTTACCTTCTGCTGCCACTCTGCCACCAGCTATTACGTCAAACAATAGCTGCTCGCCTACTCCTCCATTCCTCCTCCTGCTGCTGCTGTCTGTCTGTGTTTCCCACTGCCAGGGTACACAGATGATTTACCTTCTGCTGCCACTCTGCCACCAGCTATTACGTCAAACAATAGCTGCTCGCCTACTCCTCCATTCCTCCTCCTGCTGCTGCTGTCTGTCTGTGTTTCCCACTGCCAGGGTACACAGAATTACCTTCTGCTGCCACTCTGCCACCAGCTATTACGTCAAACAATAGCTATATTGGTTGCAAAACCAAAACCAAACAAACCATTAAAAAAAAAAAAAAGGTTTAATTTTTCTGAGGTGCCCGGGTTGAAAACTGTGTTGTCCCAGTTGTGTATTGGACACAATGTGGGCTGCACGACCGCTGTCTGGGACCTCCTGTTGTGTTTATTTACAGCCCTGGTATCACCGCTAGGTACCAGGGCTATTATGTCACGCTGCCTACCTGCTGCCACACTCACACTGCTCCTCCATACCTCCTCCTGCTGCTGCTGCTGCTGTCTGTCTGTGTTTCCCACTGCCAGGGTACACAGATGATTTACCTTCTGCTGCCACTCTGCCACCAGCTATTACGTCAAACAATAGCTGCTCGCCTACTCCTCCATTCCTCCTCCTGCTGCTGCTGTCTGTCTGTGTTTCCCACTGCCAGGGTACACAGAATTACCTTCTGCTGCCACTCTGCCACCAGCTATTACGTCAAACAATAGCTATATTGGTTGCAAAACCAAAACCAAACAAACCATAAAAAAAAAAAAAAAGGTTTAATTTTTCTGAGGTGCCCGGGTTGAAAACTGTGTTGTCCCAGTTGTGTATTGGACACAATGTGGGCTGCACGACCGCTGTCTGGGACCTCCTGTTGTGTTTATTTACAGCCCTGGTATCACCGCTAGGTACCAGGGCTATTATGTCACGGCGAGCTGCCTGCCTCATTGACTGCCTGCTGCCACACACTCATCCTCCTCCTCCTGCTGCTGAATTTACCTCCTGCTGTCTTTGTGTTTCCACTGCCAGGGAGCACATACAATGGCGCTTCTAACATGCGTGCGCCCACCAGCTATTTGTTACGCTCAAAAATAGCTGCATTTCTTTAAAAAAAAAATTGAAAAGAGAAATACGTGAAGAAGAAGAAGACGATATTGAAAAGGAAGGAGAAGATGAAGATGATGAAGAAGAAGAAGATGAAGAAGAAGATGAAGAAGATGATGAAGAAGAAGATGAAAAAGAAGAAGAAGATGAAGAAGATGAAGAAGAAGAAGATGAAGAAGAAGAAGAAGATGAAGAAGAAGAAGAAGAAGAAGAAGAAGAAGAAGAAGAAGAAGAAGATGATGATGATGATGAAGAAGAAGAAGAAGAAGAAGAAGAAGAAGAAGAAGAAGAAGAAGAAGAAGAAGAAGAAGAAGAAGAAGAAGAAGAAGAAGAAGAAGAAGAAGAAGAAGAAGAAGAAGAAGAAGAAGAAGAAGAAGAAGAAGAAGAAGATGAAGATGATGAAGATGATGAAGATGAAGATGAAGATGAAGATGAAGAAGAAGAAGAAGAAGAAGAAGAAGAAGATGATGAAGATGAAGATGAAGATGAAGATGAAGATGAAGATGAAGATGAAGAAGAAGAAGAAGAAGAAGAAGAAGAAGAAGAAGAAGAAGAAGATGAAGATGAAGATGAAGAAGAAGAAGAAGAAGAAGAAGAAGAAGAAGAAGAAGAAGACAATATAGAAGAAGAAGAAGAAGAAGATATAGAAGAAGAAGAAGAAGATATAGAAGAAGAAGATCGAGAAGAAGAAGAAGAAAGATAAAGAAGAAGAAGAACAAGTATATACAGTAACACTACTGAACAAAATTAAGGACACAACTTCTCTTTCCACATTTTTTTTTAAAGGAACATCCCCACATAATCACTTGCTGTTATTACTTGGAAAAAAAGAGGTTTCTTGCATCATTCACCCTCAAAACAAGTGTTGGAAGCTATTTAAGGCCAATTCGAATAGTCAGCTCGAATACTTAGCTCGAATACCGACTCGAATAGTGAGCTCGAAGTCCGAGGTCGAATCGAATAGTAAAAATTATTCGACTCGAATATTCGACTGACCTCGAATAATTTACTATTCGAATTCGACCAAACTCGAATTTTAAAAAGGGGTATTTGAGCATCACTAGTCACAGGTGTATATATGCCCAATATATGTAGCCAGGGGTATATGTCCCCAGTATATGTAGCCAGGGGTATATGTGCCCAGTATATGTAGTCAGGTGTATATATGCCCAGTATATGTAGTCAGGTGTATATATGCCCAGTATATGTAGCCAGGTGCGCCCCCCCCTCCCCCCAGGAGGAGAGAGCGAGGGAGGGAGAGCGGCACGGAGAGCGGGTGCTCTCCCTCCCTCGCTCTCTCCTCTGGAACGAAGTGCGGTGGCTGGCAGAGGGGCGGAACTTACCTTCCATGTTCTCCATCTGGTCTCGTCGCAGGCGCGGGATGATTTGCCACTACTCTGGTCTGATCCAGACCAGAGCAGCAGCTGCGGCACCAGAACTTCCGGCGTTTGGAGCGACACGGAAGGTAAGTCCCGCCCGCTGCAAACGCCTGACCGCAGTTAGCTCCGGAGGAGAGAGCGAGGGAGGGAGAGCACTCTAAGGTGAGAGAAGGGGGGGAGATGGCCCCCTTCTCCGCCGCTGCCCACAGCTCTTCCTCCACTGCGCTGCTTTCCTCCGAGAGCACTGCGACACATACCCGAAGCTGCCGCGACACATGTATGTGTCGCGGCACATGGGTTGGGAACCACTGCTTTAGTAAGTTAAATAACAAATACAGTGGAAAGATATGCAATGGTAATACAGAGTGTGCTTGGCTTGGCACAGTACAGCAACTAGGCCCATCTGCGACAGACGGGCTGTATCTATGGCACACACAATGTCTGTATCTGTATCTGTGTCACACACAAAAAAACACATCAGAAGAATATTATCTCTCAAAAGAGTTTTTGTGGGGTGCTTTCAGCAACAAAATTCAGTGAGGAGCAAGCTAACAATAGCCTAACTAAAGCTTTCCCTAGCTCAAAATGTCTTTCCCTTTCTCACACTACAGCAGACTGAGAACATGGCCGACGCTATGGCAATTTTATAGGGGGGCGGGGGTTCATGGGTGAGTGCAGCCTGAGTGGCTGCCATGTGTCTGCTTACTGTGATGTAGAGGGTCAAAGTTTAGCCCAATGACAAGGTATAGGAGGCGGGTCGAACGCGCTATGTATTCGCTACCTGTCGCGGGGCAGGGTAGCTAATATCCACACGGACTACCCGCCGGGCGAACCGTTTGGGCCATCTTTACTTCCTATTATAGACCTCAGTGGGAGTGTCTGAAGACTCTGGGAGGAGGGTGGGTTACAAATACACAATTAGCAAGAGGAGTAAAAAAGAGTGAGGGAGGAAATGATGTCAGGATTAGCTTCATTCAAAGATAACCAAGATGGAAACTGTCTAGAATAGGATTCTCTGCTTTTCCTTTATAAAATTCACAGGAATCATAATGTGGGCAATGCAATACATCTGTTATCTAAATAGAACTAGTATTTATCTACTTATATATCTTTTTTTATTTCTAGGTTAGCATGGGTGTCACTTGTTATTTAACTATTCATCACACAATCGTGTGTCACTTTGGCACGCTGTTGCAAGATGTATAAGTGACACACAGTCATATGATTTAGCCAATCAACTGACAAACTGATGCTTTTATTACATACTACTTTCACATACTACTTTTTGACTATTTTGTCTGTAGGAGTAATCATATAGAATAATTAGAGCAATTTGAACAATCTAGTTTTAAATGATTCTTATGCCCAGATTTCATTTTTGTACATTATAAATATCGGCTTACAAACTAAAAGTGAAACTATGAGTTTCTATTACTTCCTGTTTTTTTGTAGTATTTTGCCTTTAGGAGAAACTGAAATTTCCGCATTTCCGAAATCGGCATTTTTGTTTGGAAATTTTTAAATGGAGATTGCAATTTCACAGGAAATCTGATTTACTGCAACTCGATAATTTTAGCCCAATCTCAGAACTCAGAAGTATTGGACCAATCAGAGAATGCAGAATTTATCTGCAACATTTTATTTCAGATCAAGCACATTTTTTTGCATTCTCTGATGCAAAAATTAACTAATAAAATACTCCTGAAAATTGGAGATCGGAAAAACAGAGATAGGAAAAATGGAAAATCGGAAATCAAAATTTCCCAAAAATCAGAAATGGGCATTTCTGACCATCCTTATCAGTTTTTGTAAATTGCAATTTGCAAACAACAGAACACGAACACGATACAAAAGGCGTTAGAGATGTATGGGAAAAGGAACAGCAAATCTTCTAAATCTAGCGGAATAGGAGGCTTACTATATTATTCCCAGACTCCAGCAAATAATTATTGCAGCATTCTCTACCTTCGTTCTGCTTTAGACTTTGTCATTTCATCTCCTGCCTATTGCTTCCTTCGCTACAAATACGCCTTGATTGCTTTCATCAGAGAACCTGCATCTCCCAGCAAAGAGATAGAGCCATTTGCAAAGAAAAGTGATTAATGTACTATTCCATTATCTCAATTTATAAATCTTTTCTTATGGACACAAGAACACGCAGCTCCAGAAAGTGCAAATAATATAGTCCAGCATCTTTGATCACAGTTATGCTGCACTAGAAACAAATTATGGTGTTCAGAAAGTTTGAAGGACTGAGATAAAATGCATCACACGCAACAGCAAATTTGCCTGTCAAGATTTTTTTTCTTCTATTACTACTTGTTTCCATTTATTTTATTCTAAATCTCATATTTGTGACGCTCTTGCCTTCCGCACAGGATATTCCAGATCAGAGCATACTGATTTACAGCTTCAATCAACGGCTGACAATTGCAATCCCTGCTAAGTGAGAGCTGCTCCGTAACAGGTATTTCACATTTTCATAAGTCAAAACATATCACCCTAAAGTAAAGAGGTTCATTCACACGAACCAATTTTCTGAAATCAACCAATATCGAGACCTGCTAAATGCAAGTTCACAGTCTGGAGGGAAAATGAAAAAAAAAAAAGAAGAAGAAAGCAAGGGGAAAAAAAGACAAGTCACGCCTGAGTTGCCAGGTGATGGCATGGATGGCTAGAGTCTTGTTTCTGTTAATATTGCTGTTAGTTCAGATTTAATGGTTTGCACCAATTGCCCATCTCCAACCTTTGTCATGCGTAATACATTTAATAATGTTAGACTAGTCTGAGATTGAAGTTTGTTTAAATTAATTAATATGATTTAATAGATCTCTCTTTTTGACATTTTCATGTCTGTGCTTCCCTATCTTAAAGTAAACCTGAGACATTCGGAACATAAGGATCTATACTTGCCTGGGGCTTTCCCCAGCCCCTTGCAGTCCTGTCCCCTCCATTACTCTGCTGTCGAGCCTTTGATCCAGCTGGGTTAAGGGCGGTCCCGGCCGTGTGCCCCCCCCCCCCCGATCGCACCGCCATAGTTGAGAGCGTTATGCACAAGCACAGTTACTGCCTTAACCTCTTGAGGACCGCAGTGCTAAACCCCCCTAGTGACCAGGCCATTTTTAGTAAAATAGGCCACTGCAGGTCTAAGGCTAAGCTGCAAGGCCACGCAACATAGCACACAAGTGATTCCCCCCCTCCCTTTTCTCCCCACCAACAGAGCTCTCTGTTGGTGGGGTCTGATCGCTCCCCCCATGTTAATTTTTTTTTTATAAACATTATTGTTACTTTAAAAAAAAAACAGTTTCTTTAAAAATCTTCCCTCCCTCCTCCCCTCCCTCCCTACAGCCAGCCAATTATGGCGATCGGCTGTCATAGGCTTCTGCCTATGAGAGCAGATCGATCTCTTGTCCCCCAGGGGGACAGCCGTGTCACACGGCTGTCCCCAGTACAGCGCTGCTGCCGATCGTCTAACAGTCTCCCGAGCGGCAATAGCCGCTCGGAGACTGAAGGCGAGGCGGAGCTCCGCCCCCAAGCAGGAGATGCACGTGCAGCCTGCGTGCGATCTCCTGCAAAACAGAGCCCCAGGACTTTACGCCAATCGGCGTTAGGCGGTCGTGGGGCTGTCGCCGTGGCTAGGCCCATTGGCGTGACGTGGTCGGCAAGAGGTTAACAAACTGTGCATGCACAGGGTTGTGCACAGCTGGGACCACGAATGTGCAGTCATCACGGACTGGCTCAGTCAGGGACATTACCAGGGCTTACATCGGCACAACAGAGGGAATTGGGAGGACAGCAAGGAAACTAATGGACCACAGGAGGCTAGAGAAAGCCCTAGGTAAGTATAAATCATACTGGTACAAATGGAAAGAAAGAAAGAAAGAAAGAAAGAAAGAAAGAAAGAAAGAAAGAAAGAAAGAAAGAAAGAAAGAAAGAAAGAAAGAAAGAAAGAAAGAGAGGGAGGGAGGGAGGGAGGAAGGAAAGAAAGAAAGAAAGAAAGAAAGAAAGAAAGAAAGAAAGAAAGAAAGAAAGAAAGAAAGAAAGAAAGAAAGAAAGAAAGAAAGAAAGAAAGAAAGAAAGAAAGAAAGAAAGAAAATCAACACAAAATACAAGAGACGATGAAAGTATGTAAAGTATACACAAAGCCTACATTGCCTCCCTAAAATGTGTGCCTGCCTGTGTTTTCACACTTCTAGCTGTGGTATCAGAGCATTTTATTCCACCCTTGCTTTGTAAAATTCTTTTGATTTGCACAGCACGATCCTCATTATTTTCAACTCTTAAATTATCCACAATCATCAGAACAGCACTGCAAAACTGTTAGGCAGAGAAAGAATTGGACAAGCTTAATAACAGAATAATTGTACAATCTTGGAAGCATTATATTACTATTAAGAGAATATGCTGTGTGGTAATACGCTTAGTATGTGGTTTTCCAATTAAAACTATGTCTGCCTTTGGTTTACTTGTGATTGACTTGAAAAATGACAGCACGCTAAGACATGAACACACCCTACTGCAGAAACCTTTGAAGAAAAGATCTTCTGGATCTTCTGTGTTTCAACGTGACCACGTATCCTGCTATATGAGAAATTTCATTCACATGAGGCAAAAACTGCAGCTAAAGAAAATAGGCTTGTTTCCCAGATTAAAAACAAAAGTTTGCCTTCTTAAAACAGAAGATATTTGCATTTATTCAGGTTGGAGTGAATTTATGATGTCTCCCACAATGCATCACCGCTGAATATGTAAATCACCCTTTGTTGTCCCTGTAAGCTAACTTCCAGAACCGCTGGAATGCAATGATGTGTCAGCTTGTTAATGGTACGGAGCCACAATAATCCAGCATACATAGGACTTAAAGCATCCAGAGTTACAGAAAGCTCATGGTGAACCAACGGTTCTGGAGGTGTGGGTAGCTTTCAGGAACAACAAAGGATGATTCACATATTCAGCAGTGAGACACGGTGGAAGACATCATATGGTCACTCCATTCTGAATAATTCGCAAATACCTTCTGCTTTTAAGAAGGCAAACTTTTGCTTGGCTTAACATTTTAGGAGGAGAGCTTTTTGGTCCTTTGTAGCTCCTTACACACTCCTAGGAGTCCTGGTTCACCATGAGCTTGCTGGGCAGGGTTGGACTGGGCCACCAGGAACATGGGAGAATTCCCAGTAGGCCTTTACTTTAAATGGGCCCTCCCAGGCCCCGCCAAGTAGCATGAGGGGGTAGCTGCACAGGAAAGGGGGGCTTGGGGACACAGCGGTGGGGAGGGGGCCCAACTCACCCCTCCCTCACCTGGGGGGCCCCCATTCCGCACTCCTCCCTCCAGAATGGCAAATGACAGGGGCCAGACAGGTAACTACTTACTTCTTCCTCGTTCCACACGCAGGGGATCTGTGTCACTGCGTGTCACGTGTCTACCAGCTCCAATGTCTCTCACTGTACTTCCTGATTAGTGGAAGTACGGTGAGCAGCATTGGAGACGGAAGATACATTACACGCAAAGACTCTGCAGCAGAGCTCTGGCGTCTGGAACCAGGACGAGGTGAGTCGTTCCACGCCCACTGCCACCACTGCACTAAAAACTGGAGAGGGGAGTGCAGAAGGAGGATAGGGGGCCCAGGTGAGGGAGGGGGGAGTTGGGCCCCCTCTCCACCACTGTGTGCTAGCAAGCTTCCCCCTCCAGGCTACCTATACAGTGGACACCTGTAGCTAACTACCTATACTGGGGACACCTATAGCTGGCTACCTATACTGTGGGCAACTATACTTAGGCTCTAGGACCTTCATATGGCACTTGTCTCAGGCCCTGCATACTCTAAGGCCGCCTAGCTTTGCAGGCAGTAGCAGCACCCAGCAAAGCACCCAGCCCTTCCCAGCCAGCCCCGGCTACCTAATACTGATATATATGGGCACATGGCTACTTAATTCTGTGTTCTGGGGAACATGGCTACTTAATTTATATATACAGTGCCCACTTGGCTACTAAATTATTTTATTTTGACGCACCTGGCTATTTATTTTGTTCATTGTAAGGCACCTGGCTACTTAATTATTTTATCTGGAGGTGTGTGACTACTTAATATTTTTCTTTAGCGGCATTTGACTACTTGATGCATTATCATGAGACATGTAACTACTTGATTATTTTATCTAAAATGTATCTGGTCAAACCCACTCTCTGTCAATAACACCACTAATTATTTTGTGTATTTTTGGGTCTGCCCATGACCCATCATGACCACGCTTATGTTCCAGTGCATGGTTGCCACCTTCAACTCCCTGCTTAAACCCACCCCCCCCCACCCTCCGTTTCCTCCCTCTCTGCCACAGATTTAGCCACCCACTTCACCAACAAAATTGTCTCCATCCGCCAGGAAATATCCAATCTCCAATCTTCACCTCCCACCCCCTCCCAACCAGCTCCTCATCCACCCTATCCTCCCCTCACATCCTTCACTCCTACTACCACCGAGGAAGTCAACCACCTACTGCAGACTTCCCATACCACTACTTCCCCCCTTGACCCCATCCCTTCTGACTTACTCCAGCCTCACTTCACGGAATTGGCCCCAGTCCTCACTACCCTGTTCAACCTCTCACTATCCTCAGGCACCTTCCCCACAGACTTCAAGCAGGCCACTGTACTACCCCTGCTCAAGAAACCCTCACTCGACCCCTCGCTACCCTCCAACTACCGTCCTATCTCCCTCCTCCCCTTTGCCTCAAAACTCCTTGAGCGTCTGGTTCACAAATGCCTGACCCAGTACCTCAATGCCAACTCACTGCTAGACCCACTCCAATCTGGATTTCGGCCTGCCCACTCAACCGAAACTGCTCTCACCAAAGTGGTCAACGACCTTGCCTTAGCTAAAGCTGAAGGTAAATACTCTATTCTCCTCCTCCTTGACCTGTCAGCAGCTTTTGACACAGTAGATCATCCCCTACTCCTCCAGTCCCTCCAGTCCTTGGGCCTTCACGATCTCGCCCTGTCCTGGCTTTCATCCTACCTCTCCAACCGCTCCTTCACGACCACCTTCAATGAGTCCTCGTCCACCCCCAACCACCTCTCGGTGGGAGTCCCCCAAGGTTCGGTCCTTGGCCCCCTACTGTTCACCCTATACACATCCTTCATTGGCAAGGTTATCTCCTCCATGGGTTTTAACTATCATCTGTATGCAGATGACACCCAGATCTACCTCCACACCCCTGACATATCCACCACTACCATGGACAAGGTCTCCTCCTGCCTATCCGCCATCTCCTCCTGGATGTCTGCTAGGTTCCTGAAACTAAATCTAGACAAAACGGAATTTATGATCTTCCCACCCCGGCCATCTACGAACCTCCCAGATGTGCATGTCACTGTTAACCACACTACCATTCGCCCTACCTCTCAAGCCCACTGTCTGGGTGTCACCCTGGACTCCGCACTCTCCTTCACTTCCCACATCCAAAACCTCACAAAGTCCTGCAACTTCCACCTTCGTAACATCTGTAAGATTCGCCCTTTCCTGACCTCTGCCACCACCAAACTCCTCATCCATGCCCTCATGATTTCCCGCCTTGACTAATGCAATGCCCTGCTGTCTGGTCTCCCTATGACCCGAACAGCCCCACTGCAGTCCATCATGAATGCGGCAGCCAGAATTATCCACTGTTCCCATTGCTCCACCACGGCAGATCCCCTCCTAGAATCCCTCCACTGGCTTCCTATCCAGTCCAGAATCAGATTCAAGATACTGTGTCTGACCTACAAATCTGTCCACAAAACCTGTCCAACCTACATTTCCGATCTTACTCAGAGGTACACACCTAGCCAGTAGCGTTCCTACCTAAGGGCGCAGGGGGGCGGGGCGCACCGGGTACCAGTCAGCCAGGGGGGTGTCGCCACGACCCCCCTACACCTGACTAAGGAGGGGAAGAGCAGCGCTAGGAGGAGGGGTGACAGCAGGGATAGCGGCGGGGAGGGGGAAATATCCCCCCCTCCCTCACCTGGGTCCCCTCCTTCTGCCTCTCTTCTCCCCCCAAAAATGCGGGCAGCGGGTCGGTGGCAGTGGGCAGCGAGCAGGCGAGCGCGGAGTATACTCACGTTACTTCCGCGTATCAGCCTGGAACGCTGCGTCACCGTCACGTGCCTCTTCTGCGCCTCCAATCATGTTATAGCGCCACCCATTTTTTGCCCCCTTACTTTTTTGGGGGGGGTGTGTCTTATAATACCCAGCACCGGGTGTCAAATGCCCTAGGTACGCCACTGCACCTAGCCGCTCACTCCGCTCTTCCAATGAACTTCGCCTAACCGCACCCTGCATCACCCAGTCCCATGCACGCCTCCAGGACTTCTCAAGAGCTGCTCCAACACTATGGAACTCCCTACCTCCACCCATTAGGGCAGCCCCCTCCTTCAACATCTTCAAGAAAGCCCTCAAAACTCACCTTTTCACTCTGGCCTACTAGCCCTCACAAGTGCTCTAAACCTACAGCTGAACTCTGGTCCCCTACCATTCGTGTCCTTACCTCTCCCTCTAGATTGTAAGCCTTTGGGCAGGGTCCTCCTCCTTTTGTGTCCTACCTGATCTGGCACCTCCATTACTGTGAACCCATGCTATGCATCTGAGTGAACA